>NW_023276806.1:180636220-181277053 GCF_003668045.3 Cricetulus griseus | reverse complement strand
AGCCATGAAGTGAAATTTCAGGATTTGAATCTTACATTTCAACTTTTGAAAAATAAATGAATAAACAAACTTCTATTAAAAGTAGCTGTTTTTCATGATGTTGCTCAGAATGGTTTCCTTCCAGATGATGATTGAGAAGCTAATTTAAAAAAAAAAAAATGGTGCCAGGTACCGCAAGAACTGTGCTGTTTTCTGGGATTTTGTTTTTTACTTTTTTTTTTTATGGCGTGTGCTGGATGTCTCTACAGTTTTGTTCAAATGACTGCAGAACCTGGAAAAGCTGTTGCTGCTATTGCTATTGATACATAACATGATATATATATATATATATATATATATATATATATATATAATTTGAATTTGGAAACTTTAGCTCTGCTGTCAACTTTGGAAAAAAAATCCCAGTTTACCATGTTGAGTTGGCATTGTACAGAAATTAACAGCCATATTGATCTAGAAATGTTGAACTTAATTTTTTTTCCATTTGTACAGGGTTAACGCACTGTAATAAATATGCAAGGTCTTATCTACATGCAAGGTTTGATTACAAAAAAAAGTATTCTCTAAATAAAAAACATATCTCCGACAGAGTTATACTATTTGGCCCAGTATATATATTCCTGCTTAATCTCCTGCTGTTATTAAGTCATCATGATTCAAATAGTGTGTCAAAATACTTCAAATTCAGTATTTGAACTCTTTCCCTTACTAGGGGAAATACTGATATAAGCCAGTAATTTTTGCATTTGTTCAAGTGACAAAACTATCTTAACCTCTCTACTAAAAATTGGAATACTAAACAGAATGCTTTACAAATAGCATGAATTTATTTGGCAAGACAATGTTTTCATGACATGTGCCAAGAACAGTCTGTTTTACACAAGTTTATTGATATATAAAATTCAGATTTATTAACATTTGTGAATTGTTCTTTTTCTGTTATTAAAGTACTAGATAAAAACACACTGAGACTCCTTTAAATTACATTATAATTGTCTTTAATAGAAGGTTTTATTTGTAATTCATTTTTCTTTTTTCTCAACATTAATATTCCTCATAGTTTTTGAATGTTAATATTGGAAATTATTAATTATTAATAATTAATTAAGAAATAATGACATTTTTAATAATTATTAAAATAATTTTATGAGAAACAAATTTAAGGTGATTTTAATATACCTTGGTTCTCATTAAATCTTGATGCTTAATGAAATTATATAGATATTTTTATTATATTTATGTTACACATTATGAATCAATACATAAGTTAACAATGTGGGAAACATAAAGAATAGATGTGTTTATTGAAAGTTATTGTTGATTTGCTTGAGATGAATAAAAACATAATGAAATATCTAGAATGAAACACATTAGGATAAAAATTAAAACCTGTCACTTCAAGAGTAGAGAAAATATTTGAACTTCATGTGGAAAAGGATAGATAGAATTCATGGTGAAACTGTCCCATACACCTGGCAAACTGTTCAATAAAGCCAAGAATACAATGGTTCCTTGTCAAAACAGAAACCAAATATGGGAAATGAAGATAAAAACAGGAAGGTAAGAAATGCTTGGACTGATCATTTACACCTGGACTTCAAATTTGTGTGCTCATCCTTGGGGAGAACCATGTCTCTACCTCCCAGCTTTACCCTGTTGCCTTTAGTTCTTTGTTGGGGCTGAGGCCTCATGGGCTTTTCTTCATGAAGATTGAAATCTTTGTTTGTTTCATCCTTGTTCAGCTCATGATTGAGTAGTCATGTTGGTAAGTGGTGAGAATTCATGGTCATAGACATTTATGTTACTAGGAGATACAATCTCACCATACACTCCCTCATTGCCTGTCTTTTACAAACTTCCAACCCCCTATTCTGAAATGTCCCCCGAGTCTTAGATGTAGGAGTGTTTTGTGGATGTATCCACTGCAACTGGTATCCAAAACTCTGCATTTCAATTTTTTGTGGTTTCTGTGGCTGTCTCTCTCTGTGTGTGTGAGTGTGTGCGCGTGTGCGCGCGTGCCTGTGATATGTATTGAGGATGTTGTGTGCCCTGATCTTAAGTCTGTATCTTCTATCTTGAGACATGTTCTCTCATTTCACAGAGATCTAGGCTGGCAGTCAGCAATTCCAGAGTCTCCAGTCTCTTTTGTAGCTGGTGTTACAGATACGTGCATCACTGAGCATGGCTGGAGACTTGCACTGGCATCTTCCTGCTTTAACAGTAAGCATGCTTACCCACTGAGCCATGTTGTTAGCTCCAGTTCACATATTGACAAACAACAGTTCTCTGGTCATATTTATTTTTTTTCAAATGCAAATAAAAGGAAACCAGAGTTCTGTTGGAAGAAGCCTTCTATTCCTGTTCTCATGGTTCATGTCTTAGAAGAAAAATAGTTTGTGTTTGGAGTTTTTAAAATTAAACAAATTCAGTGCGAATAAAATAGAAAAGTCATGTGGCAACACATTATGACAAACTAAGAATGAATTAAATGTTTGTAACCTTATTTGTTGAACAGATTACAAGGCTAGAGAGTTTTAGACAATCATACAGTCTGTTACATGAGGATTTCACAAAGTTTTATGATGAAGCATTCCAATCTGAGAACCTGTTAACACAAACTCTCTGAAACCCACAGAAACAGCTGACCTGAACAAGACGGAACTCATGTACCCCAGACTTATGGCTGAGAGGCCAGCATGGGAGTGATCCAGACCCCCTGAACGTGCATGTGAGTGAGGAGGCCTCAACAATCTATGGGGCCTCTGGTAGTAGATCAGTATTTATCCCTGGCATATGAATGGAATTTGAGAGCCCATTCCACACGGAAGGATGCTCCCTCAGCCTGGATACATTGGGGAGGGTCTAGGCACTGTCCTGGATAATATGACAGACCTTGGGGGATCACCCATGGAGGGCCTACCCTCCTTGGGGAGTGAAAGAGGATGTGTGGAAGGTTGGTTGGTGTCAGGGGCATAGATCAAGGAGAGTGAGCTGGGATTGACATGTGAAGCAAGCTTGTTTCTAATTTAAATGAAAAAATGATTAAAAAAAAGAAGACAAATTCTCAGATTGAACACAGCCCAACTAGTTTTGAGTTTAGCAATATATATCTAAATAAGATTGGACAGAGAGTACAAACTGCTTTTGAAAACTACTACACTAAAATGTAGAAATATGGTTTTAGACTTTTCAACTTATTTGAACACATAGGCAGATACAGTTGATAATTTTATATGCTTTCTTTAACACACATTTTTTTTTACTTCACTGAAATATTCTCCAAGATATAAGCTACTCTAAGCACTAAATAAGCTTCTTTTTATAAAAGAAATCTTATATTTTTAGAATGAGTCATTTTATAATTTTTTTCCTTTTGTTGAAGTGGAGAAGTAAAGACATTGAAACAAATATAAATATTGATATGTAAAAAATGTAAAACCAAAATTCCAAGTGAAATGTCAAATTTGAAAGTAGATTTAAAGAAAGAATGTTGGAGAATAAAAAACACAAATCCCAATTGTAAAATGCAAAATACTAGAATACAATGAAGCCTTATTCAGAAACATCAGAGAACTGTGGATCAGAAAGATGAACAAGGCCTATGTTCATACAGGGGCATTCTAGTTAAATCTACCTTTGATCCTTTCTTGGAAATTGACCAAAGAAAGTAATTAATAAATAAAATTTCAATATGTGTTAGCTGATCAGGTAAACAGAAAAGGAAAAAGGAAAAGCATCCTCAAACATGCAACAAAATGATGTATATAAAAGACAGACAATGGTTACAGCCATTTTCATATGTAACATGACATGCTTTAATGTCACAGAGTCCTCAGACACCAATACCAACAGATCAATTTAGAGTAAGTTCCCTACATTTTTCTGAGCATCCGTCTTATTTCTCTTTAGTTGTGTCAGCCTTGAAAGGGTTATTCTTCTGTAATCAGCTACACCATGCAAAAGCAAGGTGACTCCACAATCCATTGTTAATGCTTTCAGATGTTGGAACTATCATGCATATGCAGCTACACTCTTAAAATTTAAGTATTAGAAGTCATTCAATTTGCATTCCATTTTTCAACATAAAAAAACTTAGTCTCTTTGGAGCTCAGCTAGTTAAATATTCTGCTTACATAGCCAAGACTCAGTCTCCATTTAGCTGAGTTTTCCTTCATTTTCAGAAATTTATTCATCATGGGGGCTGACAGGCATGGTACATGCTCTTATTTCCTGTAGAAGAGAAAACAGAATGAAATGATTGAATAAGTATTTTTAAAATTAATCTATGTGTATGTCCTGCAAGTAGTGAGTCACTGGTCACAGTGGAACAGGACCTACTGTGGTATTACTTTTAAAGGCTAGAAGACTACTGAACCATTAAATGTGCTAAAAATGCATGATGGAGGGGTGCTCAGGTCTGTAAAAATTACATTTATATTTCCCATGTAAGGCTTAGGAAGCTGCAGAAAATAGAAAAAAAAAGTAAGGATCATATCATGGGGAACAGGCTGCTTTCTTGTCATGATGCCACTGCAGTCCTGAACTGCAACAGCTACAATTGCCCCCACTGCTTCTTCAGAAGACTAAGCCTGTCAACAGTCATTGAAGAAGAAGGAGCTCATTGGACTCCACCCTTTCCTGCTGAACTATTAGCTACTGATTGACCAGGGGGAGGAATGGAGTAATTATCTTCAATTGGGCACCCACTGGTGAGCCCACCAGGCTCTAATGGATATCTCCAACACCATTGTCCCACAGATGGTCCTGCTTAAACTCAGTGGGTCACAAAACAATACAAAATAAAACAAAATGACATGGACATGGAGAAGCAGCATGTGGTGAGAAGGAGTCATTGACAGTGGTGGGAGAAAAGTAAGAAAGAAATGGTAAGAGATGAACATTATCAGAAAGTTTCCATTGCATTTTTGAAATTGTCATAGAAGAAATATAACAATAAAAACAGTTTCTGATTGTCAGCCTTGTGCAAACACTGCATAATAACCTTCTTTTCTCTTTAAAATTTTGACATAATACTTTATACATATCTGAAATATTTTGCTTTTTGTTAAAAATCTTATAGCTTATGCTTCTGGAAAAGAGTGGTGACTATGTGAGAAAAAGCATACTGTTAGGTTTTGAAAATTATTTTATATTATTATTATTCTTTAATCTACTCTCTAGAACTATATTTTGTACCATTCTAGAGTTCTGTACGTACATACACATAGTATCTGCAGCAGTCAAAACCTTCAACTAGCTTGTCAAAAAGTTAAATAAGTACATACCTCAAGAGACAAGAAGCTGCATTCTAAAGAATTTAATTAACTTAAATGTCTTAATTTTATTTATTCTACTGTATTAACATATACTTTATACATATTTTATTTACTAATATATTCCTTCAAATACTTAATACTTTTAGGAATAAATATGTATAAAATCATTGTGTCTTCAGAAATATTCCATTTTATTTCTTCCTGTCCCATTCAGATGACTTCTTTTTTAATTATTCTCCTATTTCTCAATACACAGATGAACAGATATCACAAAGGAAGATCATTGTTAGACTTGCCCAAACTTTTGGGAGAAACTGTGATCTATTTTTGTTACTTTGCTAGTTGAGGATTTGAATATATATTAGTTATAATAAAGTTTTCTTCTTTTCCTAGTATGTGGTGTGTTATTATTATCAAGGTCTTAATTTTAATAATTTTTTTCTTCAGAGTCCAAAAACATATTTTGCTTCTTATTAATTTGGTGAAGCACTATAGTGATTTTCATATATTAAATCAACCTTGAATTTCTAGAGTAAATCTACATGACTATTTTTTATATTTTCTTCCATATATATATGTGTGTGTGTGTGTGTGTGTGTGTGTGTATAATATTGGTTTGGAAACTTTTGTTTTTCTTTTGTAATGTCTTTGAATTTTGGTACCAGAGTACTTAATAGTCATAGCATTCAAAGAAAATGTTTCTTTGTTGAAAATGGTGGTATTAATTTCTTTGAAATGTCTTAGAGATCCCCATTGAAGCTTTGTGCCTGCTGGAGGACACTAAGTTGTCAACATAGTTTCTTTTCCTGATCTACTGCTTAGAGAGTCTCTCTGGTCTGACCTGAAATAAGTTTCAATCTTTCTTTTTTTTTTTTTTTGGTTTTTAGGGTTTTTTTACTTTTGTTTTTTTGTTTGTTTGTTTGTTTGTTGGTTTTTTGAGACAAGGTTTCTCTGTGTAGCTTTGGAGCCTATCCTGGCACTCGCTCTGGAGACCAGGCTGGCCTTGAACTCACAGAGATCCGCCTGCCTCTGCCTCTGCCTCTGCCCTCTGCCTCTGCCTCTGCCTCTGCCTCTGCCTCTGCCTCTGCCTCTGCCTCTGCCTCTGCCTCTGCCTCCCTAGTGCTGCGATTAAAGGCATGCCCCACCAATGCCTGGCTGTGTGCCACCAATGCCCAGCTTGGGAATTAGTTTTAAAAATTGTTATTATGCAAGGAATTGTCAGAGTTCATATAAGTTAATTTGTACTACAGTCTCCATGAAATTTTCTTGTTTATTAGTATTCCTCTTTCAATCTGCAATGGTAGTAATGAGATCTCTCCTGCCTGATATTTGGAATCTTGGACTTTGACTCTTGTTTGTGCTCTTGAAGCTAAGAATTGAGAATTAATTCATCTCTTCAAACCAACCAACATTTGGTTAGTTGAATTTATTATTGTTTTGGAGAAGAGAATGTTCTCTATGGTTTTAGAATCATATAGATGTAGATATAGACATATAAATATACATAAATGTATGTCCCTCCAAAGGACAGAGGTCACTAGGAATAGATACAATTTCTTAGCATTGAGACAGATTTTCATCTACATGTGAAATATTTAATGATTCCACTAAATCAGTTTATATCTTAGCTTCTGTGAGCTATAGTTTCCAGATGTGAAAAGGAAAGCTTCATGTACTACGGTTGTTTTAATAACAATCAAGAAGCAAAAAGCAAAAGTTGTACGTGTGTGTGTGTGTGTGTGTGTGTGTGTACACACATGTAAGTAGTATGTGCCAGTTGATACATCACCATTAATGGAAAATATATGTAAGTGAACTATAACCATTCATTATAACCCAGCAATAAAAGGAGATATTCATAAATCTGAAGAGACATTAAATATAACTCTAATGTTCTATATTCTAAACTGCTGAATGTAGTGTCATTTTGACAGAGTATATGATGAAGGTTCTATCATACTGCTTTATAGAAAGCATTGCATGAGATTAGTTTTTAAAAGATTTACTTATTATCCATACAGTGTTCTGCCAGCACATATGCCTATCTGCCATAAGAGCACACCACATCTAGATTACAAATAGTTGTGAGACACCATGTGTTGCTGGGAATTGAACACAGAATGTCTGGAAGAACAGCCAGTGCTCTTAACCTCTGAGCCATCTCTCCAGACCACATGAAATGGTTTTTAAAAAGAACAAAACAATAGATCTTTGAATTCCTATTTAAAAATGATTTTTTCTATGTGACTTATTTGCTCTCTTTGATAAATATTATTAATCTTTGATAAATGAGCTATAAAAGGCTTGTGTGCTATCTTCATTTTAAAGTATCAAAATATCAAACATAGTAACAGAGAGCTGGAAACTCAAACAAAGTTTAAATCGATGAGTATTCAAACTGTGTGGGTTGTGACAAGTATTTCAAAATAAATGCAGAACAAATTTGCAGGTGTTCTGATTGACGTCTTCTTCTCTATCTAGTAGATAAAAAGTGATCTCTGATTTCAAAAGGCAATTTATTGAAAGGGACTTTTAGTGCTAGAAATTGATGAAGGAGAAGGATCTTCTCTGAATACCATGTACTAATTAGGTACAGAGCATCTTCTCCCAAATGTAAAAGAAGACAGCTGTAAAGAGTGGTCATTCCTATGACAGTGTGAGAAGATAATTTCAGGTAGAGTTGCTTATTATTTAATACAACTTGCTAAAATTATTAAGGACAGTACATCTACTCAGGTAGTTCACTGTGATATATTTTTAAGTCACATAAAATGCATACTGATTATGAATTACATAATATTAGAAATTAAATAATGGTAATTAAATAATTACATAGGACATGTACATGACTTTAAAAATAGTATTTGACCAGTCAAGACCTATTTAATTTTAATGACAAAATGAAGACTGATACAATTAAATTTGCTTCCTGGTAGAGGAGTTGTTATTGTTCCAAGTGAAAATATCTTCCAATATTAGAATTGAAGACTATTCCTAAAATTAAATTATTTCAGAGAATATAATGACATGAAAAAAAGTAATATTGTGGCTGTTAGACCCCCAGGAAAACTCAGGCCTCCGGGGTCTCAGCCCAGGACCAAGGTCACCCCAATCACCAGGCAGATTCGAAAGCTTGATGCAAACTGCATGAGGCTTTATTGTTGTTTAACGAGTTAACCCCATGTTAACTCAGGTCTTTAACCCACCCGCCATGGCAGATGGCTAGCAAAGACAGCTCGAAGGGGCTGCATAGAGATCTTGAAGGGCAGTGTAAGGGGAGTGTCTAGGGGTATCCACAGGCTCAGGATTTGTGTGCTTCCAGGCTTGGAGGGCTTGCCCGTGTTGATTGGCCAAATGGTTGTTATAGCCCATAGGCCCTCCCAGGGTGGTTGCTATGCTCTGTGTGTCATCGCTGTGCACTTGTCCATAAAGTACACCTAGAGCTGTAAAGAATAGAGATGGTGTACTACATAGGAGACACCAATGATTGTTTTGCAAGATATATTATACTGTCTGTGAGAATAGCTGTCACTTCAGTACAGACTCAAAAATCCCTTTTCTGTGAGGCAAATATATGAAATGTTTAAAAGATTTCTTTGATATGTATGGGTATGTGTGTACAAGCACATGCTTAGATGAGAGAAGAGTGCAGCAGATCACTTGGAACTAGAGTTGTTAGCCTTTATTATACTTGTTATATGAGTTCTGGGATATGTTCTTAGGGTCCATTTCCAGACCACAGATGGCATAGCAATCATCCTTAACAGCTGAGCAATTTTTCCAACTCCTGACTTGTTTTCTTGGACATAGCATCAAATCCAGAAAGGAAAGTTAATCAACAGCACCTTAGGGAGCAAGCTTTTAATTTGCTCACCATGACTCTGTCAGCCTCAAATGAGATGACTGTCATAATACAAATGATAGTTAATTTCTATTCAGGCCAGAAAGGAATACAGATTGAGAAAGCAAGAAAAACAATGTTCTTTGTAATCCAATATCATGCAACCTAGTCTCCCATTAGGCATATTTTGGAAAGTCTGTATATTTGAAATTTAACTTGTGATATCTTATATCACATGACAATTAGTCTGGATATCTTAAACTGCTACATTTGTTATACATATCGACTGATTAAAAAATCCATGTTTCTTATTTCATATCTTCTTTGTCCTTCTTAGAATAATATTTTAAAGCATATTGATGACATGGATAGGATCTTCATTCATTCAGGGATGAATCACACACATCTGGGCATATACATATAAAACATTTTATAACGCATTGCAGTGAGTTGATGGGTATTAGTGTTGTTTTCACTTTGAAGACAATGAGACAATTCTGATCTAAACATGTGTACACAAATGTTTTCACAGAACTGTGTATTCATTTTGTTGAGTGTATAGCTAGAATTGAGATTTGTATTTTGCTATAGAGACTTGTTTTTGTTTGTACTATCAAGTAATCTAAAAAGGAGGAAATTGAGTAGTTCAGAAACAGTCTTTTTTTCCTTTAAATATTTGCTTGTATTTTCTTAAATTCATTTTTAAATTTGTGTGATATTTAAAATGTGATATTAAAAAAACATGTATTTTATTTGAGTATCCCACTTTGTTATCATTCCAGTGTTTCAATGTTAAGAAGTAAGTGTTGAAAGAAGTTTCTTATTTTCCTATGAAAGGATTATGTCAAATGTAAACTGGATGTTCTGCTAGGTACTGCTATATTGTCTGCTTAGTAAAATGGTACATCCTCCTTGAATGTGATAATTCAGGCTACTTTTTTAACCATCTAAAATTTTTAGTTACAATGAAGTGACCAGCTCCCCTTTTCGGCAGCCATGACAGTACCACGTGCTTGCCATGACCTTGCTTTGGTCACTAAGAGGTCAGATGTATGCCTCATGGCAAGGAACCCATCAGAAGTTAGCTAGTGGTTCTGTGCTTTATGGCTCTGGGAGTGCTTTACAGACAAGTGCACAGCAATAAAGCGCAGAGCATAGCTACCACCCTGGGAGGGCCTATGGGCCATAACAACCAATTGACCAATCAACAAAGGGCAAGCCCTGCAAGCCTGGAGGCACACCAATCCTGAGCCTGTGTGTACACCTAGACACTCCCCTTACACTGCCCTACAAGATCTCTATGCAGCCGGTTCAAGCTGTCTTTTCTAGCCATCTGCCATGGCGGGTGGAAGAAAGACCCGAGCTAACATGGGGTTATCTCATTAAACAACTTTAATAAAGCCTCATGCAGTTTGCATCAAGCTTTTGAATCTGCCTGGTGATTAGGGTCACCATGGTCCTGGGCTGAGACCCCAGAGGCCTGAGCTTTCCTGGGGTCTTACAACACAAGATCCTGAAAATATAATCAAGAGAATAAGAAACATATGATGTACAATGCTGCTATTTTTATGTGGCTTAAAAGATGTTAATTTTCTCAAAGTAATGAAATTTAAAATCTCTGGTTTATAGGTATATGCTCCACAGCTTTTACACTAACCGATATGTCTCTGGAGTACAGAGCATGTAAAAATACTATAATTTTGGTAAAATAATTTGTCAATAAATTAAAAAAGATGTATCCCTACATTAATCTTATCAAAAAAATAGATGTAAAAACAGGAATATAGCTTTATGTTGACCTTGAATGTCATGTCAGGAATATAGCTTTATGTTGCCCTTGAAAGTCATGTCATCTTGTAAATCAAATTACCTAATAACTTAGTGAGAAATGGTTATTTTAATCAAGAATGCCACAGAGAAAAAAAGTAACCCTTTTACACTGAGGCTCATGAGAATTGTAATATTCTACATTGTGAAGGCATATATAGCAGGTCAGCAGTGTGAATATGTTTGAAATGTCCCATGCTTGTTTGGGACTACCTTGTTACAGCCAAGCTGTCTACTAGGTCAGGAGTAACTGAACACCCATACCAAACTTTCCATCAAACTCACAGAATTAGGAAAAATATATTTTTTAATCTGTTAAGCAAGAATTAACATGCTTAGACTCAAAACAGAATAACTGTTAAATTTGAAATATTTGATTATCTAAAAAAGCTTAATGATAGAAACAGGAAAATGAGAAAAAAGGGTTTAGAAGGCACAGGCTTTCTTAACTTTTGTAGGACTATAAATGTACACACACACACACACACACACACACACACACATTGACACACATGTACAAACAAACATGTATACATACACAAGCATATGCACATGGGTAACTTGTTAGATTCATTGAGAATACTGTTGCTATGTGATTGTGTTCTTTGTTTCAGTGTCATTTGCAAAAATAACACTGAAGCAAAATAGATCCCTTTAAAATGGTAAGTAATCTGGCCAGTAAATTGGACCAAAACTTATTGACCTTAGCCTATGTGAGAGGCATGTTTTCTTTTCTCAAAGCTCAAATTGAGTTTATATATATATATATATATATATATATATATATATATATATTATAATATATGGTCTTCTATGTTGCTACTATAGAAAACTAGCAAAGAAGTTTGTCATAGTATACAAATGAAACCAATCAAAACCATGTGGATACAGATCTATTTCTTTACAACAAACAGCTTTTTGAGGGCAGACTACATTCTTTGAAACAATCATTACTTTATAGAGTTATTTTTAAAGTGCAGTCCCAATTGATCTTCATAAATGTCCTGTCAATCAAAGTTAGAGAAGTTAGCTAGCATTTGTCATTTCAACCAACAGCCCATCTAAAATAAATGAAATGAGAAATGGCTAGATGGGTTACAATATTTCAGTGAGACAAACTAGAATTTAACAAGAAATGACATTTTGCATGAAAAATATCAGAAAATTAGCTTTAAGATATTTGAAAATAAATTTACAAGAAATAACACAGTGTGATTTAAAAAGTCAGCAAGTTTTTCATGAGTAAGATACAAATTATAAACTGAGAAATCTTATATTTCTCTGATTTTCAATAATGTTGATGTTGGGTGGCTATGCCTACATGTTGATGTCAGAAATAACACACTGTGAGTCTTTGAACTTTGTTTATTACTCCAATTCTCAGAAACAGCTGTGAAAATCACACTATCTATACACTATCTATACTAATTTCAGTCATGATCTTACTTCCTCATTTCATTTTTCTTAAAATAGTAGAGACTGCACTAAAGTAGTAGAGAATCCATATGAAATTATAGTGATTATACAATGGACCTTCAAGAAGCATGGGTTATCCACTTCTGAATTCAATCTACTATAAAACAAAGTATTTGGAATTGACTAGGTTTTTATCAGTGGTACAATACTTTGTACAATCAGTGGTACAAATCAGTGGTCTCCTTTGTTGGGAACAAATCTCAGGGGTTGGCATGAGATCCTAGGCTATTCTTGGCTGGCCACATAGTTGTATATTAACCTTTACATTGCAGCTCCTTAGAACATCAGCTCAAGAAAAGAAACAACTTGACCCAGTCCTTCACCCACAGACTCAGTCACCTAGGCAACCCATTCCTGGACCTCTTACTCATGAACACTTTACCATGCCTAACATCCTCTTTGTGACTTCATAATATCCTGTCTGTACTAACACCTGGTGCACAAACAACCCATTCTGCCCTTCCCCATATCCTGCTCTGCTAACTATATAAGCTAGCCTGAGAAGGGTAAAGTTTGCCACTTGATCAGAATCCTGTCTTGTGGTTGTTCTTTCTGTGTCTCTTGTCCCCATTTGCTATCCCGTACTCTCTTGCCCCAGGTTGATGTCCTGCAGGTCGGGACAGTCTCCCAAGCATAAGGACCTTAATTTGACTCACAGAAGTGCAAACATTTCCATCCATACTAATAAAGCATACAGGTTTTACTTTTATTCAATTTCATTATTCCCTAAATAAATAATAATAACAAACATTTCCATTGCATTTACTATATGGTTAATATTTTTAACAATCAAATTTTAAATATTCAAGGGCTTTAGAGTACACAATTTACCTAGAATGCACAAGGAATGGCTTTGGTGTGTTGGCTCCATAGAGCTGTTATACATATGGTGCCAACAGAAATCTGTGGAAATCATATACAAGTTAAATGTATATAGCATGTCTTTTTCTTTAAGGAACTTGTGTATTTTGATGCTGGGAAATGTTGGAGTAATCCTAGAAATAAGTCACTGTGGATACTAAGAGATGATTATTATTCAATGTCTGTTACATATAGGCATCAAAGACTATCATAGGAAATTAGTGAGTAATACCTTTCTTTACTTCGTTGTCCTCTTCCTCTTTGTTGTCTCTATTTTCCTTCATTTCTTTATTCTTCATCCATATTTCATATTTTACTTTTTTCCTAAAAATCTTATGAGTAGCAATTCAGTGAAAGTTAGATTCCTTGCAGTCATAGCTCATATGGAACTCTGAAATAAATAATCCTAAAACAAACATAAATTAAATTTATAAAGCTTTACAGAAAATTCTCTCACTTTGAAATCATTCATAACGTTATTTGACCTATTTTCTAATTTCAGCAAATAATATCAGAAAATAATTTTAAAGGGTCAAGGATAAAAAAAATATCACTGTGTTGTAAGAAATGAGGAACAATAAAAGTGAAAAAATGATACTAAAACACTGACAAGGTTTTAAGATGAGTCTTCAGTTCTAGAAGATGCTGGGGTTGAAGAGCAAGCTAATGGCCTAGTGACTTGAGGATGAATTGCTCTCTCCCCTCCCTGTACTAGTAATAAATAATTTCTAGTAGAATGAACTCTAATGTGTCACAGAAAACCCGAAAATCTGACCAAAGAGGGCTAGATCCAGACCCTTATTGGAAGAAAACTGTTACAGCAGTTTATGAGTAGGTAGGCTTCCAGATCTAGGCAAGAAACTGTGTTTTCACAAAATTTTCCATGCAGAAGCAGAAGGGTTTCAGGCCTCACAGAGAAATAGCTCTATGTAAGACACCTGAAATGATGGAAAATAAGACCTGTATGTATTGATGCCTCCTGTGAGTATCTCATAGAAATGGGGACTAAATCATAGGCTAGCATTAGCTACAAGAATGAAGATTGAGCATCCCAGTGGCTATGACATATAGGGAGTTGTTGTTGGTAACCTTCACAACTTGATACTTTTAGGAAACTGGATACATTTGAAGAATTTCCCCCACCTGATTGTCCTGTGTACCTGTGTGTGGGACAATTTCTTGACTGAAAACTGACCAATAGGCCATAGCAATATGTAATCAGTGACACTGCTGAGCAGGTGGTCCAGAAGTTGTGTTGGTTTGAAAGAAAATGGCCCCCAAAGATAGTGGCACTATTAGAATATGTGGCCTTTTTTGGAGTAGTTGTGGTCTTGTTGGGGGAATTGTGCCATTGTGGAAGTGGGCTTTGTGGTTTTATATGCTCAAGCCACACTCAGTGAGACAGACCACTTCCTCTTGCCTGTGAGTCAAGAGGTAAGAATTGTCATCATCTTCTCCAGCACCATGTCTGTCTGCACATTGCCATATTTCCATCCACTCATGCTCTCTCCCATGATGACAATGGACTGAACTTCTGAAACTGTCAGCTGCCACCAAAATTAGATATTTTCCTTTTAAGAGTTGCCATGGTTATGGTGACTCTTCACAACAATAGAAACCCCAACTAAGTCTGAAGCAGACTGAGGAAGCAACCCAATATGAAGTGTTCATGATCTTTGATTCAGTTATTGCTCTGGGTTCCTGCTTTCAGTTCCTTCCCAGGCTTCTCTTCATGGTGTACCATAAAGTGTAAGATAAAAGAAACTATTTATTCTTCCAGTTGCTTTTAGTGGTGATGTTTATTAGAGCAACAGATAATTAAATGTATATAGTTCCATTTCAAATACTATTTTAGCAATATTAAGAATTGGTATTTAGAGTCCCACCTCCATCCACCAGATTGGATGGGATTGGGACTGTTTCCAGCCCTTTTTTCTCTGCTCTGTCAGAGAGGCCTGGGGCAGGGTATCTGCTCATGACTGATCCCATTTCAATGGGATCAAACATACCCAGAGACTACCAAGGCTCAGTTACCAGTCCTGCCTCCATCCACTGGAAGAGGAGAGACATCAGAGTATTGGACCTGTTTGCACCTACCCAAAGGGTACCTCAGGCCTATGCCCACGAGGAGAGGAAGAGACTCCTTCTACAACCACCAGAGGAAAGGATCGGAAGAAGACATTTCAACAACAGAAAAACCAATATAACACTACCAGAGTCTAGGAACCCTACACCAGCAAGACCTGAACATCACAATACAGATGATGCAGAAGAGAATAGAGGCCCTCAAAGAGAATATGAGAAAATCCCTTAAAGAAATGGAAGAAAAAAAACCAAAACTACTAGAAATCAACAAATCTCTTAAGGAAAGCCAAGAAAATACAATCAAACAATTGAAAGAAACAATTAAGACAGTTCAAAACCCGAAAACTGAAATAGAGACAATAAAGAAAACACAATCTAAGGGAATGCTGGAAATAGAAAAGCTGGGTAACTGATCAGTAACTACAGATGCAAACATAACCAACAGAATAAAATAGATGGAAAAGAGAATCTCAGGCACTGAAGATAAACTAGATGAAATAGATTCATCAAACAAAGAAAATCTTAAATCCAACAAATCCTTAACACTAAATATCCAGGAAACATGGGGCAACATGAAAGGACAAAACCTAAGAACAATAGGTACAGAAGAAAGCAAAAAAGCCCAGCTCAAAGGTGAAGAAAACATACTCAACAAAATCATAGATGAAAACTTTCCAAACCTGAAGAAGGGCATGACTATGGAAAGGCAAGAATCTTAATGAACACCAAATAGACTAGAACAACAAGAACAACAAAAAGTCCCCTTGCCACATAATAATCAAAACACCAAACATACGAAATAAAGAAAGAATATTAAGAGCAGCAAAGGGAAAAGGCCAAGTAACATGTAAAGGCAAACCATTCAGAATTATACCCAACTTCTCCATGGAAATTCTGAAAGCCAGAAGGCACTGGATAGATGTACTAAAAATATTAAAAGACCACGGAAGCTAGCCCAAACTACTATACCCAGCAAAACTCCCAATCACTATAGAAAGAGAACAAAAGATATTACATGAAAAAAACAGATTTGAATATATATCCACAAATCAAGCCAGTAAGGAGACCTCA
This sequence comes from Cricetulus griseus, assembly GCF_003668045.3. Taxonomy (NCBI): domain Eukaryota; kingdom Metazoa; phylum Chordata; class Mammalia; order Rodentia; family Cricetidae; genus Cricetulus; species Cricetulus griseus. Next base: position 181,260,616 of record NW_023276806.1, on the reverse strand, counting down.
GAAATCTATGGAGCTCCTTGTACTTATCCCTAGCATAGGAATGAACTTTGGGAGCCCATCCAAAATAGAGGGATACTCCCTGAGCTTAGACACATGGGGATGGGCTAGACCCTATCCCAAAGGATATGACAGACTCTAAAACCCCTTTTGGAAGGCCTCACCCTCCGTGGGAGGCAAGAAGTTTATGGGATACATAGTGTGTTAGTTGCTGGGGTCATGGTAGGTGGAGAGGGAGAGGGAACTGGGATTGACATGTAAAACAATCTAGTTTCTAATTCAAATTAAAAATTTTTTTAAAAAGAAGGGTATTTAAAGCTGACTATTTCAACAGGTAGGTGAAGATTTTCTTTTATTTTAGTGAATTAATTATAAAAACATTTTATAATTTAAATGTGTAAGCCTTTTTATTATAGCGCAGCTCATGAAAGGAGTGAAACTACTGGAAACATTGTGTTTATTGTTTTAAAGAAAACAAAACCTCAGTAATATAAAAATAGACAAATGCATAAAGGAGTGAGTGACTCTCTGCTATTACCCAACTCCCGCCCAAAGCCACATTCACCCCAATCTCTCTGGGCCTGCACTGGCTTGGGGTAGACACACCCAGGCAGGGAAGAGCTCCCTGAATCTGGAAACACCCCACTCTTCCTTCCCACTCCACCAACCTGACCCCTAAAGAGGCCTTACTCCTTCATAGTGAGGAGGCTACCATGAGAGGCAAGACCATCCAGACATCGAATCCCTGGCACACACACACACCACTGGGTCACATAAGGAGATAGAGAGACCCCAACTGAACCCACTGGAAGAAGATATTGGAAGAAGTCAGAATAAGAACCCACTCAACAACAGAAAGACCAATATGACCCCACCAAAATCTAGGGACTACACACCAGCAAGATCTGCAAAGCTCAACACAGAGCATGAAGAAGAGATGGACCTCAAAAATTATCCTAGCAAGATGATAGAGTCCTTTAAAGAGAAAACAAGAAAATCCCTTAAAGAAATAAAAGACAAAGCAAGAAAAATTATAAGAAATGGAGGAAAAGACAAACAAAAATTAAAGAAATAAATCTCTTAAAGAATCAAAAGAAACCCAAGAAAAAACAACCAAACATGTGAAGGAAGCACTTGAAACAGTTCAAAGCATGAAAGATGAAATAGACACAATAAAGAAAACATAGAATGAGGCGATGCTGGAAATGGAAAGGCTGGAAAAATGATCAGGAACAATAGATGTGATTATAACTAATAGAATTCAAGAGATGGAAGAGAGAATCTCAGTTATTGAAGACTCACTAGAGGATATACATTTATCGACCAAAGAAAACCTCAAGTCCAACAAATCCCTAACACAAAATATCCAGGAAATATGGGACACCGTGAAAAGACCAAACCTAAGAATAATAAGTATAGAATAAGGTGAAGAAACACTGCTCAAAGGTACAGAAAACCTATTAAACAAAATCATAGAAGAAAACTTCCCTGAACTTACAGAAGGATAAGCCTATGAAAGGACAAGTAGCTTACAGAACACCAAACAGACTGTACCACAAAAAGAACTCCCCCCGACACATAATAATCAGAACACAAAATCTACAAAATAAAGAGAAAATATTAAGAGCAGCAAAGGAAAAAGGCCAAATAATAATAAAGGCCAACCAATCAGAATCACACCCGACTTCTCAATGGAAACTCTGAAAGCCAGAAGGTCTTGGATAGATACCCTACAAGCACTAAGGGAGCATGGATGTCAACGAAGACTACTGCACCCAGCAAAGCTTTCAATCACTATAGATGGAGTAAACAAGATATTCCATGGTAAAAACAGATTTAAACAATACATATCCACAAATCCAGCACTACAGAAGTTTCTGGAAGGAAAACTCCAACACAATGAATATAAGTACACTCACAAAAAAACACAGGAAATAGATAAGCTAATTTTACCAAACACAAAAAGAAACATGAGAGTGAAATCCACACACAATGACACCACCAATAATAAATCAAAAACAAACAAGAACCAACAAACAATGGACATTAATATCCTAAATATCAATGGTCTTAACTTACCCATATAAAGATGTAGGCTAACAGAATGGATACAAGAACAGAATCAATCCTTCTGCTGTTTACAAGAAACACACCTCAACTTCAAAGAGGTGTTACCTCAGAGTAAAAGGATGGGAAAAGATTTTCCAATCAAATGGGCCCAAGAAACAAGCTGGTGTAGCAATCCTAATATCTAACAAATTAGACTTCAAACTAAAATCAAGCAAAAGAGATGAAGAAGGGCATTTTGTACTCATCACAGGAAAAGTCCATCAAGATGAAGTCTCAATCCTGAATGTCAATGCCCCAAATACGAAGGCACCCACATTTGTAAAAGCAACATTACTAAAGCTCAAACCCCACATAAAACCACAACACCCCCTTACACTACTAGACAAGACTGTCAGACAGAAACTTAACAAAGAAACAAAGGATCTGACAGAAGTTATGGCCCAACTGGATTTAACAGATACCTATAGAACATTCCATCCAAACACAAAAGAAAATACCTTCTTCTCAACACCACATGGAACCTTCTCTAAAATTGACCACATAGTTGGCAGCAAAGTAAACCTCCACAGTTACAAAAGAATTGAAATAACCCCCTGTATCTTATCAGATCACGATGCATTAAAGCTAGAATTTAGCGGCAATACGAATTGCAGAAAACCTACATATTCCTGGAAATTGAATAACACCCAATTGCACCAATCCTGGGTTGAGGAAGAAACAAAAAAAAATTAAAAACTTCCTAGAATTTAATGAGAGTGTAGCCACAACATACCCAAACTTATGGGACATTCTGAAAGCAGTGCTAAGAGGAAAGTTCATAGCACTAAGTGCCCACATGTAGAAACTGGAGAAAAGACACATTAGAGAATTGACAGAACAACTGAAAGCGTTAGAGCAAAAAGAAGCAAACACACAAAGGAGGAGTAGATGCCAGGAAATAATCAACCTGAGAGCTGAAATCAACAAAGTAGAAGCTAGGAAAACAGTACAAAGAATCAATGAAACAAAGAGATGGTTCTTTGAGAAGATCAACAAGATAGACAAACCTCTAGCCAAACTAACCAAAAGGCAGAGAGAGATCATGCTAATTAACAAAATCAGAAACAAAAAGGGGGATATAACAATGGAAACCAAGGAAATCCAAAGAATCTTCAGTCCATAATTTGAAATCCTGTACTCCACAAAATTCGAAAATCTAAAGGAAAATGACAATTTTCTGGATAGATATCACTTACCAAAATTAAACCAAGAACAGATAAACTGTTTAAATCGACCTATAACACCTAATGAAATAGAAGTAGTCATCAAATCCTCCCAACCAAAAAAAGCCCAGGGCTAGATGGCTTCACTGCAGAATTCTAACAGAAATTCAAACAAGAGCTGATCCCAGTACTCCTCAAACTGTTCCGCACAATAGAAGCAGATGGGATATTGACAAACTCTTTCTATGAGGCTACAATCACTTTGATACCCAAGCCACACAAAGATATGACTAAGAAAGAAAACTACAGACCAATATCCCTCATGAACATCGATGCTAAAATACTCAATAAAATATTGGCAAATCAAATCCAAGAACATATCAGAAAAATCATCCACCATGATCAAGTAGGCTTCATCCCAGGGATGCAAGGATGGTTCAACATACGAAAATCTATCAATGTAATCCACCAGATAAACTGAAAAAGAAAAATCACATAATCATCTCACTAGATGCTGAAAAAGCCTTTGACAAAATCCAACATCCCTTAAGGATAACATACCAGAAAATGGAAAGATCTCCCATGCTCTTGGATAGGTAAAATCAACATAGTAAAAACGGCAATCCTGCCAAAAGCAATCTACAGATTCAACGCAATCCCCATCAAAATCCCAAGACAGTTTTTCACAGACATTGAAAGAGCAATACTCAACTTTATATTGAAAAACAAAAAACCCAGGATAGCCAAAACAACCCTTTACAATAAAGGTTCTTCTGGAGGCATCACCATCCCTGACTTCAAGCTCTACTATAGAGCCATAGTTCTGAAAACAGCTTGGTATTGGCACAAAAATAGACAGAGAGACCAATGGAATCAAATTGAAAACCCTGATATTGACCCACACACCTACAAATACCTTATTTTGACAAAGGTGCTAAATCTATACAATGGAAAAAAGATAGCATCTTCAACAAATGGTGCTGGTACAATTGGATTCTGACATGCAGAAGATTGCAGATAGATTCATATCTGTCACAAAAATTAAGTGCAAATGGATCAAAGATCTCACCATAAATCCAGCCACACTGAAACTTCTAGAAGAGAAAGTGGGAATTACCCTTGAACAAATTGGCACAGGAGACCGCTTCCTGAACATTACGCTGATAGCACAGACATTGAGGTCTGCAATTAATAAATGGGACCTCCTGAAACTGAGAAGCTTCTGCAAGGCAAAGGAAACAGTCAGTAAGACAAAACTACTGCCCACAGAATGGGAAAACATCTTACAGAGGGCTGATTTCCAAAATATATAAGGAGCTCAAGAAGCTAGCCACCAAAACACCAAACAATGAAATTAAAAAGTGGGGTGCAGAACTAAATAGAGAATTCTCAACAGAGGAATCTGAAATGGCTGAAAGACACTTAAGAAAGTGCTCAAAATCCTTGGCCATCAGAGAAATGCAACTCAAAACAACTCTGAGATACCACCTCACACCTGTCAGAATGGCTAAAATCAAAAATACCAATGACAGTCTATGCTGGAGAGGATGTGGAGAAAAAGGAACACTCCACCATTGATGGTGGGAGTGCAAACTTGTAAGACCACTCTGGAAATCAATATGGTGGTTGCTCAGAAAAATGGCAATCAGTGTACCTCAAGATCCAACCATTCCTCTCTTGGGTATATACCCAAATAGTGCATGTTCATACAACAAGGACATATGTTTAACTATGTTAATAGCAGCATTGTTTGTAATAGCCAGAACCTGGAAACAACTTAGATGCCCCTCAACTGAAGAATGGATAGAGAAAATGTGATACATTTTTACAATGGAGTACTACTCAGTAGAAAAAAGCAATGGAATCTTGAAATTTGCAGACAAATGGATGAAACTAGAAGAAACATCCTGAATGAGGTAACCCACTCACAAAAATACAAACATGGTATGTACTCACTCATATATGATTTTAGACATAGAGCAAAGTATTCCCAGCCTTTAATCCTCTTCACCAAAGAAACTAGCAAACATGAAGGTCTCTAAGGGATAAATGGACCCCAGGAATGGGAAGTGGCATGAACTCCTGAGCTAATTTGGAGCATGAGGGTAGGGGAGAAGGAGCTCCCACAATAAGAGCAGCAGAAGAGGAGTAGAGGAGAGGAAATGGAGAGGCAGAAATATTGAGTTGGGGGAAGAATAGAGGAGAACAGGATGAAAGATACCATATAAGAGGGAGCCACTATAGGTCGAAGAAGAGATCTGGAACTAGGGAGATCTCCAGAGACCAACAAGGATTTCAGGATCTGACAATCCAAGCAATGGTGGAGAGGATATCCTAAAAGCCCTTCCCCTAGAATGAGATTGATCACTACTCTTTATGCAATCCTAGAGCCCTCATCTAGTGGCTGATGGAAGCAGAGACAGACATCCACAGATATACACTGAGCTGAAATCTGGAATTTAGTGGAAGAGAGGGAGGAATGAAGATCGAAGGGGTCTGTACCAGGTTGGAGAAACCCACAGAAACATTTGGCCTGAACAAGGGGGAGCACATCGACCCCAGATACTGTCTGTGAGGCCAGTACAAGACTCATCAGACCCCTGAACATGGATGTCAATAAGCAGGCCTCTGTACTCCAGGGAACCTCTGGTAGTAGATTAGTATTTTTCCCTGGTGTAAGAAGGGACTTTGAGAGCCCATCCCACGTGAAGGTTTACACTCTGGCCCTGGACACCTGGGGAAGGGCCCAGGCCTAGCCCAGGAAGATTTGGTCGACTTTGCAGAGGCCCCGTTGAGGGCCCTACACTGCCTGGGTAGTGGAGGGTGGATGAAGTGGGGTCAGGGGTGGTGGAGGAGGGATGGGGGTTGGGGAGGGAGAGCGAGAAGGGACTTACATGTGAAACAAGCTTGTTCCGTAACTTGAACTAATAAAAAATTTTAAAAATAATAGACAAATGAATAAATATTGTTAATAGTATTTCACAATCATTACAAAGTGGCCCAAGAATAGAAAGTAACAAATAACTGATATATTGTATGATTTAAAATGTGGAACACAACACCGAAAATTGACAAAAACATACTAAAATTGTGTAAGTCAAGTCATGCAATGTATTACCTACATGAAAAGATCATTCGGGTTCTTTAACTTTTGTCAGATGAGTCATACAGCTAAGAATGGGTGACATTTGCTCTAGTTGTAAAACCACAGTTTGATATTTAGAAAAAAACTATGACAAATACAGGTTGTATCCTAATATGATTTGAGAGAACTATCCCCCCAGGCTAATGTGTTTGAAGATCTCCTTCTCAACTGTTTGCAATATGTTGGGAGGTTATAAAACCATGAAGAGGTGCATGTAACTGTAAGAAGTGGGTCACCTTGGGAGAGGAAAGTTGGTCATATTCTGTATAGTTTGACCTCACTTCTGGCCAAGCTCTCTTATTCCCATTCACTGTCAGGTACTTTCTCTGTGTAGGACACCGACAGGCTAGTAAAATGCTATTCTGCCATAGGATGAACTTCATATCTTCAGAAGTAAGAAAAATACCCTGCTTCAATTAAGTTGTATAAATCAGGGATTCATACATAGCATGGAGAAAAGTAATTAATACAAAAACATGGTACTGAGATTGAGCTTTGCTGTGATAAACTTACACAAGTGATTTATGGACCAGAGGAAGTAGTTTCTGTAACACAGAAGAATTTGTGTTTTTGGGAAAGAGAGATAGAGCCAGATGATTCATGGCATCAGGAATGCAGAAAAATATAATAATCTTAGAAATGCAGACAGAAGAGGCCATGACTGTGGGATTTCCAAAGAAATCAGGGCTTTATTTGGAATTAGAAAAGAGGCCAATTATATATATTTTAGCAAAGCATCTGTCCACCTTAAGTCCAGTTCCTGAAAACTTAAGAAAGACAGAAATCTACCGCACAATGGCCTATTACATTTGGCGAAAGAAATTTCAATGGATCATATAATTCATAGCATGGTAACTGCTAACTCCTTTAGCCTGGTTTACAATTTGACATTACATAAAATTGGAGAATAAAAACACTGAAAAATGTATGGTTTGATGAAGGAAGGTCTGAAATCCAATTAAAGTTGTAAATTTGGGTTAAAACAAAGCTGTTGCAAATGTTAAAGTGATTGCTGCAATTAAATAGAAATCTTGCACTTATAATTTGATAGTAGAGATGGTAACTTGATATCAAGATGCCAAACAATCAATGTTACAGGCTATGAAGTGAAAAAAAATGATGTAAAATGTATTCACTTGCAAGGTGTATGTCCATAAAAATAGTGCTCCACACATACTGTCTCTGGAGGTGTCCCTTGCTTAAAATTTGCTTCCTATGAAAATGATTTCCTGGTATAGTTGTAAAAGCACTAGACACCAAAGGTACATTGGATGGGGCCAGGTTGTGTCTCTAGCTCTTAGCAGAACTATACGGAGGATATATCCTCCTCCATATAGCACTAGTTTTTCAGGCATTTTAAAAATTGAGGACTGTGGGATCATGGAAGCTCTAACCAAATTCCCAGAAAATGCCTAAGATCAAGCACTATGTATGAAGGGTTGCTGAATGAAACCCCTAGGAGGGCTAAATAGGAAGCTAAAGATGTGAACTTTAAGTTGTGGAAAAGACACCAGAATGTTGCTGATGTTAGAACAGAGACACGGAATTATAAAATATAAAGCATTGTGTGAAGCCAGTACAAAAGAAGCCAATGTTAATTGAGATCTTCTTCCCAATGACTTTACCTTGTGTCAAGTTGACATAACACTAGCTACCACTGAATACTTCTTAATATTGGTCATTTAGGAAACAACAACATTAATATTGATTTTATTTATGGTTAGAATTTTAGAGCTGGGTGTTGGTGGCTCACCCCTTTAATCCCAGCACTCAGGAGGCAGAGGCAGGTGGATCTCTGTGAGGTGGAGGCCAGCCTGGTTTCCAGAGCAAGTACAAGGATAGGCCCCAAAGTTACACAGAGAAACCCTGTCTTGTAAAACCAAGTATATATATATATATATATATATATATATATATATATTATATATATATATAATTACATGTATATAATTTCACCTATTATAATTTTTGAATAGACTCTTCAGATTTTGTGAAAATATGGTAGTTATAGCCATATAATAATTAATGTGAGTGACTCTCAGGTTCTAATGGTACATTTTTGATAAATTCTCACTATGTGTATCTAACTGCTCCAAGTTCCTTATACAGAACAGGCTGGCCTGAAGCTCATAGTCCTCCAAATATATTCTGAGTGCTGGGAACATAGGTTGTTGCAACACATTAAATTATTGAAAGACCATGATCTATTTCCTGAAATAAGGTACATTTTTATGCAAATCTTTACCTGTGAAAATGTGAAAGAAAAAATATTCACTTGTTGGAATATCTTTCTTGCACAAATAAAACCTGTCTGGAGGTCAGAGAATGGAGCTTGCCACTAGCTAATCACAGAGTACTGAACTTCTGTACAGACAGAAAGTGAATCAACTGGACAGAAACAGGATATAAGCAGGGAGAAACAGGAAATCACTCTCTTCTCTATTGAAAATCTTAGTAAATAAGGTATGTTGTGGCTTGCTCTTTCTCTTTAATCTCTCAGCATTTCCCTCCATATCTGACTCTGGCTTTTTTTTATCTAGACAAATTGAGAACTCCATTTACAGTCCCTCACCATATACATACAATTAAATTTAGTCAGGGCCACTACAAATGGGTATATTTGTATGTATGGTTATGCATGTGGGTTTTGTTTCAGAAAAAAATGAATTTTTATAAAATTACAATGATTTAGAAAGCATAAACTGAGCACAAACCCTCAAAATCTTACCAGTAGAGACATCCAGCACACTCCATTAAAAAAAAACAAAAACAAACAAACAAACAAACAAACAACAACAACAAAAAGTAAAAAACAAAATCCCAGAAAACAGCACAGTTCTTTTACTCTTGTGGTCCTTGGCACCATTTTTTTTAAATTAGCTTCTCAATCATCATCTGGGAGGAAACCATTCTGAGCAATATCATTAAAAACAGCTCTGATAAAGCATGGTCACTACTATGTATCATAAAGCAGGTCCACATATGAGTGAGTACATATCATGTTTGTCTTTTTGTGATTGGGTTACCTCGCTCAGAATGGTTTCTTCAAGTTCCATCCATTTTCCTGCAAATTTCAATATTCCATTGTTTTTTTTTTCTTAGTAGTACTCTATTGTGTAAATGTACCACAATTTCTCTATCCATTATTCGGTTGAGAGGCATCTAGGCTGCTTCCAGTTTCTGGCTATTACTAATAATGCTGCTATGCACATGGTTGAACAAATGTCCTTGTTATATGAATGTGCTTCTTTTGGGTATATGCCTCGGAGTGGAATTGCTGGATCTTGTGATAGACTCATTCCCATTTTCTTGAGGAGTCACCATACTGATTTGCACAGTGGCTGTACAAGTTGGCACTTCCACCAGCAGTGGAGGAGTGTTCCTCTTTTTCCGTATCCTCTCCAGCATAAACTGTCATTGGTGTTTTCGATTTTAGCCATTCTGACAGGAGTAAGATGGGGTCTCAAAGTTGTTTTGATTTCCATTTCCCTGATGACTAAGGATGTTGAACACTTTCTTATGTATCTTTCAGCCATTTTATATTCCTCTATTGAGAATTGTCTATTTAGTTCTGTACCCCATTTTTTAATTGGATTGTTTGGTGTTTTCAAGAATAGCTTCTTGAGTTCATTTTATATTTTGGAGATCAGCCCTCTGTCAGATGTGGGGTTGGTGAATATCTTTTCCCAGTCTGTGGGCTGTTGTTTTGTCTTGCTGACTATGTCCTTTGCCTTACAGAAGCTTCTCAGTTTCAGGAGGTCCCACTTATTAATTGGTGATCTCAGTGTCTGTGCTACTGGTGTTATGTTCAGGAAGCAGTCTCCTGTACCTATTAATTCAATGGTATTTCACACTTTATCTTCTAGTAGGTTCAGTGTGGCTTGGTTTATGTTGAGGTCTTTGATCCATTTTGACTTAAGTTTTGTGCAGGGAGAAAGTCTTGGGTCTGTCTGTAGTCTTCTACATGTTTGCATCCAGTTATGCCTGCACCAATTGGTATTTGTTGAAGATATTCTCTTTGTTCCAGCGTATATATTTGGATTGTTTTTCAAAAATCAGGTGTTCATAGGTGTGTGGGTTAATATCAGGGTTTTCAATTCTATTCCATTGGTCTAGCTGTCTATTTTTGTGCCAATACCAAGCTGTTTTCAGGACTGTAGCTCTGTAATAGAGCTTAAAGTTAGGGATGGTGATGCCTCCAGAAATTCCTCTATTGTACAGGGTTGTTTTGGCTACCCTGAGTCTTTTGTTTCTCCATATAAAGTTGAGAATTGTTTTTTCAAGGTCAGTGAAGAATTGTGCTGGGATTTTGATGGGGATTGCATTGAATCTATAGATTGCTTTTAGGAAGATTGCCATTTTTACTATGTTGATCCTGCCCATCCATGAGCATGGGAGATCTTTCCATTTTCGAGAATCTTCTTTAATTTCTTTCTTTAGAGACGCAAAATTCTTATGGTACTGGTCTTTCGCTTTTTTTGGTTAGTGTTACTCCAAGGTATTTTATATTGTTTGTGGCAATTTTAAAGGGTGATGCTTCTCTGATTTCTTTCTCCACCAATGTGTAATCTGTATATAGTAGGGCTACAGATTTTTTTGAGTTAATCTTGTATCCTACCACTGGGCTGCAGGTGTTTATCAGCTGTAGGAGTTCCCTTATTGAGTTTTTCGGGTCACTTATGTAGACTATCTTATCATCTGCAAATAATGAGAGTTTGACTTCTTCCTTTCTGATTTGTATTCCCTTAATCTCTTTTTGTCGTCTTATTGCTCTAGCTAGAACTTCAAGGACAATATTGAAGAGGTATAGAGAGTGGACAGCCTTGACTTGTTCCTGATTTTAGAGAAAATGCATTGAGTTTCTCACCATTTAATTTGATGTTGGCTGTTGGCTTGCTGTATATTGCTTTTATTATGTTGAGGTATGTTCCTGTTACCCTGATGTCTCCAGGAACTTTATCATGAAGTGCTGTTGGATTTTCAAAGGCTTTTTCAGCATCTAGTGAGATGATCATGTGATTTTTTTCCTCAGTCTGTTTATATGGTGGATTACATTGATGGATTTTCGTATGTTGAACCATCCTAGTATCCCTGGGATGAAGCTTACTTGATCATGGTGGATGATTTTTCTGATATGTTCTTGGATTCAATTTGCCAATAATTTATTGAGAAATTTTGCATCAATGTTCATGAGGGATATTGGTATGTAGTTCTCTTTCCTAGTTGTGTCTTTTTGTGGCTTGGGTATCAAGGTTATTGTGGCCTCATCAAAAGAGTTTGGTAATGACCCTTCTGCTTCTATTGTGTGGAATACTTTGAGGAGAACTGGTATTAGCTCTACTTTGAATTTCTGGTAGAATTCTGCACTGAAGCCATCTGGCCCTGGGCTTTTTTTGGTTGGGAGACTTCTAATGACTGCTTCAATTTCATTAGAGGTTATAGGTCTATTTACATTGCTTATCTGTTCTTGATTTAATTTTCGAAAGTAAAATCTGTGCAGAAAATTTTCCATTTCCTTTAGATTTTCAAACTTTTGGAATACAGGTTTTCAAAGTATATCAAAGTATATTCCAAGATTCATTCCACATTGAAAAACCTTTATCCAAAAGGTGTGTTTTAATTTTTTAGAAATTAACACAGGGTAATTTATACTGAGCATGAATAACTTAAAGTCTATTTTTCCATATAACTTATAAGGATATATTTATATGACATACAAGATATGATGCATATTCAATTTTAGGTTAATTTAATATTGTTGTATCTTGGAAAATATGTATTTTGCAGTTTACCTACAAAAAGCAAGAAATCGGGAAATACCCTTGTGTTTTTCTATTCTTATTTTCAAAGTCAGCAAATATTAATATGATTTTATATTCCTGGTAGTACATAATAGCATAAACATCAAAACTAAAACATAAAATTATCAAGGAAATTTTATTAGTACAGTATTAATAATTTAACTTTAGATTTTATGTATATTTTACTAAATTATAATTTATCTCATTTAAAACTAGTATAGGACACTGGAAGTATATTGATAATAATATCACATTACTTATATCAGTAATAAAAATATGTAAGCAAAACATAATGATCATATTTTTGTTATGAATATTACCTATTTTAATTTTCAAAAATTAAAGGATAATGACAATTCTCAAATATGGTTAAAATATTTGTATATAAAATTCAACTATCTAAATCCAATATATAAATAAGAGTTTGTCTTTTCCCACACAATATACAGATCTGTGTAGTCATGTAAATAATTGGAGAATGTATGCCACCCTTATTTTTAAATATGTTGCTGTAATTAAACAAATTATGTAACTAACTCTTCCCTCTATTTCACTTACTTCCAAGCGCTTTTGTTCTAGTTATATTAAAAAATCTACAAAAAACATGCCATAATACAGCAGTTGGTATTAAATCAAAATTTCTACAGATGTGAAATAATTTGTTTTTCTTTCTATTAACCGCTGATCATCTACAAAGAATTTTTTAGAAGTCACAATGTTTTATTTTCTGTTTTCCTTGGTGCCCTTTCATTTCCTGTTTGCCCCTTGTAAACAGTAAGTTCATATGCTTTCTTTAGTAGTTTTTCTAGGGAAGTAGAATTTCAGGAGAGTGACCTAGCATTGAGGGAGACAGCCTGCAGATAACAGTGTGAGACCCTAGGAAAAAATCAGATATAGGAATCCAGAAGCCAGCAGCTTGGCATGCAGAAAGCATAGCAGAGAAAACAAAGCCATGAATTGAATAGTGACATAAGCCTGGAAGAGGAGAGTCTATATGGGCAATTCATCACAGGAGTCAATTAGCCATTCAAGTGTTATGGTGTGTGAACTATATTAGGCATGGACAATAGAAGAATGAATTCTTAAGTACAAGAAAACAGCTCTTTGAGAGCTCCCTCCTTTGTATGGGATTTTAAACTCCTATCACCCCCCCCCCACTATGTGATTGATCACAACTGCTTAAGGTATTTTTACTACTCCTTATATGTGTCCCATGAACATTCTAACACAGTATTTCTTGGGTACCTTTTCTTGGTAGTAGAAAGTAACAATAACATACATGTGTAGTTGTTTATGTAGATATAATTTATATGTCCTGGCTCTTATTTTTCCCATATCAACAAACTAGCTGAGAATGCATACTGATAGCGAAAAATGTGCTTAGCCCTAATATAATCAGGAAAGAGACAATTCAATGAATTAAAAAGAGGAAAATATAGGCAGGTAGTAATGAATTAACCAGACCCAGTAGGAAAATTGATGGTGTTTTTATCGGTAGATGAACTTACATAGAAAACAGAAGGTGACTGTCATGGTGTTCCTGCTCCAAGGATGCACCCCTGCCTCCTTGATGCTCTCCACGAACTCAGGGGCCTCCCAAGCCCTGATCCTTTCCCTTTAGCTGGCCATGTCCACACCTGTAACCATGTCCACAGGTGTGGTCACTGCTACAGGTGTGGAGGCAAATATATCACTACAGAAAAATTCAAAAGCCACTGGACTGTGGGCATAACTTTCACACTCCTGGATCTGTGTGTGTTTCAGTATTTTAGTTGTTTTCTGCCACAATTGGAATTGCATTAAAACTCATAGTACAGTGGGCTACCATATCTTTAAACATGACATCTATATATCTAAACAACTGGATCAATAATATTTGAAAACTTATGTTGCTTATACCGAACATGTACAGAACACTATCTTCCCTTCTCATTGTGACCTGTATAATAGCTCTAATTATTTGTACAGCATTACATTATAGTATTGGCTACTATATGCAACTTAGTCATGTCTTAAAATTTAGTCATTTCTGTGCACCATTTCCATCATCATGTACCACGTATGTATCTGTTTTCATAAGATTAAAAGGAAACAGAAACATCCCAAGATTATGTTGGCTTCAAAGCTGTGCACTATCAAGGTAGTTTTAGTGATGCATCTATGTCGGTATTAACAATTCTGCTTTATTTATTTTTCTATAAGTTCCATAAAAGTTATTGTTCTAAGGAACAGTCAGTGGAAAAGACATGGAGAAGGAAAACTTTGAAGTTGAGGAGCCTTGTTTCATCTGCTTTTGAAGAGATGTCACCCAAAATAGCCGCAAGAAAAAATGATTTTAGCTCAGTTTCTTAGATTTTAGTCCATAGCTCTAGCTCCAGAGATTCTGGGCCTTTCTTTCTTTTTTGTTGCTATGACAAAATATCTTGACAAAAACAACTTGCTGGGAGAAGGTTGGTTTATCTCATAGTTCTAGACTACAGTCCAATGTGGCAGAGAAGTCTCAGTGGTAAGAGCATAAAGCAGCTCTAAATAATAACTCCATAAACAGAGAACACAATAATGAATACATGTGTGCAGTTGCTCACTACCTCACTTCACCTTCTCCACTCATACATAGGCTAGGAAGCTCTGCCCAGGGAATAGTGCCATCCATAGTAGATGCTCTTCCCATAACAAGCAAGACATCAATGCAATAAGACAATTTCCAAGGCATGTCCAAAGCCCAGTCATCCAGGAAATTTTCAATTTAGTCCTATTTACTATGTATCCGAGGTCCATGGTGAGGCACAACATCATGGAAGGAGGAATTTGCAGAGGAAAAGGCTGTTTATCACATAGTCTACAGGAAGCAAAGAGAAAATGGGACATGGGGATAGAGTGAAAGAGAGAAAAAAGAGGATGCTGGAACGACAATGATATTCTTCAGCAGCATACCCCCAGGGACTTCCCTTCTATAGCATCTTCCTAACTCTTAAAGATTCTGCAGTGTCTCCAAACCCTAACAGCATATGGAAACAAAGCATTTGAACACATGAGTCAGAAACAAAGAGCGCACATTTAAACCATAAAAATCTGGATCTTGAATAAACCTATTATAATATGTAAATGTTCAAATGGAAATATTTTTGAAAGTAGCCAGGCAGTGGTGGCACATGCTTCTAATCTCAGCACTTGGAAGGCAGAGGCAAGTGGATCTCTGTGATTTTTGAGGCTTTCCTGTTCTATACAGCAAGTTCCAAGACAGGTCCCAAAGCTATAGAAAGAAACCCTGTTTTGAAAAAAAAAAAAAAAAAGAAAAAGAAATATTTTGTATGGAAAAATTAAAAATGGGAAAATTTATACAGAAAAAGTTTTTCTGTGGATATTTAATATATTTTAAGCTGATTTATTATAAATTGAAATATTTTGAATGATTAGAGCATTTATAATAATGATGTTAAGGAAAATTAGAATTAATGCATTATTGAAGAAATACAATTTGGTTACATTATGCAGCCTAAGTAGACAGTTTCTGATGTCTATATTATGCTTGGTAGTGGCCTCAGCCTTTGTGTTTTCACTTATCACTCTGAATCAGCCAGAACAACTTCTCATTTAAAAAAGATCAGTTCATTGGAAGCCGTTCATGTATGTGTATTCTTTTAATCCTTGGTTCGGTGTATTCATTATGCCTTCTCTGGTTAGGTACATGTTCATCATTGAGTTACAATTGCTTATTCTGTACCAGAGAGTTACAATTGCTTGTTCTGTACAGTAACATAGAAAGGTTGATCCTAGCCAGGTGGTGGTGATGCGCATCTTTAATCCCAGCACTCAGGAGGCAGAGGCAGGCAGATCTCTATGAGTTTGAGGCCAGCCTGGTCTTCAAAGAGAATTCCAGGACAGTCCCCAAACCTACAGAGAAATCCTGTCTCAAAATCAAAAAAGAAAGAAAGAAAGAAAGAAACAAAGAAACAAAGAAAGAAAGAAGAAAGAAAGAAAGAAAGAAAGAAAGAAAGAAAGAAAGAAAGAAAGAAAGGTTGTACTCTAACTGCAAGCAATAGGCTATAAGGAATAGGCATATAGTAAGCTAGAACACTTATATTATTTGAGAGCCACTGGGTGTTTGTATAATGATGAAATAATCCACTGACACAATTTCTCAAAAATATATCCTGCTACGTATGTGTCATTTGACTGATTAGCTATTAAGGATGTACAAGTAGTTTAAATGCAAATACTGTTTCAGCAGGCAAGGTCTCAAATTAATCCTCTCAGGATACTTAGAAAGTTCCTTTACCCTCTGTGTATGTGTGTGTATCCTTGTGTCTGTTTATAACATCCCTTCTGCCTTTGGTCCACAAGAAGCACAGATTGATTAAAGAGTTGTTTTGTTCTTGAAGGCCCTCATTATTGTGGCTCATACATTCACCATTATTGAGTACCTGTGCTCTGAAGTACTGTTCCCTAGAGGAGAACACTTTCTTAGTCTATGTTCACTTACAAAACACTGAGTGTTGTTCAAACAAATGTTCTAGAGACTGTTACATGTAAGTGTATTGCATCAAATAATAAACTTCACATAGTCTGAATGTAATTCCTAGGCAACCAGGTGTTACATGTTTCTGAAAAAGCTGCTGTATAGTTCAATTTGCTTTAAAAACACAATGATTGTGTGGATTTCAAGAGACAGTAGTATATATATGAAACATACATAATATCTAGTGGTTAATTTATGAGTAAATACATTTTCATTTCTAAACTGTGTGTGAATTAAATAATTGTTTTAAAACATTACTATTTGCTCTGTTTTGTTTGCATATGTAGGTATACATGTGTGAACATGAACTTGTGCAGATGTGTACATGGGTTAACATGCAGATGAAAGTCACATGTCACTTTCAGGACTTGATTTCCTTCTATAACCTTGTGGTTTCCAGAGGATTTCAAGCATGTCATCAGTATTTAATGAAAGCACCTCTAATTTCTGACCCATATTTTAGGACTGAATTCATCAATATTTCTATTTATATCATATATATTTTAAGTGGATTATCATTAGTAGGTACACATTGTGAGCTAAATTCAGCTTTGGTTCTTTAGATTAAAAAAACGATGATTATATGTTATCAAATGATTGCTCATGTTTCTATGCTGCCTAATTTGCAGGCCTTCCATTCGTTTCAAACAGAATGTCTTCTAAGTATTAATTTAATACCAATACTTTGTCCAACTTCTAGCTGTTATGTAGGAATGCAGGCTGGTATGTAATCTCAGTACACAAGAAGGTGAAGCATAGTATAGTAAGTGGAGGCCAGACTTGGTTACCTAGAGAGATTCTTCTTCAACATCAGAAACAACAGGATAATTGTCACTATTCTCAGTGACTGATGCCAATGAGTCACTTTGCCAACAACTCCCTTAAACCTCATAATAATATATTTGCTCTACTCATATAACACAAACTATTGATTTTCTCTAAATTCTGCTAAAAAATTATTTTTGATTTTTGATTTTATGATGAGTTGCAATGGAGGAGTTACTCTCCTCTTGTTTTAACTGTGTGTTTTGTATTCCCACTCAGTGTAGAGTCATTATTTGAAGGAAACATTGCTGTTCACATAAGTTAAGATATATGGTTAACTCTCCAGCAATATTTTTCATTATGTGCATTACAAGTTTGCTGAGAACCTAGACATCATCTAACATCAGAAAGGGTCTATGGAGCCTTCATTATAAAGGTTTATTATGATTTCTCATCTTAAAATATTACAGGAGATAGAGAAGTGAACAGCAAATGAAATATGAAGGTACAAACAGGATTTTATTACCAAGATGAAAAATAATTCATAAAGAAGGGAATTTCATATAAAATTTCATAGATTCATTTTATTTTAGTAGTTATTCTTAGTATTCCTTGAAGGGTTATTTAGGATCTAATGGTCAGTGTCTGAGGTCAAATTGCAAAAAGAGAATCCATTATAACCACAGAGAACACATGTATCAATATTAAAAGGATCTGGCAGTAATGTTACTCTACATGTCTTTATTACTCAATCATTCAAGCATAATTCACTAGAATGCAAGCATGGCCCATGGGCCTGTGTGTGATTATGATATAAACGATTTGATTTTGTAATAGTGCTATTAAACAAGCAGTAATATTTATTACAAAAACACTGAAATTTTATTTTCTTAGTTTGCACCCTAAAAAAGATTAGCCTCACATTTCCACATTTCCTTTTCCTCCAGTATTAGTCCTAAACTAATTACACCATATCAGTTAGTGAGAGATTTTCAAAAGCACGATATTTAATAGATATCTACACATAAAACTGTACAAATAGGTTTCCTCTAATACTTGAAGCAGTTTAAAATTTGACACAGTGTTAACAGTTTTGTCTGTCAGCATCCTTAAATCTTTTTACACAGACTTTAATATGGGAAATATTTTGAGTCTATTGTTTAATTTTGATTATATATTGCACCATTTATATATTTTTTGGACTTTTGAAAATCATTCTGAGTCATAAAGTTATATTAGTCATTATTGAAGGTTAATCTTGAGGTAAAATGAAGTTACATCCTTAACATACAGATACAACTTATACTTTCATATAACTTGATGTTTTCTTTCATAGATCGTAGAATAAGACTAAATTCATTAATTTTTTTTTATTCCAACAAATTATAGGTGACATCAGGTCACATTGCATCAAGCAGTTGAATCTTAAGTAGAGCACGGTGGTGTGTATGTGAGGATTTGGATGCATGGAATTAAATGAGATATGATCTAATCTTAAAATAATGAAAAGGGAAAACAAAAAAATGTAAAATGTTGCTGGCTAACTGAAACATATTCCTTACAGAGGTGCAAAAGTGTCCTATATGTTCATTTTCTTTTTAAGCATAGCATAATTTCTTCCCTTTAGGCCCTAAGACATCTTGTTTGCAAATCACTGTCTGATGTTACTATCATTTACATAGATCATTTTTTTTTTCTTCTGGAAAAGGGCTTAATACTTCAAACTGGAATGTTCTCTACCCCTTTCTTTTGAAAATAAATTCTTCTTTCACACATTGCTTCCTAACCAGTTTTCCTTCCCATTATTTTTCCTAGTCTACCCACCCAAAACCTCCCCTCTTCCCAAGATCCCCTTCCCCCTCAGTTTTCACTTCAGAAAAGAACAGGCCTCCAAAAGATGATAGCCAAACAGGGCAAAAGGTGATACAATAAGAAAAGGCAAAAGCTCTCAATCAAGACTGAGCAAGGCAACCCAACAGAAGTAAAAGAATCTTAAGAGCAAGCAAAACAGTCAGAAATACACATGCTCCCACTGTTAGGATTCCCCAAAAACACCAAGCTAAGAGAAATAACGTGTATGCAATGAAAGAAGGCCCAGGCAGGAGGATCTTTGTGAGTTCAATTCCAGCTTGGTCTACATTATTGTGTTCCTAGAATTCTATGACTAAACAGAGAGACCCTGCCATAAGAAAACAAAAACAAACGGAAATTCTTTTAAAAATCTAATTAATTAATTAATTTTTATTATCTATGTGTATGGGCAGTGTGACAGTCTGCCTGTGGTCATCAGAAGACAACTTGCTAGAGTCAACAGCCTTGGCAGCAAGCAGTCTTCTTACTCACTGAGCCATCACTCTGGCCCCTTCAATGTGTACTTCTAAGCTAATTCATATTTTGTTACGTATAATGATTGTGTTGGCTAGGTTTATGTCAACTTGGCATAAGCTAGGGTTGTGTGAGAGAAGGGAACTTCAATTTGAGAAGATGCTTCCATAACATCTGACTATAGAGCATCTTCTTAGTTAGTGAATGATGTGTAAGACCACACAGCTCATTGTAGGTGAACACTTTCGGGAATGATAGTCCTAGGTTCTATAAGAAAGCAGGCTGAGCAAGCAATGATGAGCCAGCCAGTAAGAAACACTCTTATATAGCTACTTCATCAGCTCATTCCTCCAGGATCCTGTCCTGCTTGATGTTCTTTTATGATGAACAGTAATGTAGAAATATAAGCCAAGGCCATGCCAATCTGAGTGCCCTATGCTGTCGTCTGGGACCATGGTGACATCCTGGCCAAGACTGTTGCCAAAGGCCATGCTGCTGATGAAGGAATGCTGATATGAGTGTCCATCATTGCCTGCTAGGACCATGGTGATATCCTGGCTAGTGCTGCTGCCTAGGACTGTCTGGTTACATGGTCCTACCACTGCTGGGGTCTGTATTGATATCTGTGGTCCATGTTGCCACAAAAGACCACAAAAATGCTGTGGGTATGGGCCACAACCTATGGTCATGAGGGCTCTGAGGGTCATGTCACTGCCAGGGATATACTGATCTGAGTGGCCTGCACTGTCACCAAGGAACATGCTGGGCCAGGACTACTACTGAGTGCCATGTCTGGTTTTGTGGCCCTACAACAGCCAGCATCTGAGTTGATGTCCATGACTCCTGATACCACTAAGGGCTCTAAAGATGTTCAGGGTCTGTTCAGCCACCTGAGACCATCTCAGTGTCCAAGGACCATGCTGCTGCCACAACCATAATGATCTAGGTGGCCTGTGTCGCTACTGGCATCATGGTGACATCAGGGTCCCAAGCTGCTGCTGAAAGCCACGTCTGGGTCTGTGGTCTTACTGTAGTGGGGGTCTGTGATGATGTCCATGGCCCATGTTAGCAGAGGGGGTCATTGGAACCATGCTGTCCTGAGCCAGAACTGCCCTTTACTGGCTCTGGGATAGCTGCCCCTGCACCTTGATCCATACTGAAACAGGAGAGCTGGTCCCTACCCTCAGGGGAAAGTTGGACTTCTGCACTGAGGAAAGATGGCTCCATCCATCATAAGAGCTGTGTACTGCACTGGACAGCACACCAGAGTTGGTTCTGTGGTCTGAGAAGCAAGTAAGCTGATCTTGAGATCAGGAGATCTGATCTCACTCTCCCTGATCTGCCATATGTTTCAGTGAGTGGGAGAGAGATGTCCTCCATGTGCTCACCCATTACCAATTGAAGGAGGTGAGACAACTGGCCCTGGGGTCACAAGAGTGAGAGAACTCACTATGACTCTTACTGGCTGCAGCACACAGAGTGGACTTTTTACCTCACCTGGGCAGCACACTAGAGATGACCCTGTTATAAGGGAGATAGGTGAACCAGCTTTGATGGCATGATAGATGAGCTCCACCTCCTTGTATGCTCCCTACAGCAATTGGGAGAGGGGACCCTGTTTCTTTCCTCCACAAAATGGTAGAACTGGCCCGGGCCATGTGGGTGTGGATGACACAAATCTGAATACCTGAGAGCAGGATAACAGGCCTTGCTCCTTGCCCAGACTGCATTGGATGAGCCAGCTGAGTCAGTGCAGGAGATCTCACCTGGATTGTGATGACAAGGGGAGGCTGGTGGGCTGACCAACCCAGCTGCCACCCAGACCCAGAACTAGGGCTTTGAGTTGTCCCACCCCAATATCCACCTCATCTATGAAATGTTGAAACATGTGAAGGGGTGAACCTACAGATCCAAAACACAAGACAACAGGATATCCAAGAGGAGTCCAGTTGGATCCCATTATTAGTGGTACAACAGAAGCCTGAGGTTCCAAGCCAGATCAATTACTTGTGGCAATGAACACTTGCAAGTAAACATGAATTGACTAATGGGTAAACTGTGTGACTCAGCAGACCACACAACAGATTTCATAATACTTCTCTCCCCGCCCCCCCACCATTTTTGTTTGATTCATTATTTTTGCTTTTCTTTTAATTTTTCTTGGTTGTGTTACAAGTGCCAAAAGCAAATACTGGGGAAGAGAAGTGGGATTAGAATGCATGATGTGAAATCCACAAAGAATCAATAAAAGTTTAAAAACCGAAATAAAGAAGAAGATGTATGAGCCAAATGAATGCTTTCCTTGAAAACGTCAGATTGGTCATGGTTTCATGGTGCTTCATTATGGCAAGAGTAACCCTGACTAAGATGTAATTTATTAACACCTTTGGTAATTTTAGGGTTTTTATTTATGCATCTTTCTGTATCTAAGAAATAAGGTCTTAGCATTTTTATTCGCTGAATTTGTTTCTTTTCAGAACATGACAATTTGCTCAAAGTAGATATTATTCATAAAGAGAGATTCACATGGAAAAATTATGGATAGAGAAGTTAAGCCAACATTACACAGGTAAGGAAGTTGGGAAGCTTCCAAAAATGGCTTTATTCTGTCACGTAATCATCTCTAATCTGGCAAAGTCCCTCAATCCACATTCTAATACTAGACTTTTCTGTGGCTGGTACTTAGTTAAGTAAATCTGTCCTCCTTAACTTTGGCAACCCAGCCTAGTTTTCTGACTGAGTAGTTTGCTAGTTTTGGAAGAAAAATAAAGGTACCAGTAATTCATAGATATTAGTTATTGGGTCAGTGTAAATATCTCTTATTCATAAAATAGAAGATATTTATAATAAATAATTTTTAAGATCTGTATAAAGAAGTTATTTCTGGAGCATGTGGACAAGAAACAAATTGTGTGAATTCTTCTGCATAAAAAGAAAAATAGAAATTTAAAAACAGCAAAGAAAGTTCAAAGTTTCTAAGGGACATGTAATGATAAATATTTTTTCCAGCCACCCGAGGACTGACCACCACCACGTTAAGGTCCCAAGTAACACACAGAGACTTATATTAGGTACAATGCTGCTGGCCAATGACTAGGATTTCTTATCTGCTGTCTCTGTCTTAAGTATTAACCATAATTATTAACCTATAGATTGTATGAACTTATCTTATTGAGGACGCCCATAGCAAGCAATCTGTCTTCCTGGGCTCACATGGAGACTCCCTCTTTCCTACATTTCCCAGAATCCTCCTTTAATCCTAGTCCCACCTAACTTTCTCAGCATTGGCTAACAGTGCTTTATTTATCAACCAATAAGACAAACATGCATGCAGAAGAATCTTCCCCATCAGGGACAATAGTTCCAGATGGGAAGGGAGAATAGAAAGAACATAGAAGTCAGAGTGAGAGGAAACTGTAGAGAGGAAACTGTAATCAGGATATGTTGGGTGAGATAAGAATCTATTTTCAATAGAAAGGTGCAGAAGAAAAGGAGTTGAAGGAACTCTAGCCAGTCTAAGTGTGCAAACATGGCTCTATCAGGCTTTGCCCTTCTCCCCCATGCCCTCTGTGTAGTGATATTTTGTTTATTATCTAACAAAGATTACCTGATATCAGAGTGCAAAACCAGCCATACTAGTTAGCCATAGAGGACAGGCAATGGTAGGATACACCTTTAGTCCCAGCACTCTGGAGAGAGAAGCAGATGTATCTCTGTTAGTTCATGGCCACCCTGGGCTACATGAGATTGAATCTATCTAAAAGAGAAACAGCTCACACAAAGATGATTCTAGCACTTGGGATCCTACTCCTTTAATCTCAGCACTAGGAAAATGGAGACAGGAGTGACATGACTGAGTGAAGAGAGGAATTTAAGGTGAGAGGAGGCAAGAGCTCATGGCAGTCTAAGAAGCAGTACACTTTAAGCAGTCTGAGGATGCAGTCTATGGACAGATCACCGCCTTTGTTCTGAGCATTGGTATATGTAAGAATTCTCTAGTGGTTGTCAGCTTTGCTTCTTTGATCTTCAGCATTAACATCCCCCCTGAGGCTGACCACCAAAGTCCAGCTAACAAGGTATTGAAATCCAGCAATCAAAAGTCCCCTTGGGCTAACCTAATTTACATAACTAGTCAAAATTATCTATTCCATTCTAACACAGGGTTTCTCTTTTCACCTCTATAAACTGCGATTTCCCTATGGGCCACCACCTCTGTCTTCTCTCTGTCTCAATCCAAAGGTAGTCATTTGTACCCCAGGACAAATACCCCTTCCCCCTCTTCCTTCTTCTTTTCCCTTCTTCCTCATCCTTTATCTTCTGTATTTGTTGCTTATTCTCTGCCCTTTGTTTCTTTGGGGCAAAATAAATCTTTGTAATGAAAACTTGGTCTTGGGATGTCCTGAGCCAATATTGGTCCCTTCAGAAGAAGAAGAAAAAAATCAGTTCTATTAGAAAAGTAATAGGAGTGAATTCCTAAAATGGAACAAGTGTGTCCCTTCCATTGAAGCTTATGTTGAGAATTTATTTTACAGAAATGTCATTTCCAAATTTGCAAGTTGAATTAACAGTCTTTTTGCTTGGTTGCTGAATTTCACATAACATATTGGTTTATTATTCAATAGTTTTTCAGATGTTTGTATTTTCCTTGTATTCATTTAAGAGTTTGTTTCCTCTTAGATTTTGTTAAATCTATTAACAATAATCCATTTAATTATTTGGATCTTCCTCTAATTCACTGTAATTAGAATCCATTACTATAGAATTGGTGATTTTTGTTTCCTTTATTTCTCCTATTCTTATATTTCTGTATTGAGACTTGTGCTTCTGGAATTAAGTCCTGGATCAGATGTAGTTTTAATTACTTGTGTTCTTTCAGCTGGAATATTTGAAACATTTAAATGGAACTAGATTGTAGCTGTGTTCAGGGGTCATTTCTTCTCTACTGGATTTGGGTTGTAGCTTAATTATTAACCCCACAGCCCATCTGCTCAGAAAACATTTGTGAACTCCATCATCACTCTCAAAGTACAATGCCAACAAAAGAAGCAACCACAACTGATGGATAAGCCCACTATGAAAACATGTACCAGACATTAAAAATAGTTACCATTCAACTTCAGTAATCTGTGGAATGTAAAGGAAAAGTAATAATATAATATACATGGTATATGCAGAAATAGTAGTTTCTAAGTGTAGAAATGTAATGAAAATGTATGCACTATGATGTGCAAAAGAAGTAGATGAGCTAGCTGCAACTGAAATAAAATTTGAGAGTAACAGTGTTAGGGTAAGAGCAATGAAAGGGAGTGGAGAAATGATGCAATTGAATGGTAATTTTTAAAAGTTGAGAAGAATAGTATTTTTAAAAAGTGCTAAATGTTATAAGAAGCAAAAAGCAAATAAAGAATCCCAACAACAATGTAAAAGTGAAATCAATGCCAAGAGAAAAATACATTGGGATTACTGAAAACAATTAGAAAACTCAGAAGGCTGAGGTAAAGAAACTGGCAGCTTCAGACCAGCATATGTCCCTGTTCCATTTTTTGGAAACAAATAAAAACAAAAACAAATACAAAACAATCAAACAACTGAAAAACTGGAAAGGAGAGTGCAGCACTCTGGATTAACTGTATTAAAATATATATTAAATAACAGACACTTGGTCATTGGTGGTGGTGCATCTGTCCTGGGTGGTGGGCAGAAGCAGGGTCTATCTCTGATACAGGAATAGCTGCAAAATGAGCTCAGTGCAGTTCAATGGAGCGTAAACCTCAGAGTGATTTTCATCCCATAGAATGCTCCCCATATTCTGATATGTTATCCCCTTTATGTGGTAATATTCTGTAGGACATTGCTCAGTATCTAGTTCCATAATACATGCCCTAGGTTCTCAGAAGGAACCTGTGGAGAAAGAATGTTGTCTCAAGGGCTACCAAGAGGCTACTCAAATGTGGGTATTTTTAGAAATGGCTTCTTCAGAGAAGGAGAGCAATGAAAGAGATATCTTGGTAATGGGAGCCATTATGGCCTTACAGAGAGTTAGCACTGGGGAAATTCCCAGGAATCCAAAATGGTGACCCAAACTAAGAGTTTAAGCAATAGTAGACAGGCTACCTTAAATGCCCTTCCCCTATGATGAGATTGTTGACTACTTTATATGCCATACTAGAGCCGTCATCCACTAGCTGATAGAAGCAAAAGCAGATTCAAAGCAATGCACTGCTTTGGCTAAGTGTCTGGACAAGTTCCATTGCTTCAAAATTCCTCTAGGAGGGACCAGGAGGGGAACACATCCATCTCTGAAGGTTCTTGGATTTTAGATTGATACCAGTACATCAAATGGTGATAATCATTGTGTTGTATTTGGACTATTTTTCAGATAAATGTCTATAAGAGAAAAAAATTCTTCATGTTTAGAACAAAGGTCATCTCCCACACTCTGGAAACAGTTTCTGATAATGTTTTTATTCTGGCTTCTATTGATGCATAACAAATTACCACAAACTCAGCAGCTAAAACAGCAATTTATTATGCTTCTCTGAACTAGGTGTTAGCCCGCTGTGTTGCAGTCTTTGGTGAGTCTTAAGAAGACTGGGAAGGTGTCAGTAGCTTCTATAAGCCTATCTGAGGCTGGAATCAATTATATGTTAAAAGGAGAGAAACCCTTAACTCCAAGCTCCATCTTTACTGAGCCTCATTTGTTGACAGTTTATGCCATGGTAGCACAAGGTTCCAAGGCTAACAGACAAGTTTTTTTACTCCAGTACACAACTACACATATAGAAGCAGGAATAAATGTTGAATTCCATGGAAAAGATTACAAGGTTCTAATAGGGTGTCTAATGTTGTATGATTTGAATCACATTCAACATCTAAATACATTGTTTAGAATGTTCTTTATTTTTCCCTTTCTTTTCTTTTTGTTAATTTAAATTAGAAAGAAGCTTGTTTTACATGTCAATTCCAGTTGCCTCTCCCCCCACTTCCCCCTGCCCGCCAACAACCCCCTATCCTATTCCCTTTCTACTCCCCAGGGAGGGTGAGGCCTTCCATGAGAGATCTTCAAAGTCTATCATATCATTTGGAGCAGGGCCTAGACCCTCCCCATGTGTTTAGGCTGACAGAGTATCCCTCTATGTGGAGTGGGCCCCCAAATCTATTCGTTCACTAGGGAAACAGCTGACCTGATGTAGTGAGCGCCCTGAAACCCTAGCCATAAAGCTGTGGAATCAGAATTGGACAGAACCAAGTCCTCTGAATGTGGGTGCCATTTAGGCAGCCAGGGCAGTCTATGGGACCTCTAACAATGGAGCCAGTGCTTATCATTAGAGCACAAATGGACTTTGAGAGCCCATTCCCTATGAAGGGATACTATTGCATCCCAGATATGGGAAGGAGGGCCTGGGACCTCCCCAAATGATGTGAAGGACTTTGATGGTCCCCTATGGAGGGACTCACTATCCTTGAGGCATGGGTAGGGGTGAGTTGGGGGGTCGGTGGGGAGCATGGGAGGATGGGAGGGTAAGGGAATGGAAATACTGATATGTAAATAAGAGTGCTTCTAAAATAAAAAATTATTAAAAATAATAATAAAAAGTACAATAAAAACAAAAACAACAAAAAAATGTTTTAGTAGTACCTGTGACTGTTCAAAATGAGGGCAATTGAGTGCTCACCCCTAAACAGGATATTGATGCCACCTCCTCATCTACTGGGTCACTGTAGATGGGTCAGAAAGAATATAAGAACCACATGAAACAATGATTGATTTAAGATGCTGTCACCTGGGCATGAAATATTGAATGCACCATGGTCTCAGATGCCTGTGCTGGGTCTGCTCAAGATTGTGACTGTCAACCATCGGTCATGGGTGCAGAAAGGGTGCATGGACCCTACCAATCCATGTTGAAACGTTCACTACTGATGTATTCCTGGGGACTCAGGAAGTTATTATTTTCAAGTATGTACCTACAAGCCAGTTTATCAGTCTCCAATGACTGTCTTCAAAATCATAGTCATTACATCATCAAAACAAGACAAAAATACATGATGACAAAAAGTGAATTTGCATTGAGAGTGGTATTGAAAGGGGCATGGAAACTTAGAGAAGTTAGTATGGTAAGATTAATCATAAAGATATATATATATATATATATATATATGATGTATGCATATTTTATTTATACATAAGAAATCTTATATATGTGAAAGTGTCAAAGAAAAATTTGATCACTTCCAAATGATAAGCCAAAATATAATAAATATTTCAGTCTGAAACTGTTCTTTGGAGTCCATAAGCTAATGGGTACACGTCATGTATGTCACATATAGCAGGATCCCAAATGAATCTTACCTCTTTCTTCACTGAATCCAACTTTCTATCCATAATATTCACTTAATACTTTCAGTTTTACTACATTTATGAAATTTCATGGCAAAAAGCATAGATCTGGAACACATGCATTATTTAAAAGATTATAAAATCTTCTCATTTCTCTGTGACATCCCATGTCAAGTATTTTTTATACTCAGATTGCTAATTTAAATTCTGTCCCACACATTCCTTTATTAGTTAGTCCTTTGTCTACTACCCTCAAGAAATATTACTTTCAACTTATTGCTGAGCAGATTGTTTTTAACATGTGGTATTTTAGATCTCCTAATGTTCAGTATTGCAAACCAGCAATATCACCTGTCTGGGGGCAGCTGAGGAATGAGAAAGAGCATGGAAAACGTACATGCCCATTTCAGACCACCGCATAATGTACCAGTCTTGTAACCACCATGCTATAGTTTAAAAAAAATAGGAACAATATAAAAGTTTCCACTGATTAACACTTATGGAGAACAATGTGGGTGTCAAAATTGTCAATCTTGAGATTTTAAAATAACTGAACATATTCTGTGTCTTTGACTCTCCCAACCTGCCACCGTCACCAGCAACACAATAAATCAAAACAAAGACCCACATTTATGTTCCTGTGTTTACTTGATGCCTCTGTAAGCATAAAGGACAAAGGCTTATTTTGTATTCAGTGAGGAGCTTGTTTTCTGGTAAAGTAAAAAATTCTCCAAACCAGCTTCTTCCTAGAGTGTCTCAAAGATCCCTGGTGTTAATTATGGCTTCATCACAGCTGTCAGCCTTTTATTCCAGGTGACTTACATCACTGCATTGTTACTCAGATCTTCATTTACTAGCAGGCTTTTGACTGATCCACCCCTCTGCTCACTTTACATCTTCTTGCTCTGCAAGAAAAATGTTAACTTGAAAATCCAAAGTGAAAAATTGTACTTAATTAAAAATTATCAAAACTGCATATTATTTATGGAATCAGTTTTTTAGCATGCTCATGATTATTCCCTCAAAAAATCAATAAACTTAGAAAATTGAAAACAATTATCTGTTCTAGACATTGAACTAAAACTTTTAAAAAAAAGATTGTTAAGCACTAGCATTTACAGTCAAATTAAGTGACATTCAATAATGAATATTTACATAAAAATAATGGGATTATACTGTTAAAAAAATTTCATGAATGGCCAAAGAAATACTTCATGTCTATTCCTTGAAATCAAAATGCAAATATATGTATTTTATTTTTATATTTAAATATTCTTTGACCTTAAGATTTCAGACATACACATATATAAGCACACACACAACTGCAGGGAGGTATTTTTGGTCACATACTTTATTTTTTAAACTTCTCCATTAGCCAGAAAGAAGAAAACTCAATGAAGAATATAGGGGAGCAAGAACAGAGAGCTTGAAACGATCACATATTGATTTTGGTTGCATTTGGAAGAGACATATGTTTTCCAACTTTCAACAGACTGCTCTCCTAACCCAAGAGAAACATGTGAGTAGAAGAAGAATATGACTACCAATTCTTGTTTAACTTATTCTTCAGCTTTGTTCTTTATTTGGTATGTATCTACAATGTTTTGCTTGCACTCTAATGTTGTATTCTCTCAAGGCTTTGCAAGCAGAAGGAGTCATAGGCTGTTCCTCTGGCACCAGGAACTTCTCACTAGGGCATGTACTCTTGAAATTTTGCTATAGTTCTGTCTTTTTATGATATTGTTTTTAATTTCATTGATTAAGTACTAAAAATTGGTGATGAGAAATGGCTCAGTGGATAAGAACATTTGCTGTGAAAGAAAGAGAACCTGAGTTCAATTCCCTATAATCTACAAAAGCAGCACACGGGTCTGTGTGCCCATATCCTGATCACTAGGGAGTAGAAACATGCTGGTCCAGGAACTTGCTCACCATCTATCCCATATAAAATAGCAAGCTTCAGTCTCATTACCAGACCCTGCCTCAAAACATAAAGTAGAGATTGATAGAGGAAGACATTGCATGCCCTCTTCTGGCCTCTGAATATGAACTGTACACAAAATAACACACACACACACACACACACACACACACACACACACACACACACACACACACACACCACTATACTACTGCATGTTATATATTCAATGTGCTTTTCATTTGACAGGGGTAACAGTTAAAATATTGTTGAGTCTTAGAAGACAATTTGGGGAACTGGAGAGATTGTTCAGTGGTTAAAAGTATTTGTTACTCTTCCATAGGAGTCAGTTTCAACTCCCAGAATGCACATGGCAAGTAACAATAGTCTGTAACTAGTTCCAAAGGATTCAACATCCTCTTCTGGCTTTCACAAACAATGCACATATGGTTCCCAAACATACAAACAGGCAAGGTATTAATACACATATAATAAAAATAAATTTATTGGAAGAGTCTCTGAATGCTTGAACAGTGTTGTGATTGTTAAAGAGTATGGGAATCTTTGAAATTAGACTAAATACAATTTCATTGAAGACAATCACACAGTCTTATCTGGAAAAATGAAGAATACTGTGGTTTGAATGAAAAATATCCTGCATAGATCCATGCATGTAAAAACCTGGTTGCCAGTTGGTTGCCCTATTAGAGAAGGTTATGAGCTGTGCTCCATGAGGAACAACAAACTACATTAAATACTGTCTTGCTTAAGTTGTCTTCTGGCAGAGTATTTTATCATAGTAGCAGAGAGGTTACCCATACATTATCACGTCTTAAATTTTAGACATTAGATAAAGAAAAGTTTCCAATTTCTCCAGAGGATATCTTCTAGAATTCTCTGCAATTGGAGGTTTTAGTGGCACACTCTCAGTTGTTTTCTTAAGACTGTCATTTCTCTCACTCTGTATTGATGGAACTCTTGTTTTGTAGGATGAGAAATATGTCCACATCATAGCTAGGCCCACAGCAGCAGCAATTATTCCATATCCTAAATATGCATTCCCAGATGAATTCCATTGTTGATGGAACATTTTTCACCTGCAATAATTTATTTTGCTAAATTTAATTAAGTTCATACATTTAATATAGCTTCAATTTATTATTTAAATTTTGGAGTCTATTAATTTCTTCATATATTTTATCTTTCTGAATATTTTCAGCCTATTAATGTAAGAGTCACTTTTGTGTTTCCTGAGATTCAGTAAAATTTCCATTCAGTAGGATTAACATCTTCCATGAATACTGGACAATAGTCATCTACAAACTGTAAGTAATTCTGACTATACCTTCAGTCCCTGTGCTTTCTCATTCCACTTTTTGTAACTTAACTTGAGTCCCCATTAGACCTCATTTTAACTATAAATTTTCTCAATGTATATGTATGTTCTATATGATTTCATGTTTCTAATATGTGATACACAGTACCTTTTACTTTTATCTTTTGGTTCACCTAGTCTTTTAAAAATGTTTTAATTGAAATATAATTCTATCACTTTCTCCCTAACTTTTCTCCCTCTAGCCCATTCCATATTTTATCCTACTTTGTTATTGATAGCCCATTTTTTAATTATTATTGCTCTGTGTTTGTTAGTGTGCATGTAAAAATATATAAAAATAACCTGGCCAAATGTTGGTGGTGCACACCTTTAATCCCAGTACTCGGGAGGAGACAGAAACAGGCAGATCTCTGTGAGTTCAAGGTCAGCCTGGTCTACTGAGCAAATTCCAGAAGAGGCTCCAAAACAATACAGGGATATCCTGTTTCATAAAACCAAAAAAAAAAAAAATAAGTAAATAAAGTAATAACCTGATTTCATTTTGTTGTTTTTGTATATATGATTTAATTGCTGATCATTCTGTATTGTATAGTCAATAAGGAAGCTCTGTAGCCCCTGGGAGAGGACAATTAACTTTCTGCCAGCAGCCATTAATTCCTTGTAGTTATTTGTATATGGTTGAGACCCTGAGAATCATTTTTCCTGCCTTGTTAACATGCCCATTGACACTGCCATTATACTGATCTGGTTTATATAGCCTTTTCTAGGAGAGACAGTTTCAAAGCACATTTCCAGATACTCTGGCTCTTATAATCTTTTGTGACCTTTTCTGCAATGTGCCCTCAGCCATAGATGCAAGATCTATGATGTAGTAATACAGATCTTGAAACTGAGATTACAAAGACTTACTGATCTCTTCATATTATCCAGTTGTGTTTTTAGTGATGTCCTTAATTTGCTGTAAAGAAATGCTACACTTCTGTGTGGGAATCAGTTTAGGATTTAGAATGTAGTAAAGAATCACGCTAATCTACCATTTTGGCAATAGTAGTTTCTAAGACCCATGACCTCACTATCCCCGTGGAAGATGTCTACGTTTCCAGTACCAGGAAATCCCTACCATTGAGCCGGATTAAGTAAATCAGACAATTGCTGATTGTCATGATATATGAGTGCCATTTCTTTAATCTTTGTTCATTTTATGCCATGTTGGTTATGGTCATGGTTCATGGATGTTGCAGCTGGATCTCTTCCCTTGATATTTTGCATAGTTGTTTCTGGTACCATGAAATATAGTAAAGAGGGTTTAGGTCAAATCCAGCTTGAATCATCCTAGTCCTGCAACCTGTTTCTTCAACAATACCAGCTGATTCCCAACACCTTAGATGCAGCAGGAGAGACTACATGGGTAATCTTTACCATTCTGAGGGTCAATTTGGCTGCTTTCATTAAACATTCTAAAGGGGATACTTTACACCAGTTCCTGGGGTTTGGGTTAGTTTATGGATCTTGTAGGGAGAATTGACAGCTAAGTGACTTAAATTCTTTTGAGATTGTCTGTCTGTGTGTGTGTGTGTGTGTGTGTGTGTGTGTGTGTGTGTGTGTGTGTGTGTGTTTTCCTCAAGCTTCCTTCTCCACCTGTATTGAGCTCCCTCCCTTCTCCCCCATTAGAACCCCTTTTATATTACAATTTCATATCAACTGTATGTGTTATTCACCTCCTAAGCCTAACTCCCATATATATTTTTGTAGGTATTCATCAGCTTATGAACCCTTAATATTTATTTTTATATAAAATTTCATATTTTATATCCAACATTTTCATCTTAATAATTTCCTAATTTACTCATATTTATATTTCTTTTTCAATTTAAAAACCATGTATTTACACACTGGGAAGGGTCTAGGCCCTGTTCCAAATGATATGACAGACTTTGAAGAAACCCTATGGATGGCCTCACCCTCCCTGGGGAGCAGAAAGGTGACAGGATAGGGTGTTGTTGGGGGGGGCAGGGAAGAGGGGAAGGAGAGGGAACTGAGATTGACAGATAAATGAAGTTTGTTTCTAATTTAAATAATAAATTAAAAAATAAAATAAAAACAATAGGTGAGGTATCCCTAATTACACATACAATAAATTTGTTGGAGTTTAATAAAAATCAGAAATAGATTATCTTTACCTAATCTCCAAAAAAGAAATGGAAATCATTTATTTATTTAATATCTGTGGGGTGGTTGGAGAGGTGCAGGAGTGTATGTGAGTACACTCATGCCACAGCCTGCATGTGGAGGTCAGAGAATAACTTGTGATAGCCACTTTTCATCTTCTACTTTGTGGATTCTAGAGATCAAACTTAGGTTTTCTAGCTTGGAGCCAAGTGTCCCTATCTACTCAGCAGTCTTATGTTCACTTTTATACCTTGAACAAAAAAAAGGTGTTTGCTTAGCATACATAGAGCAGTTTTAGAGAAATAAGGGAGCAGACTACATGTAGAGCTGCCCAGAGGTAACTTCCTACCTCCATTGTTTAAGATTTTTCCATGGATAGGCATGATTTCTCCCTGTTCATTCTTTCTATAAGGTATATTCCCAGCAGTTCCTCCATTTCAATTAGAGCTAATATAACTTTGCATTAGATTCTTTGTATCAAATATTCTTACAACATTAAAAATTTATTATTTATTTATTGTTTTAATTTGTGTGTGTTTGTATATTCATGCTGCAGTGTGAATGAAGCTCAAAGGATGGCTTGTTGATATTCTTTCCCTCCACTATGTGAGTCCCAGATGAAAAGCTCAGGTCATGATGCTTGTTTCAAGAATATTTACTTGCTAAGACATCTTACTGTACCCTTTCAAGACAGTGTTTACATCTTCTGCTGGAGATCTTGTTCAGTTTGTTTGTTGAGCTGAGACAAATCTGTAGAGTTGGCGCCATGAAAATTATGTACCAGCAGTTGGTATTCAAGCAATTCTCCCCAGATAGCTTGAGCTGTCTTTATTTATAGTTTCAAGGATTTTCATGAACAATTTTACAACCAGCTTTTACACTCTAAGTTTCTAAAAACAATTACTATAATCATCAGTTTGTTCCTTGCCTCTTTGCCCTGCAGTCTTCCAACTCTCCCACCAGTAGCCATTGCCTTTATGACCTATTTCTCTACTTTTAGAAGAACATAATTTTTTGCCAGCAACAAAGGGCTTTTCTAACTAGGCGCACCTACAGGTAGAGCAGTGGCAGCACTTGCTGTTACAGTGTAATGCTGGTGAAAGACAGTTTTGTCTACTGCAGTTAATATTTATATATGGGAGAGTCTAGATCCTCATGATCAACTCACCTACCGAAACTGGATGAAGCCATCCTTCATTTTGTACCATTATATCTCCTCTAGGATAATACCAGGTTTTGCTACTTATCATATAGGCAACAGAATTTGGAAACTGACTCTTATTAGTTCAAAGTGGCAATTACCAGTACAGAATCAGGTAATAATATAAGGGTATTTATTAGGGAGAAGCCTTACTTACAGAGAGACCTAGCCAGCCCACACGGCAGGAGTAAATACAGCAAGCTGAAGATGAAAAGGAGGAAGGGAAGTTCCACATGTGTGCCTCTCACTTTTAAACCTCCCCTACATCACCCTGACCACACCCCGGCAGGTGTGTTATGGTGTAGCCAGCCCCTAGCAGGCATGGTTATGGTGTCCCCTACAATAGTTCACAATACTTGTCACTTGTCCATATGTCCATCTCCCTTAACTTTTGGGGGGTATTAGAAATAATGGAACTGTTGGTTTCTGCGGTTCTACTTTATTCCCTGTTCCTTGAGTGTACCCCTTAACTCCTGAAAACATTTATTTAATAGCATTTCTTTAAAACTCTTATGGTTAAAACCATTCTTTCCAGAAAAATTATGCAAATATGTGATACTAAACTTCATATCCCACTGTGACCCTTTCAGCAGTGTGGCTGGCATCATGGACACAGGAGAGCACATAGCACACATATTTCTATGGTTATGCCCAGAATTATGCAGTGATCTGTCCACAGGTTCTTGGAAAGTGGGTCATATCTCTCGGGTCTTGCCACAAGATGAACCATCTGAGCTATTCTCAGGCCTTGTTATCCAAAGAAATTACACATCTCCTGCCAATTTTCTGTATTTTTTATCATACTTTCATACCTGACTCAGATGCAGCAAACTTACAAAGCATCTTTCATATACTAGTTAAAAAGACAGAATCAATGATTTCTATTTACACATCCTTAACAAAAATAGTACATATTGAAAAGCAGGACCTGTGGTGTTTTTTTTAACATTTTTGTATCTTCATACCTCAGTACTCTAATGAAGAAGAGATCTAATAATTTAAATTGTATTCAGAATACCTAGCAGCAGTTTTATCTACAAAAACTGACTCAATAACTGCTTTGGATAGTAGCATTTAGAATATATATAGAAATAATTTTTATTTCTCCTCCATTAAAAGTTATAAATTAGACTTCTTAATAAATATTTTATTCTATAGAGCAGTAAATAATACTTCATAAATTAAAAAGAGTTCTAAATATTGACATGAACTCTGTTATCAATTCTATAGCTATAACATTCTATCAAAAAATAATTTTTCAAGTCCTTATTTTAAGTCTTAAGGTGTGCTATATGATAGAATTACAAAAATTATCTTTATAACATAAGCCCAGTAAAATGAATTAAAATTCACATATTACATTCTGGTTCTTATATCTACTCTCTGACCCTGAGATAAAATCTAGGACAAATCCTACAGTTTATGCAGTCATGCTTAGATGACAGAAATCCTCGCTGTCACTTATGATCACTAGTATAATCTCTTTTCAAAAGTGAAGTAACGGATTTTTTGAATGCAATAATTTCCTCCAACTCTACTTTGTCAGCACCAGGAAAAGAAGGTCAAAGTTTACTACTTTGTTATTTCTTCACAGAGCATTTTTTTTTACTAGCTAGTGATTTTGTGAAGTTTGCATAAATAATAGAGAAGTGTTAAAAGCCAGGGAATTTCTTATTAGGTTTGTTCAGATTCAAACCAACATTGATTGCCTTCAGCTACAGAAGACCCTGAGCAAAACACTTTCCATTTCAGAGTGCCTCTGGTATCACAGGAGGCTCCCTGCAATGGGAGTTACTATTTTTCCTAGTGCATAGGTAGAGGACTCTGTGTATTGTACAAGACTCTGATTCATTTCCCCAAGTCCTGCTAATCATGGCACATGCTGACACCAGAGCATCTCTATGTTAATCCATAGTGTAAAATTTTTCCAAGTCAAAGTCACTTATAAGTCAGTTGCAAGTATTCATTTTTTTCTCTTATGGCCCCACATACCTTTGGGAAACACACCTTAGAATCACAATCAGAAGAAATAATTTTACTCAGATAAACACAGTTCTCTATCTGTGACCACATGTAATTTCAGTCAGTTTTGTCTTTCACATTTCTGCATATTTAACCGAGTTCTTGAATACAAATGTGATGCATATGAACTATGGTATAATTCTCAGAAATAAATAAAAGTAAAATCATGAATTTCACAGGTCAGTTGATGGACCTGGAAAAGAATTTCACAAAGCATAAATCACCCAGGAAAAAAAGACAAACATCTCATATGTTCTTTAAATAGGGGTTCTCTCTGAAATATTTATCTTGTATGTTTAATTTATAGTCCATAGAAAAGCCAGTAAAGTACATATAGGCTATGAGCATTGTATTAAGAAAGTGATGATAATAGAATATATGTCAAATGGAAATTAAAATGGGGATCATGCATATAGCAGGTAGCAGGTACTTTAGCAGGTAGCAGAGTGATGAGGATGGGTAAGAGAGGAATATCTTTATCATATTCATCGTCCACTCTATATGTCCAAATGCCACCATAATCCCATGAAATACATACATTTCTGCCCTCTCTTTTGTAAATGTATTTACAGTTTATTTATTTTTAACCCATTGAGTCCAGTTAGTAATGCTCATAGGCCCATATGTGTGGAGTCATGCAATGTAGTATGAACATATGACTAATGACCACTTGCCCAAAGAAAAGTGACATTTTTCCCGATAGCCATCATGTGCCAGTAGCTTCTCAGCTAGAGATGAGGCCACTGTATCTCCTCTCCCATCAATGCTGGAAATATTGAAAAACTTGATCTTATGTAGGAAAACACTGCTGATGTGAGTTCCTATGTGAAACAGCCATGTGATATCTAGATAGTAGCATTTTGTAGCACTGCTCCCATCCTCTGACCCTTACATTCTTTATCTTACTCTTTTATGATGGTCCCTGAACCTTGATGTTGAGGTTAAAATAGATATCTCATCTCTGACTGAGATTCACTGCTGTTTGGTCTCAGTAATTTGAAAATAATGCATCTCTGTGTTAACTACTGCCACTGCAATAAAAAATTTCTCTGACTAAAGGTGAGAAGAGAAAACAGCTATGGACATTAACACAAATATTAGAAAACAATAGATTCCTCCTATAGGGCTATCTTTAAATGTTTTATAAGAACTATGAATATTGAACACAAACCTTCTTGGTTTCCTGAAGTAATGAAACAGAGTGTTGGAGTAGTCATTGGTTGGTCACTCCCACAGGTTCTGCACCACAATTTTCACCAGCACATCTTTTAGGCAAGACAGATTGTAGGTCAAAGGTTTTGTTAATGGAGTGATGTTCCAGTCCCAATTCTAGGATGTTTTCCTAGTTATAGAAGATGACCAGTTCTGGCCTTTCACCTCCCATTACTAATAGACTTTGATATGGTCATACGTCCAAATTTCAAGTTTCCATTGACACTGAGTTTCTACATGATTCCCCAAATGTCCCTCACTTCAGGTAATCTCTCCCAGTACTTTCCTCCTCCATCTCTCTCAGACCCACCTCATCTCTCCTGTTTCTATTCCCATCTGTCCTAAATCCACCCACAAAATATATCATATTTCCCCTCCCCAGGGAGAGCCATGTGTTTTCTGCTTAAGCCCTCCTTATTATTTAGTCTTTCTGGGGCTGTGGATTGTAGCAGGATTATCCATCACTCAACAGCAAATATCCACTTAGAAGTGAGTACATGCCACATTTGTATTTCAGGTCTGGTTACCTCATGAGGGATGATTTTTCCTAGTTCCATCTATTTGCCTGAGAATTTCATTATGTCATTGCTTTTTAACAGCAAGGCAATATTCCATTGTGGGAATATACCACATTTTCTTCACCCATTCCTCTATTGAGGGACATCTAGGTCATTTCCATTTTCTTCCTTTTATGAAAAAAGGTGCTATAAACATGGTTGAGCAAGTGACTTTGTGTTAAGATGGTGCAGCTTTTGGGTATATGCCCAAGAGGATATAGCTGGGCCTTGAGGTAGGTCAATTCCCAGTTTTCTGAGAAACAGCCATATTGATTTTCATAGTAGCAGTACAAGCTCGCACTCCCAACATTGAAGGAATTTTCTACTTATTCACATCCTCTCCAACATGAGATGTCAGTTGTGTTTTTGATTTTAACCATTCTGACAGGTTAAAGATGGAATCTCAAAAGTAGTTTAGATTAGCACTTCCCTGGTGTCTAAGGATGTTGAACATTTCTGTAAGTGCTTTTCAGCCAATGGAGATTCCTCTGTTGATAACTCTTCGTTTAGATATATACCCCATTTTTAACTGGCATATTTGGTTTGTTAATATCTAGTGATTTTAGTGTTTTTTATGTTAGCCTTCTATCAGATGAAGAATTCGTGAAAATCTATTCACCTTTATGTTGGCTGCTGTGTTTGTCAAATTGACAGTAACCTTTGCCTTACTGAAGATTTTTAGTTTCACAAGGTCCCATTTATTGATTGTTGTTCTTGGTACCTATGCTATTGATGTTCTGTTCAGGAAGTTGTCCACTGGGCTATGTTTTTGAGGCTATTCCCCACTTCCTCTTCTATTAGGTTCACTGTATTTTGTTTTATGTTAAGGTCTTTGCTTCACTTGGACTTCAGTTTTGATTAGTGAGATAGATACAGAACTATTTGAATTCTTCTATATGCTCACATCCAGATAGACAAACACTATTTGTTGAAAATCCATTGTCCATTTCTGGTTTCTTTATCCAAAGTCAGGTGCCCATTGGTGTATGGATTTATGTCTCAGTCTTATTCTATTGATCACATGTCAGTTTTATGCCATTACTGTGAAGTGTTTATTATTATAACTCTGTAGTCAACTTCAAATCAGGGACAATGGTATCTCCAGATATTCTTTTAATGTACAGGATTGTTCTAGCAACCCTGAGTTTATTGTTTCTAAATATGAAGTAAATATGAAGTAAAGTATTGCTCTATCTAGTTCTGCAAATAATTGAGTATGAATTTTGGTGGGAATTGCATTGTATCTGTAGATTGCTTTTGGTAGGATAGCAATTTTGCTATGTTAATCCTACCAATCCATGAACACTGAAGATCTTTTTCATCTCTTGACATCTTCTTCCATTTTTTTTCTTCAAATAATTGACATTTTGCCATACAAATCTTTTACTTCCTTGGTTAGAGTTTTTTCAAGATATGGCATATTCTTTGTGGCTATTTAAAGGGTGTTGTCGCCCTGATTTCTTTTTTTAGTGATTTTTTTTGTATTTAAATTATAAACAAGCTTGTTTTACATGTCAATCCTGATTTCTTTTTTAGACAGTTTGTCATTTGTGTTTAAGAGTACTACTGATATTTTCTTGAGTTAATCTTGTAGACAGCCACTTCACTAAGCTATAGG
This sequence comes from Cricetulus griseus, assembly GCF_003668045.3. Classification (NCBI taxonomy): domain Eukaryota; kingdom Metazoa; phylum Chordata; class Mammalia; order Rodentia; family Cricetidae; genus Cricetulus; species Cricetulus griseus. The sequence goes on along the minus strand of NW_023276806.1, from coordinate 181,220,415 downwards.
AGTTCCATTGTAGAATTTTTAGAGTTGCTTATATATACTATCATATCATATGTAACTAATCATACTTTGATTACTCACTTTCTAATTTGTTTCTCCTTGATCACCTAAGGTTGTTTTATTGCTCCAGAAAGAACTTCAGTTTGTATATTGAATAGATATGGAAAGAGTGGACAGTATTTCCTTGTTCTTGATTTTAGTGGAATTGTTTATGGCTACTCTCCACATAATTTGATGTCAGGTATTTTGATTTCCTTGGTGTCTGTAGTTATCTCTCCCTATTTATCTTTGATTTTGGTAATTTGGTTGTTCTCTCTTCATCTTTTAATTAGTTTGTTTGGATAATGGTTTGTCTATCTTGTTGATTTTCTTCAAGAATCAACTCTTTATTTAATTGATTTTTTTGTATTTTACCTTTTGTTTTTTATTGGGTTTAGCCCCTAAGTTTGATTATTTCCTGCAACCTACTCCTAATTGGTGCATTTGCTATTTTTGGTTGTTGTTCTAGATCTTTCAGTTGTGCTGTTAAATTGATAATCTGAGATCTGTGCAATTTCTTTGTGAAGGCACTTAGTGCTATGAATTTTCCCCTTAGCATGGTTTTCATTGTGTCCTGTAAGTTTGGGTATGTTGTGCCTTCATTTACATTGAATTCTAGAAAGTGTTTAATTTCTTTATTTCTGACTTCATCCAGCAATCAGTTATTAGAGATTTGTTCAGTTTCTATGAATATGTAAGATTTCTGTTTCTGTTGAAAACCAGCGGGGGTTATTTCAAGGGTCATGATTAATTTTGGTGTATGTTCTATGAGGTACTGAGAATAAAGTATATTTTTTTGGTATGTTTGGGTAAAATATTCTGTAGATACCTATTAAGTCTATTTGTTTCATAATCTTTGTCAGATGCAGTATGTCTTTCTTCATTTTTTTTTTCTGGGTGACCTGTCCATCGATGAGAATAGGGCATTGATTAAAAGATCATTTTGATAGATCTTTCCTTTGAAGAGTATTGAAGTGTTTTTCCTTTTTCTTTTGATTAATTTTGGTATGAAGTGTATTTTATTAGATATTACTATGGCTACACCAGCTTGTTTTTTATGTTCATTTACATGGAAAACCTTTTCCCTACCCTTTACTCTGAGGTAACTTCTTTCTTTGATGGTGAGGTAAGTGTCTTGTATGTAGCAGAAAGATGGAACATGATTTTTCATCCATCTGTTAGTCTGTGTCTTTTTATTGGAGAATTGGATTCATTGATACTGAGAGGTTTCAATGACTAATGATTGCTAATTTCTGTTATTTTGTTGGTGGTAGTAGTGTTTTGGCGTGTGTGTGTGTGTGTGTGTGTGTGTGTGTGTGTGTGTGTGTGTGTGTGTGTGTGTGATCTTTGTGTTTTGCTGTTTTGGAATTATTTATTTCCTGTGGTTTTATAGGGGTAGTTTAACTTCTTAGGTTGGAGATTTCCTTCTTTTACAGTCTGTGGGGATAGATTCTTGGATAGAAAATGTTCAAATTTGATTTTGTCATAAAATATTTTGTTTCCTGCATCTATAATGAGTATAAGATTTGCAGTGGTCTGGGAAGGCATTCATGGTCTCTTAGAGTATGCAAGGCATCTCTCCAGGCCCTTCTGAATTTTAGAATCTCTGTACAGGAGTATAATTTCATTAGGTCTCCCTTTATTTCTCTTAAATTTCTCCCCTTATAACTTATAGTATTTTCTCTGTTCTGTGTGTTCAGTGTTTTGATCATTATATGGCAAAGGGACTTTATTTCTTGTCAAATATATTTGCTGTTCGATGAATTTATTGTACCTTTATAGATATGTCCTTCTATAAGTTAGAAAAAAGTTTGTATTATTTTGTTAAACATATTTTCTGGACCTTTGAGCAGAGATTCTTCACTTTCTTCTATTTCTATTATCCTTAAGTTTGAGTTTTCATAGTATCCCAGAGTTCCTGAATGTTTCATTATAAGAATTTTTTAGATTTAAATTTTCTTTGACTGATGTATCTGTTTCTTCTATGATATTCTCAATACCTGACATTCTTTCTTCTGTTTCTCATATAATATTTTGATGCTTTTGTCTATAGTTTTTGTTTGCTTATCTAGATTTTCTATCTCAAAGTTTCCCTCAGTTTCGCTTTCTTTCTTTCTTTCTTTCTTTCTTTCTTTCTTTCTTTCTTTCTTTTGTTGAGACAGGGTTTCTCTGTGTAGCATTAGAGCCTATCCTGGCACTCTCTCTGGAGACCAGACTGGCATCGAACTCACAGAGATATGCCTGCCTCTGCCTCTGCCTCCCAAGTGCCACCAATGCCCGGACAGTTTCTGTTTACTTTGTTGCTTCTATTTCCATCTTTGGGTTTTGAACACTATTATTAATTCCGTCCAACTGTTTTTCTTTTCTTTGCTTTCTTTAAAGAACTTATTAATTTACTCTTACAGGAACTCTATCATTTTCATGCAGTTGCTTTCAAGGTTGTTTTCTTATGCTTAAGCTGTGTTGTAATATTCAGGGCTTGCTGTAGTAGGATAGCTATTCTCTGTTGGTAAAATATTACCCCCATTGGTGTGATTGTGTTCTTCCACTGGAGCCTACGTATCTGGGATTGGGACAATTATAGGTCTAGGGCCATTTTTGAGTTTGTCTTCATTGGAAGGCTGTTTTTTCTCTTTAGTTTCTGTTTACTTTCTGATGTTCTGGCCAGAGTGGCTTGGGGTTCCAGGTACTGCCACGCCTCAAGTGGAGCAAGGTGGCTTCTCCTGGAGTTGGGGCCAGTATATGTTGTTGAGGAAAACCCCAACTTTTGGGGGTAAACTGGGTGGATCCTGAGGGAATGTTGGTGGTCTGTGCTGGTGGGGGCTTATTTGAGATTCTGGATGCACTCCTGGCCTTTATTAAAGCTACGGACTGCCACAGGAATTCTGTCTAGAGAATAATTTTAATTATGGAAGTAACTGTTAGGTTGATATGGAGTATAAATATAGAAAATTTATTTATTTTATGTATCAAAGGACAAAAGTGAGAAATGATGGAACTGGAGAAAGAATTCACTCAGTAAAGTGCTTTCTCCACAAGTAAGAGGATTTGAGTGCAGATCCCCATCAACCACATGAAAGCCTCCCATAGTGCTAGACTGTGGCAGGCAGAGAAGCTGATCCTTGAAGGTTACTGCTTCAGCTCAGTTCAACTAGATCCTCTGTCTAAAAACTGAGGTGGAGGAGCCATGAAAACAACATCCAGTGTTGACCACAGATACACAATATTTATACACAACATACAATACATCCTTCCACAACACAACAATTAATTAATAAGTAAAATGACTTACTTCCATTTTGGACCTCTGTGTCTCACTTGCACATGGATATAAAAGGACTCCCAGAAAAATAAACAAGCCTTACAGGCATTGGATTTCTTGCCATTAAAACAAGAATTTGGTCACATTTTCTAAGGCACAGTATATATTATACCAAGTCTTCAAAACACTGGATTCTACCTGCTTGTGTTGTTTACCACTTTGATTTCAGGTGTTAGATAGCTAGAAATTAAACACATGTGAATTAAGAATGAACTATCACAAGGAAGATTACTCAGTCAACAGAATTTTCAGAATCAGTTTAAAATTGCAATATATATATTGTTGTTGAGTTGACTGAGAGTGGTGTATTACTGGGTCTCTGACTTGCCAGCTTAGCCTAGTCAGCAAACTGTAGGTCAATAAGAGATGCTATCTCAAACAAAAAAGTGGTTTATTACTGAGTAATAATATTTGGAGTTATCTTTGATAAACTTGCAAACACACACATACATGGTTGGGTAGGGGTGGGGTCAGAAGATAGAATTATATATCTATTCCACACTCAGCATAGTCTTGAGAAGCTTTTTCATGAATATAAACAATTTAAAATACTTTAACCTACTCTTCAGATTTGTGGAATAACAGTCCTGCCTAGACTGCTGGTCATGTCTATAATTGGTATCTGCCACACCTCATGTTTCTTTCTGATAGTATCTCCTTTCTGAGTCTGGGATTTCCAAGATTGTGGTAATATCAATTTTTGAATTGTGGAAAAAACTTTCTATTCTTTGTTGAAAGCTATACTGTGCATTCTATTTCTAGTAGCAGTGCTGACTGTACATCTGAGAAAATAATGAAATAGATTATATAGAAAAGCTTTTTTTATCAATACATAGCTGACCTTGCAAACCATTGAGGGAAATCCTCAGAAATAGAAACTGAAAAAGAGCTGAAAATACACTGCTAAGTGTGTCCTGTCATTCTAGTACCCTGAGGACATTTCCTAAGTTCACATACCCAAACTGTGCATTTTTATGTCTGCAGAAGAGAAGGGTGAAGAGGCTTTGGCATGTAAAAGTAGGGAAAGGATACCTAAAATTTGAAATTCATCCTCAAAAAGAAGATTACAAAGTTTCACAGTGAGGAATGCAGATTTGAATAAAAACTAATCCCACAGTCATTGCCAGACACCAATGATGCATATAAAATTCAGGCATGAGTAAAGTTAGACTTTCACAACTAAATTAAACATATAAAATGTTTACTAATTCTAAAGATATTGCAAACTTCAAACATGCAATAGCCTTTGAGTTTATAATTCCTGAGTAGTTTATTAGGTCAAAGACCAATTACATCAAGTAAATGTTTTATGACATTTTAAGGTACCTAGAAGAGATAAATGGTCTCCAGAAATAGATGTATTTGTGCCCTTGCAAAATTCCTAATTGTTATGGGTATAAATAGACATTTGGAAGACAAAAAATGATTGTTGTACAATGAGAGAGGGAAATTAAAACAAACTTCAAAGGTAATATGCATTTACAATATTTTACAAATCAAAATAGCCAAGAGTATGACTGTATATCATCATAACAGAAAGTATTTTGTGATGATTCTTTGTTCAGACAAAAGTGATAACAATTATAAAATCACTCATAAAATGAGACATCAAGGACTATGCAATATCCCTGGAAAGGGTAGCTATTTGAATTCTCTATTTTGATAAAGTGAGAAAAAGAAACAATGAAGAGGTTAAAAGCTGCCAAATTTCTGTTTCTTAATATAGAAGTGAGAAAGACAAAAAGTAAAGCCCAAAAGGTGGAGTGAAAGTCAATTCTAAACAATTATATGCTAAGTAGAAAATGGCAACGAGGTCAAACTACTACAAATAATTTAAAATGGTTTAGTCAATCATAAAATGTGGGTAAGAACATGTTATCTAGTGTAAATGCTATAAGAAATGAGGAACAAGTTAAATTAAAATTAAATGGAACAATTGCTATGTAATCTTTTTAATTAGTTTATATAAATGTATATGTTACAGTGCTTCAGTAATAATCAATAAAAGATATTTAAAAATAAGGTATATAACATAACAATTACTTCATGTAATGAGTATTAGAGAGACCTTCAAAGACATTATAGGATGAAATAATACCTTAGGTTAATAAGAACTTAATAGAGATATATTTGGTAAACTGGAATAGGAGTGGTAAGGGGGAGGGGAGAGTGGATGAGAACATGAATGAATGAAATGTTCTATGTGGGGAAGGATGCAATGGAAGAGCAGTGAAAGGATATCTTAATAGAGAGAACCCTAGCACTGGGTTAGTGAGAAACCTGGTGCTATGGACATTACCAAGAATCCATAAGAATAATACCAGTTAAGTCTCATAGCAACAGTGGAGAGAACTGGCATACCCCTGTAATCAGATTGGTGAATCCCTCAACTATCATTATAGAGACTGCATCTAGTAATTTATGGAACCAGATGCAGAGATCAACAACCAAGCACTAGGCCAAGCTCAGGAAATTCAGCCCAAGAGTGGGAGGAGGTTAAACATTAGCAAGGGAAATCAAGATCATGATGGAAATAAATAAAAAGAGACAGCTGAACCAAGCTGTGAAAACTCATTAACCATAGACCAACAGTTCTGAAAACTCCAGAGTGACCATACTAGGCCCACCAAATGTGGGAGACAGTAGTGAAGCTTGGATTATCTGAGGGGCATCTAGCAGTAGGACCACAATGCAAAACTGGTAATGAGCTAATTTGTGGAAGCCCATTTACTATAATGGAATACCATGCTCAGACTTAATGTCTGGGAAAGGGGTTTGCACTTATCCCAAGCTATTGTGCCAGACTTTGTGGACTCATCATTGGAGCCCTTACCTATGAGGGGGAGTGGACTGGGGCTGGGCTGAGGTAGGGAGGCAGGGGGAAATGAAGAAAGGGGAGTGGGGAGAACTGTGATTGTAATAAAAGGGAGATCCAATCCTTGATAAAAACTAGCAGCAAAGTGGCAGGATACAAGATTACTTCAAAAAAATCAGTAGCCCTACTATGTACACGTGATAAAGGGGCTGAAAAAGAAATCAGAGAAACATCACACTTTACAATACCCACAAACAACATATAATATCTTGAAGTAACACTAACCAAACAAGTGAAAGACCTATATACCAAGAACTTTGAGTCTTTAAAGGAAAAAATAAAGAAGATACCAGAAAATAGGAAGATCTCCCATGCTCTGTGACAGGTAGCACCAACAAAGTAAAAATGGCAATCTTGCCAAAAGCAATCTACAAATTCAATGCAATACACACCAACATACTAGCACAATTCTTCACAGACCTTGAAAGAACAATACTCAACATTATATGGAGAAACAAAACACCCAGGATAGCCAAAACAACCCTGTACAATAAAGGAACTTCCAGAGGCATCACCATTCCTGACTTCAAGATCTATTATAAAGCTATAGTCTTGAACAAAGCTTGGTATTGGCACAAAAATAGACAATTAGACCAATGTAATTGAATTGAAAACACTGATATTAATCCACATATCTACAAACACCTGATCTTTGACAAAGAAGCTAAAGTTATACAACGGAATAAAGAAAACATCTTCAGTAAAAGGTGAAAGATTTATACGATCTGAAGAGAAACCAGACCTAGGCATATACCCAAAAGAAGCACATTCATACAACAAGGACATCTGTTCAATAATGTTCATAGGAGCACTATTTGTAATAGCCAGAAACTGGAAGCAGCCTAGATGCCCCTCAATGGAAGAATAGATAGAGAAAATGTGTTAGGTTTAAACAATGGAGTACTACTCAGCAGAAAAAAAACAATGGAATCTTGAAATTTGCAGGAAAATGGATGGAACTCAAAGAAACCATTCTGAGCGAGGTAACCCAATCACAAAAAGACAGACATGATATGTACTCACTCATATGTGAATTTTAGACATAGAGTAAAGGATTACCAGCCTACAATCCACACTGCCAGAGAAACTAGTAAACAAGGTGGATCCTAAAAGCGACAAACATGTCCCCTGGAGAAGGAGAAAGGGTCACTGTCAGGAGCCAGTCCTGGTCAGATATAAAAGTCTCCTTTACAAGAGGAGGAGACCTCCATGCTAAACTGCCAATTTAGTCAAGCACCTCACCCCTTAGGTTAGTGTTCTGAGATAACCACAGGAAAGTTCCAGGATACCTGCTCAGGCCTGAGGGCATTTAACACCCATTCCTCCCCCCTCCCTTACTTCCTCTTTCTTTACTTCCTCCTTTCTCTTTAAAAACTCCCTGCTTAATTTTAATAAATTAGACCTTGACAAGGACACTGCATGGTCTCGCTTTTCTTTCTCGCCCATTTATTTTCAGGCTTACTCCCCTTCGGATCCAGGAATTACCAGAACCCCGAGGGCCCAGGCAGGTCATGGTCCCCTGAGCAAATTGAGAGCATGGGAAAAGGGGGAGGGAGCTATGAGAATGAGAAGAGAAGAAGAGGTGGAATGCAGAGGTCATGAGGGGGCAGAAAGTTTGAGTCAGGTATAGATTAGAAGAAAGGATATGTGATAGGTAGGGTTTTAATGGGGGAGTGGTAGGGGAAGAAGGGAGGGAATAGGAAACTGGTATTGTTATGTAATTCAATCTTGTCTCTAATTCAAATGAAAAATGATAAAAAGAAAAGAAAAAAAGAAAACATCTTCAACAAATGGTGCTGGCTTAACTGGATGCTGGCATGTATAAGACTTCAAATAGATCCATATCTATCACCAGTCACAAAAGTTAAGTCCAAATGGATCAAAGACCTCAACATAAATCCAGCCACATTGAAGCTCTTAGAAGAGAAATTGGGAAATACCCTTGAAGGAAATTGGTACAGGAGACTGCTTCCTGAATATTAAAACAGTAGCACAGACACAGAGACTAACAATTAATAAATGGGTCCTCCTGAAACTGAGAAACTTCTGTAAGGCAAAGGATACAGTCAGCAAGACAAATTAGCAGCTTACAGAATGGGAAAAGATATTCACCAACTACATTTCTGACACCATTGGCTGATGTCCAAATTTTACAAAGAACTCAAGAAAATAGTTTCCAAAATACCAAATAATCCAATTAAAATGTGGAGTAAAGAACTAAATAGAGAATTCTCAATAGAGGAATCTAAAATTGCTGAAAGACACATAAGAAAGTGCTCAACATCCTTACCCTTCAGGGAAATGCAAACGGCAAATCACAACAATTCTGAGATACCATCTTACTCCTGTCAGAATGCCTAAAATCAAAAACACCAATGACACTTTATGCTGGAAAGGATGTGGAGAAACAGGAACAGTCTTCCACTGCTGGTGGGAGTGCCAACTTGTATAGCAACTTTGGAAAATAGTATGGGAATTCTTCAGGAAAATGGGAATCAGTCTAACCCAAGACCCAGCAATTTCACTCTTTGGCATATACGCAAAAGAAGCACAACCATACAACAAGGATATCTGTTCAACTGTGTTCATAGTAGCTTTACTTGCAATAGCCTGAACCTGAAATCAGTCAAGATGTCCCTCAACAAAAAAATGTATAAGCAAAATAAATAAATAAATAAATAAATAAATAAATAATGGAGTCACTGGACCTTGCTTGAGTATCTGAGATATTAAAGCCCAACCTCAGTAATATACTTTCTTGAATAATGCAACCCGAACTACACTAAAGCCACACCTCCTAACAGTGCCATTGCCTTTGAACCTATAGTGGCCATTTTCTTTCAAACAACCGCATTTCTCCATAAAATTTTCACTTAGTAAAAGATATGACTATGAAAACACAGAAAAATGTGTTTTCAATTTATATTATTTTAAAAATAATTTATCATAGGTTTTCTACAAATATCATATAAAAGTATCCTTTAGTTATTAGAATCAACCAGTAAGTATAGTTGACATGCTAAGATGACAAAGTGTAATCAATAACAGTAACAGAAAAATGGATCAAAATTATTGGCAATTAAAAAAATATCTACTACTTATTACAGCATGACTTTCTATAAAGAAAGCTAAGAAAAACTGAAAAAAAAACTTTTAAGCTTTTAAATAAAATTTTCTAAGTAAACTTTTATTCTGTAACAATTAGTTGCATGTCTATATACCAGCTAAGAGCTAGGAAATATATAATTAACAAGAATTAGTACCAAAGTCATTAACATATGTAATTGCTGGTACTTTTATACATGTATTAAATGTATATACATCATATCCTTTCCATACTCCCTCAAATCCACCTCTAAACTTAATGCTAAGAAACAGAGAAAGGAGTGTCCTTGAGCTCACACCATCTTGAGCTCACACATTCATCTGTCCAGTTGAAAGCAGGTTCAGTAAGAGACTCTATCAAGGAAGATAAGTTGATGAGTATTAAAGAAAGACTCCTGCAATTTATCCTGACCACCACATACATATGCATCTTATACACATATACAGACAAATAACAGGTACATCACACACACACACACACACACACACACACACACACACACACACACACAGAAGTGAAAATTAATGCATTAAATCAAGAGTCTAGGAGTCATTCATCTAAGAAAATCTACCAAAATGCAATAATTTGTTACTATAGTACGAGCAAAGGAACATTGAAGGACTTTTGAAGTTAAAAGAACACTGGATAATCACTGAATTCATGATTAGAAGTGGTGACTACCAGAATCAAACATATATTCTGTTTATGAGTATAGTGTTTAGGAGTATATTCATATGTTGCCCTCTCTTTCTTAAATTTTATAGCACTATGTAGGATAGTAAATTTGATGCTCTAGTCATCACTTTAACATATAGACATGCAATAATATAGCAATAAATCACAAAGGAGAGAAAGGAAACACAGGAGCACTGAGTTTCTACATTGTGTCAGAATGAGGTCAGTATTCCTCAGAAGAGTGTAAAGTCTGGTCTACTGATCTATTTTTAACTCAACAACTAACCACTAAAAATAGCTGAAAATAGCCCTCTAAAAGAACAGAGGAAATAAAATAGAATACACATAATATTTTCACACATAAATACACACACCACAGACAGACGGATGCACACACACACACACAGGAGAAATTAAAAAGGAAAACAAGAATATAGTAGGGATGGGAAAAATAAGAACCACTGTGAAAAGCAATGGCTTGACGTTTACCCATAACAAAACACTAAGAGAGAATTCTTTAAACATTATATACAAGAGCTTAAGTATGAAAACTATCAGAACCCCAAAACCTCATTACCTTGGAATGGATGAAAGGATATGTACCAACACATGAACTGTGAAAATGAAAGAAAAATATAAATGACAATAAATTTAAGTAGCAATTTTGAACTTCAAAAGACATTGTTAAATAAATATGAAAATATCTTGCAAATTAGGATTGTATTTATAAATAACAAATAATGAAGGGGCCTTAGGTGACCATAGTGGACCTCCATTAATTCTATATGAGTGTTGAAACAGACAAGAAAGAGTCCCTCCCTGCTGCTTGAAGTACTAAGCAGCCATGACGAAAGCTTACTTTAAGCAAGTATGGGCAACCTTCAGCACGCTTCTAGTAATAGGGCCAACCTTCCAAGGGTATCAGGTAGCTTCAATTCTAGGCCAGCCTCTTGCCAAAAGCTAATAAAAGGCAAAGACATTTGTCCACATGTCAAGAAAATGAAATCCTTCACAAGCTGGGTAAACATGAATGCAGATATATTTCTTAGACATCAATACAGACATTTGTGTGGATTCTTAACATTTAAAAATCATATCAAAGTCCAACCAGTGAACATCGAGGAAGGTAAATTGCATCTTCTGTGTTGCTTAGTTTACAGTAAGCCTTCACAGAAACCAAAGGAGTGCATTTCCTTCATCAGTTGATAGAGTGTTGGCAATGTCCACCATGAACTGCTCAATTCAAACCCCTAGAATTTGAATCTTGAAAGAAAACTCACAAACTGATCTTGATTTGGAATCTGCTGTAGCCCTGTTTGCACTGTCTTTTTTCCACAGAAGGCTCAGTGGGATTTGGGCTCTCCAGTGAATCAAACAGTGTAATTCCTTATAGCAACTGATATGGTTCCTTAGTTACTGTGGTTTTCAGTGACGACTAATCAAATCAGCCTGTCTAGTATAAAATTTCAATTTGTAAGAGTTGTATATTAGGTATAGATTATAATCACTAACTACACCCACTTATGAGAGTTTCTTGGCTGGGAGTCACTGAGACTCAATAGTTGTAATCCAGCTGATTTTTCTCAAACAAAGGAAATTTGTTGTAGAATTCTAACAGTGAGTTACCAAAGAGATCATGGAAAGAATATTAATAGGAGGGCATGGATGTTGATAGTGAGGTGACTTCATTGTTTGTTTCTTCTAATAAAGGATAATGGAAAGTGCTCATGTCATTGAAAACATTACAAAGGCCCATAAGCTCGGCAGGTAGAGGTGCTCACTGTCAAGGCAAATTCAGCTCTCAGGTTTCACATATTAGACAGACCACTCCTGCATGTTGCCCTCTCTACAGAATTGTCAGGGCATCCCCCACACACTCACACAAAACCATTCACTACTAATAAATAAAATAATATTAAAAAGAAACAGCCTTGGAGCTGGGAATGCAGCTCACTGGTAAAACCCTTATCTAGCATGCAATTGTATCTTTGAAAGTTTGATAGAGCCTTCTATATCTTTTATTCTTATCTCTGACACTTTCTTGCCTTACTTATAATTGTCTATTAAACACATTCCAACAATTTTAAAGAGCTTTATCTCATTTATTCCACTCTATTTAATAGACTTCTTCTCCTTTGTGTTTTAAACAAGAGAGTTTTATTTAATAAACATGACTTTCTTTCCTATTTAAACATCATAGATCCTTGGGATAGAAATTTAAAAAGCACATTAGGCAAATGGTAAAGGTTAAAAACACAATGTCTAATTTTAGAATTTAACAACCCAATCAAGTCACTGTGTCTGAGTATCAGTTTGAATAATCCTTAAGCTATAGAAATTGATCCATTAAAGTACGAAAAATGTAGTAACTACTAATCTGATACTAAATATAATGATACTTGATTTTTATATATCTTATTTATCATTAACTTAAAATGTATCATAATTTACTTTATTTTGTATTGAGGAGATTGGATGAGAAGATATACATTGTTATACAAGGAGTGGAAACATGTTGATTGTTGCTGTGTAGCAAGCAGTGCTTTAAGAATAATCTACTTTAATCCTTGTGAAAATCAATATGCCCAGTGAGGTTGTAATTATCAGGAACCTTCAAAGAAATAAAAGTTTTAAAGATGTTAAAAAATCATTGAATGGCAACCTGAAGTGAGAATAAAAACAGGATTGTATGGGTTCTCCATTTCTAGATCCCTAAATTCTAAGCCTGCAGTCATACCACGAATAAAAGCTATGAATTGACAAAGACATAGCTAGAAAATATGCACTTGCTTTTGAAATCTGCGCATTTCTGTTTCTAGCGAATCATGTGTGTGGTGGGAGAGTAGTAAGGGAAACTGATCATGAGTAATTTTTTTTCCTGTGTTCTTTAGGTAGGACTAAGAAATTGGATTGGAGAGTTTGATGTACTAATGGTTGGTGTGACTTTGCAGCCTTATAGATAAAATATAGTAAGTACTGTTGGGATAGAGAGGGAAAACATGTCTCGTTTCTCTCAGCATACTGCTGATTTTTCTCTTTTGCATGCAGACAAAGATATTTCAGGAGGGCCAAAACCAGTGCTTAGACACATTGGCCCTGCATAAGCTTTGATGACTCCAAATTACTGCTTCATTGCTTCAGGTTTTTTCTGCTCTTTAAAGCTTTATTTCTGTAGGATTCATCTCATAAAATAGGGTGTGATGCTCTACATTGTCATTTCTTTTCACCTTGTTCAGGAAACACCTCATAACAACATAATTGTTTCAAGCAATTAATAATTGTAATAACCACCTAATTTAATCTGGAGAACAGGGATGACTTTTTTTTAGAAAAAAAATTTCTCTGATATTGTAACCTATATCAAAATTTCCACAATGCTATTCAAGCAGAACTCATAAGTAAATATGAAAGATGGATGGTACTTTCATATATGGGGTTTATTTAGATACTAGAAACTTTTGATGAATGATAAATAGACAAAACAGAGTAGCTAAACAATTGTAGAAAATGTGTTGAAGAATAAAATAAGCTACAACAAGTAATGCTGTCTATTTCTAAAACATTAATGATACCTGAAAAAAAAAGAGAATTGGATTGCAGCAGCAACTTTTCTTGTGATTTGATTGAAAACAATTTTCTACCTAGCTTTTATTACAAAAGGCAGACATACATTTCCAAGGATGTACGTGGATGGAGAGCTAAATGAAGCTCCTGCTACCTGTTGCTCCCTTTTCTTTTCCAATATCTTGGTGTCACTAGAACATTCCACAAAAAGTGTTAAAACCAGTAAGATGATTTATTATAAACCACAGACCAAACAGAATAAATAAAATAAAAATCCTCTATAATCGAAACTTGGATGTATCCTCAAGGGACAGACAGTGTTGGGAAAATATAATAAAAGAAACTTTATTCATGAGGTCAGAGAAAGGAATAAGAATTTTCACTGAAGTGATCCCTATTGCAGCTAGTGAGTGATGAGCATATCAACTTTGATAAGTTCAATTACTGAAAATCAAATAGTGAAACCATTTTGTTCGCCTAGACTTTCTTCAATGCTGCCTGGTTTTTCCATGTTGTTTCTTCTCCCAAGCCTTTTACAGTAAAATTGACCCTAAGAACTGGCAGGTCATACCTTCCACTAGCCAATAAGAAGAGTCATCCTCAGGAACAGCAAGGGCATGTGGACTGCTGTTGACCCTAGAAGGAATCATATCTTAGCAGAAATAGGGCAATCTCTGTAAACAGCAGCAAACTCTATTCTCTCTTCCAATCTGCCTCATTTTAATCCCAACGTATATAGCAACGTAACATCTAGATACACCATATTTTTCAATCTACATATAGGCTTCTGAGTGATTTACAGGATTATTTTAATGTGCCTTTTTGACTTGAATTCTCTTTATTGAAAACAAATACCTCAAAAAATATTATCTCTGTCATGTTATTGCATGAAGGTCCACTGTAACACAAGCTACCAACACTCTTAAAGAAGTATCTTTGGTAATTAGTATTGTAAATGAGGCTCTAAATGTCAGAGATAATCTCTCTCTCTTCCTCTCTCTCTCTCTCTGTCTTGGTTTTTTGAGACAGGGTTTCTCTGTGTATCTTTAGAGTCTGTCCTAGAACACAGAGATCTGCCTCCTGAGTGCTGGGATTAAAGGTGTGTGCCACCAACACCATGGTCTGTGCTTCTCTTTTAAAAGAAGTAGTTTTGATACTTTAAAAACAAAACCAGAGATCTACAAAGATGACACCAAATAATAATCTAGGCAATGGTGGAGAGGCTACTCTAAATGCCCTTCCCTTTTAATGAGACTGAAGACTGCCTTATATGCCATCTAGAGCTCTCATGCAGTGGCATATGGAAGCAGAGGCAGACATCCACAGCTATACACTGAACTGAACTCTGGAACCCACCTGCAGAGACGGAGGAATAAAGAACAAATGGGTCGGTACCAGGCTGGTGAAAACCACAGAAATAGCTGACATGAACAAAGGAGAGCACATTGACACCAGACTGCTGTCTGGGAGGACAGCATGAGTCTGATCCAGACCCCTGAACATGGATGTCAAAGAGAGGCCTAGGCACTATATGGGACCTCTGGTAGTAGATCAGTATTTCAGTATTTATCCCTGTCATAAGAAGGGATAAATACTTTGAGAGCCCAGCCCACATGGAGGAATGCTCTCTCAACCTGGACACATGGAGGATGGCCTAGGCCCTGCCTAGGATAATATGAGAGACTTTGGGGAATGCCCATGGAAGGCATTACCCTCCCTGGGGAGCAGAGGGGAGATGAGGTGGGGAGTCTGGGGAGGGGAAGAGAGGGAGAAGCGATTGACATCTGAAGCAATCTTGTTTCTAATTTGAACTAATAAGAAAACAACCAATTTCCTCATTTCTTACATATTTCTCTTCAACATACTAACAATTCTATACAAACATGTACATGAATTAAGACTCAATATCAATATGAACCAAAAAGTTAGCTGTAATAATTAAACTATTATAGAATAACATTAAAAATAAATACTCTTTTTTTGTTTGATTTTTCAAAACGTGGTTTCTCTGTGTAGCCCTGGCTACCCTGGAAGTTGCACAGTAGATCAACCTGGCATCAAACTTAGAGATCCACCTGCCTCTGCTTCCCAAGTTCTGGTATTAAAGGTGTGTGCCATAACCACACCAGGCTAAAATTAAATATTCTTAAAGCAAAATTAAGACTTCTTCAATGAAGTGAAAATCAGTTATAAGATCTTGGTATTGTAATTCAAACCAATGAATGCTGTTTGTAAATACATAAAATATTTTATCCTGTTGTGTTCCTGTGGCAAATTTCTATCTCATTCTTACAATAATTTCCCCAGATTTTTACATAAAAGAAAATATTTTTCTTAAATCGACTCACAATATAGCTGCACTATGGTCATGCAAGATTATCTATAACAAGAATCTGTTTCTATATTTGCTTAAGCAAAGAGCTTCACCACAGTCGAAGAAGAAAAACAAACATGGTTATCAAAAGGCAATAGCATTGTGATCTTGGTACCTGGCAACTCTGCTTCTATTTCTTCCTTAATTATAGGAAAGCAGTTGCTGGATTAGTTTATCAATGATGTTATCCTGTGGTGATCCATTGATTTTTAGTTTATCTAGTGTTGATTACAAATGGCTCTTTCTAAAGATCTTGCATACAATACAAACATGCTTAGCAGCCAGTATCATGTACCTAGGGCAGTGCTCAGGGATTTTATCTACCCCCTCCTCCTTCCTGCTTTATGGTTTATTTCCTCTTAAGCATTTAAAACACAAAAAATATTGGGGATTTTATTGAGATTATAGTATCATTACATCCCTTATCTACTGTCTCCCTCACAGCCCTCTGATATAATCCTCCTTGCTTTCTTTCAAATCCATGGCTTCTTTTTTCTCATTAATAGTTGTTAAATACATATAGGTATATTCCTAAATACAATTTTCCCATCACGTATAATGTTGCTTGTATGTATGTTTTCAGAGCTGACCGTTTATTATTGGCTCACCGGATGCTGTCCCTTCCCTGAGGAAGACTGTTTATCCACTATCAGCATTTCTTAGTTGCCTGTAGTTTTTTGTATCATGTTGGAGCCTCATAGATTTTCTCTTCTTCCCGCTCGTAGCCTTAAAATGTGACATTTAGAAACATTTCCAAATATATCCAGTTTACA
This sequence comes from Cricetulus griseus, assembly GCF_003668045.3. NCBI lineage: Eukaryota > Metazoa > Chordata > Mammalia > Rodentia > Cricetidae > Cricetulus > Cricetulus griseus. The sequence goes on along the minus strand of NW_023276806.1, from coordinate 181,203,690 downwards.
CATCATTTAAATAGAAGTCTGCTATGGCATCAATTACAGGTGATATAGTGAATGAATTCACACACCTTTAAACTCTAAGTTTGACCACATCAGTGATAATTTAAAACTCTTTGAATACTGTTAGTGATTGGTCTGTAGCCTTGTCCAGTTATCAGGAATTAAGCTCATGAGGTACTAGTTATGTTTTCTATTGTTCTTTTCTTTTTAAATTAATTTATTTAATTTAGAAACAATCTTAATTTACATATCAATCTCAGTTCTCTCTCCCTCTCATCCTCCCATGGTCACAATGAACCCCCATCCCACCACATTTCACCCCCAAAGGGAAGGTGAGGCCTTCCACTGGAGATCATGAAAGCCTGTGACATCAATTGGGGGAGGGCCTAGGCCCTCCTCTTTTTATCTGGGCTGAGAGATTATCTCTCCATAAGGAATGGGCTCCCAAAGTCCATTTGTGCAATAAGCATAAATATTGATTCCACAGTCAGAGGTACCATAGACTGCCTAGGCCTCCTAACTGACACCCACATTCAGAGGGCTTGGTTCAGTCCAATGCTGAGGACCCAGATTTATGACTGGGTCTCTGTGCTCTCACTTGGTCAGCTCAGCTGTTTCTGTAGATTTCATCAGCATGGTCTTGACCCCTTTGTTCATCCCTCCTCCCTCTCTACAACTGGATTCCAGGAGTTTAGCTCAGTGCTTAGCTGTAGGTGTCTGCTTCTGCTTCCATCAGTTACTGGATGAAGGATCTAGGATGGAATTTAAGGTAGTCATTAATCTCCTAATAGGGTAGCATCATTTACAGTAGCCTTGCCACTATTACTTAGATTCTTAGCGAGGGTCATACTTGTAGATCGATGGACATTTCTCTAGTGCCAGTGAAGGGAACAGCTTCACATTTTGGCAGCATGACAGTAACACATGCTCACCATGACCTTGTCTAGTCACTAGAAGTCAGATGCCTGCCTCGTGGCAAGGAACCAATCAGAAGATAGGTGGTGGTGCTATGCTTTATGGCTCTGGGTGTGCTTTACGGACAAGAGCACAGACCATAGCAACCACCCTGGGAGGGCCTATGGGCCATAACAATCAATTGGCCAATCAACACAGGGCAAGCCCTCCAAGCCTGGAGGCACACAAATCCTGAGCCTGTGCATGCCCCTAGACACGCCCCTTATGCTGCCCTATAAGATCTCTCTGCAGCCCCTTCAAGCTGTCTTTGCTAGCCATCTGCCATGGTGGGTGGGTGAAAGACCCGAGCTAACATGGGGTTAGCTTGTTAAACAACAATAAAGCCTCATGCAGTTTGCAGCAAATTTTCGAATCTGCCTGGTGATTGGGGTGACCGAGGTCCTGGGATGGGACCCGAGAGGCCTGAGTTTTCCGGATGTCTAACATTTGGGGGCTTGTCCTGGATTTGTGACCACCCCTCACCTGAGTGGATTCAATCTTGGAGGTAAGATGATTCGAGCTTGCAACTTATATGTTCAATAATATATCCATGTTCTGTATGTCTCTTGCTGTTTTGTTGGTTTGGTGCCATGACTTGAATTTGATCTGTACCTGCGCAGAACTTGTACTTGTATTTACTTGTATTTGGAATTTGGAATTTGGACTTCAGGGGGAAACAGGCGTGTTTTGAGACTCTGAAGTCCAGCCCTGGACAAAAGTCCAAGGGTTGTTTGTAATTTTGGTTTGGGGCACCCATTCTTTGCCGCACAGTATGTCCTGTCTGATGTCTGTCTTGTTTTTGCTATTTGTGTCTGTCTCCATATATAAAGGTCCTATATTAGGGTTTCTAGCGAATTGTTTAAGGAGGAGGTTCGGGCAGCAGCCTTCCGAAGAGGGAGACTTGTTTTCCGACCAAGTTGATCTCCATGGGGCTAGCCATCTGAAATTCCGAATAGGATCCTAGTCTGTGTTAAACATCTCTTTCTTTCCCTACTGCCCAAGCACATGGCATACATGTGTCAGGGGTCTTTTCTTGCTGCCCTGAGCATGTGGTGCAGGACAGAACTTTCTCTGCCATGTGCCACTGGTTAGGGTAAGAGTGTGCTGCTGTGGAATCCCCTGAGGCTGCTATTCTGAACTCCAACTATTGCTGCAGCACTCATAGCTGAGCCTGGCCAATGTAGGTGAGTCTTTTTCTATCCCCACCTGTGGGTCTGTGAGGCATGCCAAGTGGGGATGTCTCTGCCCCAACTGCCATCCTGCCGTGGGTCCTGGCTTGTGGCAGGAGTTTCCCTGCTCTGAGGGAACATGACTGCAAGGCTGCCATCTGCCTGGCAACCCGGCCTTCTCTGTGCTCCACACACATGGTATGCAGGGGGGCCACCGGGGTCTTTTTCCCATCCCTGCATTGGCAAAGGGTCTAGGATTACCAGCACCTCCCCCCCAAGTCTCTGCCGTCAGCTTGGGTAGATGAACTATCTGGCCTGATCCGGACATTCTAAAAAAAAAAAAAAAAAGAAAGAAAAAAAAAGAAAGAAAAAACAGCCTTAAACTTATTAAAAACTATAAAAGGGACTTTGATATGAACTTTTATGTTGACTAGAAATGAGGAAAAATGTAGGAGACTAAAGTAATAAAGAGAAAAAGGGAAATAGAAATTTGTCTAAGAATGTCTAACAAAATCAGAGGAATAAACCAAAGGTATATAGAAAGTTATAGAGGGTTAAAGCAAGTCATAGAAGTCAGAGAAAAGGTTGTTAAAAAGAGAAAAATGTAAACTGTTTAGTATGGTTTCTCATATCTACAAATAGTAAATTTTAAAAATTGATAACATAAGTTAAAATTTTAACCATATTAAATTAATTCTGTTTAAAAAGTACTGTTTATCTCTCAAGTAAATTATGTATACTTGTTTTAAAATGTTCTGTTTCCTAGCATAACCTAACTTCTGTTACAAGCTTGTAGCTAAAACAAATGGTGAGGGTCACTGCCATTTTGTAGTCAGCCACGTGGCACAAAAAGACTGGTAGCCATTTTGCTAAAGTTGAAAACAGATGCTTAAACCGCCATCTTGATAAAGATGACCACATGGAAATTAGAGGTACCATCTTAGAAACAAGTTTTTCAGTTAAGATTTAAAATATTAATGCTTCTATATATTAAAGAAAGACATTAAGGGAATTTAAATTTACTTTTAAAACCAGTTTTTTTATGTTTGTTTTTATTAATGTTTGTACTTAAAGAGCTTCAATTTAGAATCATTTTTAAGCAAAGCCTGACAATGTAAAGTTTTTGTTTTATAAAAGATGCTAATCTATTATAAGATGTTACAGTTTTTGTTTTCAGAAGTTAAGTTTAGGGCGTTGGTGGCACATGCCTTTAATCCCACCACTCTGAGGCAAATGCAGGTGGATCATTGTGAGTTCAAGGCCAGCCTGGTCAGCAGAGCGAATTCCAGGACAGGCTCCAAAGCCACAGAAAAACCCTGTCTCAGAAAGAAGTTAAGTTTAAGCAAAGCAGCTAAAATGTGTAATGTAGCTACTTTTTAAGGACTATAAGGTAACTCTATGCAGTTTTAAATTCAGCTGTGCTAAGTTTCAAATATTTTAAGAAGTTAAAACCAGTTACAGTCATGCTGAAAATTAATTACAGAAATAATACTGTACCTAGCCATCTATGCTTCTTGTGTGCTTAGGGCAAGTAACAAAAACAGACAGACAGAACCTCTCATGCTTTAGAGACCAGCAGAATATGGCATTTAAATTGTTATCTTTAAAGTTTATAATATCAGACAGACTGCCAGATGCTAACAGTGACCCAAAGTCTCCAAAGAAGATTATGAGACACCTCAGTTCCTGCACTTGGAACAGTGAGTGAGATGCTCAGATGTGACACTTGCCACCTGTCAGGACCTGGCCGAGACTGTGGACAAAGCTGCTGGACAATGGAAAATTGATTGCACCCCCTTTTCTTAGACAAAACAAGGTCAGTATTTTCCATGTCCCTCTTCCACAAAGAGAAAAAAAAAAAAAAACTCTCACCTTATAGGCCTGGCGAAGATTGCTGTTCTTAGAGACATCTGTCTCCAGTGGTAATGGAGAAACTTGGGTATGGCTAACTGTATACGGACTGGCTCCTAACTGGCTTCTTTACTTTTTAGTAGATTCGGATAAAATATACCCTTCTCAGATCTCTGAAATATTAATGGTTGTCAGCTTGACAGCATCAGCCTATCAGATGCACTATAGAATATAGTCAGCATGTTAGCTGATAAAGTAGTGACTATCTACTGTTCAGGCACAAGCTCAAGGTTTTTAGGTTTATTTTGATTGTCATCTAAGTACAAACTTAAAAGGCTTTTCATCAGGCCAAAGGCACCTCTGTCCAATCCATACATGGCTCTCTGGACAGAAGAAAAATATACATGCTTATAGCCCAAATCTGTAGTTTTTGCTAGGACTCAAAATTATAAATATGTTCCTGCTGTTTGAACAGATATCCAGATATCTGCTTTTTCTGCACTGTGGGATTCAGTAAATAAGTTTTAACCTCTGTTCCTAGTTTAAACATGTCTTAAAGAGGTTTCTGCTTCTAGCAGACATCTGAGTATCAGTTGCTGACTACAGGCTGTTCTAAGTAGACTGCGAGCCCTGGACTTGTTGTGGATGTGAACCAGTCCAGCTGATGTGGACACTCCCTGTCTCTGCAACAGAGTCTGTCAACAACCTCTGAAGGATTCCCCTTTGCCTAAATTCCTTTTTTTGCTTTTGACTAGCATTTCAACCTCCTGGGGTCCCTAGCTTTGTCCCAAAGTCAACAGGAAGTAACATGGGAAATAATACATCATCCATTTTCCCTGGTTAAAATGCTAAGTCAGAAGGGACTCCCTTGCATGGGGATGCCAATATCTCTCACTCCCTGATGGGGGCGCTAGGGAGACAGCAATTCCATGATTGGAATTTACAAAAAAGAAAATGGGGGAATGAAGGGACCAGCTCCCCATTTCGGCAGCCATAACAGTAATACGTGCTCGCCATGACCTTTTCTAGTCACTAGAAATCAGATGCCTGCCTCATGGCAAGGAACCAATCAGAAGTTAGCTGCTGCTATGCTTTACGGCTCTTGGTGTGCTTTACAGACAAATGAACAGAGCATAGCAACCACCCTGGGAGGACCTATGGGCCATAAAAACCAGTTGGCCAATCAACACAGGGGAACCTCCAAGCCTGCTGGCACACCAATCCTGAGCCTGCACGTGCCCCTAGATACTCCCCTTATGTTGCCCTATAAGATCTCTCTACAGCCCCTTCGAACTGTCTTTGCTAGCCATCTGCCATGGCAGGTGGGTGAAAGACCCGAGCTAACATGGGGTTAGCTCGTCGTAAACAACAATAAAGCCTCATGCAGTTTGCAGCAAATTTTCAAATCTGCCTGGTGATTGGGGTGACCACGTTCCTGGGCTGGGACCCCGGAGGCCTGAGTTTTCCGGGGGTCTAACACCAGAGTTATCTTTAAACCTATAATGTCTCTCTATATTAAGGTATATCTTTTCTTGATCTCCTCTATTCTTCCCCCAACTCAGTCTTCCTGATCCCTCAGGTTCTCCTCCCCCTTCCTCTTCTCCCCTTATATTTTTCCTACCTCCTTCCCCATCCTCCTATCTCCCATCCTCCCAATTTCCTCAGGAGCTCTTGTCCCTTTCCCCTTCTCCAGGAGAAACCACATATGTCTCTCTTAGGGTCCTCCTTGTTTCCTAGCTTCACTGGAGGTGTGGATTGCAGTCTGGTAATCCTTTGTTCTATGGCTAATATCTATATATATGAATGAGTACATAACATGCTTGTCTTTCCATGTTTGGGTTATGGAGTTATTTTACATATTAAATAGAAATGTATTTCCATTACTTTTGCATTCATACATGTTCCCTATACATCTGGTCCATGTATAATAAAGTATATTCTTTAGCTGATGCCATTTTACCTCCTTATGACTTTAGTTTTAACTTATGAAATGTTTTCAAATCTTTAAGACAGATTCTGGTAAGTGTAGCAGAATCTTTTTATTTATTTATTTATTTATTTATTTGTTTGTTTGTTTTTTTTTGAGACAGGGTTTCTCTGTGAAGCTTTGGAGCCTATCCTGGCACTCACTCTGGAGACCAGGCTGACCTTGAACTCACATAGCTCCACCTGCCTCTGCCTCCGGAGTTCTGTGATTAAAGGCGTGTGCCACCAATTCCTGGCCATTTACCAGAATCTTTAATGAGACTGTTGAGTGAGCGAGAAAGAACAAAAAAGAAATGGGAATTTAGGGAATGCTGCCCATCCCCTGACCCCAGAGCCTGCTTTATCCATAATGCTGTGCAGTTTGTTCTTTTGACACTAAATCTTATATTCAATTTTATTAATGCATCAATGGTATATATTTTGAATTAAATTTTTGAACATTTTCAAGTTCCACAAATTGAATTGTGTGGTTTATTGACTTATTTCTCTCACAATATTAAAATGTAACCACTTCATGACAGTAAGATCAAAGTGAATTTCAGACCTCAGGTTGTTGAATAAAAATTAATTTTTGTAAGCAATGTTGTTTTATCATATCTTTGAAATGTTGTTAACTTACCTTGTAAGTATCCCATTAGTTTATTAAGAAATAATTACCTTTGGGACCAGGGAAATGGCTTTACAGGTAGAAGCACTCTCATGCAAGCCTGATGACCTAACTTCCACCCATGGATTCTCTAATGTGGCAGAAGAGAATGGACTCCCAAGAGTTGTCCTCTGATTATCATATACACATTATCTCCCATACCCCTACACATATGTACCCTACCAAAACTACAAATAAATACATTTTAATAGTATCAGTTATGTTTAACACATAAAGTGCTTACAATTGTTTTCTGAAGCAGTTATCACCTACATGTTGAACAATTTTAGCTTTTCCATGCACAAAGCATGGAGACTCCTCTAAAATAATGAAAATGCCATCAATCCTCTCATCTGCCAAATAAGTTAGTGCTTCTAAATCTCCTGATGTTTGAATCACAATGATCAGTATCAAGCCCAAGATATTAATTTCTCAGGAAAAGTTAGTAATGTCCATGTACAGCATATTTATTTCTCTGTTCTCCTCAACATCAATAATGATGTTACTTATCATTGTTTTTGTTTAGACAAGAATCAAAAGTTATATTCTCATAATTTAATAGTCCTATAAGCAAGATTGCTTATACTTTTATGAGATTGAAACCATGGTGCCATCAATATTTTTGAAACACTTCTAGGTTTCAAAATATGTTATTGTTTTTCCATTATTTTAACAATGTCTCAGTGTGTTAGACTATGCTGTGTATTGATTATTTTTATGTTGATGTGATAAAACACCATGATCAGCAGCAGTTTTGAGGAAAACAAGTCTTCCTTTAATCTTACAGTTGCAGGAGGTTACAGTCAAGCAATGGAGAAGACATAAGTGTAGCACAGTGAGGCCACCCTGGGATAAGGAAACAAAATGACCACATTTTATCCCCAAACAAGGAACAAAGAAAAAGAACATGAAATGCACCCAGGTTATGCAACCTTAAAGCCTGTCCCCAGAGAAATTCATCTTCCAGCAAGATTCAACCTTTTCAGGGTTCTATAACCTTTCCAAATTTTGCAACCAAGTGGGCACCAAGTATAAAAATCATGAGCCCAACAGGGATATTTCTTATTCAAATCACCACATATTGTGTGTGTGTAAAATACTTTTATACTTTTAGGAGAGTAGTTTAGCATGGTCCCTAAAATAAGAGGAACATATTCCCAACTTTCTTAAATCTAACATCAGATGGTTAGTACAGATTTTATAGTACACCCACATCTTCTTCTGTTTACTAGAGAGGAATAGAGCAATGACACTATACAGAAACCATGTGCAAAGTATGGTAGAGAGTCATCCTGGGTGGGGATCAGCAATGACAAGGTCCTGGTGTCATTGCTATATCAATGAGCTTCATTCTTGGATACAGAAGAATGTGAAACAGATTGCTTTGGAGAGCAGACATGTTGTGAAATTTGAACATTTTTTCTAGGCTTTATAGATGTCTGGCATGATCCTTGGATGCAGAAAAAAAATTAAAGAACTCTATATATTTTAAATATATGATAATTCATCATTAACTCAGGATAGATACAGTGAATTTTATGCTCTATATCTATGTCTTGATATTTTTATTCAAAGGACTGAACAATTGAATGATTAAATAAAAAATACCTAAACTTAATGAGAAATCTAAAAATGCTTCATAGTTTAAAATAAAATATCAAGCTACATGCATAATAGTGCTTTAAATGTTAAACACACTTTAAATGTATTTTGAAGAATATTAGTACAAGTGACTATCTCACCACTTAGGATGACTCTCTTATTTGGGGGCAGTAATACAGTGTTAAATGTTAATTTATGTTTTAGGGTATAGAAGCAGATTGGTAGTAAATATTTTATATCTATATTTATTTATTCATTCTTTCTTGCTGTACATAATACTGTGTCAACAGGAATAAACTAATGGAATAATTGTTTTTGAGATTTCTTCACATATTAGTTACTACCACCTAAGTCCCAAGAATCATTATACTTTAATATTCAATTTGTGAAGAAAGGTACTAGATATGACAGAATAGAATCTGAGGTAAATTAAATTACTTTTATGAATTTTACAATGAAAATTATATTTTGTATTTATTGAGATTTTTCTGCATACAGACTTTCCATGCATCACTATATAAGCCACTAGAAGAAAATAAACAAGATGAACTCAGTGAATTAAATGAAACAAAAACCATCTTTTAATGTGAATGGCTGAAAAAGAAATAATGTAATGCTCATTTACAAAAATGTAAAAGAGTTAAATGGATGTAAAAATTATATTAAAATACTATATTTAAGTTAGTCATCAATCTCATTATCAGGGAGGGCATTTAAGGTAGACTCTCCTCTGCTGCTTAGATTGTTAGTTGGTGTCATCCTTGTAGATCTCCAGATATTTCCCTAATTCCTGAATTCTCTTTAAACCTATAATGGCTCCCTCTATTATGTAATCTCTTATCTTGCTCTCCTCTATTCTTCACCCAACTCAACATCCCTGTTACCTTCTGCTCAAACCTACCCTTCTCCCCTTCTCATTCTCCTAGTTCCTTCTTCCCTCCCCCCATGTTCCCAAATTTCTCAGGAGATCTTGTCCATTTCCCCTTCTCCAGGGAACAATGTAGGTCTCTCTTAGAGTCCTCCTTGTTTCCTAGCTTCTCTGGAGTGTGGATTGTAGGCTGGTAATCCTTTGCTCTATGCCTAAAATCCATATAAAAGTGAGTACATGCCATGTTGTCTTTTTGTGACTGGGTAACCTCACTCAGAATGGTTTCTTCTAGTTCCATCCATTTTCCTGCAGATTTCAAGATTCCATTGTTGTGTTTTTGTTTTTGTTTTTGTTTTTCCTCTTAGTAGTACTCCATTGAGTAAATGTACCACATTTTCTCTATCCATTTTTCAGTCGAGGGGCATCTAGGTTGCTTCCATGTTCTGGCTATTACAAATAATGCTTCTATGAACATCTTTAAACAGATGTCCTTGTATGAATGTGCTTCTTTTGGACATATGCCTAAGAGTGAAATTGCTGGATCTTGTGATAGACTGATTCCCATTTTCCTGAGGCGTCACCATACTGATTTTCAAAGTGGCTATATGAGTTGGCACTCCCACCAGTAATGGAGGAGTGTTCTTCTTTCTCCACATCCTCTCTAGCACCTATAGCCTTCATATAAAAACTGATGGAAGTAGAAGCAGACACCCACAACTAAACACTGAACTGAACTGGAATTCAGTTGCAGAGAAGGAAGATAAATGAGCAAAGGTATCAAGACCAGGCTGGTGAAACCCACAGAAACAGCTGCTCTGAACAAGGGGGAACTCTTGGTCCTCAGATTGATATCTGGGAAACCAGCATGGAACTTATACAGACCCCATGAATGTGGGTGTCAATGAGGAGGTCTCAGAAATCTATAGGGCCTCTTGTAGTAGTTCAGTACTTATTCCTAGCATAGGAATGGACTTCGGGAGCCCATTCCACCTAAAGGGGTACTCCCTGAGCCTAGACACATGGGGAAGGGATTAGCTTCTATCCCAAAGGATATGACAGACTCTGAAGACACCCTCCTCCCCCGCATGGAAGCCCTCACCATCCATGGTGAGCAGAAAGTGTATGGGATAGGTAGGTTGTTAGTTGGGGGGAGCAGGGAAGGAGGCAATGGAAAGGGAACTGTTATTGACATGTAAAACAATCTTGTTTCAAATTTAAATAAAAAATGGAGAAAAAGGAAAATAAAATCACAAGGTCAATAATCAAAGTTCGTATAAATAAATAATTCAAAAAATAAAAAAAATAAAATAAAATATCACTTTTAAAATTTTTGAGGGTACTCTTAGTCAAGTGTCAGACTCATATCCCAAGCAACTTGAGTTATACTGAGAGTGATCTGACCTGTGTATTTTATTTTTCATTTTCCTTTAAAAATTTCAGTTTTCTCTTCTTACAGTGCGTCTCTGATCCATTTAGAATTGTGTGTGTGTATGTGTATGTGTGTGTGTGTGTGTGTGTGTGTGTGTGTGTGTGTGTACAAAGCAAGATATATGAATCAAGTTTTATTTGTCCACATGTGGATATTGAGTTTTCAAAGCACTGTTGTAAAGAGACTATCTTCACTCCAGTGTCTATTTTTGACATTTGTTTTCAATAGCTAGGTGTCTGGAGCTCTGCAGGTTGCATCACTTCCCTAATCTATTCTACTGATTCACTTGTCTTTTATGCTGCTGTGAGACAGCTGTGTCTGTCCTTCCGTAATATAAGATGAAATGAGGCATGGCCATTGCTCCAGTGTTATTCTTTCGTTCATAGTTGCTTTGGCTATCCAGGCTCTATTGTCTTTCCATATGAAAATTAAGGGATTTATTTCTATTCTTGTGAAGAATGATATTGGCATTTTGTTCATAATTACATTGAAAGAGTAGACTGTGTTAGGATGGCTTTTTCACAATTTTAATAATATAATTAGTATTGGAAATCTTTCTTCCTTATCATGACCTCAATTTGTTTTATCAATATTTTAAAATTTTCATTGTTGTGTCCACTTCCTGATTAGATTTATTCCAAGGTATTCTGTTTATTGTAAAGGCTATTGTAAATGTGATTGTTTCTGTTATCTTGTATATTTACCATTGGTATGTAGGAAGGCTTTTAAGTTTCTGAACCAACTTGAATGTTCCCAGTTCTATTTATATACTGAATACACAGATCATTTATAATTGAAATGAATTCAGTCTAACATATAAACCTATATTTATAAACCACTATGAGATTTTAGAAATTTGGTGTCGTAGCTTGGCCATCTCGGCTCTAAGCCATGACAGCCATGAGGTTCCGACTGAGTTGGGGAGCATGAGCTTGGAAACTCCTAGCAACCCAGTGGCAATAAAGGCCAACCACAGGCATCTTGTCATCTTTAGAGAGCTCTCAGTTCTATGCTATAAAACTAGAGTCTCTTGTTTATTTAGCGTCTTCTTGGCTATTTCTTAACCATGCTTCTATGGCAACAAAGAGGCCACTTCTCTCCTTCTGTTGATTCTTCTCTGAGAGATGGCTCTTAACTCTCAGTCCTCACTTGTTACTAACACCCCTAGCACCTCTGCCAAGGTGCACTCTTATTCAGATGCTTAGGCCCATAGAGATGCATTCTACCCTGAGGCCATTGTAAACAATAGTAGACCTATTGGCATTAGCAATACAATAGTGGGCAGTGCTCTCCCTCCCATTCCCCCAACTATCTCCCCATCCAAATCCCAACCACTCCTCAAGGCAGGTGAGACCTTCCTTGGTGGATCATCAAAGTCTATCACATCATCATGTATGTAGACTAAGAAAGTTTCCCTCCATAAGGAATGACTTACAAAAAGATAGTTTATGCACTAGGGATAAATACTGGTTCCACTGTCAGTGGTTGCATAGACTTCCCAAGCCACCCAACTGACAACCATCTTCAGGGGCCATGATTTGGTCTTATACGGGTTCTCTATTGTCAGTCTGGAGTCCATGAGCTCACAATAGTTCATGTCAGCTGTTCTGGTGGGTTTCCCCAACATGGTCTTAATGTCTTTGCTCATCATTCCTCCCTCTCAACAACTGGATTCCAAGGAATTCATCTCAGTGCTTAGATGTGGATCTCTGCTTCAGCTTCCATCAAGTACTGGATGAAGGCTCTATGATGGCAATAAATGTAGTCATCAATCTCATTATAGCCGAAGTGCATTTAAAGTAGCATTAGCACTATTATTTAGATTCTTATTTGGGGTCATTCTAATGGATTTCTGGGAATTTCCCTAGTGCCAGGTTTCTCATTAACCCCATAATGGCTCCCTCTATTAAAGTATATCTTTCCTTGCTCTCTATTCTTCCTGATCCCTCATGTTCTCTTCCCCACTCTGCTCCTCTATTGCTGATGGCAATGCAAACTTGTATGCCACTTTGGAAATTAGTATGGTGTTTCCTCAGGAAAATGGGAATCCATCTACCTCAAGATCCAGAAATTCCACTCTTAGGCATATACCCAAAGGATGCACATTCTTACCACAAGGACATCTGTTCAACTATATTCATAGCAGCATTATTTATAATAGTCAGAACCTGCAAGCAACCTAGTTGCCCCTCAACCAAAGAACAGAAAAAGAAAATGTGATACATTACACAATGGAGTACTACTCAGCAGTAAAAAACAATGACAGCTTGAAATTTACAGGCAAACAGATGGAACTAGAAGAAACCATCCTGAATGAGATAACCCAAATACAGAAAGAATAAATTATAATGATCAAGGAAAAGAATAAAACTTTGTATAGAGACAGGTGAATACATTCATGATAAAATAATGTGAGTGAAAGAAACATGTTGAAATAGCTTAGCAATAATTTATATATGTTATTCTGGAAGTACGGTTGGGGAGTGTTAAAAAACTTGATTCATTTAATTATGGATATATTTAATTACTTATACATATATGTTTAATCATTGACAGGAACATATAATCAATGTTTATACCACATTGATATGTGAGAAGACAGTTCAAATAGTTTCTACTGACAATATATGCTCCAAATACAGAATAAATTAATTCTGGAGTAAATGTTTGATTTGAATTAGAATTTTATTAAAACTATTATGTTTGACATGGACTTTTTAAGACAAAAATATTATAGAATATAACAAACTGAAGTTTACCAACTGCCTGAATTGTCATTGTGTTTAAATTCAGAATCACATGGTATGCACAGTTGGCTTTACTTTTGGAATTGGGGAGATAATTTGTTTTAATTCATGAATTCATCATAGTTCAATTTGAACTTTAGAAACAAAATGTTTTTACATGAGAAAACACTATTATTCACTCAAGATTTAAGGATAGTATTTGCCACTGAATTACTCATCAGCAAGGGCTGAATTTGTGACACTTTGCAACAAATTGAAGAATTCATATCACTTCAAACCAAGTTCCTCCATGTAAAAATTGTGGAGACCAATGCCAAAGAGAAAGACAAGTAAAGGTTAATTTAGTATACATCAACTTAATTTAATTAGCAATCATATCTTTAGTTTCTGTATTTTACCTGAAAGAAATTAACCTTGAGATAGATGCCTACTTTCTACTCAGTCTTCTTCATTTCATTTCTCATAATACTTCCCTTAGTGTTTGTGATGTTGATATAAAGTAAATTTATTGAGTCAAGTCACAGTCCTTCTAAACATATACATGTTAAAGACTATTTTCAGATATATATATGATAACCTCCAAGGGACATGATAATATATTATTTACTTGCCTTTCAAGGGAACTGAAAACAGACAGGTTGAATTAATAGGAGTCAAACCTCTGGAAATTTTATAGTCTTGATTCAAATGTGAACGCAATGTTATTCTTATCCTAATATCTTAATATTGTTACAGTTTCCCTGACCTCTGGACTTGATGCAACAAATATTATCAGAAGGATAGATACTGAGATTATTTTTAAACTTAGCTCATAGTCATTGTAGTTTTAAATATAGGTCATTAACATTATCAGGTACACCTAAGTGTATAAGACTGTGTGGTGCTCTGTATGCAAATTATTTTAGTAGTGTTTGTCAATCCTTTCAGAAATTGATGATAATATACATAATTGGAGGAAAGGAGGAATTGCAATAATCAAATAAAATTGATTTTGCTCATAAAACAAATTTAAAACATGACATGACAGTGTAGGCATGGACTACAACCATTTATGGTGTTGTAACTCAAGTAGGGCATGTTACATTTGTCAATAAACAATAATAACGTTAATTTCAAAAAATGTCTCAAATAAATAGAAAAATTATCAATATACAATTAAGTTGGGCTAAGTAAGATATAATCTTAAAAGGGACTACAAGCTTACAAGAAACTTTGAGTTGTGAAAAATACTAGAACATATTTCTTGAATGGCAGCATGCGTAGTCCAGAGGGATGAACGGACATTGCAGCCTGACAGCTGGCAAAGCACATCCATTGATTATTCTTTTTCTCTTTTCCATGATACTAGTGCTTCAGCTAGCAATTTTCACTCTGCTGCTGCAGCATCTTGAGATAAAATGATAGATCACCTGCCAGCAGCTGGAAGGGCTACATGGATGAAGAGCCATTGTAAGTAATGAACTTGCTGATAGTTATTTTCCCACAATTTTTGAAATTGCAAGTTATTCAAAAGCTTGGCATGACAGCTTTCAGTCAAGAGAGTTCATATATTTATGTGTGTAGCTTGAAGAACTCAGTAGAATATGTGTGTGTTTGATGTTCTTAATTATCTAATAAACACACTGTACTTCAACAACTATTTCATTCTACAGGCTGCATAAAACAGTATTTAAGATCTTAAGGTATAGAGATGATGGGGATGATCTGTGATGGACAAACTTAAGTAGAGCTGAGGACGATACAAACTGAACTTATAATAACCCAATATTGTGGCTGCTGAAATGAATAGGCTAGCAGAGAAAGGGAAATGCTATAAATTGAAAACATTAATTCAATTTACTCTCACTAGAGACATGAATTTATAAGCATTCAATCAAGGTTCACACTGCAGCACTAGTATTTAGAAAGTATTTATTATTTTGCTAATACTGTTTGACACATGTTTACGGCTTTCTTTCTAGCATGACAAATGATTTCTTTTCATGAGGCAAGGAAGCCTAAGGGAGAGTTTAGTAATCAGGTATTCCCTACTTGCTATGAGTTATGCACTTGGCAGCCTAGGACATTAACCGACATGTAGTATACAAAGTATACAATGAATGTAGCACCCTTGGGAACACACCTGAGTCAGGATACACATGTATCTCTCTCTGAATGGGGGGGGGGCAAAATTCTCTTCTCTTTAATCGAAACATAGACAGTTTCCATTCGAGCATATTACAAAAATATTTATGTATGGAGGTAGAAGGGTGGCCTACTATGAGCCAGAATCTGAATCTAAGTGTATGCATGGCAAACATGTCCTTACATGAAACTTATAGAGAATCCCACATTTACCTTCCTATGCCTGTTTGTAATTGGGCATGTATATAAGATAAATTATGGTGAAAGACACATACATTGTAAAACCCTCACTGTTCCTGTAGTAAGCAAACTCATCCTTTTCTTTAACTCTGTAAATGAAAGCTCTGACAATTATCAATGTGGGCCCTTGAGAGTCTTCACTCATATGCCTACTCTTCTCTTGCAGTGTAATCTGATCTTGTTATTGCTTTTCTCTGAATAAACTTTCCTTGCTACTTTTGATAAATCTATCAGAGCCATTATTTTATTTTCTTTTTAATAAGAAGCCAGCCCAGACTTGAAACCCAGCCCAGACTCTGATCACTCTTTACAGTTGGAGATGACTCACGTTTCATTGAGTTAAAAGGACACATGCATTAATAATGTGATTTTCATTTCAGGCATTGCTCTCATGACAACAAATATATTTGATGTAACATTTTGGGACTGTTTTGTCTCTTTCAAATGAGATGATACTATCGTGAACTGCTGTTTGAAACCAGGTGTCAAATATCATCTAAGAGCTAGTTGAAGACATTGGTCTTTCTCAGGTTACCAATTCACAAGGTGCTTAGTTTCAAATATAGAGGCCAGGTGTGGGAACAAAGGAAACTTGCAATCAAATCATTTTCTTCATAGATTCAATGATTACTCTCTCCACCTTCTTCCTTTTAGTAACAGCATCCATGGTATAACATTATAAAATGTTACCAATTGTTAAGAAACAAAAATGAAGATAGCCTTTTATAACATTTCTAATAATATTGTGTTTATTGGCCCTCTGAATGAACTAAGCAAGATACATATGAGCTCACAAAAACTGAAGCAGTAAGCATAATTCATTTTTTTTACATATTTTTTTCCTTTTCTATTTTCAATATTTGCAGTTTAATTGCCCCTGCTTT
Source organism: Cricetulus griseus (assembly GCF_003668045.3). Classification (NCBI taxonomy): domain Eukaryota; kingdom Metazoa; phylum Chordata; class Mammalia; order Rodentia; family Cricetidae; genus Cricetulus; species Cricetulus griseus. The sequence goes on along the minus strand of NW_023276806.1, from coordinate 181,187,193 downwards.
ATTTGATTTTTTTTTTTTGGGGTTTTTTGAGACAGGGTTTCTCTGTATAGCTTTGGAGCCTATCCTGGCACTAGCTCTATAGGCCATGATGGCCTTGAACTCACAGAGATCTACCTGACCCTGCCTCCTGAATGCTGGGATTAAAGGTGTGCACCACCAATACCGGGCTTGATTATGATTATTTTTATCTTTATTTCCAATATTTATTTGAAACAGATGTAAGTCTCCCCTCTCGAGTTCTGCATAATTTTCCTTTGTTTTTGTGATTTGTTTGTAATTTAATATTTAATATTATATTTATATATGATTTTAGCTTATAACCCACATGAGTATCAGATGTTTGTAAACAATTACTGAGATTTTTCATGAGAGTTTTCAAAAAAAAGAAAAAAACAGCATTTGTTACTAATTTTGAGGGAAAATGTACTTAAATCACCATACACAATCTTTCCATAGAGAACATATGTTGTCTTTCCTGAGGAGTCGTCATGTTGTCTGTTGGAAAGGAATGGTGTGTTGAGAGTGTAAAGCCATCTTAACATTAACCAAGGTAGCTGGCACCTATCCTATGTAATAATAATTTATTGTTCTGTATTTTTTCTCATGGCAACTCTAACTTACATTTGTAATACACTTTTAATATTCTTAATGTGAATTATTTGAGATAAATTTTTAAAATATTTATATATACACACAAGTAATATTATGTAGACTCAGCATTTTGTTTATACAGTATTTTATCTTTACATATTAATTATTTATATTTGTTTATATGTGTGTATTTAATTGTTTACACACACACACATATTGGAGGGATGAGTTGGAAAAGCCAATGGTACATTTATATTATAATATCAAAATAAAAAAATAGCTTCTATGCACTGTGAGACACTAAACAACCACAATAGAAGAGCAGGGCTACCTTTTCTTCAATAATCCATTATTCTACTAGACTAAATAAAATCCACTCACTTACTGAAATATTATCCTTTTCTGGACTAAAAACTATGCAATAATCCTCTTCAAATCATTCTGTTATTATTTCTTAAGTACCAAGGATTAAAAGAGCCCCAGCACCCTTTTTCCTATGTACATTGCTTCATAATTGATTTCTGCTTGAATTGAGTAATTTTTCTGCTAAAATTAGATACCTAATTTTTCTCAAATACAGAAATTGAGCTTTAGAAAACTAGTTTTGGTCCGATGAAGCAAAACTGGAGAGTTCTGTGTTTGATGTTGTCATAAATTAGAAGTAAGACTGTGAGATTACTATTGAGTTATAACTGTATATTTCCAGTGGGCCCAACTTTTCTCCTAACAATATGCATTATTTTAAGGAAAATTCCAGAATGTCATCCTCATGTACACTGTAATATGGCTACCAATCAATCTATATCAAACTGTAATTTTTGTGTCTAAACCCACCAATCAGCATCCAGACTAACCTCCCCTCCCTGGAATTCCCCTAATCTTGCTTAACAGATGTCATATTTTTCATGACCTAATTTCTCATTTTGATCTAATTTTGAATCTTCTATTAGTCTATTTAGTGATATATTAGCACAATATTTTTAGTTATAGATTTATAATATTTTCAAATTCTAGTATGTCACATGCCCCTTATTGTTTTCCTGGCTTCCCTGTATGTTTGTATTCCCAGGTGAACTTCAATATCAACACAAATAACTCCATTGCAGCTATTTGACATACTTAGAAGAGCTGAAACCATAAACCATTGTAGGGAAAACTACTTTGTGTGTTTGGTTCCAGTAAATCAAAACTGAGGCATAGCCCCTGGCAGGGCTGTTCAGATTCTGTCATGGCCTTGGCTTGGCTTACTTCACATTTTCAGTCACTGAATAAATATCAACTCAATGACAACATTTGCTGAAATAATTTGTTGCAAATTTAAAGACATCATGTGAATACTTGAAGAATACATAGGCAATTTGCCTACATCAAATAATTTTGTAGGATAAGGCATTCAGAGAACAAATAAAAGATACAGTTAATACTTTTGAATGAAAAATAACATTTCCATGACAATTAAAATATATCAGAGACAACAATAAAAACCAGAAGATAATATTTTTAAATAAACAGACCATATTAATTCTTTTATTATTTGAACTATTATTAAAATTTAAGACCTTAAATGAAGATAATTCAGTTGAAAAATAAATAAAAGTGGGGGAAAGTTCAAATAATAAAGGAAAACGTCTCTCAAAGAATTTATGAAAATTCTCTCATTATTAGAAATATATAAAGAATTACCTTTTCTCTATTAATAATATCTATATATGAGTGAATACAAACCCTGTTTGTCTTTCTGTGACTAGACTGCATCACTGAGGATGTATTCTTTAAGTTCCATCTAATTGCCTGTAAATGGGAGATCTTTCCATTTTCTGTTATTTTCTTTAATTTCTTTCCTTAAAGACTCAATGTTCTTGCTATACAGGTCTTTCACTTGTTTGGCTAGTGCTAATCCAAGATATTTTATCTTGTTTGTGGCTATTGTAAAGGGTGATGTTTCTCTGATTTCTTTCTCATCCCTCTTATCATCTGTATATATTAGGGCCTCTGATTTTTTTGAGTTAATCGTATATCCTGCCACTCTGCTGAAGATGTTTCTCAGCTATGTAGGAGCTCCCTTGTAGAGTTTTTTGGGTCACTTTTGTAAACTATCATATCATCTGCAAACAGTGAAAGTTTGACTTCTTCCTTTCCAATTTGTTTCCCCTTGATCTCCTTTTGTTATCTTATTCATCTTCAGCATCTGAGATTATGACTTCCATCTCTTGTCTTCTATTAGTGTCATCTGTGGTTCCTGATTGTTTACTCAGTTTTTTATTTCCAGCATTCCCTCAGTTTGTGATTTCTTTATTGTCTCTATTTCCATTTTCAGGACTTGAACTGTCTGAATTGTTTCCTTTAGCTGTTTGACTGGATTTTCTTGGCTTTCCTTAAAAGATTTGTTGATTTCTTGCATCTTTTGGTTTGTCTTTTCTTCCATTTCTCTGAAGGATTTTCTCATTTCCTCTCTTACAGTGTCTATCATCTGCATGAAGTTGTTTTTAAGGTTGTTCTCTTCTGCTTAATCTATGTTGGAATATTCAGGTCTTGCTGGTGTAGAGTCTCTAGACTCTGTTGGCATCATATTGGTTTTTCTGTTGTTGGGTGTGTTCCTACATTGTCGTCTTCCCATCTCTTCTTTCAGTGGGTGCAGGTGGTGTCTCTTCCTTTCCTGATGTGTATGGGTCTAAGGTTCTCTTCTGGTATGTGCAAAAGGGTCTGATGTGTCTGAAGGTGTGTGCAGGTGGGTGAGAGCAGGACTAGCACAGAGATGTCAGCCAACACTGGGTTGCTTGTTCCTCAGGGGCTGAGTTGACCTGCCTGCAGACCACAGGATAGGAGTTCCCAGAGTAGGCAGGCAGAAGTTGGGCCCATGGCAGGGGCCAAAGCAGCTCACCTCTGCCTTGAATGGGGACAGAAATAGCCCTGTGATCTCAGTAGACTCAGGGTTTCTTGGTCCTCAGGGGCCCAGTGGACCTGTCTGAAAACATCAGGAGTGGAGTTCTCAGAGGGGACAGGCAGAAGTTGGGCCTGAGGCAGGGGCCAAATCAGCTCTACAGTTCTCTTTTAAGATAAGCATCTCTTAAATCTAAAATCTACTAATTTATTTTATTGAAAATAAATTTTTGATCCTCATAAAAATCAATACATGTAATGATAAGGGTAAAAAAACTCATCTGAGTTCTTGTGGAGATTATCTAAAAAGTATGAAGCTAGATAATGCAATATACTTGTATCAGCTAGGTATTTACTCTCTAACATAAATGGCAATAATTTTTTCAAATATATTAGTGAAGTGATTAGGACAGATATTTTGAATACTTTCTCCTAGGACATGTTCTAGGGACCATATAACAATTCATAGAGTGAATTTATAAACTTCAATTTATAAATTAAACTCTACATTGTGAATATACATATAAATATGGCATATTTATATAATATGTAATATTTATGAACAAGTTTTATGCTTACATGTGTCACAGAGAACCAGAAGAAGTCTTCATAAGTAAAAGTGTAGAAAATGTTATCTAATGGAGCCAGGCTATGAGTTTATATGAATATGTAAGCTGACAGATTTGTACTGAGTGTGGTTATAAGAGATTTTAAAGAAAACACTTGAGGTACAAAAGAAATCAGCTGAGGATCATCAGGATAAGGCAAGCATTTACTTTTTCCTTTCAAACATACTATTTTAGGACACACCAAAAATAATTTTCAAATAGAGAAAATATAATCTGATTGAAAGTTGTAGATACCTTCAATCACGTGATAAAATATAATACATATAAATATGTATGTGAAATGAAAAATATATTTTCTGTCTAAGTGTTCTAGAAATCCTACCAAATTCCTTAGGAATACACAATAACATCACTTATTCTGATAATGGATACAGAAGTCCTATATTTCAAGAAGCTTTTTCTTTGTTTCAATAAAGCAGCAAGGGGCTCTGTACAATAATGTTTAGGACACTACATAGTTATCACCACAATTATGTATGTAGGAGGAAGACAATCACATGAGGAAAGTGTAGAGAAAAACACATCGTAGAAAAACAATGTCATAATTCTATTTCTATAAAAAACTTTAAAGAATTTTTTTTTTAATTCTACAAACACAGTATTTTCTTAGTAATTTTTGTATTATGTCTCCCAAATACAGCAATGTTCAAGAAGATAATCATACCTAAGTTGGCTTTTATAAAGACTTTATTATTCATTTGTTTATTTATAGACAGATCTGTCAGGTTGCATAGCTTGAAGTCTTTTAGAAACAACCAGATGGTGGTCTGGCTTGTCTGTAAAGCAGAATTATATTCAATGTTGTGACCACTGCTTCAAAAAAAGATATGCAATGCACTATTTTATCATAAAGTCTAAGTGGTTTTACATGTCTTCTCCAGCTTGATAGTCCCTGAAAAGCTGGAAGCTTTTAGTAACTTACAGGTAGTTCCTTCAGGAAAGAAGTAATTAAAATCTATGAAATGTTCTCAAAGTTAAGTGAGACTAGAAGTCTTATGGAAATCCAGGAGAAAGCTGTGGCTTATTTATTTATTTATTTATTTATTTATTTATTTAAAATCATGGCTTATAACTTTTATTTTGTCTTTCCTTATAATGTTAATTTATTTGTTTATTTTCTCTTATTCTTCTCTCACATATTACTTCCAAACTGCAGTTTCCCTCCCTCCACCCTTTGCAGTGATCCACGTCCACTTCTCCCCTCTTCTTTCTTCGAGATCTACTCTGTTTTCCTTTAATAGAAGGACATGAATCCCAAGGATATAGATCAAGCACAATAAGACTGGGCACAAACCCTCATATCAAGGCTGGCTGAGAAAACACAATAGGAGAAAAAGGGTTCTAAAAAAGAGTAGGCAGGAGTCAGAAACACCCCCATAAGGAAATGAAGCTAACAACTTTTACATATATGCAGAGGACATAGCTCAGTCCTGTTGTAGTGGAAGCTCCACTGTTATTCTTTTGTTTAAGCTGCAGCTGCTAATATAAAGAAGGGAACAACGGATAAGCAACCTACATGGAGTTTATTTACCAGAAAAGGGGAGAGAGGGGGATGGGTAGTCAGCCAACCCAAGAGGAGCCGAAAGGCAGAGAGCAAGGGATGGGTGGCAGGACCTTTTAAAGGAAAGGTTGCATATGCACACTGGGACTTTACACCTCACAGGTCGAAATGCATGGTGGGTGAGTGAGTGCCCTGTTAGGGGGCGGGGTCAGGGTCATCCAGGTGTTTTGTTCTTACAATCCCGGCTGTTGTTTATTATAAAAGTTGGAGAATTGGGCATGGCAGGTTAGGGAAGTAGGGGCAAAGATGTCTTAAGGCTGCTTCCTCCTGGCCTGGGGCGTTGACCGTCTTTGGGGGGTTGGGGTGCTGCCACGTCCTGGGGTTGATTGTTGTTTCATTGTAGTCTGGGCACTCTGGTGCCTTTTAGACCTGGCAAGATGTTCGCAGAGTAGAGGACAAGGTTAAGTTTAGAAAAAATTTTTTCTTAGGTCCTGTCACTTGAGGGGAAGATTGTAAGAAGAGGGAGGGGTTCCCGAGGTGTCCCAAGATGAGGGAAGGGAAATTGGAACTGGGGAAAGGTTGGATATTACCTGGAGTGAATCTGACCTGTTTGGATCTGATTCAGCTCCCTGGAAATTATAAGAGTCCTTAAAGTTTGGGAAAACATAAAGATTAGACATATTAAATCATATCTAGGTGGTATGAAATCTTTCTGGTCACCTTTAACCAGAAGGCACAAACACTTGGTGGTCCTTGTATCTTTAGATCTATGGCTTTTAGGCTGGCATTCCTGTAACAACAGCTAAGTAAGTCATTGTGAGATACTTTGGAAATTAATGAGCAGAGTGTAATTAGAAGCAGGAAAGTTTAAATCAGCCTTGTAAAAATTGAGCCTTATTCTTCTGAAATAGGAGGCAAAGTAGATGATTTCAGTGTCCTCTGAAACCTAAGGGAACAGGGTCCTGTTGTAGAAACTGTGTATGAAGGTGAGTCTCAGGTGGAGAAGTAAAGGGCTTGAGGTGGGATAAGTGAATCCAGTGGGGAAGGCCCTCAAGCTTAGCTGCTGTTGGAGTGAACAAGAATTACTTTGAAAGGGCCCTTCCACTTAGGAGACAGGGGGGAGGGGCTCTGGTCTGGAGGAGAAAGAAGTACTTGAGCACCTATGTTAATTGGAGAGGTACAGGGGGTAACACATGGTCGAGGTAGAGAGTGGTCAGCAAATTCCCAAAGGAGGGAACAGAGATGATGAAGTAAAGGTGTAAGCAAGCGGTCAGGGAGAGGCGAGAGTTTAGGTGAGAGGCCAGGTGTTAGAGCCGGCTGCCCGTACATGAGTTCAAAGGGTGAGATGAAAAGTGGTTGTTTAGGGAGAGCCCTAAGCCTGAAAAGGGCCAGAGGCAGAAGCTTTACCCAGTCAAGGTGAAGTTCCTGTGACATTTTAACCAGAACAGTCTTTAAAGAACGGTTAGTTCTCTCCACCTTCCCTGAGGACTGGGGGTGGTATGGAATATGAAAATGCCAAGGAATATTGAGAGCTTTAGACAGGGTTTGAGAGATCTGAGAGGTAAACTCAGGACCATTGTCTGACTGAAGAGAGGCTGGAATCCCAAACCGGGGATAATTTCCCTAAGAAGGATGTCAGAGACGGTCTGAGCTTTCTTGTTAGTAGTAGGAAATGCTTCTACCCACCCTGAGAAAGTATCTACTAGTACCAGGAGGTATTTAACTCGCCTGACTGTGGGCATGTGGGTGAAGTCAAGTTGCCAGTCAGTCCCTGGGAGAGAGCCCCTAGCCTGGTGTGTGGGAAAAGGGGAGCTACAATACTTGGAGTTAGGGTTTGACATCTGACAGGTTTTATAGGAGGCAGTGATAGTTTTTAAGAAATTTAAGTCCTCAGAAGTAGGTTGGAGGTGAGCCTTGACAAACAAAAAAAGAGCCTTACTGTTAGGGTGGAAAAGCTGGTGTAAGTAGGACAGAATTTGTCTCATGTCAGGAGGTGGCTGTGAGGATGTGGGTAGTAGTGTATGGACTCCCTGTGGTGGGTGAGGTAGATCTGGTCCTTGGAGGGCTGCAGCCCTAGCTGCTCTATCAGCCCAGTTGTTGCCCCTAGAGATAACGGAGATGTCAGTCTGGTGTGACCGACAGTGAATAATTCCTATAGCTTTGGGGAGGTGAGAGGCCTTTAGCATGGCCATAATATAACCTGAGTTAGTTATGGATGCTCCTCTTGTAGTAAGTAGCCCACGTTCCTTCCAAATAGCTGCATGGGACAGGAGGATATGAAAAACATATTTAGAGTATGTGTAAACATTTAGAGAATGTCCCTGTGCCGATTGGAAGGCACGGGTGAGGGCTATTAATTCAGCCTGTTGGTTAGTAGTGTGGGCAGGAAGTGCCCATGCTTCCACCACCTTGGTGTCTGACACTATGCCATAGCCCGCTTTACAGGTCCCCTCATGTAAAAAAAGAGCTGCCATCTGTGTACCAGGTATAGGTGGCCTGAGGTAGTGTGCCCTCCTGTATGTGTAAAGGATGGGGCAATAGTTCCTCCAAGGTTTTAATGCAGGAATGAGCTGGAGAATAGTTAGCATTAGGTTGAGGTAGAAGATTTGAGATATTAAGGGGTGGGCAAGATTGGAAAGTAAGCGTGGCACCTGGAGGGAAAGAACTCGGGAAGGAGGTAGATTTTGTAAGCCTCTATAGGTTAGGAGATGGGACAGGTTGTGATGAGAGAAGACAGTGATGGGTGACCCAAAGGTTAGTTTCTTTGACTCACAGATAAGAAGCTCAGCAGCTGCTAAAGCATGCATGCAGGATGCCCATCCTTGGGTAGTTAGGTCTAGCTTCTTCGACAGATAAGCTACAGGTGCAAAGGAAGGTCCTAGCTGGTGACCTAGAACTCCAAGGGCAAATCCTTCTTTTTCTGTTACATAGAGGGAGAAAGGATGAGTTAAATCTGGTAGATGAAGGGCAGGGGCTTACAGAGACTGTTTAAGTCTCTGAAAGGGCTTATTAACAGGGTTAAGGAGGGGTTCATGTGGAGGTCTGAGAGCTGCCTCATAAAGGGGGTGGGCAAGGAGAGAATAAGAGGGGATCCAGGTACGTAAGAAGCCAGCTATTCCCAGAAATGATAAAATCTCCTCTTTAGTAGAAGGAACTGCAAGAGACCAGATTAAGTTTTTCCAGTCTACAGTAATAGCTTTGTGGGTTGGGGTAATGGTTAGTCCCAAATACAGGACTAGACCTGAGGAGTAGACAATTGAACCTTAGAAGGTGAGACTCTTTAACTCCTGCTAGACAGGAAATTTAGGAGGGTGGAAGTGTCAGTCTGGCTAACTTCCAAGGAGGGGCTACAAAGTAAAATATCATCTACATATGAACTTGGATTTAGGGAAAGACAGAGAGAGCAGGTCAGAAGCCAGGGCCTGACCAAAAAGGTGTGGGCTGTCCCGGAAGCCCTGAGGTATTACACTCCAGCTGAGCTGAGTGGAGACATGAGTATCTGGATCAGTCCAGGTGAAATCAAAGATATTTTGAGACCGGGTGTGGAGGGGTATAGAGAAAAAGGCATCCTTAAGGTCTAAAACCGAGAAGTGAGATATCCCTGGGGGGATAGTAGAGAGGAGTGTGTAAGGGTTAGGAACCACAGGATGGAGGGACACTACCGCAGAGTTAATGAGCCAGAGGTCCTGAACCAGATGAAAAGTCCCATTAGGTTTTTTTACTGCCAGTATAGGGGTGTTAAAGGGGGAGGAGGTAGGATGAAGTAGCTTTTTACTTAGGAGGTCAGAGATAATAGGTTTAAGTCCCTTAAGGCTGTGGAGTGGGAGTGGGTACTGAACTTGAGCAACGTACCTAGAGGGGTCCTGTAACTGAATGACAATGGGGGGGATGGTGTCTAGCCACAGAAGGGTTCTGGGTGTCCCAGACCTTGGGGTCTACCTGAGAGGCTGGGAAAGGAAATGACGTACTGGAACCTGTAGGGTGAGTAGCTAGAAGGAGGAGGAGGGTTGCCGCTGGCAAGTCTGGAGTTAAGCGAATGTCGGGAGCAAAGGAAATAGAAGCTCCTACCTTAGCTAGAAGGTCCCTCCCTAGTAAAGGTACTGGACAAGTCGGTATAACCAAAAATGAATGAGTCAGGGGAATCCCCCTAAAAATACAGCTAAGCGGTGGAGTCTGCTGAGGTAAGTAAGGCTGTCCTCCTACCCCGACAATAGGAAGACGAGAAGGAGAGGTAGGTCCCCAAAACTCCTTTAGGACTGAGTATGTGGCACCCGTGTCCAAAAGGAAAGAGATAGACCGCCCTGATACTTTAATGTCCACCCGGGGCTCCCTTTCAGAGATGATGGTTGTCGGGTCAAGAGAGCCTGGGCCTCGTCATTCATAGTCCTCATCTATAGCCAGGGCTAAGAGATCAACTGGAAGGCCGCCTGTGTTTGATGTCCTCTTGTCACCTGGGACACGGGGACAGTCCACTGACCAATGGCCTACTTCCTAGCATCTAGGACATGGCTTTCGTGGTGCATGGGGGGTTGGGCAACCCCGGCCCCAGTGCCCTTTCTGACCACACTTGAAGCATGGACGCTGCAGTACTCTGGCCCTGGAGGGCAAGGGATCCCAGGCAGATGCTGAGGCCGGTCGGACAGCTTCAGCTAGCATCTGGTCTTAAGGGTCTGGCCATCTCTCCCATGGTACACCTTAAAGGCCACTCTTAGGGCCTCATCCTATGGAGTCAGGGGTCCTTTCTCCAAATTTTCAAGTTTAGCCCTAATGTCGGGGCAGCTCTGAGTGAAAAAGTATGTCATGAGAAGTTGTCTTCCCTCTAGCGTCTCAGGGTCTAAGTTAGTATACTGTAAAAAGGCCTGTTTAAGATGCTGTAGGAATTGGGAAGGATTCTCTGATTTGTCCTAAACTATATCTAGGAGCTTATCATAATTTATGGGCTTTAGGGCAGCCTTTCGGAGACCAGACATGAGGCAAGCTACAAACTGATCTCTAGCCAAAATACCACCCGGGGTGTTATAATCCCAGTGTGGTTCCTTCTCCAGGATAGCGTCATTCCCAGTAGGGTGAGTTGGCTGAGTCTGATGTATCTCATCTGCACATGCCCTCGCATAATTCCAAACTCGCTCGCTCTCCTCATGTAGTAAGTTATTACTTAAAAACATGAAGACATCATGAAAAGTAAGACTATAAGACTGTGCAATGTACTGAAATTCCTTTATAAAGGCAGTGGGGTTAGAGGTATAAGATCCTAATCTGTGCTGAATCTGAGAGAGCTCTGATAGTGGGAAGGGAACGTGAACTCTAACCACGCCGTCCACACCAGCTACCTCACACAAGGGGAGCATAGTGGCTGGATCGGCTTTGGTAGATCTAGACCCCGTTCGGGAACAGGTAGTAGGTGGGGTGAAGGTGGGAGCCAGGGGTGGGTGTTTGGAAGCAGCTGAGTCAGAGGAAGCTGGAGCGGGGACGGTTGAGACAGAAGAGAGAGAGGGTTCAAGGATCTTAGTAGAAGCTTTAGAAGGCGCAGTTGGAGGGTGAAGGCGAACCGGGGGAGGTCCATCAGCTGGATCCAAGTCTATAAGATTTAATTCAGGCTTAGATTCCATAGCCAGAAGAATTGGGGATGAGGAGGGAGAGAGAGAGTGTTTAGCAGATAGATAGAAAAAAGCCTGTACATAAGGTAACTCCTTCCATCTTCCGGTTTGCTGACAGAAGTTAGATAAATCCCGCAAAATCTTGGGGTCTAATGTCCCGTTTGGGGGCCAGTGAGACTGGTTCTCTAAGGAATACCTAGGCCATTTTTTATTACTGAGATATATGAGTCTAGATGCCTTAATGAACGGCATTAGGTTTAAGGGTTTTAAGTTCTCTAAAAGACATCCCAGTGATGTGGATGGGCTTATTTCCTTAGTTGGTTTATTCCCCATTGGTGAACAAGTTAAAAACCGGTAAAAGCCCCTCTATGGATGCTCGTCAGCCCGGGGGGGGGGGGTACCGAGGGGCCTTAGCCCGATAGACCCTGGGTCTGAATAGGGACTCTGCTGTCCTGAAGAACAAAAAGAAAACAGAAGATCCCACAGTCCCACAGCACAGTGACTAATTGCCAAGGGAGCAAGTAGCTATTGATGGGACCACCCTTAGGAAGTAAGCCAAGAGGGATTGTAAGTGAAGGGGGTCGACCGTAACCATGAAGGTAGTGGTCGGGTGGTTCCCCACCTCCAAGAACACCAGAGGGGTGCTGGAAGATCAACGGTCAGTCCCTCGGGTTCAGGGAGACGTTTACACTGACTGAAAGGGGTAGCCTTGCTGAATTGGGTCCGGTGTTGTATGCAGAGTTCCAGCAAACCAGTGAGATGGAATGTGTGTTAAGGGTACCCTTCACCTAACATGTGCCCGCCAGCGGGTCACGGGAGAAGGTATAAGGGCAGAGCCTTTCCACGTCCGGGCGCCAAAATGTTCCCTGGCATCCATATACCCAGAGAGTCTGGAATGTTCTGGTGGCAGTTCCACCTGAATACTCCTCCCCCATCTCCTTTTTTTCCAAAGCATGATCCATCCCAGAAAGCCCACCAAACAGTGCTCCTCCCCCAGAGATGCTGAAGACCACTCCCACAGTGTATTTAAATTGCCACATCCCCACCACCCAGAAAACAGACAGTTTCAGTCTCTCTTTTCCATCTCCTCTCTAGGGGGTGGGGGCAGAAAATCATTCAAGATTGTTTTACCTATTAAACACGGGCATTTTCTATTCAGTTTGATTTGGTCTGATTTGGATTGCTGTGTTAGTGGAGAGGCTTATCAGAGTGCAAAACCTTCCTTTGGAGTTCCCATGGGGGGCTGTTTATTTTTCCCCTTTTTGGGGTGTCCTGCCAATGACATTGTCATGCTAGGCTCCAGACCACTTTCCAGGACAAAGACCTCTCTTTGTTCTGTGTGACCCCTTCTTCAGAAGACATTCTGTTCAAGGGAATATCCCACACCACCTTTTAGTGACTCAAATCCCACCAGAGTGGACACATTTAGATAGGCTTCAGATCCGTGCATGGAATTATGAAATGGGCACCTGCATTTCAAAATCATATCCCCAAATGCCCTTGGGCTGCTGTTTACAAAACCTTTTTTAAGTTGGGACTATATAGCACCATCTGTCCTGAATGCCTGAGTTCTCTGAGCACTAAGGCCTGGCTATGATAAGCTCTTGATAACCAATCAAGGTGGTCATTGGAGAGAACTTTGGAATTTCTCAGTGAGATCTTGGAAATTTTTCCTGGTGTAAAAACAAGTGGACAAAACTGCCCTAGCTCCACAGATTTTGGGTGCTGCATTCCTGCAGTCCATTCAGCAGCCAATGTCCCACAGCACCAGTCTTGTTGGCTTGGTTCAGGATGCCTCCAGATTCCTAACTCTCTGTGAACTGGGACCCTGAAAATTCTACCCTGACCATGCTGCCAGAAACACTGGCCCCGCCCCAACCCCCCAAGCCCAGCCTACCCAACCCACTCCCAAGTGGCCACTTGTTGAATTTAGTGGTCAACATTCCTCACATTCCATTCCATATCCAACCTTCCCCTCTTCTTCCCCATCCAGGACAAAGGTCAATGAGCATCTTCCTCCTCCTTAGCTCCCTTCCTCTCCTCCCCTTCCTCCTATCACCCTTTCCTAATACCCTACTAGGAGGCACAAGCTACCTCCTGGTCCACTTCTAAGCATTGGCCCATGCCCCTCATTCTCCCTCATCTTTTCTCATATGCAGCATTGCCAAAAGCCTGCCCTCCTCTGCCCTCTCTGAGAGGTAACTGGAGCCTATGGAACTGATCAAGTCCATGCTCCCTTCTCCCTTCAGAAACTCTCAGAAATAAAAAAGCATTTGGGTCCTTCTCTGCTAATCCTACTGTTTATATAAAGGAGTTCTATTATCTGTCCCAGGTCTACGATTTGACCTGGCTTGACCTCTATGTCATCCAGGTTTCCACTCTCCCTAGGAGAGAGGCTGAGTTCAGGCAGCAGCTAGACAGTACACCAGACTCACTCAGTGGATATTTCCGCTCCTGTGTGTGACATTGAGGTGCCAGCTACAGAACCATACTGGGACTATAAACCAGATCAGAAAGACCAGCAGAAGTGGGATATCGTGGTCTGTTGCCTCCTTCAGGGTATGAAGATAGTCTATGAAAAAGTTGTTTATTGTGATAAACTTCAATAGATTAGATGGCTAACTGACGAAACCCTGACCATTAAAAAAAAAAATATATATATATATATATATATATATATATATATATATATATATCACAAGAGACAATGGAGCCAAGGTCCTAGCCACCCACTTCATTTCTCAGTCAGTGCCAGATATTAGAATTGAATTAAGAAAGGCAGAGTCGGGGCGCCAAACTCCCATATAGGAATTGGTGGAAATGGCTTTTCAAGTTTTTAGTGCCCAGGAAGATGCAGCCACATCCTCCCAACAGACAAGGCTGCAACAAAAGGCTATGCTCCAATCCCAAGCCTCAGCAACTGCCCTGAGGCTACCAGAGCCCCCACAAGAAGGACAAAGGAAGTTGGCCTTGAGTCTCCATCCCATCAGAGTTCAGCTCAAGTCGACCCCACCCGAATGCCCCCATGTGAGCTGTCCTCTATGCCACACCATAGAGGTCCAGTCTCACCTCAAATAAGATACTTCCAGCCTTTGAAACACTCATCCTGGTGGAGTGTGGAGATACAGAGCTGGCATAGTGAGGTACAGTTCCTCTTGAGTCAAATGAGGTGTAGTTTGAAGCATGAGACTTGGCATACCAAGAAAAACTGGAAGCATACTTCAGCTGACATGTGTCAGATGATCTCCCAGAATTTGCTACTCAAGATAAGGAAGTGGCTTTAAGGGTCAGTGAACTGTGCTCCACTGTTCTATAGATATTGTAAAGTGCTTGTTGCTACAAAGTATTTTAAATATAGTACAGACATTGTTTCATAGGGGTAGACATCTACTAATGTCTTGTGTGGTAATGTGGGTTTGAAGATTGTAAGATAGCTTGCATAAGCCTATGGATAAAAGTTCAACAAAAATAAAGTTTAACATGTATTTGCTTCTACCCTGCAACCCCATGTGTCCTGATTTCAGGGAGACTTTACCCAGGGACCCCAGCCCACTAGATGTCCACAGAGGATGATTGAGGCAGACCAGACTTGGTGATTCCCATCGTCCTCTCTAAGCCTAGGGTAGCATTGCATGTAGTAGTTAAGTCCATTGACTTCCTTTTGGACATAGAAGCTATCTATTCTGTTGAAACATCTCACTCAGGGCCTACAATTTCCCCACCATTTCCATGATGAGAGTAGACCAGACCCTTCCCTTCCCACTTAAGATGCTGTCACTTCCCTGTATTCATGCAGGATGATTCAATTTTTCTCCCACTCTTTCCTGGTCATACCTGTTTCCTCATACCTCTACTTGGTCTGCATATTCTCAGCCACTTTAGTGCCATACTCACTTTGGCCCCCACACCCTCTCCTGAGTCTCACTTTCTGCTCTCTTTCATAGTCTCACAAGTTCCTGCCCCAGACTGTCCTGTCCCTACCCTCCCAGTGCATCCCCAAGGATGGGATGTCTCCCCCTCTAGTTTTACTACCACCTAGTCCTAGTTATCCTTAAGCACTCTTCTTTCTTCCCTTTCAAATGCCAGTCTCCTATTTCTGAAACCTTTCAATGAGGCCTTAAGCATATAATTGTCTACCCTCTACCTCAGGGACTTTTAATTCCTTTTGACTTACCCTGCAACACTCCCATCCTTCCTCTGCATGAGCCTTCTAATATTTACTCTTTGGTTCAAGATCTCCCATGTGTAAATGAGGCAGTGGTTAACAACCCATACAATCTCCTGTCTAACATTCCTTCCTCCTGTCATCTCCAACTTTACTGTTCTGGACCTGAAAGATACCTTTACTGTCCCTTTACACCCTGACACTTACTTCCTCTTTGCCTTCACTGGGAGGACCCTGACACCTGGTCCTCCAGACAGCTCACAAGGATTCTTCTCCCTTGGGGTTTTCAGGACAGCCCTCATTTCTTTCACTAAAACATGGCTTGGGATCTCTCCACCCCTAACCCTGGTCCTAGCACACTTTTCAAATAAGTTGATTACCTCCTTCTATGAAGCCCGACCTTTCCTCTGTCCCAAAAGGCCACCTCTTTGCTCCCAATCTTCCTTGGATGCTTGGTATATCCAGTTTCACTAGATAAGGCTCAGTTATGCTCTATGGTGTGGTGAATTTGGGTGTTCAAGTTAGCATGGGCTCTAATATCCTCGCCTATAACTGGGTCTAGGCATGCAGATGTACAGCCCCCAGTCATAGCATCCCAGACTCTGATTTTTGGGCCTGTTGGGATTCTTCCATACTGGATCCCTAACTTTGCCATTACAGTAAAGCCTATGTACCCATGGGGGGTCACCCACACAGGCAACATCAGCCACCACTTCTCTCTATAGCAAGATGCCTTTCTAATGGTCTCTACCCTTGTTCTTCCAGACTCCAGGAGACCTTATGAAATTTATACATGTGAATAGTTAGGATTGGCCACTGGAGTTCTAGTCCAACAGGATGAGATTTAGAATCAGGCCATTGTTTTCTGTCCAAACAACTAGACTTCACTGTCTGTGGATGGCAGCCATGCTTGAGGGCTCTGGAAGCAGCAGCTGAACTCACCATGGAGGCTCTCAAGGTCACCCTGTTTAAACTAATTATGGTACATTCTGTCCACTACTTCTCAGACTTTCTGAGTCGTTCTGTTCTCTTCCTCCTTGGGCCATTCTGAGTATGTCTTTTACTTCCTATTTCTAGAAAACCATCAAATCAACTTGGCCTCTGGTCCTGTGCTAAACCTTGAAACTCTCCTTCCTCTCCTCTCCCACTCTGGTGCTTCCTCTCATTCCTCCCCTGGGGCTGTGGAAGCCTTATGCTCAACCTGGCCTGGTCTCCTAGATGAACCATTCACAAACCCCCAACTCACCATATTGGTTGATGGCAGTTCTCTTATAGATGGATTATGAAACCACCAGGTAATATATGCAGTGGTCATTTCTAAAACAGCTGAAGCTTCCCTCCTGCCAGTGGTAACCTCTTTACAAAAGGCAAAATTAATCACCTTGACTAAAGAGCTCCAGATATCCAAGGTCAAATGGGATAACAACTATAATGACTCTAGATATGCCTTTTTAGTAGCCTATACCCATTCTATCCTCTGGAAGGAAAATGGCCTCCACACTCTCAAGGTAACACCCATAGTTAATAGACCCCTTATAACCAAGCTCCTAGAGGCCTTCCAGCTGCCTTCAGAGGTAGCCATATGTCACTTCCAGGGACAGCAGTCCTCCAAGGACCCAGTGATATTAAAATACCAATGTTGACTCAGTAGCCTGGGGGCTGCCTTCAACTCCTCTGGATCAACAAACATATTTTGTTTTTGACACCCTCCTATCAGCCTTGTTATCATCCAGAAGTAAGGGATGAACTTTTGAAAAAAAAAGGGACAATACAAACAAAGGGTGGATGTTTCTAACTAAATAATGGCATTGTCCTTTCTCAGGAAAAGACATTGTCTATCATTTCAGACATTTACTAGAACTTACACATAGATCCCAAAGCTCTGTTCCATTTCTTAGAACCCCTCTTTGACCCCATCCATCTCTGAGTTTGTATTTCACAATTTTACTCCTCCTGCTAGATGTATTCTAAGGCCAACCCACAGGGGGGGACCCATATAATACAGCAGCCCCTGCATCAGCTTGGTAGACATCAAACAGGCGAAGATTGGCAGGTAGATTTCACTCACATGCCTATTCATAAAAATCTCCATTGCCTTCTAACATTGTTGACACCTTATGGGACACATTCCCAACCTCCAGGGTAGCAGCAGATGTGATGGGTCAGGTACTACTGGACCATGACATCCCTTAGTTTCTTGTCCCATAAGCCATCCTAACAGACAATGGGCTAGCCTTTACCTCTAGGGTAATGGATCTCCTGTGGGAACCTCTCAACATTTCCTGAAAACTCCTCATCTCCTATCATTCACAATCCTCAAGAAAGGCTGAGAGGACCAACTTATCAATCAACAGATAATCAAGCAATCCAATGAACTCAGATTATCTTGGTCCTCCCTTCTTGCCATAACACTTACCCACCCCTGAGCCACCACACATTCTTGTACAGGTCTAAGACTTTTTTAGCTTCTCTATGAAAGGCCCTTCCTTCTCAATCACTACCTCCCAGCCCAAATTCCTCCAATGGCTAGGTACCTATCCTACCTATTCCTTCTCATGTCCCTTCTCGGCTCACCCACTGGCAGTTATCTCCCTATCCCCATGCCAATGGCTCTATCCTCCCCTGTGTCAGCCCCTCTCTTTCCTGGGGGAAAGTGTTCCTCTAGTAGCTATCTCATAAGTCTCTCCTAAGTCCTATGCCTTGATACTCACCACCCCTTTGGCTGCCAAGCACCTGTAATATACATGCTAGAACTACCTCTCCAGGCTCAAGTGGACCCCTATTCAGGATACTTTGTCTGTGAGGTAGCTGGACCCTCCACTCTCTGTTTTTCCTAGATGTCACAATGAAGGACTTATCTGTTCTTCTTTCTGTCACATTCATCTTTGTCAATAAAACTAAGGCATGTGTTAATAATCTATTTTTCCCTAGAAACTTGCCTTTTCTTCTTCTTCAAGAAACAAATGCCCAAGGCTTTGTTCTATGAGTATAGCAGAGTACTATTATCAACCATTTCATTAGATTTTTCCCCCTAGTCATATTTGGTTTGATTCTGTGTCTCTGGGCTCTCCAGCCTCTGGTTCCTGACCACCCACACAGTATCAGGCATGGACTCCATCTGTCTTTGACTTATTAATGTGAGTTCTTTGTATTTGTTGGAAGCTGTTTTCCATTAAATACATGCAAGAATTCACTAATAACTGCTGAAAAAAAAATTAACCGAAGAGATATGGACCTATTGTTAGGATATGTTGTGAAGTTTGGGACTGTGGCAGATAACATGGTGGGGGACAAACATACCATCAGGCAAAACCTACACTGGAAACTTTTATTGGGAAGGGAGAGAGAGGGGAGGGAGAGAGAAGAAGAGAAAGAGAAAAGGAGAGAAGGGAGGAGACAGAACAGACAGGGATCTGTCTCCCTCATCAGGGAGATGGCTCCAAGAGAAGTGAGGTTGGAATTTGCTTCTTAAAGAAACTTTTGCATCTTCTCATTGACTATATAGCAACATAGCAGCCGTAAGACCTGTGGTTGGCCAGGGTAATGACTGAGTGCATTCTGCCAGATGGCAGGGGACAAGCCAGAATAATGGATGAATCTTAACACCTATCCCATATTCCCTTTTGTCTGCTGTCCACTCAGAAGAAAAAGCTTAGATTAAGACTATTAGAAGCCATGAATTCTGGAAAGGAAAGTCACAGAAGTATCAGTATGTGTTCTAATGACCAAGGAATTGCAGATGCCAAATGGATGAATGCAGCAGAGTACATATAAGAAAAAAAGAAAAGAAAGAAAGAACCCTCTATTCCATTGTAATGGTGAAAAATGCAAAAGAAAGCATACTGGTTACTTGTTTTTATAATAAAGCAACAAAATTTGTGACTAAAACTGTAGAGCTAAATGTAATTAGAGTGGATAGCTATGAATTTCAACTAAGGAACCAGCTTCCCTTTTGGCAGCCATAACAGCTGAACACGTGCTTGCCATAAACCTGCCTTGGTCACTTAGAGGTCAGATGCCTGTCTCATGACAAGGAACCCATCAGAAGTTAGTCACTAGAAAGTCAGATGCCTGTCTCGTGACAAGGAGCCAATCAGAAGTTAGCTGGTGGCACTATGCTTTACCTCTGGGTGTGCTTTACAGACAAGTGCACAGCAATGAAGTAGAGAGCATAGCAAACACCCTGGGAGGGCCTATGGGCCATAACAACTAGTTGACCAATCAACACAGGGCAAGCCCTCCAAGGCTGGAGGCACACCAATCGTAAGCCTGTGCGTACCCCTAGACACTCCCCTTACGCTGCCCTATAAGATCTTTTGGGAGCCCCTAGGAGCCGTCTTTTCTGGCCATCCGCCATGGCGGGTGGGTGAGAGACCCAAGCTAACATGGGGTTAGCTCGTTAAATTACAATTAAAGCCTCGTGCAGTTTGCAGCAAGCTCTCGAATCTGCCTGGTGATTGGGGTGACCACGAACGTGGCCTGGGACCCCAGATACTTGAGTTTTCAGGGGTCTAACAAAAGTAGATGTAATTATATTGGGTTAAATATAATGATTTCATTTCAGGATAAAAATTTCTTAGGAGATACTGTTAAAACTTCCAAGGATATGGGAACTTTGTTGCCTTGTGTTTCTGGTTTGAAAAAAT
The DNA here is from genome assembly GCF_003668045.3 of Cricetulus griseus. Lineage (NCBI taxonomy): Eukaryota > Metazoa > Chordata > Mammalia > Rodentia > Cricetidae > Cricetulus > Cricetulus griseus. The sequence continues at coordinate 181,167,184 of NW_023276806.1, read as the reverse complement.
TCTTACTTGGATCACTCTTATTCTAAGAGCCACATCAAGTGACCAGCCTTGTATGGAAGACAGGAATGGAACCAACAGAGACTGCTCGAGCACTGAGCTAGGGATTAATACAAGCACCAAATTTAAGTATTTTTTTTCAATCAAGCAAATTTGGTAGCTCCAGCTTTTTCTGTTCCTGTTTGTTATGCACAGATCTTTGCAGATTCTAGAGCTCTGGGAGGTAAACTTTGCTTCAGCTCTGTGGGCTACAGCTGCTCCTAAATACCAAGAATGTGTTTGAATCTAAATCCCTGCTGTTGTGGGAGGGCTTATGTAATGCTCAGTAGAAAGAGCACACTTGCTAATCTGAGGAAAGAATTCCTCTCTTTATATTTTTCATTTTTTCAGCAACAATATCCTTAGAAATTATTTGTACTGTGAGCCTCCTTGTAGTTGGTGTTTCAAAATATATGAATTTGTTGTCTTTTTAATCTTATGGTAAAATGTGCCAAGCATGCATGTAATTCATGGTTCTAACTACACCTTATCACACAGACTTCTCTGTGTTACAATCTTTTGTTATTTTCAGTTTTATATTGAACAGACCTGAATGGTTTCTTTTCTAATAATTAGTGTCCATTCTATCAAATATTACATCAGAGAAAACAGATTGCTACTGGACAGTAGAGAGAATTCACTTATTAGAAAATCAGTATTTTGCATAACTGACAGTAGACAAATCTGGATATAATCAAGACTTCTTCCAGAAGAACATAGTTTGTGAAAATAATAGTAATCAATTTTCATACTATACAGTGATGTGCTATCATAGAAACACATTAAAATAACTACATGAATCTAGATCATGTTCTATCTAACTGGTGAGCAGGTCTGGAAAGGGTATATGGGTGTTTTATAGTTTATAAGTAACTGTGAACTGAGCTATAATATGGTTATTACTTTCATGAGAACAAAAGGCAGAAATAAAAGAAAACCAGAAGACAGTGTCAAAGATGTGTATAAATTTGGGGAATAGACTGAGAAACCAAAACCTATCAAGCTGAGAAAAATCTGCTAAACCATATGCCCATCACATATTTTACATGGATTAGTGGTTTCTCACATCCTCCAGAAAAGAAGCAACACTCTGTAACCTCTAGTACTCTTAAATAAAAAGGGATTATCTAAATTACAGGTCATGATATTAATAGCTACATCATTGATTCTTCCCTTGTGCTTTCATGTTAATTGAAAACTTCTGGTGTGCAGGAAGGAGTTAATATCAAATTCTTACACTGCTATCCTTTTATAAGGATAATTAGGGCTAGCAGCCTATTCAAATTGAGTTAGAACTGAGAAGGTTTTCAGTTTTTTTTAACACATTGTCTATTTTATTTTGTGTATAAGTGTTTTGCCTGGCTTTATAAATGACCACTACATGCTTGACCAGTGTTCAAAGTCAGAAGAGGGTGTCAGATCTGGAACTGGAACTACAGACAGATTTGAGCTTCTCTTGGAATCAAACCCAGGTTACCTGGAAGAACAGTAACTGCTCTTAGTCACTAAGACATCTCTCCAGTACAGCAACATTATTTTGTAACAGTGTTTTGCTATGTTATATGAAATATTTGCATAAATAATACTACTTCTACTCAACAACTGCTTTCCTTCTGGGAGTCTGGAATGTGGGTGTTTGTAAAGTACACTTGGGTACATAACTAAACTCTGACCAAGATCCTGGACTACAGAATATTCCTATGTAATAATCCACATGCACTGTCCCCATATATTGCAGGGCAAGTGGAATGTGTCCTTAGTGAGCCTTTGGAAGGAATTCATAAAAGATGGCTTCTGAGTTTCTTTCTTCAAGTTTTCTATTTTGTGGTTTGTGTGTGTTCTTTCCCTTCCATTAATCTGCATTCTGAGAATGACTCTGGGCCTTTGAAGAAATCACTAAACCAAGGGCACTAAGAAGCCCTCAAAAGCAAGAAATCAAATTCAAGCAATTATTCAAAAGGCATAATGTTTTGAGAGGCTTTCTGAATTTTTTAGGAATAGAAATTCATGAGGCAGAAATAGAAAAGAAAACTATTACTATAGAGAGTACAAAGCTTCAAGTCAATTGCATATTAGTTTCTGATAGCAGATAATTTTTCATTATCAAATTCAAATCCTTAAAGTGATTATGTTCAGATTATTGTGCAATTATACATACGAAATTTTTTATCTGTTTGTGTCTTCTACCATGGAGATAATAACTAATAAGCAAAATAGTCACATTCAAATTTCCCCAGTTAAGTATGTGTGTTCTTTAAGAACAATAATTACCACCACCCCATCATCTGTACTTTGGCAAAGTCTAACAGGAATTACAAATAGACTTCTTGATTAATGTCACTCATGGTATTTTAGCTTTTGGAGCTAGAAAAGCACGGCTAAAATGTTTCTGGTATACAATTATTTTCTGGGCTTCAGTTATATTGTCAACAGAGTATAAGCTTTATTATGGTTACTGTTTCATCACAAAGGCTTATTTGGTTTTTTGAGACAGGGTTTCTCTGTGACATTGGAGGCTGTACTGGAACTAGCTATTGTAGACCAGGCTGGTCTCGAATTCACAGAGATCCAACTGCCTCTGTCTCCTGAGTGCTGGGATTAAAGGCATGTACAACCAATGCCTGTGGTATTATATCGTTTTTTGAGGATATAAATTAATCAATTTCCAGTGGTAATTTTTAATTTTCAGAGAAAAGGAGGAAACAATTTAATTTTAAAAAGTTATTTAAAAACCTAAAATCATAGTTTAATTGGTACACCCAATTCTAATCACACAAGGCAAAAATAATGCCATTTAATTGGTATAGTTCAAATGGAATTGTTCATAAAAATCAGCATAGAGAACAATTAACTGCTTGTAAGACTGCATTTAAGTGACCTGGTGTTTAGATGTTCCTGTATACTTGACATGCACATTTTTATTTACAGTTCTTGTATTCACTGGTTTTAAAATATATGAGCAAATTATCAATTTTCTGCAAAATTGCATTAACAAATTTATAAAGAAACTATCTTTTTAAATGGCAATAAATATTGGCCTTTTTGCATGATTACTACAGTTTCAGCAATTGAAAGTCTTGATACTTTTATTTTTTTTAATAATATTTACCAACAGAAGTTTGGAAGGACAGGTTATTAGTTGTGTTTATGTTGTAAACAAGCTTCCCATCTTCTCTAAATACACTATTTGTAATAGTACAAAGATGTTTTGAACTAAAGAAAATCAGTTTAGCAAACAGAAGCATAAAGTCAACAATTGATAATCTGCTTAAGCAACTTATCAAGGAAAGAGCATATAAGTCTGTATTTATAAGATGATTACAACTAAATATGGAATTACTTGAAATCGTGATTATTGTACCTAAAGGCTTAAACACTTTGAATAACAGTACTTAGGCACATGACAGCAATCAGAACCTAGGCTACAAGCTAAGTGAATATGCCCAAAGTCACAGTGTAAATGGTGAGTACTTTGTAAATGTTAAACATGTTTAAATCACAAGTCCTCTCCTACTTTATCCTGGCTTCCCTGGTCAAATACTCTGAGAAACACACATACTTTGCTTTTCTTTTTATCTTTACATTTACCATGCTTATGAATGTCCTTCTTGGGTATGCAATATCACTTCCTTTGAACTGTTAACTTACCACAGAGAGTTTGTGTCTATTGTATTCAGTGTTATGTATGATGCCTATATATATATATATATATATATATATATATATATAGGCATCATTATCATTATCTATTGTCTATCATCATCTGTCTCTCTATCTAAAGTCACACAATCAATCTGATAAACAACTATATCATATGTGTTTATCAGCATAATGTTTGTAAATACTATGTAAGTATAAGAGTATCAAAGAAATAGAAAGTCTAATGTAACCTACGAGGAAATATTATTTTATAATGTATCATTGAAATAATGAGAGAAGGATAATGAATGTTAAATATACTAGAAAAGTCATATGAAAATGAATTACAAGTTTAAAACACACACATGCATTCACAAACACACATGCAAACATACATGTACATGCATATATGAAACATACTTTTTTCTTGGTAAATGAGATTAATTTGAATGATTGCAGACATGGTTATACCATACACGGGTAGGCATGAAATTCCCATGACTGGTTTAGCATATCTACACTTGAGATAGGATCAGAGCTATCTCAGAGTTTTCCGAAGCATAAGATCTAATGACATTGCTCTCAATGCCCACAAAAATTTGATATCAAACCTTATTGTGGAAGACAACACACACTTAGGCCACAGAAGATGTAGAAAGTTGGCTAATTTTTATAGTCCATGAAGGGTCTCTGTAGGCTGGGAATTGGGGAGTTTCCATAGTCTTACAGGTGCCCCAGCCAGGGGGCTCTGGTAATTTGTGGGTCCAAGGTGGACTAAGCCTGAAAATAATGGGAGAGAAAGAGAAGCCAGACCAAGCAGTTTTCCTTGTCATGGTCTACTTTATTTAATGCAAACAAGGAGTTTTTAAAGAGAAAGGAGGAAGTAGAGAAAGAGCAAGTGGGGGAGGAATGGGTGTTAATTGCTCTCAGGCCAGGGCAGGTGTCTGGAACCTCCTGTGGTTATCTTGAACACTAACCTAAGGGCTGGGGTACTTGACTAATTGGTGGTTTAGCATGGAGGTGGCCAGGCCTCTTGTAAAGACTTTTTTATATATAACCAGAGCTGGCTCCTGACATCTCCCCCTTCTATGTATAATACAATGGAGGGGTCTGCCTTGGGCTACATGATGGGCACCCGCAGCCAGGACCCTATGTCTATGATATTGTAATTTATATGACAGTGAGGGGTAGAGCCTCTGTCTTAGGCTATGTGAGGTGAGTCTGCCCCCAGCACTCCGGGGACCTTTCACAAGTTGAGCAGTTCGAGAGCGCTTGGAGTGGGGATCTGGGTCGAGGCCTCACGCTATTCCCATCATGGAGCACACTACAGCCAGTGAGATGGGTCGGCATCTGGCCTGCAGCATCACGATAATCCCATCATTGACATCTCCAAGGCCAAGGGAACCAAGAGATTCGATGTTCAAGGCCCAAAATATCTAGGCCTTTAGGAAGATTGTCGGGGTAGCAGCTGAACTGAAACATAATAAGTAGTCAATCCAGTAGAACAGGCAGGGTAGGAATTAAGTACCTGCAATTCCCTCAGAAAAGGGAAGGGTGGAAGAGTAGCAGACCCAACAGTCCTCTATAAGGGACCGGTTGGCCTGGTGGATGGACTGAACAGTAGAATTAACTAGTGAAAGTATAAGGTCAGTGGAGGAGGGAAGGCCTGGAGGGAAAATGGTCAGGGGTCCCCCAGTCTGGAGAGGCCCCTAAGGCTAAAGCACATAAGTCAACTATCAGGGGGGAATAGGAGGGGGTGGTCACAATAGTTGTGGAGGCCTTGGCAGCATCACTGGCTTGGTTGATGATCATCCAGGTTTAGTTGAAGATCTGATAAGGGTTTGCAGCAGCAAAGGCAATCGGAGGTGAGAACACACTAGTAGCCAAAAAGACAGCAACTTTTATCTAAAATTAAGCAGAATTAGAAGACTTCTCAGGGGCTTCCCTGGGTGGATTATATAGTTTTAAAGGGCATTCAGGCAACCATCTAGCATTATTGACCTGAGTATCAAAAATACATGCATGTCCTTTTCCCCAAATGAGGACCGGATCTGGTCCATCCCATTTGTGAGTTAGGGGATCTTTCCATAAGGTCTGAGCATAGTTTTGAGCCGTTGATGGATGCCAGAGGTGATCCGTGACTGATTTTCATTAAACTGCTTATCGAAGCAGCTAGGAAATCCAGAATTACACTTAGGTAGCTGTACTTAACTATTGCCACGGGATTGATTTCCAATGGGACCAAATCATTCTCCAACATGCTGAGGCTCATCGGGCCACTTGTACTGGGGCCACTGTTCAGCGTGACCCAGGTTTTCGAATGGGTCTCACTAGCAGATGCACTTTCACTTCAGTTTGGGAAACTGTGATTCAGTAAGAGCACAGCCCTTACAGTCAGCTATGGAAGTTCACAAGCCAAGTTTTGGTAGTTTACTGCCTTCAATAGTCAATATTGACAAAGCCAGTCATTAAATATGATAATTCCAGTTTTCAACATTTCCCAAAATTTTATATACTATGGAGAGTGCAAGCAGCCTCTAATGTGTAATTGCATCAGCCAAGGTACTTTACCCTTCAAAAAGGTGGCGATGGGTATTATTTTTGTCTTCCACATTGCTGATGTCAATTTGTCCCTCTCCTGTAAACACACACAACACACACACACACACACACACACACACACACACACACACACACACACACGGATGCTCTGGCTGATAATGCAAGTAGCTCTGTGATCAGCTAAGTGACATTTTCCTCCAGTGTTTCAAGTGTTATTTTTATCTAGTACTTGTATAACTGAAAGAAGTCACCATTGTGTTTACAAAAATACACTATAATGAGACATAGAAGTAAGATGAGCAGAACCATGGGAGTTGGTAAGGATATCATTTATACAATTCCAATAACTAAAAGTCTGTAAGGGAACTGCCTCAGGTCCCTTTTCTATGAGCAATCTATCAAGTTAGGGGATGAATGTCTGGGTCTTCTAAAATGACCCATGGACATGTTCTTGACAAAAAGGCAAAAAACTGAATCAAGTCCTTACATTTTACTCAAACTCCTCTTTCCCAAAAGGAAGTGTTTGACATCCTTAGACAACTTTTGGCCCATTATTATGGAACAGAATGAGGGGGACTTACCAGGGAATCAGTCACTCATGAGCAGTAAGAACTTTTCCCAGACCAATGTCTGTCGCAATCTGGCAAGCAAAACTTCCTTTTCAGTGTGCACTACGGAGTTTTTTCTTGGGGGGGGGGAGGGTCTCCGTTCGGCGAAGAGCCTGTACCTCGAGCCACACGTTTGGACGCCACATGACCCGGACAGTGGGCCTCCAGTAATTCGTGGGTCCAAGGTGGACTAAGCCTGAAAATAATGGGCGAGAAAGAGAAGCCAGACCAAGCATTTTTTCCTTGTCAAGGTCTACCTTATTTAATGCAAACAAGGAGTTTTTAAAGAGAAAGGAGGAAATAGAGAAAGAGGATGTTGGGGAAGAATGGGTGTTAATTGCTCTCAGGCCAGAGCAGTTGTCTGGATCCTCCTGTGGTTATCTTGAACACTAACCTAAGGGCTGGGGTGCTTGACTAATTGGTAGTTTATCATGAGGTCACCAGACCTCTTGTAAAGGAGACTTTTTTATATATAACCAGAGCTGGCTCCTGACATACAAGGATGAAATCTTATGAGCTATTATGAAGATGACTTGCCAGTGTATACTCATGAGTGTAATAGAGCTTTGCATCTTGCCTTATTGAGGTGACAATCGCTTTCCAATATAATTTAAGTCCTGCCCCACAGGAAGAAATACATGCCATATATTGCAAATCTGGACAAGAATCTATCGTTAGCAAAAAAACTACAGAAGTGAACTTATTACTATTATTTGGCTAAGTGGACATGCTATAAAACTGCCTTCCAAATTCTTGTCTCTTTATACCCATGGATTACTGTAATAATACTGTGCACTATTTACATGAGCATGGCCATGTGAAGGACTCCAGTAGTATATACCCACATCAAAAACTGAAAACTCAATTATAGATTTTATTATAACTTACATAATTTTATTACAAACTACAGTGTTATGGTTTGTTGTCTACTAATACTTTACTGAATAACACTTGTTAAAACATGAAAAGATTTTGCTCTTGACTTTATAGGTCTTTTTATATTTCACAGATAGGAGATGGTGAAGCAAGCAGATGTTTAAATATTTGTAGAAGTCCATGTGATCTACATAATTACATAGCTGCTTAAATATAGGTACAAGAATCTATCCTTTGGTGGGTAATATTAACCAGGTTCAATAGTAAATAGGCCATTGCTTGCTATTGACCTTGGGCAGCAATACAGTGTTTGTTCTAATGTGAAGAAGACCTCACTAATAACTTTCCACCTATCTTAGGTTTCTGTGCCCTAGCAAAAAGAATATTCAGATATTTCAAACCCTAATCTACATTTGGCATTTTAATGTCTCATAAACAATCTCATTTTGTTAGAATTTTGAATAACATATTTTATTTAAGACAAAAACACAGCTGAAGAATTATGAAAATGTATTAAAAATAACATATATTAAATGTACTTGCTTATTAGTAACAAAACAAAACAATAATTAGACCTGCCTAAAAATAATAAAGTAAATCCTGTTGGTGTTTCAATCAGCACTTATCATTAATGCTCATCAGAATGGTGGCTACATGGTTACTCTTACACACTTGCATCTTTCTTCAGAACATTGTTTGGGGCCCTGGCTCAATGAAATCATCAGTTCTTCCTCATCAGTCTGGTCCAGTGTCTTAGACTCCTGCCTCCTACTCTCACCTTGTCCTGGGGATTTGTATATTCCTACATTTTAAGTGTTTCTTATTTCAGAGCATAGAGCTCAATTTCCCAATGTTTCAGATTGTAATTTTGGCTACCAGTGACATAATCCTCAATCTCATTTCCTTGTCCACATAATGGCATAAAATTACTTGGTAACTGCCACTGATTTTAGGAACTACTATTGGGGTAATTTTAAGATAATAACTCAGATATATTCTTATATACTCAAAAGAGTAAAATCTATCCTCATAGGGACTTGGGTTGGGGAGATGAGGTATAAGTCCTTTTCCTATTTTGGAAATTGGAGAAACAAAAGGAAAGTGACCCTGAGGCATGCACTGAAAAGAGAAAAACAAAGTGAAGGGATTTGAGCCAAGTGTGAAGATTTGTGATCTTGGTTCTGATAAGTAATTGGTGAACTGCTCCACCATCTGCTGGTTAGAAGAGGAAGTGAATTCAAGTCCTCTGAGGTCATGAGGGTATGCATGACTTCTGTAGCTGTAATAAAATATGGTGCCAAAAGTAATATATTTGAAAAAAAGAGTGTCTGTTGCTAACATTTAAAGGGTTAAGCATGAAATGGTGATGGGAAGAGTGGAGGTAAATGGCCACTTTGTTCCTACATAGTTAATTCCCCACAGTCATATGTGCAGGCTTGTCTCCTAGATGATCCAAAAATTGCAGCAAATTAGCAAGCAATATTAACTTCCTCATTAAGGAAAGTTATTTCTCCATTTCCTTAAAATTGGGGATTTGGTCACAACATGATACTTGGCATAGAGTTCAGTTGAAATTTCTAATGTATTTTCATTGTAAAATGTCATTTACAGAATTTAGAGTTTTAAAGTATAGTGTGATACATTGTGGGGAACAGATAAACTCCCAATTGGATGTGCATTATTTACATGAGCATGGCCATGTGAAGGACTCCAGTAGTATATACCCAAGAAATGGCTAAACCTTCCCTATTTCAGGCTCTGAGAAATAGTGAAGCCTTCCCATGGTCAAAATACAGATGTTAAGAATGATTGACTTTTAGCTGAAGCCAGTGTGTGAATAAACTATCTGCTCACCCCACCTCCACCCCACAGATGACTAAAAATGAAACTGCCCTTCTGTAGAGATCACCTATGGATAAACCATTTCTTCCTCATTCAGCTGTATGAAATAAACCTGTCTCCATGATTCAGATTTATAAAATAAATCTGCTGAGCATCCAGGCTGCCACGTGTTCTTCTCCATCAGAACTCCTGTCCCAATGGATCCCAGCTACTCTATGGGGAGGGGGTGTGCATGTACATGTTTGTGGTGTGTGTGTGTGTGTGTGTGTGTGTGTGTGTGTGTGTGTGTGTGTGTTCTTTTACTCATCACTTTATTGCCAAAGTCAAATCCAAAGTCATACTTGTCTACATATAGAAATTCATTTGACTTTTCTGAGTGGTGTGTTCATTTACAAAAAATTGATGAGTAGTCTGTCACAATAGGTCCAGTATTTAGAACTTTTTATCATTGATAAAAAATCTTTTACGGTCTGGATATTTTGTATCATGAGGCATTACATCCATTGTCTAAAACTGATGGTGGCAATCATGTCTCCATTGCAATAAAAGCAATGACACTATTGATTATTTGACTAACCCCAATCAAGAGGTTAATATCAATCAATCTTTCCAATCAACCAAACTACCATATTCGGTATCAATAATATTTCATTTTCTACTTTTCTATTGTATTATTATTATCTACACATGAAATAGACTGGTATGTAAAAGTTTCATGTTTTGGAAGAAGAATATGTACTTCACATGTAGGTCTTACTTATAAACTAAAGAGCTTACAGATCAATATTTTGTATTGCCTTCACTTTTTAAAAACCCACACTTTCATATCACAATTTGTTCAAAGTGTTAGCAATTTGCCTCACTTAGCCACAAAGAGTTGTCAAGGCATCTAAAAAATTGTGGTAAATAAAATTAAGAAAATATAATAATCAATTAATTAAAAATATGCCATGTTCATTGATTGAGAAAAATCCATATTATAAGCATTATTATTTTCTACAACTTGGACTAGAGATTGAATGTCATCTTTCTAAAATTCCATCAGACTATATTTTAGAAACCATAAAATGTAAAGCAGAATTAATTTTTCAAATGATAAAGGCCTAGAATAGACCACAGAAAATCTAGATGGACTCAAGCCTTATTATAAAATTATAAAAATTAAAATAGGTGTCTGAGGTATCGCTCAGCTGTTAAGAGGATTTATTGCAAGTTGTCTTCCCAGACTCCATATCATGATACAAGGGCATGTAACTCCAAGGTCAAGATCTAAATCCTTTGTCAGGTCTACACTCATAATACACATGAACAAACACACACACAAGTCATCTACACACTCATATTCACACACACATATACACAATTTCACACATTCACTGACATGCAAAATAAATATAAATCCTGAGAAGAAATTTAAAGTAAATGATATTGGTGTGAATTTACACAGCAAGTTATCAATAAAAGAGCGGAGGAAATTTAGAAAAGCATCCCTATCTCTCTCTCTCTCTCTCTCTCTCTCTCTCTCTGTGTGTGTGTGTGTGTGTGTGTGTGTGTGTGTGTATTTCCATAGGGAATGATAACATTTTAAACAAATTCTGCAAGAATAATTTGATCAGGCAGTATTGTTCTTTTGTTCTTTATTTTATTTTATTTAAAATTTAGTTAAAGATGTAACAGATCCCTAAACCTAAATACAAACTGTAAAATTTTAGAAACAAATTTTATTATATTTAGTAATCTCTTTATTATATTCTTTATACAAATTCTTAAAGATAGAACAAAAAATACAGCATGTATGAAAAATAGCATCATGTATTTTAAAATAATACAAGAGTTCTTCAGTTCTACAGCACATGATTGTGAGTGTTTTCTAGAAAGTGCTAGAAAGAAAGCATAGGCTATCAGGGTTAGTGGTCCCTTCCAATTGAAGGCATTTCGGCTGAAGATGGAATGCAGTCATATATCATAGACATATGTCTAAGTACATCTGGGCTCTGACTAAAATTTAATTACAAAAATAAGCAAGTAGTCAGTGTTACCCTAGATTGTATTTGGGTGTATTTGTGACTCATGTCCTCCTAAAGAGACTTTTTAAGGGTGAAAATGCAGGTTTTGTTTTCTCTTTTTTATTTTTTATTTAAATTAAAACCAATCTTATTTTACATATCAATCTCAGTTCCCAATCCCTCCCATGCCCCCCACCAACCCCTCATTTCCCCTTACCCCCACCTACTCCCAATGAAGGGTGAGGCCTCCCATGGGGAATCATCAAACTCTGTCACATCATTTTGGGCAGGACCTAGCCCTCCCCCATGTAGCTAGACTTAGACAGTATCCTTCCATGGGGAATGGGCTCCCAATGGGCATTCCTACACTAAACATAAATATTGGTTCCACTTCCATAGGTGGCACAGACTGCTCTGGCCTCCCAATTGACACCCACTTTCAGGTGGTATGGTGAAAGCTCAGCTGCTAAAATCAGGTTTTTGGCTCACTCCCTCTCCCCATTTGCCCTCTGCTTGAGGTGAGTATGAGCTCTGATCAGGGCCCAACTCCCACCATCCCCCCCCAGGATCTTCTTGGGTCTGCTCAGCTCATAGAGTAGAACCACCCAGGCAGGATGGACCTCCCTGATTCTGGCCACACCTCAGTCTTTGCCCAACCTCTGCCCTCCACACTCACCTCGATGCTTGAGGTGAGTGTGGAATCTGTTTGGGGCCCAACTCCTGCCACCTCACCACCTTGGATCCTCCTGTGTCTGCTGCACTTGTAGAGTAGACTTTCCCTGGCAGGACTGACCACCCTGAATCTGGCTATGCCTCAGTCTTGGCACACCCATAAGCTCTTTGACCTCCGTCCTTTACAGTTTAGTTTAGTCTTTCCCAACCCCCACCCCCACACCCTCTGCTTGAATGAGGAAAACAACAGGAGAGTCTGTAACATCCAGAGCTACAGACTTTGAAATTGTGGCCCACCTAAGGCTCTGGGAGACTAGAGGAGATGGAGAGACCCCAAAAGCACCCACTCAAAGAAGGGAAGGGGAGATGACAGCATAAGAACACACTCAAAAATAGAAAGATCATTATGTCACCACCAGAATCTAGGGCACTCACATCATCAAGACCTGAAAAACCCATTTCAGATGAAGCAGTAGAGAAGGACCTTAAAAACTGTTTTAAAAAGATGATAGAGACCTTTAAAGAGGAAATAAGAAAATCCCTTAAAGAAATAAAAGAAAAAACGTAACAATACATGAAATTGAGGAAAAGAAAAACCAAAAAATTCAAGAAATAAAGAAATCTTTTAAAGAATCTAACAAAAGCTAAGAAAAAAAAAAACAAATTAGTGAAGGAAACAATTCAAACTGTTCAAGGTTTGAAAGCTGATAAAGAAACAATAATGAAAACAAAGAATGAGTGATGCTGGGATAGAAAAGCTGGGTTATATTACAAGAGAAAGTAGGAGGTACCCTCCAATGAATTGGTATATGAAACCGTTTCCAGAACATAATATCAGTAGCACAGACACTGAAATTGACAATTAATAATCGGGACCTCCTGAAACTGAGAAGCTTCTTTAAGGCAAAGGATACAGTCAACAAGACAAAATGGCAGTCCAAAGAATGGGAAAACATATTAACAAACCTCACATCTAACATAGGGCTGATTTCTAAAATATAGAAAGAACTCAAGAAGCTAGCCCCCAAAACACCAAATAATCCAATTAAAAAGTGGGGTACAAAAGTAAATAAAAAATTCTCAATGGAGGAATCTCCTTGGCCATCATAGAAATGCAACTCAAAACAACTCTGAGATACCACCTCACACCTGTAAGAATGTGTCAAAAACACCAAAGACAATCTATGCTGGAGAGGATGTGGAAAAAAAAGGAACATTCCTCCATTGCTGGTGGGAGTAGGAACTTGTAAGACTACTCTGGAAATCAGTATGGCAGTTTCTCAGAAAAAAATGAGACTCAGTCTACCTCAAGATCCAGCAATTCCTCTCTTGGGTATATACCCAAATAATGCACATTCATACAAGGACATATGATCATCCATGTTCAGAGCAGTATTGTTTGAAATAGCCAGAACTTGGAAGCAACCTAGATGCCCCTCAACTGAAGAATGGATAGAGAAAATGTGGTACATTTATACAATGGAGTACTACTCAGCAGAAAAAAGCAATGGAATCTTGAAATTCTCAGGCAAATGGATGGAACTAGAAGAAACCATCCTGAGTGAGGTAACCCAGCCACAAAAAGACAAACATGGTATGTACTCACTCATATATGAATTTTAGACAGAGCAAAGGATTACCAGCCTACAATCCTTTAACCAAAGAAATTAGGAAACATGAAGGACTCTAGGGGATAAATGCATGGACCCCAGGAATGGGAAGGGGCAGGAACTCCTGAGTTAATTAAGAGCATGAGGGTAGGGGAGAGGGAGCTGGTGGAATGAAAGCAGGAGAAGAAGATAGGAGAGGAGGAAATGGAGGAGCAGAAATATTGAGTTGGGGGAATAATAGAGGAGAGCAGGATGAGAGATACCATATTACCGCGAGCTATTTTTGTTCCAAGGAGAGATCTGCCACTAGGGAGATTTTCAGAGACCTACAAGGATGACATGAACGGACAATCCAGGCAATGGTGGAGAGGATAACCTAAATGCCCTTCCCCCAAAATGAGATTGATGACACCTTTTTTTATGCCATCCTGGAGCCCTCATCCTGCAGCTGATGAAATCAGAGGCAAACATCCACAGATATACACTGAACTGAACTCTGGAACTTAGTTGCAGAGAAGGAGGAAAGAAGAATGAAGGGGTCAGTACCATGCTGTTGAAAACCACAGAAACAGCTGGCTTGAACAAGGGGGAACACATTGACCCCTGATGCTGTCTGGGAGGCTAGTACAGGACTGATCCAGACCCTTGAACATGGATGTCAACGAGGAAGAGTCTGCACTCTGGGGGGCCCCTGGTGGTGGATTAGTATTTATCCCTGGTGTAAGAAGGGACTCTGAGTGCCCATCCCATGTGAAGGGATGCACTCTTGCCCTGGACACATGGGGAAAGGCTTAGGCCCATCCCAGGATGATGTGGTGGACTTTGTGGAGTCCCCATGGAGGGCCCTACCCTGCCTTGGGAGTGGAGGGTGGATGGGGTGGGATGTAGGTCGGGTGGGGTAGGAGGGATGTGGATGAGGGGAGGGATAGGGAGAAAGGATTGACATGTGAAACAAGCTTGTTCCTAATTTGAACTAATAAAAAAATAAAAGAAACTACTCAATATCCTTAGTCATCAATGCAAATCAAAGCAACTCTGAGATACCATCTTACTCCTGTCAGAATGGCTAAAGTCAAAAACACCAATGACAGTTTATGCTGGAACAGATGTACAGAAAGGGTAACACTCCTCCACTGCACATGGGACTGCGAACTTGTATAGCCATTTTGAAAATCAGCATGGCAGTCCCAGGAAAATGGGAATCAGTCTACCACAAGATCCAGCAATTACACTCTTAGCCATATACCCAAAAGATGCCCATTCATACAACAAGGACATCTGTTCAACCATTTTCATAGCAGTTTTATTTGTAAGAGTCAGAACCTGGAAGCAACCTAGATGCCCCTAAACTGAAGAATGCATACAGAAAATGTGGTACATTTGCACAATGAAACAAACATTTGATTTTTTGAGAAAATCAACAAGATAGACAGATCTTTACCCAAACTAACCAAAATGCAGAGAGAGAACATGATAATAACAAAATCAGAAATGAAAAGGTGGACATAACAATGGACACTGAGGAAATCCAGAGAATCTTCAGGTCATACTTTGAAAATCTGTACTCCACAAGTTTTGAAAATATAAATAATTGGATAATTTTTTGGATAGATACTACTTACCAAAATTAAATCAAGAACAGATAAGCAATTTAAAAAAACCTATAAATTGTGATGAAATAGAAATGGTCTTCAAAAATCTCCCAACCAAAAAAAGCCCAGGGCCACATGGTTTCAGTGTAGAATTCTATCAGAAATTCAAAGAAGAGCTAATACAAGGATTCCTCAAATTGTTCCACATAAAATTGAAGCAGAAGTTTCATTGCCAAACTCATTTTTACCAAGCTACAGTTACGTTGGTACCCAAGCCACACAAAGACACAACTAAGAAAGAGAACTGAAGACCAATGAACACAAATGCAAAATTACTCAACAAAATACTGGCAAGTGGAATCCAAGAGCACATCATAAAATCATCCACCATGTTTCAGTAGGCTTCATTCCAGGGATGCAGGAATGGTTCAACATTCGAAAATCCATCTATATAATCCACAATATTAACAAACTAAAACAGGAAAAGCATATGATCACCTCACTAGATGTTGAAAGAGCCTATAACAAAATCCAAAACCCTTTCATGATAAAGGTCTTGGAGAGATCAGGAATAACAAGAACATATCTGAACATAATAAAAGCAATATACAGCAAGCCAACAGCCAACATCAAATTAAATGGAGAAAAACTCAATGCAATTCCTCTAAAACTGGGGACAAGACAAGGCTGTCCACTCACTCCATATCTCTTCAATATCATTCTTGAACTTCTAGCTACAGCAATAAGACTACAAAAGGAGATCAAGTGGATACAAATTGGAAAGGAAGAAGTCAAACTTTCACTATTTGCAGATGATATCATAGTTTACATAAGTGACCTGAAAAAATTCTAACAGGGAAATTCTACAGCTGATAAACACCTTCAGCAAAGTGGCAGGATACAAAACTAACTCAAAAATATCAGTAGCCATAAGAAAAATGGACAGAGAAAGAAATCAGAGAAACATCAACCTTTACAGTAGCCACAAACAGCATAAAATATCTTGGGGTAATGCTACCCAAATGAGTAAAAGACCTGTAAAACAAGAACTTTGATTCTGTAAGAAAGAAATTAAAAGTGATACAAGAAAATGGAAAGATATCCCATGCTCTTGGATAGGTAGGATCAACATAGTAAAAATGGCAATCTTGCATAAGTAATCTAC
The DNA here is from genome assembly GCF_003668045.3 of Cricetulus griseus. Lineage (NCBI taxonomy): Eukaryota > Metazoa > Chordata > Mammalia > Rodentia > Cricetidae > Cricetulus > Cricetulus griseus. The sequence continues at coordinate 181,150,576 of NW_023276806.1, read as the reverse complement.
AGATTCAATGCAATCTCCATCAAAATCCCAGCACAATTCTTCACAGACCTTGAAAGAAGAATACCCAATTTTTTATGGAAAAACAAAAAACCAAGGATAACTAAAATAATCCTGTACAATAAACCAACTGCTGGAGGCATCATCATCCCTGACTCCAAGCTCTGTTATAGAGCCATAGTCCTGCAAACAGATTGGTATTGCCACAAAAAATAGACAGGAAGACCAATGGAATTAAATTGAAAACACTGGTATTACACCCTCACACCTACGAACATCTGATTTTTGACAAAGACTCTAAAATTATAAAATGAAAAAAAGAATCTTTAACATATGGTGCTAGCATGATTGGATGTGGAGATGTAGAAGATAGCAGATAGATCCATATCTATCACCAGGCACAAAACTTAAGTCCAAATGGATCAAATATCTCAACATAAATTCATCCACACTGATCCTCTTAGAAGAGAAAGTGGGAGGTTCCCTGGAATGAATAGTTACTGGAGACTGCTTCCTGAATTTAACACCAGTAGCACAGATGCTGAGAATTTCAATTAATAAATGGGACCCCCTGAAACTGAGACGCATCTTTAAGGAAAATGACACACTCAAGAAGACAAAACTGCAACCCACAGAATGGGAAAAAATTCTTCAAAACCCCACATCTGACAGTAGGCTCATTTCCAAAATATACCAGGAACACAAGAATCTAGCCACCAAAACACCAAACAATGAAAATAAAAAGAGGGATACAGAAGTAAATATTGAATTCAAGAGAGGAATCTAAAATGACTGAAAGACGTTTAAGAAAGTGTTCAATATCCTTAGCCATCAGGGTAATGCAACTCAAAACAACTGTGAGATACCATCTTACACTAGCTAGAATGGTTAAAATCAATAACACCAATGATAGTTTATGCTAGAGAGGATTTGGAGAAAGAGGAGCACTCCTCCATTGGTGGTGGTAGTGCAAACCTGTATGACCGCTTTGGAAATTAATATGGCGGTTTCTCAGGAAAATGTAAATCACTCTTCCTCAAGATCCAGCAATTCTTCTCTCGGGCATATACCCAAATAATGCACATTCATACAGAAAGGACATCTGTTCAACTCTGTTCATAGTAACATTGTTTGTAAAAATCAGAATTTGGAAGCTATCTAGATGCCCCTCAACTGAAGAATGGATTAAGAAAATGTAGTATATTTATTTGCACAATGGAGTATTAATCAGTGAGAAAAAAAACAATGAAATCTTGAAATCTACAGGCAAATGGATGGAACTACAAGAAAACATCATGAGTGAGGTCACCAATCACAGAAAGCAGGGTATTTACTCGCACATATATGCACATGAGACATAGAGCAATGGACAACCAGCCTACAGTCCATATCACCAGAGAAGCTAGGAAACAAGGAGGACCCCAAGAGAAGAACACATGATTTCCTGAAGAATCAGAGGGGGAAAAGAACTCCTGAGAAAATTGGGAGCATAGGGGGAGAAAGGAGGGATGTCAGAAGGGGAGAGGTTGAGAAGTGTGGAGAGGATATCAGGAGAGAATATAGGACTAAGACTGGGGAGGAATAAGTGAGGCAAAAAAGAGATGCCTTGATAGAGGGAGCTAGTATACCTTTGAAGAGTGGTCCTACAATAGGAATAACCACAACTAAGAATCTAGGCAGTGGTGTAGAGGCTGCCTTTGATACTCCTCCCTTACAATGAGATTGATGACTACCTTGGTTGCAATTCCTAGAGCTTTGAATTGGTACCTGATCTAAGAAGCAGGCAGCCACAGCTAAACACTGAGCCAGAATCCAGTTGTGGAGAAGGAGGTGGGATGAGCAAAGGAGCCAAGAATCTGCTGTAGTAACCTGCCGAAACAGTTGACCTGGCCTATGGGGAGCACGGAGACCCTAGTCATGAAGCTGGGGAATCAGCATTGGACTGATGCAAGCCCTCCAAATATGGGTGCCAGATAGGTGGCCAGGGCAGTCTATGGGACCTCTAACAGAGGAGCCAGTGTTTATGACTAGAGCACAAATGGACTTTGGGAGTCCTTTCCCTATCAAGTGATACTATTGCAGCCCAGACACAAGAAAAAGGACCTAGGTCCGCCCCCCCTCCGCCCCCCCTAAATGATTTGAAGGACTTTGATGGTCCCCAGTGGAGGGTCTCAATATCCTTGGGGAGTGGGTAGGGAGTGGGTTGGGGGGTTTGGTGGGGAGCATTGGAGGATGAGAGGGAAAGGGAATGAAGGGATTGATATTTAAGTAAAAGTGCTGCTAAAATAAAAAAAAAACAGATTTTCTATTGGGGAAAATTACACTTGCTAGACACACTTAACAAAATGTTACCTTCTTGAATACACAAATCTCTCAACTTAATAATAGAAAAAGACACATGATCTCTTTACTTAAGCCAAAACAAAACCACAGCAAAAAGCCTAATGAAACTGTGAAAGGTGACTGATTTCATAGTCATAAAAGAATTGAATGGTAAGCCAACTTGAGTTGAAATCTCACACCACCTGCAAGCACTACTCTAAAGACAGATAACCATGAGAGAATGTGGCTGACCAGCATCAGAATTCATAAGTCTCTACCTTTTGAGTGACAATAGTGTGAATTTGAAGAAGGATTGAGTGTTGAGCTAACTCTAAGTGGGTTTAAATCTAGTCTTGTGTCCCTTAAGAGTTAGTGATAATCACAGTAGTAGTAAAATGAAATACTGGATAGGAAGCTCACTCAATACTAACTTTCCTCAACATTATATTTTCCCTTTTCCATCTATATTTCTGCTTCTAGTTCAGATTTCTGTTCAAATATCTTTGTAATTGGATTCAGTGAGTTATGAAAAAGAAAGAACACGAAGTAAGGAAATAGATATGTTGTTTTATAGAGGATAAGTGAGGGTGAATATGACTATATATATATATATATATATATATATATATATATATGAAATATTCAGAGAATAAAAAAATGTTATTTATAAATTTTGATGTTTGATAGGGATACAAGTTCAAGTGTCCACACCAGTAAATCTTGATTTTTACACATATCTTAAGGGAATTTATGAGCAAAAATCTTAGTTGTGCAAATATAAAGTCATGACATGTTTTTTTATAATATATATCACTAAATTTTTCATAGGATGTATTACTAAAAGCATGGGAAAATAATACATATAGAGTAAAAGTTAGAAACAAACATTTTTCGAATACTTAATAGAATGTTAGTGTTAGGAAATGCAGTAAAATTTCACTGATGATCAGTGGTTTATCTCTATTAACACTTCTCACACTTGAAGCATTTATATTTTCTATTTATCCTGGGGATTTTTCAATTTAAGACTTAGTTTGGGTATTTTTGGTAAATTGCCAATTTCATTCACCCTGTGAGTCTATTCCCCATGTAGAAATAATAGATGTGTATGTATTGGCTTTGCTTCATTAGCTGAAATTTAGGCTCAGGAGAACAATACTTTAGGTAATGTGCTTAGAATGTAGTTCATTCCCATTGAGAATTGTGACTTGCAAATCCAAAAAGCATCTTAAACAGGCTGAGAACAACTGATGCATTTGTTAGAAATAAGAAAACAAAATGTGTGTGTATGTGTGTGTGTGTGATGCTAGAAACAATTAAGCTTCTAAAGATATAGAACTCTTCCAAATAAAAATATATGTATTATGAATTTATAAAATGAAATTTGGCATTCATAAAATAAAAGATTATATTCTTAAATAGAAGCTTCGGGTAATGTTATTTAATTTGATTGATATATAACTCCAGGAATGAGTCTTTTGAACTACTATTAGAAATACAAACATTTAAATTCCTTATAAATAACAGAAAATCAATTGCAGTTCTTAAAATAATTCAATATAAAAATGCAGTCTTTGTAATTAGAGGTCACCTGCAGTTGTAAAAAAAAATATTTTTATGTGACTTTTCATCATTTTCTTTCGCTCATGAATTTCAATACATCTGACAAAATGTAAATATAAAATTTGGAATAATATGTATAATTACTATGTATGTATATATCTTATATTTATATTGCAGAAAGGGGTCTGCATTTAAGGTCATGTTGCCAGAGGATATATGTTCTTATCATATTAGAAGAAAAAAATACAGATTCTGTAATTTTCTCTCATACCCATAAAATAGCTTAAGTAACTTAGAATCTAAATTGTTAATGGGAAACATAATGTTAATTTATAACTCATGGTTTGGAGATATTTGGCTTGTGATTCATGGACTCTACAGCCTAAGAACTAACATTTGTCTTTTTTCCCTTGCCAGCTTGCATAGCACCTTCTGATACTATGAGAAGCTGTACTCAGTAAGGAGGGCTCTAGGTTAGTGCCAGTTCAATTACTTCTCATCTATGTCCAAAATCTGTGTTACCATAAAAAATAGCTTTCAAGTTCCAGAAGGCAATTACGGGCAATATCAATAACCAATATTACTTGGGAAATTCTTCTATTCCCTGACAAACAACTTGAGGGAAAGTTTCCCAGGCCTGGTACAAAGGGTTTGCTTCAATCATTGCTAATGGGAGGCGCACAAACACCCAAATAGGCACATCTCAGTTTGAAAACAAAAAATAATTTGGGCATTTACCTATTGTAGATTATTCAATTACCCTTTGAACCCTGAGTTTGCATTTGCATTAATTGAATAAAATCAACCTCAGGTCAGGAGACCATATTAGCAACTAGTTGATAGAAACTAATAGCAGAGAGTCAAGGGGACTCTGTAAGATGATTAAGAGACACACAGGAAGCAGTAGGGAGGGACTTAGTGTAGCATGGATTCTTTTTTTTTTTTTAGAGTAGAAGGTGCTCTCTTTCAAAGATGTCCACAAAAAGAGCACTTCAGACAGTTGATACTCAATGTCTCTCAGGTAGCAGGTTTTTACAACAGCCTTTGATTCCCAAGTTTTATTGATACATAAAATGATAAAATTTAATTAAAAGTTATTTTTGCTGGCAGTGATATTGCCAATGCCTGCTGGAACAGAATTCCTGCTGGGCAATGGCCTGAACAGCTGGGTAGCTGCCAGAAAAGCAAGCCAGTAACTGTGAATCCACATTTGCTGCATAGAACACCAGCAGATTAAAGTGTAGCCTCTGTGCAGATGGAAAAGCAACCTATACACATATATGAATATATGTATATTTATGTACTGTATTATGCATGTGTTACCAATGGATTTTTAAAGTAAACTTAAAGGACCGTTTTCTCAAACATCCCTAGTGTTATTTAGCTCTCGTTTTCCTCTTTACTTCTTTTCCTCCTCCCTCACTAAGTAAAGCTTCCCATATTTTTCTATTGTCCGTGGTTCCTGATACCTTTTAATTCCTGCTATAGAGAGCCTTTTCCCTCCTCCAACCATGATTCCTTTCTACATTTCTTTATTCATTGACCATTTCAAGTTAAATTCAAATATACAGAGTCAGAGCTAAAATCCTCAAGTAAGCTGGGATACATACTATTTATTTTTAAGGAGCTGGGTTAATACACTCAGTATAATATTTTCATTCATTTACCTACCAATTTCATAATTTAATTTTCTTTGCAGTCCAATAGTGTAACATTACCTTGGATGTAATAGCTATCTAATTGGACTTAAGGCCTGTTTGATGGGAGAGAATCCATGTCTGACAGTGTAAAATTAACCAACTCATTGTTAGAAAGGTCAAGGACACTAGAGGAGAAGGTACTCAGTTACTTTCCAGGAGTAATAAAATTTCTAACTCTATTCTAAATAATTTTCATTACACTCACAAATAAGTGTAGTTCTCATCCCTTATCAAATAATCATATTTTTGCACTACATGGAGACCATGACAGAAATCCGTATCTGGAAAATGTAGTGTCAATATAGTTTTTAATCTTCACTGATACATCTTCATGCAACCTCTACTCCTAAGGCTCTAGGGATGATGTGCTAGTTTGCTTTCCATGACCAAAAGCACCTTGACTTGACAAAGGATTATTTACCTGCCTTATCCTGCATTCCAGTCAACTGAGAGAAGTTAGGGTAGGAACTCATGGTAGGAACCTAAAAACAGGAACTGACGTGGAAACCATGGATTTAAGACAATTTATTGGCTTGCTCTTATGGGTTTCTCTGTTTTGTTTCTTCTGGAAGCCAGGAACACTTGCCCAGAGTTAGCATTGTCCACACTGAGATGGGCCCTCCAACATTAATTATTAACCTAGAAAATTCCCCCACAGACTTGAATACAGGCCAATGTGCTAGATATATTTTATTAACTGAAGTTACCTCCTACAAGCTAATGCTGGCTCATGTCTATTTGACCAAAACCTAATCAGGACAGAAGAGCTCATGAGTGTTCAACCCGGCACACACATACAGGAAGGTAATGATAAATGAACTCAGTAAATTGCATATATACATACGTGTACACATGTCTTACAATAGTAATTAAAGAAAAAACCCTGATGAAAGTAGGAGTCCAGGGACAGGGAGGGGAAGGAGAGAATTCATCCAGTTGCTGTTCTAAGTAGAAACAGACACCCACAGCTAAGCACTGAACCATACTACTCGAATTCAGTAGTGGAGAGGAAGGAGGGGTGAGCAACGGAGCCAAAACAAGGCTAGAGAGACCTGCAAAAACAGTGGACCTGACCTGCTGATAGCATGGAGACCCTAGTCATAAAGCTGGGGAAACAACATTGGACCAAACCAAACCCTCTCTATGTGGGTACCAGCTAGGAGGCCAAGACAGTCTATGGGACCTCTAACAGTGGAGCCAATTTTTAACCCTAGAGCACAAATGGATTGTGGGAGCCCAATCCCTATGGAGGTATACCATTGCAGCCCAGATACAGCAAGGAGGGCCTAGGCCCTCCCCAAAATGATATGATATACTTGGAAGGTCCTTGGTGGAGAGGCTCACTATCCCTGGGGAGGAGTTATGGGGTGGGTTGCGGAACATGGGAGGATTGAAAAGCGAGGGAATGGGGGGATGGAATGTAAATATGTGGAGTAATTAAATAATTTAAATAAAAAAGAGAAGCAAACAAACAAACAAAAAGAATAAAAGGTCTAAATGGGGAAGCAGGAAGGCACAGATAAATTAGGAGGGAAGGGAACAGTGAGCATGTGGTAGATGAAGCATTCACATATGAAGTTCTAAAAAATTTTATGTAATTTAATGCTGAATATATGGCTTACAGTTAAGGACTTTTTCTACTCCTGCAAAGAACCTGTATTTGATTCTCAACAGTCACAGCAGGCAGCTCACAACGACCTGTCACCCCACTTCCAGGGGATTCAACATCTTCTTCTGGTCTGCATTGACACTGTCATCCATTAGGTACACATGAAGTCATACAGGCACATACACGAACACACACACACACACACACACACACTTACACATACAATAATAAGTAAAATTTCAGAAATATAATTTAAAAGAAACCGATGTAATATACCATTAGCTCAAACAAAATTTTAATATTTTGAGTTAAAAGGATCATTGTCATATCAAATTATTGCCATAGGAATTATTAATCTTAATTTCACATAAAAATAAAAAAAACCAAGAAATCATCAATTCCAAGTCATTAGCTTTTTAGTGCTTTAGAAATAAGATAATTAAATTGGCTTTTCATGTGGAGTTTTGTCATTTTTAAAAGTATTTTCTATTAAATTGATTTCATAACATTGTTCAACAAGTTGACTTGTCAATAAACTCTTAAGGTATGTTATTCGACTTTACTGAAAACAAAAATAAGAAATTAAAATTAAAGGAAGAGATGATTGCAAACATATAAATTGATTATAAATAAAAGGATTAATTTTCTGTTTTAACAGATATATTATGCATATCTCCACATACTTTATTAAATACTGGCCTCAAACATCTGGATTTCCAGTTCACCCTCCAAAAGAGAAATTAATGCAAGAGAATTACAGATTTATATACTGTCACATACCTATAAAACCCATATTCCAAATTTAGAATTGATCCATAATCATAGGAAGAAATTTGATATTGAATGTGTATTCTCTTTCTCTCTTACTCTTTCTCTGTGTGTGTTTTTGAAGAGTGGAAATTTGCAAAATAGAATTTAACTAAGTGCCAATGTCAAGGACTTCTACAGAACAGCTGTTTTGAGAACATAAAATATCATCTTTATTCCAGAAGCAAAGAAACTAAAAACTTATGAAACTATAGAGTTTTACCTTGAAGTGTTATTTTCAGTTATGAGATTTCAATGACAAAACTTTCCAACTTTTTTGGTTTTATAACTAAATATTACAAATTGGACAGGCTATGAACTTAAGAAACATATTTCCCATAGTTGTGGAAGAAAAGGCATTAAAAACCAGGCAACACTGAGATCCAGTTACTGGTGAGTGCCCTTTTCTGGTTGATGGTTGTTCACCCACTGTATGTTCTTGTGGTAACAGTAATGAGGCAATTGTCTGTGAGCTTCTACAAGGGCACTAACCTTGTTCATGAGGGCTCTACAATTATAACTCAATAACCCATGTCAAACATAGCATAGACACTTCACAGCATAGACTCAAGAGTTGATTTTTGACTTGGTCCTTGCTTTAAGGAATACAATAATTCATAGCTTACTACTGCATCATAAAGATACTACAGATGAAGGAAGGAGTACCTTCCATTTGACACAAACACATTTGCTTAGAAAAATAAGACCTCTTGATTTCTTTTAGATAATACTTGTGAAATATCAACAATTAATGTTTTCTGTATTTCTATTATCATTAGATTTCTAATAACAGGCCTATAAAGTTATTGAAATGCCACTTATCATAACATGCTTTCTATATTTTTATGTGACAAAATTATTGATAACTTTCTGTTGCAGAAAGGAAAGGGTTGCAATACGCATATTTTTCATTTAATAAATGAATGAGTTTAATGAGAAATCAAAAGAATAAATAAGAAATAGTATGTGGGTAACACAGCATCATCAAATGTGTGCATTTAGAGTGTCCAGTAGAAATGACTGGAGAAGCATTCCTGAAAAAAGTTCTGTAGCTCTAATCGAGAGCTCCACGCACAGCATGTATTTGTCCTCCCCATAGTTGAATATCTGGCTTAACATTTTCACTATGGAAATTTTTATACCATAGGATGCATGATAACTACCACTGGAAATATTTTACTTTACAGCTTTACAGTGAGTGCAGGAGCTCAAGCAGGAGATGAAACAGAAAAAAGTAGGGACATGGTTTACTGATTCAGATTCAGGCTCGTGATAAGGTGTGGATGAGCTCATGCTTATTCCTAGAGATTGTGCTTCCAAGAGTGGGCTTGACCTCACACCAGTCATAAATTAAGGCAGTGTCCTATAGATATGGACACAGGCCACGGTGATCTGGGAAAGTCTTCAATTCAGATTTTATCATTTCAGGTAGCTCTAAGATGTGTCAACCTGGCAATAAAGCATATCTATCATAGAGTCCATCAGCTAATGGCGTAGGCCTCTATTCTTCAAGTTAATTTAGGAGATCTTTTTGCTGAACATCAAAATCTGAAGAAACTAATTCCTTGCTGCTAACTGTACATCGATCTCGGTAAAAGTGAACCACTCACTAAAAAATTTTCTCACTGAATCTCATACCCTCAAAAGGGAGTGATTATTATTTGTTGGCATAAATGTGACACATAATTCAGGCACAGGTTACACTTTCTTCTTAACAATATTTTGGGAGATTCATTATATAAGATATGATAAAATGTTAATTCAGCAAGACATCAGACCACATAATATCATTTTCTGGCCAGAGAAGCTGTGTTTTTCCAAAAGTGAAAAGATGGCTGTCATGAAGCCATTGTATCAACTAATCATAAAATGTTTCACAGATGCCAGAAGCTTCTAGCCTGGAGTTCTAATCCACACTAGAGTTTTCTAACCTCAGAATAATTGATGTTTTAGAACAGATTTTTTTTTAACATGTAGGCTTTAGAATAAATTGCTGTGCTGAACCAGTTGTGTAATTTCACCTCAAAATTTTGGTTCATTGTCTCTAAAAGTATAAATTAAATAGAAGCAAAAATCACACCAAACTTTAAGATAACACTACTCCTGGTTGTATTGGGTTTGTTCTTTGTGACAAAATTCAGAAAGGATGGACCTGAAGTCATTATCAGGAGAGACGACCAACTGGCTCCATTTGGAGGAGCTACCACTGCTTTAACAAAGTAAGAAAAAGACAGAATGAACATTATATTCACCTGGTCTACTAGAGTACTTCTCCATATTGTGGCCCACATTTTAAGGTAAAAATATAAATGAAACAGTGTTGTGGTTAGACTCTATATCCCACTCAAGGATGAGGTACTAGATCATATCATATATTAAGTTGTCTGCTCTAGCAACTGTGCTAATAAAAAGAGTGAGGAACTCTTTTTTTATTATTCGAGACAGGGTTTCTCTGTGTAGCTTTGGAGCCCATCCTGACACTAGATCTGGAGACCAGGCTGGCCTCCAACTACAGAGATCTGCCTTCCTCTGCCTCCCAAATGCTGGGATTAAAGGCAAGCATTACCAATGCCTGGCAAGGAACTCTTATATATGAGTAATAAAGGAATCAGGGATACATAACTTTTCTGCCCCCCTAAAAATCCCCCAGTGGCTACTATGAAATACACAACACTAATTTACTCTCACATTGACCCAGAAATATTAAATAAAACTTTGAGAGAATTGTCCAAAGATCCAAAGAAACACCATAGAAAAGAACTAGATTTGAGAAGCATACCAGGTAGATAACTGGGATGCCGCATACACAACACAGATCATTCCTCCAGACTCTGACTCTGGGCTTCTTCATGGAAAATTGCTCCTAGCTAGGGCTGCTAAATACTTAGTATCAAATGCACCAGGGGCAGAACACATTCGATTAATGTTCAGAGTGAGGATCCAATTGCTGGTCCCCTAGCCTGAGCATTAGACAAGACTTTCCAAGCTCCTCCTGACATTGGTTGTTGCCTCCCCTCCAAATACCCTGGAGTTAACAGCTAAATTCATTTTTCTTCTTTCCTTACTTATAGAAGTTTTCCCCAAAGCATTCTGTAGTAAGGTTCCTTCAAATACTCCACTTAAGATCATCTAAAAAAGACACGAGGGTCAACATTGACACATACCAATATTCTGACCTGTTACACTGAAGTTGGTTTGTGTGGACACAATAAGGATAAATTTTATAAAATATGTCCAAATTGCAAACCTGTTTAAGATAGATATTTCATAATCATAGGTAAGAATTTTTATAGAAAAATATAACTAATTTGACATAAAATGGTGTAAAAATAATTGAAGGTAAAGTGTTAATTGAAATTACTTTCCACAAGAATCTTAGTGAAAGGAGTCAGCTGCCATGAATGAGGTATCTGTGCAAAGATATTATACTTTATTTTATGTCTAGTGTTTATGTTGGTTTCCTGAAACAGAGGCTTAGTTGTATCACAAGCTGAATTAAGAGGGTTAACAATAATAATTGCACCTTTTTATGATACATACTTGTTATTTTATAGATTTGAAATAGTTACTTTTGTTTTGGGAATATTTGAGATTGCTAAAAAGTCACCATAGATAATTCTTACTTTAAAAGAGAAAAACAGTATAGCTTTTTAAATAAAATGTACCAGTTTTATTGCATAGACAAGGCTGAATTTTGAATTGGATATTTCCTCTTGAAACTTCTAATGGTTGAATTATTTCATACTTGTAAAATGAATTTTAAATTCTTCAGATGATTAAATCAGACACTACTGTTTAATCTTATTACATATAACTGGGATTTGGATATTTCAGTCTAAGAGTTAACAGATATTAATAATATAGTCTTGAAATATTTGAATGGACTCATAATTTCCTTAGAGAATAAATCTGAGCAGCATCTATTTAAGGTTTTTGCAACATTTTTGGATGGAAAACACAATATTTCTATTCATAACTAGTACATTTCAATTTCAAGGTGAAGTTCCCCAAATTAGTCTCAGTGTTTCTAATACTATGCTCCTTGAATCTTGCTAGGTTTTGAAAAGCTTTTATTTTTTTTGAAAAAAATAAACTTGTAGTAGAAAAATACAGGAAAGTTAAATAAGATTGAACATGCACACATTCAAAGAAGTAACTGAGCATAACAGAACTGAGCCCATTATCTGAAGTTGGCAAGGATATTTGATTTCATACATCATTTAGAGGCTAATTCACCACAGTGATTCTATAAATGTAGTTTCTCTTAAAATGTTAATGGAATGAAGGGCAAAAAAAAGTTGTTTTCAATAAATTTCTGTGCCAAGGTGCACAGAGCCAGTGAACCTCCTAGGCCTCCCAGGGACATGTTCACAACTGACTGAGTTAATATCTCCAAATCACTAACTATAGTTTTTAAAAAAGTAGAAAAAAGACACAGTTTTTAAACTGCAGACAACAATAAAACCAAAATGACCCAACAAAGTTTAGGGAACTCTACACCAGCAAGACATGAACATCCAAAAACAGATGAAGCAGAAGAAAATGACCTTTAAAACAACTTCACAAAGATGATAGACATCCTAAAAGAGGAAACAAGAAGATCCTTTAAGGAAATGGAAGAAAAGACAAACAAGAAATTGCAAGAAACAAGTCAAAGTTTTGAAAGCTGTATTAGACACAATAAAAACATACAGTCTGAGGGAATGTTGGAATTAGAAAAAATGGGTAAACAATCAGCAACTACAGATGCAAGTACAACCAACAGAATACAAGAGATGGAAGAGATGTTGGAGATACACTAGGAGAAATAGATTCATCGATTCGAAGAAAATCATAAGTCCTACAAACCCTTAACACAAAATATCCAGGAAATATGAGACACCATGAAAAGGCCAAAGCTAAGAAAAATAGGTATAGAAGAAGGTAAAGAAACCCATCTCAAAGGTGCAGAAAATATATTCAACAAAATCAGAAGAAAACTTTCCCAACCTAAAGGAAGACATGCCAATGAAAGTAAAAGAAGCCTACAGAATACCACATGAGTGGACCACAGAAAAGTCCCCTCATCACATAATAATCAAAACACCAAACATACATAATAAAGAATATTAAGAGGAACAAAGGAAAGAGGGGCCAAGAAACACATAAAGACAAACCTATGAGAATTACACCCATTATGACAGAAAAACCGCAGTCTAAAAAGCATCCACATGGTCAGATGGTATATCAGTGGAAACCCATACAAATGAAAGACCTTAAGGGAATTAAGAAGTTACTTGTTTCATGTGGGCTTCATAGTTCTTATGTGAAAGAATTACTAAATTCATGGGTGACCTTTAATAGGGGGATGCCCATGGATTGGGAATGCCTAGTATCAGCAGTGCTCAAAAATTCATCTGAGATACAGTTGAGGAGAGCTCTGTGGAGGTAGGAAGGAAAGCCCTCAATCTTCAAGGCATAAAGAAAGGTTATGAAACTCCCCTAGATAAGATTCCAGATGAGTGTCTTTATGCTAACCCACAGATTCAGGCTAGATATGATGAGCATACATTGTTCTTATGCAGGACAGCAGCCTTAGATTTCTAGGGCAAGATTCATGAATCAGGAGAAACCTATAAAAAGGGAGATCAGGGACAGAGGGAATATTTTCATGACTTTTTACAAAGACTAAACAGGGTAGGACTATAGGTAACAGATCCAGAAACTACAAAAGTGATCAAGTACTGTCTAGCTTATGAAAAATGCAAACCCAATATACAAAAGAATGCTTTTGCCTTTAAAGATCAGATCAGCTCTGTTAGAAGACTGGGTTTTGCATACAGCTAACCTTGGCTATAATGTACAAGATACAGGATCTTGGGTAGGATAGGCAATCTCAAAAGGTTTAAAGAGACACCAAGAGTTTAAATGTTCTCAAGGTAATGACACAGGAGCTTGGGAAGGAGAAGTAACTTACAGAGGTCAAAATAGGCACCAAGAGGCCAGATGTAATGGAACTATCACTGTAATGGAACAGAAACTTGGGAAGGAAGAGCAATCCCTTGAGGGCCAAGGAGGTTCCAGTACCTAGCTGTTACAAATGTGGAAGAATAGGACATACTAAGAAGAATTGTAGGCAAGGAAGTTCCAGCAATGTCTCATATAAAAGGCCTCCACCTTCTGGGTTATGTAGCAGATATGGTAAGGGCAGGCACTGGACTGATGAATGTAGATCGACCAGAGACCTGCAAGAAAACCTATTGCAACCAGGAAACTCCCCGAGTGGACTCTCAAAGGCCCCCACAACGAGAAAGGCCCAGTCATTTCCAGTCACTGTGGAGGACAATCACTCATAGGATGAATAGATAGTACATTGTCCATTGAAGAAAATGATACTACTCTAGATGGTAGTAATGAGGAATCAAACATGTCTGGAGGAGGCAAAATTGCATATTTTGGCAAACTTCTATTAATGATAAGAGGCCTCAATTGAATGAAAGAATTAATGATAAAGTTATTTTGTTTTGATTTCAGTGCACACTGGAGAAGATGTATCTATTATTACGCAAAATGGCCTCTTAGAGAGGTGAATGTACAATTTTTAGGGATTGGAACTCTATCTAGAGTTTACCAGAGTGGTAACTGGGTGGTCTACATTGGACCAGAAGGTCAGAGAGGAACATGAAAATTGTATGTAGCAGACATAGCTATAAATCTCTGGGGTCATGATCTGTTACAGAAATGGAATACCCAGATTAATATTTCTCCAGTATCAGATGCAAATCATATACAATCTTTAGATGGTAGACAAAACATACTGCGTCACTATGGAAAACAGTTACCAACCATCCAGGTTGTACAGAAACAAAGTACAAATGATAAACATTCAGAGGAGCTAAAGGCCCTAATCTTAATGTGGCTTACAGATTAACCTGTCTGGGAAGGACAATAGCCTATGACCTCTGAGAAGCCATAGGCTTTATAAAAGTTAGTACAGGAACAGCTAGAGGCTGGGCATATAGAAAAATCTACCAGCCCTTGGCATTTTCCTGTATTTGTTATCAAAAAGAAATCAGGTAAATGGAGAATGCTGACAGACCCGAGAGGCATTAATAAAGTAATTCAGCCAATCAGCTTTCTGCAGCCTGGAATGCCGTTGGCTTCCTTGATCCCCTAAGGTATGGCCAATCATAGTCATTTATCTGAAAGATTGTTTTTTCACAATACCATTACAAGAAAATGATAGAGAAAAAATTGCATTTACTGTACCAACTCTTAATAATTCACAGCCAGTTAAGAGATTTCAGTGGAAGGTTTTGCCACAAGGAATGTTGAATAATCCTACCTAGTGCCAGCACTTTATGCAAAAATCTCTTGAGATAATTGGTAAAAAATTTCCACAATCCATTCTTTATCATTATATGGATGATATTTTATTATCAGATTCTAATAAACAAACATTAGAAGAATGTTTGAAACAGTGAATAAAGTTCTACCTCATTGGGGGATTATAGATTTCCCCAGAAAAGATAGAGAGGAGATTCATTAATTATTTAGGTTACAAGGTAGAATTACAAAAAAAATCAAGCCACAAAAGGTACAAATTAGAATTGATCATTATTAAACACTTAATAGTCCTCCGAAGCTGGTAGGGAAAATTTCTCAACTACAGACAATAATTGGTGTGGAAGGACATGACTTAAAGCATTTAAAAATAGCTTTAAATTGTAAGGCCTTGGGGACAAGGACTTACAAAGTCCATGGATATTATCCATGGAAGCAGAAAAAGAATGACAGTGGGTGGGAACAGAATACTGGATGCACATGTAGATCATGTAGATCCTAATTTAGATTGTATTTTGGTTATCTTATGATCCAGAGAATACCCTTCAGGAATTCTGATGCAGAGGGAAGATATTATATTGAAATAGATATTTCTGCCACATGAACAGAATAAAAAGCTAAAGATGTATATAGAAAAGGTTTCTGATTTGATTCTAAGGGGCAAATTAAGACTTTGTCAACTGACTGGAAAAGATCCAGCAGAAATTATAGTACTGTTAACTAATGAGGAAATTTCCTCCTTATGGAAGGACAATGAATACTAGCAGATAGCTCTTACTGACTTTTTGGGAAAAATTAGCAACAATTATCCCAAAACTGACAGAAAATTCATAAAAGGTCAATCAGGATACTTCCATGTATTATAAGGCAAACTCCTATTTCCAGAGTTCTTACCTTTTACACTGATGCCAACAAATCAGGTAAGGCAGGTTATAAATCAGGAGCCATAAGTAAAGTAGTTCAAAGTCTGTACAGAAGGCAGAATTGTCAGCAATTTTCATGGTACTTAGGGATTTTACAGAGCCTCTTAATATAGTTACTGATTCTCAATAGGCAGAGAGAGTCATTTTAGACATTGAGATTGCAGAATTCATTCCTGATAATACAGGCTTAATTTCACTGTTTACACAATAACAGGAAACAATAAGGAATAGAATTAATCCTTTATATATTACACATACCAGATCCCATATGGGCCTGCCAGGCCCATTAGCACAAGGCAATGATGAAACTGATCATTTATTAATAGGAAGCTTGCTAGAAGCTTCTAATTTCATAAGAAACATCATGTAAATAGCAAAGAATTGAAAAAGGACCTCTCCATCACTTGGGAACAACCCAAGGAGATAGTGAGAAACTTTCCTACCTGTTCCTTTTATTATCAAGCTCCATTGCTAGCAGGCTGTAATCCTAAGGGCATCATACTATATACATACATTTTCAGGGTTTCAAAGGGCTACTACTCTTAGCTCTGAAAAGGTCTACTCTGTTACTACACATCTGTTAGAGGTGATGGCCTTATAGTTGTACCTGCACAAATAAAAACTGAAAATTCTCTAGCATGTCTCACCTAAATTGGAACAGTTTTTCAAATATTATAACATAAAATATGCATCCAGTATAACACAGAAGCCTACAGGACAAACAGTGGTAGAAAGATCTAATAGAACACTAAAGGAGATGCTCCATAAACAGGCTGGGGGAACAAACCCTCAAATATAGGTTACAAAATCCATTATTAACATTAAACTTTCTTAATGCTAATGAGAAAGAACAAACAGCTGCAAAAAGACAATGGACTATGAAAAAAACTGCAGAACTGAATCAGTCTGTATACTTCAAAGATGTACTGACCTCTATATGGAAACCAGGACATGTGCTACTTTGGGGAAGGGGTTTTGCCTTTTTTTCCACAAGAGAAGAAAAACTTTGGATACCATCAAAGTTAAGTTTGGAGTTGAAAAAGAAAAACCTCTCAACATGCTACTGGAATTCATTTTTGGAGAGGAAGGAGGGAGGAGCAAAGGAGCCAAGACGCAGCTGGAGAGACCTGCAGAAAAAGTGGACCTGACCTACTGACAGCATGGAGACCCTTATCATAAAGTTTGGGAAACAGCATTGGGCCAAACCAAGGTCTCTGAATGTGGGTGCCAGCAAGGAGGCCAAGACAGTCTAAGGGATCTCTAACAGTGGAGCCAGTCTTTATCCCTAGAGCACAAATCAACTTTGGGAGCCCATTCCCTATGGAGGGATACTATTGCAGCCTAGATACAGCAAGGAGGGCCTAGGCCCTCCACCAAATGATATGACAGACTTTGAAGGTCCCTGGTGGTGGGCCTCAGTATCCCTGAGGAGGAGTTGGGGGGTGGGTTGGGGGTGGTTGGTAGGGAACATGGGAGGATGGGAGGGCAAGGAAATGGGGGGATGGATAGGTAAACATGAATAGTAATTAAATAATTTAAATAAAAAATAAGAATGAGACAATCAAAAAGAAAAGAAAAACCTTGAGATGAGGAAGAATGACAGGTATCTAACAGGGTATATCTCATAAACTGTATAGAAACCTCCCAAAGGAAAGGGAAGTGTTTTGTTTTATCTTCACAGGAAATCTAATCTCCAGAAGTCAAAGGACACTGGATGGGTAGATCCTTAAGAAGAGAAGGTAGCTATAACCATCAAATAAAACTCTAAAAATAAATCTACATTTGTTTCTCTTTAATTCCTAGTCCCTATTCAATTAAACCAATGCTGGCCTTAGAGTTGGATTTGGCTTTTCTCCTCTAAATCGAAGCATGTTGCTAAAATAAACTTCAGAGTCTCTGATGTTTATATTAAGAAGCCAATTGATGTGATACAATAGTCACAAACCACATTAAATATCTAGGGGTATTGCTATTCAAACAAGTCAAAGACCTGTATAGCAAGAACTTTGAGTCTTTAAAGAAAGAAATTAAAGAAGATACCAGAAAATGGAAAGATCTCCCATGTTCTTGGATAGGTAGGATCAATATAACAAAAATGGCAATCTTGCCAAAAGCAAACTCCAGTTCAATGCAATCCCTATCAAACTACCTGCATAATTTTTCACAGATTTTGAAAGAACAATAATCAACTTTACATGCAAAAACAAAAGACCTAGGATAGCCAAAACAACCCTGTACAATAAAGGAACTTCCACAGGCATCACCATCTCTGACTTCAAGCTCTATTATAGAGCTAAAGTTCTCTAAACAGCTTGGTATCTGAACAAAAATGAAAAAGGTAGAATAATGGAATAAAGTTGAAAACAGTAATATTAACCCACACACCTGTGAACACCAGATTTTTGACAAAGAAGCTACAATTATACAATGGAAAAAGAAAGAATCTTCAGCAGATCATGTTGGCATAACTGGATGCTGGTGTGTAAAATACTGCAGATAGATCCATATTTATTGCTATGCACAAAACAAGTTCAAATGGATCCAAGACCTCAACATAAACCCAGTCACACTGAACCTCTTAGAAAAGAAAGTGGGTGGTACCCTTGAAAGAATTGGCACCAGAGTCCACTTCCTGAACAATACACCTATAGCACAGACACTGAGATGGACAATTAATAAATGGGACCTCCTGAAACTGAGAAGCTTCTGCAAGGCAAAGGACACAGTCAACAAGACAAAATGGCATTCCACAGAGTGGGAAATAACATTGACCAACCCCATGCCTAATAGAGCATTGATCTCCAAATTTTAACAAAAACTCATGATGCTAGTCTCCAAAACAGCAAATATTCCAATTAAAAATTAGGGTATAAACTATATAGAGAACTCTCAATAGAACAGTCTAAAATGGATGGTAGAAGAGTAAGAAAATGCACATTATCCTTAGGAGTCAAGGAAATATACATCAAAACAACTCTGAGATACCATCTTACTCCTGTCAGAATGGCTAAAATAAAAATCACCATGGGAGTTTATGCTGGAGAGGATGTGGAGTAAGGGGAAGACTCCTCTTCCTCTAGTGGGAGTGTAAACTGGTACAGCTACTTTGGAAATCAGCATGGAAATTCCTCAGGAAAATTGAAATCAGTTTACCACAAAATCCAGCAATTCTACTCTTAGGCATTTACTCAAAACATGCACATTAAAACAGCAAGGCTATCTGTTCAACTATATTCATAGCTACATTATTTTTAATAGCCAGAACCTGGAAGCAAACTATATCTCCTTCATCTGAAGAATGGATAGATTAAATGTGGTGCATTTACACAATGGAGTATTAATCAGCAGGAAAATCAATGGAATATTGAAATTCACAGGCACATAATTGAACTAGAAGAAACCATTATGAGCAATGTAACCCAGTCACAAAAAGACAAACATGGCATGTACTTACTCATATATGGATTTTAAACATAAAGCAAAGGATTAACAGCCTATATTCCACACCACCAGAGAAGCTAGGAAACAATGAGGACCCTAAGAGAGACATATATAGTTCCTCTGGAAAAGAAGAAAGGGACAAGATCTCCTGATCAATTTGGGAGCATGGGGTGGGACAGGAGAGGGAGCTAGGAGAAAGATAAGGGCAGAAGAGGAGGAGAGAGGAGGACATGATGGAGCAGGAAGTTCAAGTCTGGGAAAGAATAGAGGAGAGCAAGATAAGAGATATCATAATAGAGGGAACCATTATAGGTTTAAAGAAAAATCTGGCACTAGGGAAATATCCAGAGATCTACAAGGATGACACCAACTAACAATCTAAGCAATAGTGGAGAGGCTATATTTAATGACCTTCCCTGTCAATGAGATTGATGACTACCTTGTATTCCATCTTAGAGCTTTCATCCTCTAGCTGATGGAAGCAGTAGCAGAGATCCACAGCTAAACACTGAACTCAACTCCTGGAATCCAATTGCAGAGAGGGAGGAGTGATTAGCAAATGGATCAAGACCAGGCTGATGAAATCCACAGAAACAGCTGACCTGAAGAGGGGTTGCTCATGAACCCCAAACTGATAGCTGGGAAAGCAGCAGAGGACTGATGTAGACTCCCTCAACATTGGTGTCAATGAGGAGGCCTGGGCAATCTATGGGGCCTCTGGTAGTAGATTGGTATTTATCCCTAGCATAGTGATGGACTTTGGGAGCCCATTACTCATAGAGACATACTTTCTCAGTTTAGACACACGGGGAGTCTCTAGGCCCTGCTCCAGATTTTATGATAGATTACATACTTCAAATTTCTTTATCCACACTGTGCTATTGAACACCTATCTTGGGTCTATAATTTAGGTATTGATAAATAACTGTAATAAACACTGATACACAAATATGAAAAAGAGCCCAAATAAAATGACTAAATGGTAATAATTTTGTGGCATATGTTTATCTCATGCAGAAAATTAATATCTTATTCTATATCTTGAGTTTCCAGTCAATCTATATCACCTTTGATCAAACACTCTTCTAGAATGTACAACAATTATATTACACCAGAAATGGTTTATGCTAATCATATTCTTGAAAATAAATTTTGAATTGTTATTGTCACTTAAATCATTTCAAATATTTCCCTGAAGTCTGATTCAATTGTAATATACAACTGATCCTACTGTTATCCTGTTAATGAGACTTAATTCTATCATTGATTAATTTAACACTTTTCATTATAATTTTCCACCTCACACAGTACTTTCTCTATCTCTTTTACCCAGAAAATTAAAGATCCCTTTAGAATAAGGAAGTAGGTCACTTACATGGTCTTGAATTAGGAGTCTCTAGTATTTGTGTCAAATTACAGCTAGTTTTCTCCAAACCATTAAACACAATTCCTTATTTAGGAAATGTGAAGTCAAGCACCACCTGGGAGCTTTTCATGGCCCCTGGATGGATTTTCATAATGTGTTCTAAGTTACCTGCAACCTGTTTTATCCTACTTTCTCTACAGTTTTACTAACTTGTTCACACAAGTTTTAGATGCAATTGTGGTGCTTCCCTACTTAGTCATTTTTGATAAATATTTTTCATTTGATATACTAAGTTAAATTCCTAACAGTTTTCTGTAGCTCTACCATCTTCAACTACTGACTCACATTGAAGCTGAAAGTGGACTGTCCAACTTGAAATATTGTATTTCCTCAGTCCCTAAAAACATTTCTGATCCACTGATACCAATTTCAAAATGTATCTTAACTCCCTCTAGTTTTCTTCATCTTCATGAAGATCAAGACATGCCTGGCTTGTCCCTGGACACCTTGCAGACTGAGTCACCCTAGCACTCATTTCCAGTGTGCAGGCAGTGTCCTGGCCTGCTGTGTGGTCTGTACTCCATCCCTTTAAAAGTGTGAAACTCATATATTCTTTCCTGTGTTTCCTCTTCCTCTTCTCCCCCAAGTCTCTCTCTGTCTCTGTCTCTGTCTCTGTCTCTGTGTCTATCCCTTTGTGTCTCTGTCTCTCTGCTTGTCAGTACCTTTCTCTTCATCTGTCTGTCCTCTCTCTTCCCACAAGGCTGCCCTGTGGTCCTTTTCACCCTCCCTCTTCTCTCCCACCTTTCCCACTCTTTTCCCTCAATAAAACTTTCCACACAAGCACAGTTGTCATGGCATGTCTGTCTCTCACCAAAACGGTTTTGACAGAATCCACCAAGGTCTCTCTTCGTAACAATGAGACAGGGTCTTTAAAATGCACTGAAGGCAAGGATCTTTAATATGCAACTTTTGCTTCCTGTTAATCCATAGTTTAAAGAATAAGCCTAATCTCTTTTCATTCTGACAGAATTTCTTTCACTGGTTTTTACTATATGGAACTTAAATGGATTATTATGAGTACTCGGAGAGTTTCTCCATGTTCTGTCTTGTGTCTGTGTTTTCTTTTAGTAACAAAATCCTTATTATTTCTATGGTTTTGCTTCCCTTCTATCCATCCCCTTCTCTTTATTTTGATTGTTTTCATTTTCTGAATATTCTGAATGATTTTTAAAAATATTATTACACATGATAAACTCAAATGTCACTATATGAACAGTTCTTACTCAACTTCTTCTTATCTAATACTGACACTAGTCTAATTGCTTTCTGTCCCAGGATGTTGAGTTAACTATTTTTTTTCTTTTTTTTTCATTTTACATACCAATCCAAGTTCCTCCTTCATCCCCATGTCCCCCACACCTCTACTCCTTCCCATCCCCCATTCACTCCTTCTATAAACTCTGGCATACCAAGATGAGGCAGGAACAAGCCTTATCCCCCTGAATCAAGGTTGATCATGGTATCCCTCCATAGGGAATGGGTTCCAAACAACTTGTTCATGCACCTGGGATAGGTCTTGGTCCCACTGCCAGGCTTCTCCCTAAGAGATCAAGCCGTATACCTGACACCCAAATGCAGCAGTTTCCCCAGCTGTCAGTCAAGAGTCTGTGAGCTCCCACTAGGTTGGGTCAGCTGTCTCTGGTGTTTTTACCATGTTGATCTTGACCATTTTTGGTCATGTGATCTCTCCTTCCCCCTTTCTTCAACTGAACTCCACGATCTCAGCCCAATACTTGGCTGTGGGTTACTGCAACTGCTTCCATCAGTTATCAGATATGGGTTCTATGATGACAATTAGGTATTCACTAATCTGATTAAAGGGGAAGGTCCATTTAGGTACCCTCGATAATTCTTTGAAAAAATAAATTGAAGAAGATATTAGACAATGGAAGCATCTCCCCATGTTCTTGAATAGGTAGGATCAACATAGTAAACATGGCAATCTTACCAAAAGAAATCTACAAATTCAATGCAATCCCCATCAAAATCTAAACACAATTCTTCACAGACCTTGAAAGAACAATATTCAACTTCATATGGAAAAACAAAATACCCAGTATAGCCAAATTAATCCTGTAGAATGAAGGAACTTCTGCAAGCATCACCATTCCTGAATTCAAGAACTACTATAAAGCTATAGTAATAAAAACAGGTTGATATTGTCACAAAAAGTGAAACATGAAACAATAGAGTTAAATTGAAAATCCTGATATTAATTGATATACTTATGAACACCTGAATTTTGTCAGAGAAGTCAAAATTGTACAATGGAAAAACGAAAGCATCTTCAACAATTTGTACTGGCATAATTGGATGTTGACATGTAGAAGAATTCAAATATATCCATGTGTATCCCCATGTAGAATTGAATACCTCCATTCCCATACATATCTTGCCTGAGAATATTATGTTTATATTATCTTGTACAGATAGAAGAAATATCTCCATATCTTTTTTTCCATTTTTTGGTGATTTTTTATTTAAATTAGAAACAAACTTGTTTTATAGGTCAATCCCAATTCCCTCTCGCTCACCTCCCACTCCCCTCCATATCTTATTTTCAAGATTTTTGTATGCATGTAAAATCAAATATAGTTATTTTTCTAAGAAATTATTTTACCCATATCTCTAAAAATAGCATGCAGCATATTAAATTAGCAGGTAGTATTATATGACATATCTAATCAGCTACCTTCAAAATGCCTGTTTTTTTTTTTTTTCTTCTAGATTCTAACCTTCTTATACATATGTAACTACAGGCAAACACTTTTCTCCCATTTTCTAGGTAGTCTCTTCATTCAAGTGGATGCATCCTGAATTCCCTTTTATTTAGGTTTTGTCTTAAGGTATTTCTAACAGTGTTCATTATTAAATCAACTCCTTATATTGTTTTTTTTTCCTGGTTTTTTAAGACAGGGTTTTTCTGTGTAGCTTTGGAGCCTATCCTGGCACTCGCTCTGGAGACCAGGCTGGCCTTGAACTCACAGAGATCCAACTTACCTCTGCCTTCTGAGTGCTGGGATTAAAGGTGTGTGCCACCAATGCCCAGCAACTCCTTATATTGTTATACACATATATTGCTGCATCTTTAAACCCTCAACAGAGAAGCTATGCGGTTTTACTGCTTGTGAGCTGAAAGGAAGATAATTATTTTCCAATAAATTACTGTTCCTTATGTTGAGCTTTATTTGTCATATTGCAACATCTCTTTGAAATTCATAATTTCAAAAATTAGGTGTCAGTTGGTGTTTGTAAGTAATACAAAACAATTTCCAAGTTCCAAGTTGTTCTTTGCCATTGCTTTCTGCTTCTATCCTTTTATCTGTCTCTCCCTGCTTCCCTCTTCCCTCCTGCTTTTTTATATCCATGACAGTATGCTGGGGTAGCGGTCCTTGGAGTATATAACATGAGGAACCACTATCAACAAAGCAGAATGTTTAGCAGCAGGAAAGCATTCTTTGTTAGTTATATATCATATCACACAGAAACAATGATATGTTTATTTTTTAATGTGAAGATGCAAATAAATTGAGTTAAAATTTCCAAGTGTGTAAGTCATTTTTGATGGCAGGCAACTTCTGTCAGCAGCCTGTTCACTTAGCGGAAACCTTTGACACTTTTTGTACTTTGGTTGGCAAATAGCATTCTGTCAGCAACAAATTGGGTTTCTGGTAACACATTTGCTCTAAAACAGCATAAAAACTAATGGCCATGTCAAGCTAACTACACTGCCAGTAGCTACAGTATGCAAGGGTAATTGCTTAAATTTTGGATATCCAACACCCTTGCTCAAAGGCCGATGTTGAATGCTAGTGGTTGAGATAATGAATCTGCTGTGTGTCCTATGAATAGATACAAAGTCAGAAACAGGTTATTCTTACATCAGAACTTTAATACTAACAAAAATGACAATGGTCTCTCATTTTCCAATCTGCCTTTCCATCATAAAACAGCATTTTTGACCTGTGGAATGAAATATAATACTGAAGAAAAAAGAAATTAAAATATTTCTTGGGCATAAAATGATTGTTACATGTCTATTAGAGTCCTATTTATTTTTCATTCATTCATTTTTACATCCCTGCTTCCCCTCTCTTCTTTCCTTTCAGTCCTTCCTCCCTCAGCATCCATCACTACCCACTTCTCTGTTTCTCTTTATAAAAAGGCAGAACTTCCATGGATATCAGGTAGCCATGGCATATCAAGTTGCAGTAAGACTATATACTTTGTCTCCTATTAAGGCTGGACAAGGCAACCCAATAGGAGGGAAGGGTGAAAAAAGCAGGGAATAGAGTCAAAAACAGCCCCTACTCCCACTGTTAGGAATCCAATGGGAGGAAAAGGAACACAATTGTAACATATGGGCAGAAGGGATAGGTCAGTCCCATGCAGGCTCCCTGGTTGTTGTTCCAGTCTCTATGAGCCTCTCTGAACCCAGGTTAATTGATTCTGTTGTGATTTCTTGTGATGTACTTAACCCCTCTGGCTACAACAGTCCTTCCTCTTCACATGCTTCCTTGTCCTCATCCTAAAGTTTGACTGTGGGTCTCAGCATCTGTTTCCATCATCTCCTGGAAGAAGCCTTTCTGCTGACAATTGGGCTAGGCACCATCTATGAGTATAATAGAATATCATTAGAAATCATTTCATTCACTTATTTTTTTGCCAATTCTATTTGGTTCTAACCTAAGTCTCTGGGCTAGCCAACCTGTGGATCCTGGCCCTCCAGGCAGTGTCAGGGTTGGGCTCCCTCTCTTGGTCTGGATCTCAAATTGGAATAATCATTGGTTGGTTAATCTCACCATTTCTGTGCCGCATTTACCCCAAACACATCTTGTAGGCAAGAAAAATTATAGGTTGATTGGTTATAGGAGATGGACAATTCAGGTTCCAGATGCCCCATTTTGAGGATACTTATCTAGGGTCACCCTCACAGATTCTTGTTAGTTTCCATTGCACTGTTTCTACTCATCCTAGAGATGCCCCCTTTTTCCAGAAATAGCTCCCTGCATCCTTCCTCATCTTGATCCCCACTGTTCTCATCTGTACTCCACACTGAGACTCCCTCCCCCTGTCCACTAGCAAAATCTGTTTTCTTTCTCCTTTACTGAGATTCATGCTTGAGCCCTCCTTGTTAATTAGCTTCTTCAGGTCTGTGGACGATAGCATGGTTATCCTATAGCTAATATCCAATTATAAGTGAGTACATGTTATGTTTGTCTTGCTGGGTCTGGGTTACCACACTCAGGGTGATCTGTTTTAATTCCATCCATTTGCTTGCAAATTTGATGATGTAATATTTTACCAGTTGAGTAATGCTCCAGTATCTAAAAGTACCACATTTTTTATCAACTAAATTCTTTGCTTGAGAGGTATCTAGTTTGCTTCTTGTTTCTGGCTATTACAAATAAATCTTCTACGGAGATAGTTCAGCAAGTATCCTTGTGATATTATCTAGCATCTTCTGGGTAGTTCCCAAGATAACTAGGTTAGATCAATTCCCAATTTTCTGAGAAACTGCCATATTGATTTCCAAAGTGGCTGCACAAGTTTGCACTCCCGCCAGCAATGGAGAAGTGTTCCCCTTGATGCACATCCTCACTAGCATAAAGCTGTCAAGTTTTTTTTTTATCTTAGGTCTTCTGACACTTGTAAGATGAAATGCCAGAGTCATTTTGATTTGCATTTCTCTGTTGTCTAAGGGTTTTGAACATTTGTTTAAATGTTCATCAGCCATTTGAGAGTCCTTTGTTGAGAATTCTGTTCATATCTGTACCTCATTTTAAATAAATTATTTGATTTATTGTTATCTAGTTTCTTGAGTTTTTTATATTATTTGGAGATCAGCACTCTGTCAGATATGGGGAAGATATTTTCCCATTCTGTAGGCTGCTGTTTTGTCCTTTTCACAGTGTCCTTTGCTTAACAGATCCTTTTCAATTTCATGAGGTCCCATTTTTTAATTGTCAATCTCAGTGCCTATACTATTAGTATTCTGTTCAGGAAGTTGTCTCCTGTGCCAATGCATTAAAGGCTATTCCACACTTTCTTTTCTATCAGAATCAGTATATCTGGTTTTATGTTGAGGTTTGATCTACTTTGATTTGAGATTTGAGGGGTGTTTGATATGTATCTATTTGTATTCTTCTAAATGCCAGCATCCAGTTAGACCAGCACCAATTGTTGAAGACGCTTTCCTTTTTCACATTGTATAATTTTGCCTTCTTTGTCAAAAATCAAGTGTCCATCAGTATATGGGTTTACATCTGTGCCTTCAATTTGATTAATTAATCCACCTTTCTGTTTTTACACAATTACCATTTGGATTTTGTTACTGTAAGTCTGTAGAAGAGCTTGAAATGTGAGTTGGTGATATCACTGGAAGTTTCTTTATTGTACAGGATTGTTTGTCCTACACTGAGGTTTTTTGTTGTTGTTGTTTTACCATATGAAGTTGAGTATTGTTTTTTCAACTCTGAAGAATTGTGCTGGAATTTTTAGGTAATTGCAGTGAATTTATAGACTGTTTTCAATGAGATGGCAATTTTTACCATATT
Organism: Cricetulus griseus; assembly: GCF_003668045.3. Classification (NCBI taxonomy): domain Eukaryota; kingdom Metazoa; phylum Chordata; class Mammalia; order Rodentia; family Cricetidae; genus Cricetulus; species Cricetulus griseus. The sequence goes on along the minus strand of NW_023276806.1, from coordinate 181,122,908 downwards.
AATATTCCCATCCATGAGCATGGAAGACCTTTCCATCTTTTGATATCTTCTCCAACTTCTGTCTCCAAGTACAAGAAGTTCTTGTTATATGAGTCTGTCACTTGCTTGGTTGGAGTTACCCCAAGATATTTTATGTCATTTGTGGATATTGTGAAGGGTGTTTCCCTGATTTCTTTCTTATTATGTTTATTATTTTTATATAGAAGTGCTACTCTTTTTTAAATTTAATTTTTTTAGCTGGACTCTTCACTGAATGTTTTTAGCCATAGGAATTACCTGGTAGAACTTTTGTGGTCACTTATATATACTATCATATCATCTGCAAATAGCTATACTTTGACTTCTTACTTTCCAATTTGTATCACCTTGATTTCCTTTCTGTCTCATCAGTCTAGCTAAAACTTCAAGCAGTATATTGAATAGTTATGGAAAGGGTAGAGAGCCTTGTCTTTTCCCTGATTTTAGTGGAATTGCTTTAAGTTTCTTTCCATTTAATTTGATGTTGGCAATCAGCTTGTTGTATATTGCTTTTATTTTATTTCAGTATGTCTCTCGTATCCCTGATCTCTCCAAGACTTTTACCATGAAGGATTATTGGATTTTCTCAAAAATGTTTTTCAGTATCAAATGAGATGATTATGTAGTGTTTTTTTTCCTTTGGTTTGTTTATATGGTGGATAACACTGACAGATTTTTTTTAAATATGGTGAACCATGTCTGCATCTCTTAAATGAAGCCTAATTGATCATAGTACATGGTCTTTTCAATGTGTTCTTTGACACTCTTTGTGAATATTTTATTGAGTATTTTTGCATCAATGTCCATGAAGAAATTCTTTCTTTGGTTAGTCAATGTGTAGATGTGGTATCAGATGACGGTGACATCATAAAAGAATTTGGCAGAATTTAGTTTGTTTCTATTTTGTGAACTAGTTTGAGGAGTATTAGTATTAGCTCTTCTTTGAAAATCTGGTAGAATTCTGTGAAAAAAAAATATCTGTCTTTGGGCTTTTTATGGTTGGGAGACTTTTAATGATTACTTCTTTTTCCTTAGGGGTTATAGACTTATTTAAATTGTTTATCCCATTGTGATTTAACTTTGGTAATTAGTAGCTGTTGATAATTTGTTCATTTCTTCCAGATGTTCCAATTTTGCAGAGTACAGACTTTTGAAGAATGACCTCATGCTTCTTTGGGTTTCTATGCTGTCGGTTTTTATGTCCACCTCTTAATTTCTGATTTTGTTAATTTGGTTATTCTTTCTTTGCCTTTTAGTTAGTTTAAATAAAGGAATGTCTATCCAATGTTTTTTCTCAGAGATCTCTTTGTATTATTGTTTTTTTTGTAAGATTCTCTTTATTTCTATGTATTGATCACAGTCTTCTGTTTTGTATTTCCTGCAGCCTACTCCTCTTGAGAATGTTTGCTTCTTTTTGCTCTAGATCTTTCAGGCATGTTTTTAGGTCACTAGTATGTGATCTCTTTAATTTCTTTATGAAGGCATTTAGTGCTATGAACTTTTCTTTTAGCACCACTTTCCTTGCGTCCCATACGTCTGGATATTTGTTTTATTCATTTTAATTGAATTTTAGGAAATTTTTATTTTCTTTATTTCTTCCTTCACCAAGTCATCATTCAGCACATTCAGTTTCCATGATTTCGTAGGCCTTCCGTTTTTTTTTGTTGTTGTTTGTTTTGTTTTGTTTTGTTTTTTTTTGAAATCCAGTTTTAATCTATGATAGTCTGATAAGATACAGAGGGTTATTTTAATTTTCTTGTATCTATTGACATTTGTTTTGTTGATCGAATTTTTCTTTGTAATCATGATCAGCTCTATTCCACCAGCCATCTTCCAAATAACCACATAGAGATTTATTATTAATTATAAATGCTTAACTAATAAATTACATTTATGATTAACTAGCTATTACAACTTAAATTAGCCCATTTCTATTCATCTATGTGCTGCCCCAAAGTTCATGGCTATTACCTCTTCTGCATGGCCTACTTTTTGTCTGTCTGGCACCTCCTCTGACTCTGCCTGTCTTCCCAGTGTCCTCAGTTTGACTCTCCAGCATTACCATATCCTGTCCAACTATTGACCAGTCATCTTCTTTATTAAACCAATCACAGCAACATATATTCACACAATATAAAGAATATTTCACATTGCTTTGTGAGGAAGAGGTGCAGTTGGAGACTTCTATAATATAAAATTATAATTTTAGGTGGTGTTAGCTGGTGGTAGGTGGTGTCTTTCCTTGAGTCCTTCATGTCTGCATGGCCTCTAGCAAAGTAGAAGCCTTCCACCAGCATTGTGGGCTCAAATATGAAGACTAAAGGGAGAGAATCTAGAGTACTATTTTTGAATAAAACTATTATGATTTGAAGGTAAGCATGTTATATTTGGTTGACACTTCTGTTTTCCTCTAGTTTGCCCATTTTTTTAAACTCCATGGTTTCCTTGACTACCATCTATATTTGGATAATTCAAAAGTAGACTTCCAGAGTATTTCCCTGCTTACTTGTTAGACTTAGCATGCAGAAAGTACTTAGTTTGCTTGCCAGTACCACGTAACACCAAATGTGGTGGTGCATGTTTGTAACCACAGAACATGGGGAGAAAGATAGAAAGACAAGAAAAGTCAAGGCATCTCTGGCTACATAGTAAGGTAGAGGCTTCCTGTGTTGAATAAGATTCTGCCTCAAAGTAACAAAACAGAAACAAGGAAATGAGAAATTTCAGCATTAAGTCATGATTTATGTGTTAAGGAAAATCATTTACAGATATTCTGAAACATTTAAAATGATTTTTCAACACAGGAGCTGCCACTTTTTAATACATACCGTTTTTAAAGATGCCATTTTTCTCTCTGGCTTTGAAATAAGATATCACCCATGTGACTCTCAAATCCATGAATTCAATGTAATGCCTTTATTGCATTTCTTCATTTGATTGATTTTAAATTAGATAATATCTGCATACTTGAGTTATTTCCTATGTCACACTAGAGGCTAAAAAATACACTTTTCAAGATTTACTTAAATTTACTTCAACCAAAACCATATTTTACGTTTCTTTACTATTAGTTCTAATACACATGTCTCACCTGTATTTCGATGACTGCATTTTAATGGTTTTTATTTGATTTCATACACAGAAGTTCTACCAAAATACAGACATGTTTATTGGCAAAAATTACATGTAATTGTTGGCAGAGAAACTGAAAACAAGTAGATTTCAGAAACACAATGTGATAAACTGAACTTCTTGAAAAGTAAAGGTACTTATTTAGATCAGATTATTTTAATGCCTACTGCCTGGGAATGTGTTCTCATTTCCTTTTCTGTATAGTTTATTATATGGTTTAGCATACTATATAGTTTACTAAGTACATTTATTTTGTATGTCATATAGTTTAGTAATATACTTTAGTATAGTACACCGAAAAATATGCATTTCAGGAGTGAAGTCCCTGCATCATCAGAATCCAAGATTGTCTTTTAAAAGTTCCAATTCCAAGAATGATTCTAATCACATGAAGAAGACAAAGCTGTTGTATTTCATGAACATAATGTTTATTGATTCATGAAACCTGTTAGAGTTTCCTCAACTTTGTATTATTGATATAACCTTTTGGACTATGATGTCCAAAGTTCAGACTGTTGAGAATACATTATTTTCTTTTCCTTTCCTTCGCTTACTGTTGTATGCTTTTCTTTATTATGTGAATATTGCCTTCATTTTACCCATATTAATCTAGTAAATTCTATTTATTAACCCCTCTCACAAAATTTTTCCACAGTTTGAGCTTTTGCTTTCTGTTTTCTTTTAAATTTTTAATATATAATATGAGTACCATTTCTCTCTTTCCTTTCCTCCCTTCAAACCCTCCCATATGCCCTTCTCCAATACCATTCAAATTCATGGCTTCTTTTGTCACTATTTCTTAATACATGCATATACACGTACAGAACCATATATATATGTGTAATATATATATATATATATATATATATATATATATATATATTCATATTATGTTACCTGTATGTGTGTTTTCAGGTTTGACCATTTGGCACTGAAAAAAAAAAAAAACACTTCTCTGGAGAAGGCCACCACTGCTTCTTCTAGCCTTCTTCAGTTGCAATAGTTTTTTGTGTAGGGTTGAGGTCTCATGGGCTTTTTCTTATCCACTTTGGTGTGTCTATTTAAGTTGTTCTATTTAGATCATTAAACACTCCCATACCTAAGGCTTAATTAACATTGCAGAAGGAAGAGGAATTGAAAGTTTGTAAGAAACAAGTCGTGTACTGTGAGAACGTAACTCCTAGTAATATTAGGAACTATGCACATATATCTAACAAACATGGCTACCCAAACAGGAGCTGAACAAGGTCTTGCTTTCTAGATGGAGGACATGGACTTGATTTGGGAGTACAACTTGTAAGGGAATGAAAGATGTAGAAGTTCATAGGTCATATAGATGGACCTCCCTGCTCTTCTCACTGCTATTTCTTCCTCTTTTGGTTTTTCATTGTGACTATCTTTGGGCCTTTTCACATTTGGATCTAATCTCCAGATTCTTATCAATATAATTTTCTATTAAAATTATAATTTGCCAAAGAAAATTTCAACAAATATGAAAATAACCTTTCTATACATAAATTAAGTTATTGGGGTGAAGTAGGAATATCAAGCTATGGAGAGGTTTATTGTTGCACCAGATCAACCTACAAGGGGTATTTCATAGAAGTACTGAGGTCTGTTAGACGGACCTTCCCTGGTTTTTTAATTGTCCTCAATATTTGACAATTGAGAGTTAATGATTTTGTAGGTATTATGTGCTGATCACAAATTTCTACTTCTTTTATCACTTGACACATATTTTTCCCCACAAATACTGAGTATGCTCACCTCTGGGATGCACTCTTTTCATTTAAAGATGTCCAGTTCTCTTCATCAGCATTCTAGTAGAAATTGTTTTGGAATGAACAACTCACAGAAATAAAAACAATCCATCATTTATATTTTATGCCAAATATCTCTATTCAGTTCATTTGTAAACTTTCAAGCAAATTTTAATATATTTTCTGTGCTGTGCCATAATCTCTTAATCATAATATTAAACTTCTATAACTTTAAAAGCATATTTTAATTTGTATTTTCCTAAGACAGAATAATGAGCATGTCCTTAGTGCTATTGCAAACATGAAAAAATTACTATTGTTATATAATGTAGGTTGCTGTTTGACATATAAGAGTGTATATTTTACACTGTGATACAGTGTATATTTACATTTTATGCATAAATGCATTTTCCATCTTTAGTTTATTGAATTTATTTGTATATTTTTAAGTTACAAAAATATTTTACTGTATTTGTTACCTTCATTTGTTAGCTGAGGTCTATATTAGAAGATTATTTGGCAGAGTATACTGCTGAGATAGTCTACCAGAGAAACACTAGCATCCTGTGTCATTTTCCAATCTTTCTTTGAATCTCTGCTCAGTACAGGGAGCTTCTGTTGAAATGAAACTACAGGATGTAAAGGTTAAGAGGAGAAAGAAAATCCAATGCTATAAAGTTCACTGAGCATTTATCCAACACAAGTTCTCAAAAGAAGGCAGCTCACTGAATGCTTATCAGTCCTTTTGTTTGATATCTTGACATCTAGTTAACTGGTGCTCCAAGACTTTATCTCCACTCCAAACAGAAATAAAACAAAACTTACAAAAGCAGTCCCTGGAATGCTATTCTAAGAATTTGTTGTTTTTACCTTTGTAATTATACATTTTCTGTTATAATTTTATTAGTTTTTAAAAATTTAATGTCTGAACTAAGGTTAGCCTGTAATTCTCCCAACATTCTCAATGAAAAATTTCTGTGTAATATAACCACTTCTGGCGACTCAGGCAGAGTAAGTTCAATTGCAAAAATCTCCAATGTCATAAGCATCAAGGTCTAATTAATGTCTGTGAAAAATGAGTGTTTCCTGGAGATTCATGCTCTTGAAATAATTCAAACTTTCGAAGCTATAAAGAATGAGTATTTTAGAGGGAGCAATGGATCAAGTGACCATAATGTCAAGTTTTAATGGCCAAAGAAATTAATTTTGTAGCTATGTACTCATTGGTCAAAATTATTAAGTAAAATGTAATTAGTTCTAATGATTGTCATGCTTATGTATTTCATCTGATTGAATGTTTCTATATTCTCTGTATGTGAGGAACAGGGGATGATTTCTTTCTCATATTTCACTCTCAGTGAATTTTTGTAACTCTACCTTGGACATACTTAACCTAGTGTCCCATGCATGCTTGGTAAGTCACTACCATTAAGGTAAATTTTTCCATCTCTCTCTCTCTTTGTCTCTATCACTCCTTCCCTCTGTCTCTCCATGTGCATCTATCTCTTCATATATCTATAAAATATGTGTCCATATGTTAATAAAATAAACATTTCCACATAGAAATTATATATAAATTTTTGTTTGAGATAAGTCTTTATTGTACTGCTAAGGTGGTATTAAATTTACTCTGTACCAACCTAAAAATTTAAAATCCTACTGCCCCAGCCTCCTTAGTTGTTTGGACAATTGGCTTATGACACTAAATCTGACAGCACTCAAAAACATTGGAGTCTTTATTTATCCAGAAGGTGACAATTATAGGCAGTTGACTTTGGTCTCTTTGTAATTTCTGTGTATCTATCTCCTCTTGAGCTAAAATATTTGAATTAAATTTTATATATTACTTTGTCCTTGCAATTCCTTTGTGGCTTATAATTCCTCTCACATATTACAAAAATGTTTTACTTTTATTCCAAAGGGTATGCTAATTTTCTTAAACCTAGTATAAGTTGGTGAACAATGAGTACACATATCTAAACATATTGACTTCTTAATTTTCTCATAATTTCCAAAATATCAAAACCATTTGATTATACCAAAGAAGCATTTCCATTGTTTTTTAAAACAATTTATTGTTAGTTCATTTTACATTCCAACCTCTGTTCTCCCTGACACCTTTCCTCCAGCCCCTATTTATCTCTCCCATTCCTCCCACTCCACTCTTCCCCATTGGTAAGTGCTCCTATGAAGAGTTAACAAAGTCTGTCATTTGAGGCAGGACCAAGCTCCTGGTCCCAGTAGGGGCAGGACAGGTTCCATGCATTAAGGCTGAGCATGGCATCCCATCACTGGGAATGGTCTACAACAAGCTAGCTCATGTTACAGGTTTTTATCATGGTCCTACTGCCAGGGGCCACTAAGATAATCCAAGCTTCACAACTGTCTCCCACATACATAGGAACTAGCTCAACCCCATGAAGTCTCCAGAGTTTTAGGTGTAGAGTTCATGAGTTTCCATGAGTTTGTTTAAGCTGTCTCTGTAGATTTTTCAATAATGAGCTAGCAGATTGGTGAATACTCCAAATATCATCATAGAGACTTCATCCAGTAATTGTTGGAACCAGATCCAGAGATCTACAACCAATCACAAGCCTGAACTCAAGGAATCTAGTCAAAGAGAAGGAGGACAGAATATATGATTGAGGAAGCACTTTAATGACCGTACATTTAATTATAGCAAAATAACAATTGAAAACTAATGAATCAAAAACTAGCACTAGAGAAAAGCAGGTAATTACAAATAAAAATCATAAGAAAAACAGGAGTAGCTGGACAGTGGTGGTACACGCATTAGTCCCAGCACTCAGGATGCAGAGGCATGTGGATCTCTGTTATTTCAAGGCCAACATGGTCTACAAAGCTACACAGATAAACCCTGTCGCAAAAAGAAAATCAAACAAAAAAAAAAAAGAAAAAAAGGAATAAAGGGTATATGAAATAAGGACAAATTAAAATAATGCAAACAGTGAATCCTCACATTCCATGATGCCCAAAGGATTATATTCTCTGTTGAAAATATACAGAGAGCCTAAACTGATTGGAAAGCAGCAACATTTAACTCCATGCTTCCTGTAGAGACTCCTGTTTTCTTATCCACAAGCCTAGCTTCAAAATGAATGAACTGTATAGGAAATGCTACAAAAAAGTAAACAAAAGAGAATCTGAGCAGTAATAATTAAGGTAGATTTGTGGATATCTTCACTTGCCACCAAGCCTGATGACCTGAGCTCTATGTCCTAGAACCACAGGGTGAAAGGAGAGAACCCATTCTCACAAGTTGTCCTTTGGCTTCCATGTCTCTGAAGTGATATGTCTGTGCAAACGCAGTTGCATGTTCAACAAAAAAATTCTTAATAAAATAGAAATAAAGCAAACAAAACACAAGTCATAGCAAAAAATAAGTCTGTAAATCTGAATTTTATAACAATAAATAGCTCTATCACTAGGAAGAAAAGTTCTCAAATCTGTATTGCACTTCTAAGAATAAAAGTATAATAGCCATGCAAGCCCAAAGGTGGTAGAAAGAAATAATAAAGATAACATAAAAATAGGTAAATGGGAAATGATTAAAACATAGAAAAATCAATAAAACTAAAATCAGATTTTTAGAAAAGCACACTGAATGTACAAAAGCCTTAGCAATACAAAGAGTGACTGAGAAATTAAATAAGTAAAAATACATATGAAGAAAGATGTACTACAATGTATCTAATCTGAATACAAAGTATCATGAGATTATTATAATCCACAATAGAGAAAAAATTGAATAGTTAAGAAAAATGACTAAATTGTTTGGTAGTTACCAAGCCTGATCCATGAAGATGCAGGACAATTGTAGAAGACTAATGAATGAGGAAAAAATAAACAATTACAATCTCCCATCAAATGAAACCATCCATATCTAATTACTATCTCAGTGACATTAACCACATGTAACTGAAAAAAATCACTATGTGACATCACTTTACACTGAGCCTCACATGATAGTAAATGCTGGTTAAGACATGGGGAAACAGGACCCTTATATACTGCTGATATGAATTATATAAATATAGTCATTGTGTAAAAAGTTTAGAAATAGCTCAAACCATTAAAGTAGAAGTGAGCCAGTAATATCCCTTTATGTACACATGTGTATAAAATAGACAAAATATAGAATCAACTAAGAATCAGTGAATAAATGGACAAGAAATAATTGGTATATGTGAAAGTATAATATTGTTCATTTGTAAGACGTATGTATCATTTTGAGAACAACATAAAAGAACGTGGAAGAAAATACATCAAACCAGGTACAGAAAGACAAATAACTACATGTTGTCATCCATGTGTGGTCTAATAGTGGTCAGTCACAGGAGAAACAAGTACAGAGTAGTGGTTACCAGAATATCATGAGTGGAGGCAGATAAGTTGTTAACAAGGAAACAACAATCATTTAGACAGATGAAGCAAATTCAAAAGGACTATTCTACAGCATATTGACTCAAATTAGTAGCATATGATGTAGTTATATATAATCTCAAAAGGAAAAAGTTAATTGTCTGCATTTGGTCATATATAATGTGTATACTTCAAATCATCCACTTGCAAAAGATTCATATATATATATATATATATATATATATTAACAAATATTAAATGTAACTGATAATAAGTGGCATGCTTTTGATCTGAAAGTAAAATGAAAAATGTTTTATTGGTAACTATATTTATTTAGGGTTATATAAATCCTCATCTTCTACAGAAAGTGAGATTTTACTATTGTATTTTATTTTTGAAGGTGTCATCTCATCTAATGAAACTACTGTGTGTTGAGAGTCACTTGGACTTCAATGTTATAAGACTCCATGAGACCAATTGTGCAACTTCCCTTCATTTCTATATCTGTCCTGTCTTCCTTGAACATCTTAAATCTAAGCCTGGCTAGCTGTTCACTATTACAGCAGTAAGTCCCAGTGACTTTTCTCTGGGTACACTGAATGTCTTCCAACAGCTGATTATTCAGACATGTTGAGGACATAGATTCTTCCCTAATAAGGAATTTTAAGTTGATTGGGCTATTCCACAACACCCCTATTTTATTAAAATATAAGCATCAGAAACTAGGAAGCATTGTGGGAAATACTAATAGTATCAGCCAATTCTCACTCTATATTTCTTTTACTGTTCACAAATTGCATACATGTCTGATGATGTAAAAATAAGGTCCATTTTAATATAGAAAATTTTGAAGGGGAAAATGGGATTTATTTGTGTAGAAGAGCATCTAACATTTTCCTAATGGAGAACTGTAATTTTCAGAAGTATAGTGAAAGACCGCAGGCTTTGCATATGGAAAATGTCAAAATAAATGCTTTGTTCAGTGAAAACTGAACATTTTCCTACACAAGATTGAAAGTATTCCTGTTAGCTGATTTACTTTATATTCAACTGCCCCCTCCAGGACAAGAATATAACTACATGACCAAACACACAGAAATCTCAAAGTAACCCAACCACAAAAAGACAAATGTGGTATGTACTTACTTATATGTGGATTTTAGATATAGAGCAAAGGAATACCAGGCTACAATCCACACTGCCAGAGAAGCTAGTAAACAAGGAGGACCCTAAGAGATACATACATGGTCCCCTGGAGAACGGGAAAGGGACAAGATATCCTGAGCAAATTGGGAGCAAGGGACGTGGGGGAGGGAGCTAGGAGAATGAGAAGGGGAGAAGAGGAGGGATGCACAGGACACAAGACAGCAGAAAGGTTGAGTCAGGGGAAGAATAGAAGAAAACACTAAAGGAGATACCATAATAGAGGGAGACGTTTTAGGTTTACAGAGAAATCAGGCACTAGGAAAAGGTCTGGAGATATACAAAGATGACACCAACTAACAATCTAAGCAACAGAGGAGAGGCTACCTTAAATGCCCTCCCCTGATAATGAGACTGATGATTGTCTTCTATGCCATCCTATAGCCTTCATCCAGAAGCTGGTGGAAGTAGAAGCCGGCAGCCACAACTAATCACTGAACTGAACTGGAATCCACTTGCAGAGAAGGATGAATGATGGGCTAAGAGGTACAGACCAGGCTGGTGCAACCCACAGAAACAGTTGACCTGAACAACGAGTAGCTCTTGGTCCCCAGAATGATAGCGGAGATACCAGCATGGGACTGATCTGGACCCCAGGAAGGTGGGTTTCAGTAAGGAGACCTCGGAAATCTAAGGGACCGCCTATAGTAGTTCAGTACTTATCCCTAGCATAGGTTTCAACTTTGGAAGCCCAATCCACATATAGGGATACTCCCTGAGCCAAGACACACGAGGGTGGGCCTAGGCCCTATCCCAAAGGATATGATAGACTCTGATGACCCCCCCCCCTGTGAAGGTCTCTTCCTCCCCTGGGGAGCAGAAAGGATATGTGATAGGTAGGGTATTAGTTGGGGGGGTGGTAGGGGAGCACGGGAGGGAGTAGGAACTGGGATTGACATGTAAAACAATCTTGTTTCTAATTCAAATTAAAAAAAAACGAAGAAAAAAATTCTTATGATGGTCAAATGTGTATCCAAATTCATGAAAACACACTTATTGTAAAGCAGGGGAATATTCTTTTATTTTTTTCTATGTACTATTCATTCCTGAAAGACAAAAATATAAGAGCAAGTTTATCCTAATCAAAATTCAGGTGTAAACCCTTTTAACTCATATATTTATCATTACAGAATGGTGCTAAACTAGGTAACTGTTAACTTCTTGTTTTTCAATGTCTTGGTTGTTGGGGCTCCTGGACTATTCATTCACTTGAGATATTCCTGGATCCCTGGCTGTTTAGTCCAGTAGCCACAAAGTGTTTAGAGCTCTGCTGTGGCATGGAAAAAAGCTTCATATATGCAGAAAGCTGATGGGGGTGATGTCCTTCTGTATGTATGTTTCTCTTATTGGTTGATGACTAAAACACTGTTTGGCCAATAGCCAGTAGAGGCATGAAGATAAACAGGAGTAGAAGACGAGGAGAATTCTGGTGAAAGTAGGCAGAAAGGACGCCAAAAGAGACCCATGTAGAGAAAAAGGATAGAAGAGGCCAGGCATTATCTGGTAAGATAAGGACATGTAGAAATACATAGATTAGTAGGTATAGTGTAATAATGAAGACAGAGTTAGCCAATAAGAAGCACTAGTCTTCTGCCAATAGTTTCATAGTTAATATTGCATCTCTGTGTGTTCATTTGGTGCTGAAGTGGAGGCACCTAGCATGGCAAGAAAGAACTGCAACTTTATTGATGTCTTCCAAAATGACTGCTAACATGTTTGTGAAGTTGTCCTCAGTGGTTATGCACCTTCTAGGCACCTTGTCAAAACATGGGGCCTGGTGTCTCCAGATTTTCTAAGTTCTTCCTTTGAGGGAAAGGACATGCATTTCACCTTCTCCCAAAGTATTGTTCTGCTTTATTGTTTATTCCCTTTCTCCAAAGGCTCTAGATTTAAGGCATCTACATTCTTTTCCCTCTTTTGCTACTGTTCCTTCTTTTAACAATATTAGATGATGGAGATCCTCCACCAGTCAAATGAAAAATAGCTAGAAGGACATGTTACAGTAATTTTCTTCTTTCTTTTTCTTTTTCTCAAACTGTTCTCCTTTTCAAACACTGATTATAGACATAGTTCCTTGAAATACTCTTAACTGAACAAATACAACTAGTGATGAAATAGAGACAGCTTGATGACATATGTTAAAGCAAATTTTATAAAAGTTTTCAGATTGATATTATAGTTTGTTTTTCTATATTTAAGTAGATTTTGCATCATAAGGTATATGTCAAGATAAACATTTTTTTGTTTGTTTTTCGAGACAGGGTTTCTCTGTGTAGCTTTAGAGCCTGTCCTGGCACTCACTCTGGAGACCAAGCTCACAGAGATCTGCCTGCCTCTGCCTCCCAAGTGCTGGGATTAAAGGCATGCACCACCAACACCAGACCAAAATAAACATTTTAATATATTAATTATAAGCTTTTTTTTAAAAAATAAAACAACAATTGTCTAATTAACTCGGTATTACAAATTAAGTGTTTCCCTTCCTGGTTTTAAATCTGGAATATACTAAGCTTGTAAGTTTGCAAATGTAAATGTTTTAAGGATAGGAAGCTATTAAAATTCAGTGTGTCTCAGAGGTGAAAATTGGTTAAGGTTTAAAAGTTTAAATTAAGAAAGTTAGCAAGAGCAAACTTGTGAACTACGTGGGACAATTGAAAAAACAGGTCAGAAGCAGTATTAAATTTGAAAGTCTATATGCTAGGAGGAGAGAACCACATTTGAAAGTTTGTATACAGCCTACAGAGAGGTTTGCTTCAGGGTCAGTGACAGATTTTACAAAAGGTAGGTAAATCATGAAAAAAAGTAGTAGAGTTTGGAGTTTACTTGAGTAACAATTGAAAGTTGAACTTCACATACTTAAGGGAAATTAAACATTACACACGCATTTGTGAGTGCACACACACATGCACACTGGGACATACAAATGAACACAATGCCTTCAAGATGGAAAATATGATATTGAGAACTTGACAAGTTGAGGCAATCTTTTTGGAAGAAGTGTCCGGGACTACTGTGAAGAAATACTCACGTACTTACCCAGTATAATAATGTAAACAACAAAGGGTAGGTCAAAAATATGCAAACCCCAAATAGGTAAAATTATTTTATGATTATTTTGATGTCCTTGAACATTGAAGTGTGGCCACTATATGTGTAAATTAAAACTGCTGCTGGCTGGATTTAATGGGCACCACAATCATAAATGGTTCTTTTTCTCACAGGATCTACTGCAGACTACAGGAGAAGCACTGCATTATAATTATAAGACTATCTGTTATCTATTTTCTAAGGTTTTCAATTTTTTAATTAAGATCCTAATAGCATTGCAGAAGAGACTTCTTCCATAGACAACTTCCTAGCTGATTAAAGCATAACTTTTAAAGGCTTATCTTTCCTTTTTAAAATAGCATTGGGAGATTTCCCAAGCACAGTTTATGTTCCTTATCTCCTGAAAATATAACAGTGGATGGATAAATCAGTCTTATCTTAATGACAATCAATTGCTATGAGTGCCTGTGTAGTGTTGAATTTTATAATTATTTTTATTTCATTCACAGCACTTTTATCTGCATTATCCAATATTTGCATTGCTACTTAGTTTTACAACAATTGTTACACAGCATGTTATATGTACCATCTTACATAAATACCTAGCATTCACACAGTCTTAGTGCATCATATAATAGCTAATGACTTCCTCCTAAAGAATGTTTGGGAACAGGCTTCTTCCTGTTATCTTACAAGGAATATGTAAAGCAATGTGTGTGAAAGATAACATTTGCCATCTTCAGGGTCCTCACTAAACACTAGATCATAACCAATTAGCAAAGGAACTTTGGGGTGTTATCTCTGAGAATTTTCAGTGTTGAAGTAGCTAGACTATGTTCCTCTTAAAGTTTAGCTTATTGATATTGGACTATATTACAATCAATATGACAGTAGGCACTAATATAAAATATCTTTTTATGTTAACACAGGTCTGTAGAATACTAAGCAGAACAGCTATCATCATGCTGCTCCAGCTTTACCTTATGTAATGAGGTGTTCCTTGTTGGCTCTTACCAAATATTACATGGACTTTTAAAAATATCTATAATTATATTTCTAATTTTCATATTCATATGAAGTGTTTTATCTGTCCTGTATGTATACTACCTTTTAGGAATATTAGAGTCTTCACTTTTGTTACACATTAATGAAATTTGTTACAACCATATCTCTGTTCTATCATTTTCTACAAGTATTGTATAGTTGTTTTTATTCCAAGCAGTAATTCAAATTTAACTGATTGTCTTAAAATCCATAGAAGAAATTCTAGACTATAACCTACAAGGACTTATTTATTTATTTATATTTATTTTTTATTTCACATCCTGACCACAATCCCCTACTGTCCACTCCCTTTCTCCCTCTGCTCTGTACACCCACAATATACTCCTCTCTGTTTCTGGGCAGAAAAGGGCACAGTTTGCATGAGTAGAAACAAAGCATGGTATATCAAGTAGCACTAACACTAAGCTTCTCCTCCTGTATTAATGCTGGTCAAAGGAGTACAGTATGAGTAATAAATTCCCAAGAGCCAACCAAAGCATTAGGGAAATCCCTTTCTCCCATTGTTAGAAGTTCCACAGGCAGACCAAGATACACAACTGCCACATATATTCAGAGGGTTTATGTCGGCCCCATGCAGTCTCCATTGTTGTTGATTCAGACTCCATGTGCTCCCATCAGCCAGAATAGTTGTTTCTCTGGGTTTTCTTGTAATGTCCTTGACCCCTCTGTCTCCTATAATCCTTCTTCCCTCTCTTTGGCAGAGTTCCCTGAGTTTGGCATAGTTTGGCTGTGGGTCTCTGCATTTGTTTCCATTAGTAACTGATGGAAGCTCTCTGATGACAGTAGTGTTAGACAGAAATGTGACCACAGGAGATGGCTATTTCAGGCAACATATTGCTAGGGTCTTATCTGGGGTCATCCTTGTAGATTTGTGGGAGTTTCCCTTCTATTGAGTTTCTATCTGAAATGCCCCACCTTTCCAATCTTCTCTTACAGTAATCTCACCCTCCACTCTCCTCCCCCACCACCTGACCCCCCAAGTCCCCATCCTTGTTAAACCCCAATCCATCAAGTAGATCTCTGTAGGGAGACACCCTAGCCCTGCCCTGGGACAGGTACCAGGTGGACTCGGGACTCGCCCATAAGGGCGTGGTGTAGGAAAGCCAAGGTGATGTAAGGGAGGCTTCTTAAAGACGGCTCGTGGAGACCTGAGCCCCTTTTTGTTCTGGCCATGCTTGCTGGGTTCTATAACCTCGCTCTGGCCTGTGTTGTACCCTGGTGTTTTCTTGAATAAAGAGACTTTAATCACCACAGATCTCTTCTATTTCCCCTTCCCAGGGAAATCCATTCACCCCCTATCCCACTTAGGCCTTTATTGTTACATAGTCTCTCTAGGTCTTTGTATTGTAACATGGTTATCTTTTACTTCATAGCTAATATTAACTTATGAGAACCTACCATGTTTGTCTTTCTGAGTATGTGTTATCTCACTCAAGATGATTATTTTCTAGGTACATATATTTGCCTTCAAATTTCCTAACATCATTATTATTAACAGTTGAGCAATATTCCATTGTGTAAATGTACCACATTTTTATCCATTCTTCAGTTGAGGGGCATCTAGGGTGTTTCCAGTTTCTGGGTATTATAAATAAAGCTTCTATGAACATAGCTGAGTGAGTGTCCTTGTGGTATGATTGAGCATCCATTGGATATATGACCATAAGTGGTATAGATGGGTCTTAAAACAGATTGATTATTAGTTTTCTGATAAACTGCCATATTGATTTCATTCCTTATCTGGCCAGAGTTCAGGTAGAAATGGCTCTACTTTTTTCTTAAGATGCATTTTCTTTCCCCCTCTATTATCAGGAGAGAACAAGATATGCAAAATTGTTTGGAAATAAAAAATTCTACTTGGTTAAAGATAGGAAATTCTATTAAAAATGGGAGGTATGTAATTGAAATTCATAAATACACTTAGCATACTAAACAAGGTTGCATGCACATTAACACTTGACAAAAATGCTTAGTAGAAAAGCACATGGGTGAATGAGGATTGTGGTTTATTCTCAATGCCCAGTATCCAGAGGATAAAAACATCAGAAGTTAAGGCAAGCTGTGTCTGAATATATTTAACAATATCTTCAATTCCTACCACTGAAAACATTTGCAGTAAAAGAAATTGGATAAAAAATAATTCAGAAAAGTTAATAGACCTCTTACATACAAATAACAGTAAGAGAAATAACTCAGAAATCAGGGAAATAATTCCATTCACTATAGCCTCAATGTAAAATTTATTGTGATAGCTCTAACAAAGCAAGTGAAAGACTTGTGGGATTAAAAATTTCAAGTCTTTGCAGAACATAATTGAAGAACATATTAGAAGATGGAAAGATGTCCTATGCTAATGGATCCATAGGTTTAGCAATAAAATGGTCATCTTACAAGAACTATCTGTCCATCAAATTTCGAACTTAATTCTTCACAGATCTTGAAAGGATGATTCTCAGCCTCATCTGAAAACACAAAAAGCCAAAATAGTTAAAAACAATGCTTAATAACAAAAAAGAACTGTTGGAGGTATCACAGCACCCTATTTCAAGTTGTACTACAGAGCTATAGTTATAAAAGTACTGGCACAAAAACAAACACATTGATCAATGGAATCCAATTAAAAATGTAGACATAGATCCACACACCTATGGACATTCACTCAATTACAAAGAGGCCAGAAATACACACTGAAAAAAAGAAAGCACCTTTAACAATTGGTGCTGGTTAAAATGGATGTCTACACATAAAACAATGCAAATAAATCCATATTTATAACCCTGTACAAAATTCAAGTTTTTTGTCCATTAAAGACCTCAACATAAAACCAGATACTTTGAGCTTGATGAAAGAGAAAATGAATAATAGCCTGAATTCATTAGGTTAGGAAAAGATTTTCTGAAAAGAAAACTTTAGTGCATGTAACATGATCCACAATTAATAAGTAATACCTCATAAAACCTAAACATTTCTGTATGGCAAAGGACAAAGACAGCATCATTCATTAAAAGTGTAAGCCTAAGGAATGGGAAACGATTTTTACCAATTATACATCTGGTGCAAGGT
Source organism: Cricetulus griseus (assembly GCF_003668045.3). Lineage (NCBI taxonomy): Eukaryota > Metazoa > Chordata > Mammalia > Rodentia > Cricetidae > Cricetulus > Cricetulus griseus. The sequence goes on along the minus strand of NW_023276806.1, from coordinate 181,105,236 downwards.
TAATGTCTAAACTTTAAAAATAACTAAAAAACCTACATATCAAAAAACAAAAATGCCCAAATAAAGGAGGGAGGTTACTGTTATAAAAGAGAATTTTCAAAATAGGCAAAGCAAATGGCTGAGAAACACTTAAAAAATCCATGCTTAGCATTGTTAGCCATCAGAGAAATAAAAATCAAAACAACTTTGTGATTTCATCTTGCACTCTTCAGAATGGCTAAGAGCAACAAAAGAAGTGATAGTTCATGCTTGTGATAATGTGGAGTAAGAGGAACAATAATCCATTGCTGTTGGGAGTGCAAACTTGTACATCCATTATGGAAATCAGTGTGGTATTTTCTCAGAATGATGGGAAATCTATCTACCACAAGATCCAGCTGTACCACTCTTGGGCGTATCCCCAAAGGATTCTTTATCATACCACAAAACACTTGGTCAACCATGTTAATCACTGTTAATCACAACAGTCAGAAATTGGCTATTCCCTCAACTGAAGAATAAAGAAACTGTGGTGCATTAACATAGTCGAGTACTCTTTAGCCATGAAAAATGGCATCATGAAATTCACAGGCAAATGGATGGAACCAGAAATACAAAGCATTCTGAGTGAGATATTACAGACCCAGAAAGACAATTATGGTATATATTCCCTTACATTCCCTTACATGTGAATTTTAGCTGTTAAGTCAATGATAACCAAGCAACAATCCATAGAACCACAGGGTAGGCATAGAGTAAAAGACTAGGACTGACAGTTATCATTAGGAGAAGGAAATGGAATAGATAATTATGGATGATGGGGACTGGAAGAGGATGATCAAATACAGAGTTGTGGGCAAAAGCAATGAGGTAGGGGTATGGGAAGAGACAGCTATATTTAAGGGGTATTTGTATGTAAGTTTAATATAGTAGAAACTTCCAAAAATTTATACATGTATGAAATCAATCTAAGTGAAATCACCAATAGGGGAGACAGAATTCTAACCAGCCATGTCTTGTCACCAACCAAGCTTCCATTACCAAGGTTGGGTTTCATCTAATTGAGTTGTTGGCCAAAGGAGTTCAGTGGAAATCCCCAAGCAATCACTTGCTATTTCCAAGACTATAGATTGTTTTCCACAATCTAATAGCAGGGCCCCATTGCTGAGTACAACACCTAAAGAACTCATTGAACATGGAGAAGTAAAGCCAGTGCCTACATAGAAACTTCACCCTAATATTCTAGCATGTTTGGTACAGGAAGGTCCTCTGCATGCTATCCAAAGAAAAACATATACATGAATACAAACATAAATTCTATATGTACAATGATGTCTTGCCTGGCTGTGGGAGTAACCAACCAATAACTGATTTGACTTAAGGCCTACTCCATGAGATAGAAGCCACACCTGACACTGCTGGATGACAAAGAACTCAGAGACTAGATAGCCCAGAAAATAGGTTTAAAAAGTACTATGAGTATGAAACAAAACTCAAAAAACAAAAATGCATCACCAACAAAATAGATGTAGTGATATAATAACTACTGATATTCTGCTATACTCATAGATCAGTGCCTTGTTCAACCATCATCAGACAATAGTCTTTCTGTAGCTGATGGGAATCAATATAAAGACCCACAGAAGACATTAAACAGGAAGTGAGAAACTTTAGAAAACTCAGATTTAAATGGCATATCTCCATCAGATTTGTTTCCTCATAGCTCAGGGAGCCACACAGAAGAGTACTTGGTAAAGTTTAGGAGCCAGAAGTGACAGAGGACACCAAGAAAACAAGGTCCTCTAAATCAACATGAGAAAAGCTCATATGTACTCAAAGAGACAGAAGCATCATGCACAGGGCCTGGATGAATATTCATAGTGTCTTCTGTGCTTATATTATGGCTTTCTAGTTTTGTGTTTTTGTGGGATTCCTGAGTGATATCATTGAGATGGTCTCTGATTACTATGCCTTCTCTTGGGTTCTCTTCCTTTTGTTGGTTTGTTCTGTCCAATTTTGATGTGATAGCTTTTGTTTTATCTTATTATATTTTTGCAACACAATTAATAAAAACCCAGACACAGATTTTGGGGTTAAAATGGAAAGATCAGAGAAGCAAAGCAGCCTGCCACTGGCTCTTACCTCAACTTCAGACTGGAATGTCTCCATGAATCCTCAGACTACAATGCAGCCTGCACTACTCTCTGCTGTCTACTGCCATCTTATATTCCTTTCTCTGCCCAGACATATCACTCCTGTCTCCACCCCTTAGTGCTGGGATTAAAGGCATGTGATCTCAAATTCTGAGTTCTATTTCTCTTTAGGACTGGATCAGTTTTATGCAGCTCAGTGTGGTCTTGAAATAACAGAGGTTCATCTGCCTCTGTTTCATGAGTCCTGTGATGAAAGATGTGTACCACCACTGCCGGACCTCTATGATGAACTAGTATGGCTGCTGAGATAAAAGGTGTGTATCAAAACTTCCAGGATCTATGGCTGTGCCTAACTATGCATTTTGATCTCCAGTGGCTTCATTAAATCATGAATAATATATCATCACATATTTTTATTTTTTATTTTAATGTTAATAAAAGAAAAATATTATAACATCTACAACATATTGCATAATCAAAAGTTTCTCTGTAATCTGATATCAAGATTTTCATGTTTTTATATCATTTTCAATATTTAATGATAAGCATTGAATTGAAGGTTTTGAAGATTTTAACATTTTGCCAGATTCATTCCAGTGTGTCAGTACACGTTAGTGTAAAATCAGTCACAAACAAAAAAGGACTCCATCTTTAAGGATTTAAGATGTTTCAGTATTTATGTAAATGAAAGCTGTTAGAATTAATTTCTTATGGATCCAAAGTTCTAAGGGACGGTAATATAATAATGATGTATACTTTTTTGACAGGTAAGTTGTACAAGTAGTATATTAATGCTATATTTTTTTTAGATAATCCATATGGGATTTCAAATATGAATTACTACAAACTGTAAAGTTTGAAAATATAAAAGATATAAATTTTGGAATTAGGCCTAATGTTACTTATTCAAGATTGTTAAGTAAGTCTTCTTGCCTTATGTTGAATGCTCAAAAGTACTAACTTTCTAATTAATAAGGAAATGCAAAATATTAATATAACAGAGTGATATTTAATATCACTTTAAAACTTCAGCTGAACAAATATTCAGGTTATAAAGATGTGGAATGTCTCCTAATCAGACTATAATTCTCAGATAGATGGAGAAGAATAACACACAGTGCCTAAGGCAACAAGGGATGCTATCATATATTTATTACTGACAGGCTAAAGCAGTTGAACAATTCAGAATTTTAATTCTGCACTTTAGGTTCTCATATATACAAAAAAGCAATCCAAAAGACCATACCGTGTTCTTATAAAGGAATAATTTTCATGTTAAAATAATTTAAAAGCAATTTTTTATATTTTATTTTTGGAGAATACTATATATCAGAAAACTATATTCTATCATTTCTGACATCCCTTCTCCCAATTCCAACTCTCCATCTTGCTGGGATTTCTGATTCCATCCTATTTCTGTCTCTCTGTTTGTCTGTGTCTGTCTTCAAGTACATAATAAACATATATATTATATTTTTATATGTACACACATATATAAAATCTTATATAATCTGAATTCCTTTAATGTTTCTCATGTGCAAATGTATTTAGGTCTAACCACCTCCAATTGTAGAGCCTATCGTGGAACTGTTGCCTAGAGGACACTATATTTTTTCCTCCCCGGTTAACTATTGATGACCTGTAGTTCTTCATTTAGTTTTAGGGCCTCATGGACTTTCTTCCACCCACATGTGCATATGACTGATATCATAATTATTCAGAACTTGTTTAGACCAATCAGCTGCTGGGATTTCATGGGTGCACCATTCCTTTCATGTCTAGAAGTTCATATGAAGAAGTAGATGCTGTCCTCTGACTCTGACAAGCTTTCCTCTCCTTCTTTCTCAATGTACTCTGAGCCTTAGTCCTAGGGCTTGTATTGTAGGTGTATGGCAGGACATCTCCTGGTCACTTATTCTCTGCATTTTCATCAGTGGTGAATCTCTGTAGTAGCTCCCATATGCTGCACAAAGAATATTCTTTGATGGATGGTGAGGGCTACACTAATCTGTGGGTATAAGAATTGGCATTTACAATACAGTTAGAAGCTGTACTGATTCAGTGCAGCTAAAGTAGCTTGTCCTCTATAGTCTGTGCCCTCTTCCGCCATGGGTAGTTAGTGTAACCTTAAGTCCAATTAAATGGCTGTTTGTTACCCTCAAGATAAAATGTTTAAAGAGGGATAATTTGTCTCTTGTGGAGTAGAAACAAAATGCCCTAACATTCATAGAGAGTATTAAATAAAGCACCTCATTTCAACAATAGCTACATTTAAAAACCCTGTATTTTAGAGTGTTGTCAGCAATACTTTTATATATTGATTCTTGAAGAGATTTGTATATATTATACCATAAAAACATTTGAAATTTTGACGTGTCATTTAACAGTTGTATCTCTGAACAGTGAAGTTTCTCTGGTGTAACACTAGATGGTGGTAGAACACTTTAAGAACTGAGCACATTCTAAACCTACAGGAACCCAAGATTATCAACAAAAGTGAAATGGAAAAAAAAAACTGTGCAGTGAATAAATGTGCTTTGACATTTACTTAATGCAGACACAGGATTTGTAGATTTTGGTGGCTATTAGCTTCTGGTCCACATAATACCTTGATTGTTAAGTAAGTTCACACTGGCATAGTTCAAGAGACTCAGGATATGGTGTCTTAACATCTCCTCCTACCAAAGTTATTAAGAGAATATGATATGCAAACTTTGATACAAAGTCAACACAACAAAATCTCTAATCAATTACTATGTCTTTATGATAAACTCTCAAAAGAAAACCCAGTTAGTTTAAGCATTCATTAAGTGGAAAGACTTTACTTTGAAAAAGAGTATTTATCCCATTCTTTACTCCAGAAGAATTTCTCAATATAGCACAGAAGTCCAGAGGGGATTGACAATAAATATTCTATATCTTGAAGCTTACTCTATTTTGAAAAATATGTATCAAAGTAAAATTATATCTACTACAAATGACTCAATGCATCAATGAGTCAATCATAAGTACTTGTCCCCTCCCCATACAGAAATAACATGAGAATGATAATTTCCTTATATTTAGTTAATCAATCTAAAATGTTAATAAATTTTGAATTGTGGATATCTTAGCAAAAATCTCTTACCATTTCCTTAATATGAAAATATAGAGGTTAAGTGACCAGCCAGATCTTCAGTAAAATATTAGTGCAAATAAGCCATTTCAGATTCATTTTATTTGCCTTCATATTATGAGTTATAATTTTGACTTCCAGCTACTTTGGGTGCTCAGAGAAATAAACTTCATGGTCAACTTCTGGGAGTGTACATTGGAATTTATATTCAAAGAATATAAGCATGCATCCCATACAAGCTGTGTAAGCATCTCCAAGGTACTATCACTATTCTTTACTCTCCATCTGCTCAATCCTATGACATGCCATTTGCATTTACCATTATTATACCGTTTGAGCAAAATCTTGGTTTATTGTTTCCCACACCCATTTATTTTATTGCAAGTTTACCTAACCAAAACAAACCCAATAATACTGTAGCCAGGAAAAGAAATGAAGATAGGGTCAGAAATTTTCCCATGTTCTAAAACAAAACCAAATTTAAAATAAAAAAACCCAAATTTTCTTTTAACAGGAATTCTATAGACAAAGGAATGAAAACTATTTGTAATCACTTCCTTATTTCCTAGTCCATTCTTTATGTGATCTATGATGTACATTGACACATTAAAGAATGACTTCCAGAAATGGCTCAAAATTATTTCAACGAGATACACATTGTATTGTAGTCACTTGTTTTAATTCCTGGAATCACAGCTATCAGTTTTGTCTCAATATTATAGCTATTAGGTTCTCAATGCAAATTAAAGAATTTCCAAATTCCACATATTTGTTTGTGAATTTTTAACTCCATAAGTAATTAATTGTGTATTGACATATGCCTCTAATACCTATACTTGACACATAAGCACTTGAGAATGAGAAGAATAGTAACAAGTTTGAGGTCAGTCTTGAGTACATAGTGAAATCCATCTTCCAAAATAATATTAAATTTCAAGTATGCCTATTTTGAAGCATATATACATACATATATTTTAGTTGTCCTCATATATGCTTAGCATCTCATTTTCTTCTTTCTTTTTTCCTTTCTCCCATCTTTTGGTGTTAGTTTTCCTTTATAGTTTATTTGTGCATATGTTTTCCTTTTTTTGGAGACAGGTTCTCATAATGTAGTCTATAATATCATTTAGCATCCTGAATGCTGTCATTGAAAGAAGCTGTCATTACTCTGAGCCCCATTCTTTTTATATGTGATTATCTGAATGTATGAATATGAAACACATAAATAAAATATAAATCATGGCCCTATTCTATATCAAACTTGTATCAGTTTTTTATTTCAAAACAATAGAGAAATCTAATGATGGCACATAAACAGGTGAAATTAAATGAGACCAGGAAGTTTTCAGCCAGCCCTTGTTAAATTTTCCAATATTCTTGTCTTAGGTTTGCCAATAAATCCATACCACTACATACAAATTATACATATCCTGACTTCATTTTATTTTATTAAAAATCAAGAAAACTTGAGGGATCATAATCTGAAAACAATTCTTAAAATAAATGTATCAATCATTCATTGTTTATCTTACATTTAATTCAAATGCCTTGTTAGAAAAATTCCAATAAACTCAAGTATTTCATGTAAGTTTTAAAACAGTAAAATACATAAAGTGATATTTATTTAGGTTATTTGGTAATTTAATTTATGTGTATGTTTGTGAAGTTCTTAGAATACCAAAGGAGCCCTTTGTTCATTTTTTGTGGTGCTGGATCTCTGAAAGAAATGTATAGCATGACTCTTTAGTTGCAGTGCCAGATGATCTTAATGGATGTTATATTCCACCACACTTTATAGTAAGTAGGAAAATTCTCCTTAGCCTGTAGCAAAATTTGTTCTAAGTGTTCCCAAAGTGTTCCCTAGCCTTCCAGATCATTGGGACTCATTCTCGTCCACAGTCACTGCAGGATTTAGTGTGATTGCTATTTAAAAGTCTCTCAACAGTCGCACTGCATTTTATAGTCCAAAGTTAATGCTTAGCATGATAATTCTCCCACCATTCCTTCTTGCTTTTTGTGTATTTTCTTCCTACCAGTGTCATGTGCCAACATCCACCCTGAAATTTTATTTTTTGAGATACATTTAATATTTAATGTTATTTAATGTGTGTGTGTGTGTGTGTGTGTGTGTGTGTGTGTGTGTGTGTGTGTGTGTGTGTTAGGTCCCTATGCTCTTTCCTCAACTGAACCTGGGTCCGCAGGATCTATGTAGAGAAATTGGAAGGTGAACATCTTTAGTCTGCCTTTAGTTATAAGGCAGAGTCATGCAGGTCAATTGAATAATTTCATTTTAAAACATTTTTTTTGTTTAATCCATTGTTTTGGTGAAAGAAAATAGTTGATCTTTAGACCCCTTTAAGAAGTGAAAACTTCTGAACTTTCTCTATGCCTTGGTAGGTGGGCTTGTAACTGTTCAGTTTAGTTCTGATCTAATCTCTCTATAAAATATTCTCAAAGGAGTGTAAACCAGCCAGTGGAGACACTGGTTAAATGTGTCCATGTTCTTGCCAAGTTATTGCAGGTGATAAATTTATCCAGTTGCTTGAATCTGTGTATGTTGAATAATCACAGTTCAAAATAGGTAGCTGTAAACCACTCACCCTAAACAGAAGTGGAGGAGTAATTAAAAGAAAGAGAAGGGGAGAAGGGGAAAGGAAAAGAGGGCAGGAGGGAGCAGGAAGATCTAGTCAGGGGAGGAATGGAGAAAACAAGAAAAGGGATACCAGCATAGAGGGAGCCATTATAGTTTTAAAGGGAATTCTGGCACTAAGGAAATGTCCAGGTAGTTACAAGGTTGACCTCAACTAACAATCTAAGCAATAGTTGAGAGGCTACCTTAAAAGCCCTTCTCTGATAATGAGAATGATGACTACCTTATATGCCATCATAGTCCTTTCATCTAGTAGCTGATGGAAGCAGACACAGACACTCACAGCTAAACACTGAGCTGAACTCTGGAATCCAGATGCAGAAAGGAAGGAGTGATGAGCAAAGGGGTCAAGACCAGGCTGGAGAAACCCACAGAAACAGCTGACCTGAACAAGGGGTTGCTCAGACTGATAGCTGGAAACCAGCATAGGACTATTCCAGACCCCCTGAAGGAGGAAGTCTGGACGATCTATGGGGCCACTGATAGTGGGTCGGTATTTATCCCTAGTACACAAATGAACGTTGAGAGCCCTCTCCTCATAGAGGGATACCCTTATAGCCTAGATACACTAGGGAGGGCCTAGGCCCTGCTCCACTAAAGTAAGGCCTCACCATCCCTGGGGAGCAGAAAGAGGTTGGGTTAAGGGGGTTGGTGGGGGACAGGGGACAAGGGGAGGGAGAGGGAACTGAGATTGACATGTAAAATAAGCTTGTTTCTAATTTAAATAAAAATATATTACAATTGTTCTAATTGCTAAATAAATATCAAATATGATCTTAAGTTTAACACAAATTATTTCTACTCCATTTTCTAATGCAACTAATAAATGTAAAGAGGCTGGTTTTCAAAAATGTTTGTAAATTTGAATCCAATCTAACATTTCTCTACTAATAAAAATGTGCTTCCTCCAGTTCTCAGTGTTTATACAATGTAATTGGAGGGAAATGAAGAGAGACAGTAAAATAAAAGGGAGATATACCGGATATACTGACATTTAGATAAATAGGTGGCAGATAATAGATAGAAGGAAATAAAAATAAATAAATAAAGTAAGTAATCAAGAAAGATGATAACTAGACAGTATAGTGGAAGCATCCAGAATCTAGAATCTAATCTGCATTTACTCAACCCAGACTTAATATCATTGTTCACAGGTAAAGAAAGAGACACAACTATAAAGCCTCCACACATAGAGTGCAAACTGCAAACCTATCACAAGTAGACATTTCAAAGATATGTTGAATGAAGCCTATTGAGCTACAGGTAGTAAGACCACAGTCCTCGCAGCTCTCTGTTAACCTGGCAGACCATGATGGTTCATGATGTTTAAGTTAGGTAACTATTACAAACAAAACCTGACATGAATTAATTTGGAAGATTACATGCATGGGAAAGTGCATATGTGAAAACAGTGAAGAACATTCTCTGAAGGGAGAAGTCAGAGCACAGTGTGACAGGTTCATTCACAGACAGTTGGTCATTTAGGGCATGTGTGTTGTCCAAGCTATTCACTATAAGGGTAGCTTGGAGAGAATAGAGAAAGGGAAGGAAAATGAGAAATCTCTTAGAGGCAATAAAGCAGACAAAATCTTGAAGAAAAGAAAAAAAAAACAATTTCTGGCACATGAAAACATTTTTGAAGCCCTGATCAGAAAAGGAAAAGAAAAGAAGTGGTGATTTTAATATCTTTGAGCAATGTCAGTAACACCATTAAACAAAAATGGCTTTAAGTACCAATGTAAGACCAGGTGTTAAACTGGAGAAGAAAGTGAGACCAATTATTATCTACCACAAGAAACCTTTATTAATCAGAGCTGGGGATAAATAAAACCAAAAGGGAAATGAAATAGAAAATAATTGAAGCAGAAAGAACTAAATCAACTCTTCAACATCAATAAAATTAATCAATTCTGACCATAACTGCTGCAATGAAGGGAAAAGATCACTTCAATGCAATGAGTTTTTCCCCATATTTTAGAATTACTGTTATTCTATTCTGTTCTTTGTTTTTAGAAAGTCAGTAAACTGTGATGACTAAAAATATCTTCATTCATTTGAATCCATGTTTTTACTTCTGTGTTACAGATGCTCCCAGCACAAATGCCTACACACTGTTCAGAAAGTCCTGACACAATTTTGAAGTAGGCAGGAACTGTTAAAAAATATTTGAATGATCAAAAACATACCCTATTTCACTCTTATCTGTAGAACTTGTTATAGTTTATTTTCAAGCTTAATGCCCTTCTTTCAGGAGTAATTCAAATTACCACACTTCAAAAAATTTTTGATAAACCTGTTTTGACTATGATAACTCCATCTTCAAATTTGTGTCTGAATGAGTTTGGTGAATTGTAATCTTTTAATTTAAAGATCATAATAAGCTTATGGAATAAGGAAGACTTTGGTATCAGGACTCTTTCAAAAACACAGTCTATTGAGGTTTAATTATAAATGGATTCAATTTCACTGGCTAAATGCCCAATGTAAAATTTGGTGGGGTAACTGGAAATGTGTTTTAGTTTTTTTTCTTTTTAAAACACAATCATTTAATCACAGGGTTAGGGATAATCTAGCCAGCCATGAAACATTTTCCCCTTTCTTACTTATTTTGCTTTGAGGGGTATTCTTCACCTTTGCATTTGAACTGAATTTCTGTTTGATGTGGTTATCCCACGTGAACAGAAGCCTTCTGGGGAAATTTTGTAGACTTAATATTTACTGAACTAATTCTGATTTCAATCCCCATTAAACTCAGAAACCTAAAAGAAAAACCCAAAATAAATCTTTCAACAAAGTCTCTAAGTGGAATGTGGGTCCGTCCTTTATAGGAGCTCTGGACTAGGTTTCAGACATCTGTAAGCTTACAAGTAGACAATAGTCACATAAAAGCCATTTGCTCAGACCTTCTAAACTTCTAGCAATTTCCACAAGTTTAGTAGACTCAAGGATTCAGATAAGCCAATGAGAAATGATTATAGCAATTATCATAACTGAGATGATTGTGTACCTCAGTGCTAAACAGTCCTTGTTGCTGGATAAAACAACACAACACCATCTAGTGAACTTCCATGTTCACCTTCTTTGTCTCCCCCTTGCCTTCACTCTACCTGGCAGAGCAGAAACTGGCCTAGAAATGGGATAGTAGAAGATGAGAGAAACTGCATTTTCTTTGTTCATCAGAAAGCAAAGGTGATTTGCTGTACATGTTGTCACCTCCACAAAGTTATTTTGGGAACAAAGAACATAGTGCCACCTTGTACTTTTGTCAACTTTCCAATCTCTTTGTATTTGTGGATATTTTTTCACTCTTTGCTTTTGTATTTGTATGAAGATATTTCTGTGAGCAGTATTTTTCAACAAAACCAGATTTAGCATGTCTCGCCTCACTGTATGAGTTTTATCCCAGTAAGCAACTATGTCTTCTCTGTCTGTGCTGTTCCCAACTTTGGCTCTGAATACAGCCTATTTCTACATTAGATGTACACATGCACCCAGTACTTAACTCCTCATTTGTAATACAATCATGGCTGAGTGGTTCCAGGTTATCTCACTTGATACCTGAACAGTCTTTATTTGGTGATAATCCTAAAGTAATGCAGGGTTTCTTCCAGGTATATATAAACCATATTAAGTTTCTGTGACAGAATTACATAAAGAACCAGATGTTAACTTTCCATTACTGATTACAGTAATCCAATTGGTGTTCAATTGGTCTCCTCATGTTTCATCACTGTTGTGGTTTTGTGCACCCTAATTTAAGAAAAAGAAAACTTTTATGTGAAGAGAGCGCAAGCCTTATTTTCCTGAGATTACAGTATAAATTTTGCAACTATACAATTTAAACTTGACTGCAGGTTCATTTTAGACCCTTGATTTTTAAAATAGATTTAGGTGAAAATTCTCCTGTCATTAGACATTTGTAGAGGAATGAAGAAAACCTCTGGAACAGGAAATAGCAGTGACCAAATTTGGTTCCTTGATGGCTAATAGAGAAAAAATTTAGTAATTTGTAGGGTCTCCTATACATTATCTACACTCATCATATGGTACTCCACAACATTACACAGTCTCTTCTTCTATAGATATGTTTGTCCTCTGTTAGAGTAGGAAACACAGATACAAGGAAATTAAATGTCTGTCTCAAACCTGTATTAAAATGCCACTTTGACAGCAGTTAGTGGCTTTTCCTCGGTGGTGAGTCTTTACAAGATAGTCAAAGTTCATGTGTCTTGAATCCCAATGACCTCAGTGAAATTTAGGACAAATGGAAAGTTTATGTTTTCTCTAGAAAGAATATATAAATTATCTGAAAGAGAAAGAGCCCAATGATTTTACAAGGTTTCTGAGTTATACAAACTGAGCATCTTGCTTGAGTGATAAATTCTGTCTTCACTTTTCATATCAGATTTTGGTGTGGGAAATTAACCAAAGAGAAGAGGTAAGTTACATTAATTGATGGATCAGATTAAAATTAGCATGTGGAGACTACCATTTCCTTGTCACATTTCTTACCATAAGGAATAACTGAAGAACAATATGAATTTTCAATTTTGGTCATTCAATAATAATCTGCACTCTATCTACCCCAGCCATCCACTGAAACAAAGTTAAAGTCAATGAGCCTGTTTTTATTTCTTGGTCTTTAATTTTATTGAGCTTGAATACAATGTATCAAGAAGGTTGCAAGACCAATATTTTTGAAGATAGAAGTTAAGTATAAAATACCAGAATCTACATGAGCTGTAATGAATAAAGTTTTGTATATGTAAAAAGACAACTTTGGAATTATAGCATTGGCAAATGTGTTTATAGTATTTTGGATAATATCTTTTATGTAATGAATCACAAATATAATATTTTCATTTTTCATAAAATAATCTGAACTTCATTTCATGTTTCTTTTTTATTTTTGTGTTGCAATTATTGAATATTGTTTTATTATTTTGTCATCATGACTTTCAATTCTTAGTTTTTATATTGTTATTGTTAATCATAAGATATTTAAGGGTAAGATGTTCTAGTTGTTGGAGGATTATCTTTATTATATTATTAAAACAGAAAACTCTAATGTTTGTAGGCATTGTAGTTTCCATTCTTATTTATCCAGTTAATGGAGCTTTTAAATATTGTGCTTTACATAAAATTAGTAGACTTTCCTTTCAATTAAAATTACTGTTATTTCTTTGGATGCCCTTTGAAATTTATTGACATTTTCCTTCCATATTAATTCACATTTTATATTGAAACAGTCTGTAGGAATTTGGAAATAAATATTGACACCTTTAAAATTTATGTATTTTAGATGTGTCTATTTCATATTCTTTTTTGGGAAGTGGGGGAAAAGTTGAGATAGGCTTCCTCTATGCAACTGCCCTGGTTGTGCTGGAAGTCACTTTGTTGGCCAGGCTGGCCTCAAAGTCAGAAATCAGCCTGTTTGCCTCCTGAGGGCTGGGATTAAAGGCATGTGCCACTATTCCCTCTTTTTAATCTTTTGTTTCTGCCTTGACTACTATTAATCATACTGATGAAAAGTTCCATTTCATTCAAGTCTATCTTCTAGACTGCTTTTGCAAAAGAAGACAGTATGCAGTGCAAACTAATAAAAGCTAAAGGAAGAAAAGCAATTATAGTTGAAGACATAGAAGAGGTAAGCAGTTAGTGGAAGTACACATACATATTTTTAATTTATGAATGCATTGTGTATTTCTGGGTTTTAAAAATTACATTCATTCATTATTTTCTTGTTTATTTATTTATTTTTAGCACTGCATATATGTGTGTGTGCAAAAGGACATACGTGGATTCCACAGACATCTTGTAGGACTCAGTTCTCTCCTTTCTCCATGTTTGTCTGAAAGTAAACCTTGTTTTGAGTCAGAGGGCACAGCTAGCCACTCGCTGACCAAAGTTAGCCAAAGAGGCTTGGAGGACTGTGGGCAGATAGGAGACAGGAAGTAATAAAGCAGGACTTAGAGGGATCTCAGCCCTTTTTGTAGGAAGGGATAGAAGAGGTAGGAAATCACTGGTGGGTACTTCACTGCTTCTCTGTTTCAGGTTCTTACCCCATTGTTGGATTTCTGATTTTAATTTGGTAAAGAATAATTAGATTAATGGTTCAGTATAGGAGTAATGTCTACAAAGCTTCTGACCACAAAGTCTAAGAAGTACAGAGGCAATTAAGTCTCTCTTCTCCCCACTATATTTGGTTCACTGCTAAAAATTTAAAATTAGTTGTCAGGTTGCACTCTACAAAAGTCAAGAAACAAAACTAAAGACAAACCAAATGGCACAAAACAAGCAAATGAAGAAGAAATAAGGAAAGAAAGGTAAAAAAGAAAAAATAAGAGAAGTAGGTAGAGTAAGAGTGAGTTTGACAGGAAGAGGAAACAGAACCAAAAGTAGAAAAAGAACAGTTACGTAGAGTATTTTGTTGTCTGACAAAAATCAAACATGCACAATTAGGAATATATGTGTATTGTAGGATATATGGAGGAGTTGAATTTGAAGATGTTAATGCTACATATTAAAACTAACTTTAGTGTTATTATGTTATGTGCTTTTTTAATCATGGTAATATTTGCTATAATGTAATTTTAAAATTTAACATTCTTAGAAATTCAAAGAATTGGGATATGAGAAATATCCAGTAATCAGAGTTTAAAAACCAGAAAGTGTAGGTTAGATCCTGGCCAACTTTATAAACTAAGAGGCTGGTTTGCTTTTTGAGCTTCCTCATCAATAAAATGGGAAAAATTTGCTGTATTATACCTATCATTCATCCTCTCACAAGTATATCAGGCTATTGTGTCCCTGAGACATAAATGCACATGTTTGTACAAAGTGTATGAATGTAATATCCTGCCTTCTTAATTGTAATGTTACTATGTTAAATGAATAACAAGTTATCTTCTCCCTCCTTTGGGTTCTAAGGTAGCTGGTCAACATGCAGACTCATGATGTACATTGCCTAATATATGAGGGTAGGCTATTACAAGATGGCAAGCTTGATGAGACGCACTGTTGAGAGAGGGCATTCTCCATATTTACTATTTCCACAGAGATCACATCTCGACCATTATATTTCCTTTCTAGGTCTGAATTACTCTTGAAGGGCTCTGACAGTCTAGTGAATCTGCTCCAGAAACTATCCATTATGTGAAGCTTCAAGTGTTTATTTTCTGAAAATGTGATACTTGCTGCCTCTTAATCAAATACAACTCTTAAGATATGTACTTGGTCTTGGAAGAGGTAAAGTCACTGAAGCCTCTAGGAATTTTCTGCTTTTCTTAACTCTAATTATTTCAAATCTTCTTTGGAAAATGATGATGTGTAAACCAAATGGTGATTTGTTTGAACATGTATTTGTTGATATCATGGTGTACTCTATAGAAATTCTGTAGTAGTTTATCTTCACTAACATGGTGATTATATTCTAGAAACTAAGTAAGATTTCCTGCTGACATGTGTTGTATACCATAAATTTTCCTTAGTTTGCCACATTTTGATGAAATTTTATATTAGTTGATATTTAGTTCGAATACAATTGAGTTTCTGGAAATAAAACTTGTTCCTCTATCCTTCTCTTCTCTTCTCTTCTCTTCTCTTCTCTTCTCTTCTCTTCTCTTCTCTTCTCTTCTCTTCTCTTTTCTCTCCCTCTATCCCTCTCCTCTCTTCTTCTCTCCCTCTAGCCAACCCTCCCCTCACTCATCTTTCATAATTTCATCTTATTTTCATTTTCACACTTACAAATTATGTGAAAGCTTGTTTAAGAACCACTAACAACAGAGAATCTGGTTTAATAATCTATCATCCAGTAGCTAATAGCATGATTATTGAATAATTCATGCATGTAAACCAGGATTCTCCCCAAAAAAAAACAACAAGATAGATGAATAAAGACTCATTACAAAGGCTATTTCTCATCATTGTAGAGGTTGAAGACTTATAAAAGAAATCTGAAAAATTATGAAGTCAGGAACAACAACTGGTATAATTCATTCTGAATTCAAAGGCAAGGCACATGTCTAACTTTCTGTTCATGTATCAATGCCTAAGAACTTCTGAGGAGTTCCAGAAGAAGGGTTGGAGTCAGAGCTGACAAATGACTAGGCTGGAGCATGTACACAGTCCAGCTCAAGAGGACAGAAAGAAAGCTCTTCTTTAACTGCCTTTCTATTCTATATGAGATCAAAATGTACCAGTCAATACCAAAACACTAAGACACTAGCATGATTGGATTATGTTTCCTCAATCTGTTTATTCAAATTGTTGTTGATTCTAGAAATATTGTTATGGACAAATAAAAAATAATGCTTTATAATTAACTGTGCATCTCTCAATCCATCAAGTTCACACAGCATTAGCCATTGTTGAGGGCTGATTACTCTGTATTCTCTTGCCATTTGATGATTATTAATTTGATTTTTGGGTGATTTGCACTGTAGGAAATTTGAAAATTTTAGTCATCTGAAAATTTGATCACATTAGTTAATTGTAAAATATGTATATCTGTAAGTTATCTTTTAATCTGTATGCCTATATTGAGGAGCTGTTACCCACGAATTGAAACATTCCCTCCCAATGAAGAATAAAGCTCCGCTAAGACTCAGCAATGCGTAAAAGTTACAAGGCTTAATACACTTGCCATACTATGAAGAAGCTCACAAGATTTCAAATTGAACAATTTCCCAATATTATATAAGCCATGAGCAATTGCTGAGAAAGATGAGACACTCTTATAATACTGTTGTGTAGGGTGCTGCATAGATGCAGGTCATTGAGGTGTAAAATGTATGGGGGTAAGCTCTTCAACATGCAGTTGCTTTTTGACACATCATGTTCTTATAGCCACAAAAAACTCATTAGTTCACCAGGATACATTTGGTGGAATTATTTCTTTGGTCTGTCCCTAAGAACTTGATAAGAGATAGTCAAAATTTGTTCACATCTCTCCAAGAAATGTCATATAAAATAACTGGCACCTGCTTGGGGTGGAAGAGCCAAAGATGCGGTGGAAAGGCATGATTACATTATAGCTGTAGTAGATGATAAAACCTGGAACTAAGGCATAGCCCTGGAGAATAATGTTCATAGAAGAAATATAGATGTTTCTGTTTTTCTTTGTGGTATGGGGTGTTATGCCTTTTTGCCATAACAAGAGTTGTAGTCTCTAAACATTGTTGAGAAGACACTTATCCAAGTCCAACCAGTATGAGAATAGAGAAATGCTGAGTAAATTCTAAGGTGACCTGAAACTGAATTGCAGGGGGTGGCACGCTTGCTCAATGAACTAGTACTACATCATATAACCAATACAATGATGCTTCCAAAATCGTTAGTGTGCCATTAATGGGTTACAGAATGTATTTCAAATTCCCTCCAAGAATATGCTTATGAGCAAACTATGAAAATGTTGGATGGGGACACATTTTTTTAGTTTCATTTTTTTATTGTCTACTATATTTTATTCATTTTTATTTCAGAAACAATATTATTTTGCATATCAATTCCAGTTCTCTCTCCCGTCCATCCTCCTATGTGCCTCACCAATCCCCACAAACCACCCCCACCCACTCTCCAAGGATAGTGATGATCCCCTTCCACCTGATGATCCCCTTCCACCGGGGATCATCAAAGACTTTTACATCCTTTGGGAGAGGGCCTAGACCCTCTTTCATGCATCTGGGCTACAATAGGATCGCTCCATAGGAAACGGATACCCAATGTCTATTAGTGCATTAGGGATAAACACTGGCTCCACTATTTAAGTTCTATAGACTGCCCAGGACTCCTAGCTGGCACCCGCATTTGGAGGGCTAGATTTGGTCCAATGCTGGTTCTGCAGCTTTATGACTAGGGTCTCTGGTCCCTCACTAGATCGTATCAACTGTTTCTTTGGGTTTCTCTACCATTGTCTTGGATCCTTTGCTCATCCCTCCTCGCTCTCCACAACTGAATTCCAGGAATATGGCTCAGTGTTTAGCTGTGGGTGCCTGCTTCTTCTTTGATCAGTTATTGCTATCTTCTAGTGTGACTTTTCTCCAGTTTCGTTATGTGGGCACTTAGGGCTATGAACTTTCCTCTTTCAAAGTGTTCCATAAGTTTGAATATGTTATGTGTACATTCTTGTTGAATCCTTGGAAGTCTTTAATTTCTTTTTTTATTTCTTCCTTGATCCAGGAATGGTGCAATTGTGCATTGGTCAATTTTCATGAGTTTGTAGGATTTCTGCAATTTGTTTTGTTGTTGAATTCTATCTTTAGAACATGGTGATCTAATAGGATACAGGGGGTTATTCAAATTTTTTGTATATGTTAAGGTTTTCTCTGTTGCCCAGTATGTTGTCAATCTTAGAGAAGGTTCCATGTGTCTCTGAGAAGAAATTATATTCTTTTGTGTTTAAATAGAATGTTCTATAGATGTTTGTTAAACCCAATTGAGTTATAACTACTGTTAGTTCCTTTGTTTGTTTGTTAAGTTTCTGTCTGTTAGGCCTGTCTAGTGGTGTGATTAGGGGGTTTATGTCTCACCTTATAAGTGTGTGAGAATATATAGGTTGATTGAGCTTTAATAATGCTTCTTTTACAAATGTGGGTGCCTTCACATTTGGGGCATAGATGTTCAGAATTGAGACTTCATCTTGGTGTACTTTTCCTGTGATGGATATGAAATGCCCTTATTCATCTCTTTAGATTGATTTTAGTTCAAAGTCTAATTTGTTGTATATTAGAATAGTTATACCATATTATTTCTTGGGTCCATTTGTTTGGAAAATCTTTTCCCAACACTTTAGTTTGAGGTAATTTCTATCTTTGACATTGAGGTGTGTTTCTTGTATGTAGCAGAAGGATGGATTCTTTCTTCATAATCATTCTGTTATCCTGTGTCTTTGTATAGGCAAATTAAAAACATGGAAATTGAGGGATATTAGTGTCTATTGATTATTAATTCTTGTTTGTTTTGGATTTGGTGGTGGTGGTAGTATTGTATATGGATTCCCCTCCCCTGTTTTCATGTGTCTTTTGGTAAAGTATGATTATCTGTTCCCTATATTTTTGTGAGTGTAGTTTTCCTTGCAGTACATTCTGTATGGATGGATTTGTGAATATTTATTGTGTAAATCTGTTTTTTTTTCATGGAATATCTTGTTTTCTCCATCTATAGTGATTGAAATCTTTGCTGGGTATACTACTTTGGGATGGCATCCATGCTCCCTTAGCATTTTTAGGACATCTATCCAGGACCTCCTGGCTTTCAGAGTTTCATTGAGATGTCAGGTACAATTCTGGTAGGTCTGTTTTTATATGTTTCTTGACAATTTTGCTCTGCTCCTCTTAATATTTTTTCTTCATTCTGTAAGTTTGGTGTTTTGATTATTATGTGATGAGGGACTTATTTTTGAGGTCCAGTCTACTTAGTGTTCTATAAGCTTCCTGTACTTTCATAGGCATATACTTCTTTGGGTTGGAGAAATTTTTCTTGTATCATTTTGTGGAATATATTTTCTGTGCTCTTGAGCTGCATTTCTTTACCTTATTTTATCCCTATTATTCGTTTTTTTACAGTTTTTTTATTTGAATTAGAAACAAGATTGTTTTACATGACAATCCCAGTTCCCTTCTCCCTCCCATCCTCTCCTGCCACCCCCCCAACTAAAACCCTACCTATCACATATCCTTTCTTCTATTCTTCCCCTGACTCAAACTTTCTGCTCCTTCATGACCTCTGCATCTTTTCTCTTTTTCCCTTCTCGTTCTCATAGCTCCCTCCCCCCTCTTCCCATGCTCTCAATTTGCTCAGGGAATCTTGACCCTTCCCCCTTCTCCAGGGGACCATGTATGTCTCTCTTAGTATCCTCCTTGTTTACTAGCTTCTCTGGCAGTGTGGATTGTAGGCTGTCAATCATTTACTCTATGTCTAAAATCCACATATGAGTGAGTACATATCATGTGTGTCTTTTTGTGATTGGGTTACCTCACTCAGAATGGTTTCTTCTAGTTCCATCCATTTTTCCTGCAAATTTCAAGATTCCATTGTTTTTTTTTCCCACTGCATAGTACTCCATTGTGTAAATGTACCATATTTTCTCTATCCATTCTTTGGTTGAGAGGCATCTAGACTCCAGTTTCTGGCTATTACAAATATTGCTGCTATGAACATTGTTGAGCACATGTCCTTGTTGTATGAATGTACTTCTTTTGGGTATATGCCTAAGAGTGGAATTGCTAAACCTATCAGAATTACACCTGACTTTTCAATGGAAACTCTGAAAGTCAGAAGTTCCTGGATAGATATTCTACCTATCCTTATTATCCTAACATTTGGCCTTTTCATGGTGTCCCATGTTTCCTGGATATTTTGTGTTAGGGATTTGTTGACCTTCAGATTTTCTTTGGTAGATGACTGTATTTTCTCTATTGAGTATTCAACACCTGAGATTCTCTCTTCCATATTTTATATTCTTTGGTTATACTTATATCTGTAGTTCCTGATTGTTTACCCAGCTTTTCTATTTCCAGCATCCACTCATTCTGTGTTTTCATTATTTTTTCTATTTCAGCATTCAAGTTTTGAAATTTTTGAGTTGTTTCCTTCATTTGTTCTTTTACTTTTTATTTGATTTCTTTGCATTCTTTAATGGATTTGTTTATTTCTTGAATTTTTTGTCTTTTCCTCCATTTCCTTTTTTTTCTTCCATTTCTTTAAGGGGTTTTCTCATTTCCTCTTTGATGGTCTCTAATATGTTCATAAAGTTATTTTTAAGGTCTTCTTCTTCTGCTTCATCTATGTTGAGATGTTCAGGTCTTGCTGGTGTAGAATCCCTATATTCTGGTAATGTCATATAAGGCTGTTGTTAAGTGTGTTCTTATACTCTTGTCTTCCCATTCCTTTTTCTAGTGGGTGCAGGTTGGGTCTCTCCTACTCCACTCATCTTCCTGTGGTGTAGGTGGGCCAAGGCTTCAGTGTCTGCAACTCTGTATGGTCTGGTCTTTCCTGATATTCTCCTCAGCCAAGTTTAGGGCATGGGGGGACTAAGATGGTAGAGGGGGCCCAAGTCTAAGGTGTGGTCAGACTCCAAGTAGTCCATCCTGCTGGGCCAGGTTTACTACACATAGAGCAGTCCTAGGAAGTTCCAAGGGCAGAAGGTGGCAGTTGGGACCAAGCAGAACCCACACTAACCTCAAGCAGTTGACCGAGGAGTGGAAAAACTGAGGTGTGGCCAGACTCTGGGGAGTCTGTCATGCCAAGATGGATCCACCACATGCAGAGCCAAAATGTTGGGTGGACTTTACAGTGGAAAATAATTCATGAAACAGAGGATAAGTTCTACTCTTAAAGAAACTGCCCAGGTAAGGAATGAAATGCAGGTAGAAAAGATGTAAAGATGGCTTCCTCCATTTTGAGAATTGCAGAAAATGTAGTTAAAATAGACAACAAGTAGAAACTTTGGCTTGTTATTTGTTAAAGATGATGGGATGAAAAGTACAAATGAGAGCTTTGTAAAAATAGGTGAAACCAAGTGAAGAATGAGAAGGTGACTAAAAAAAATGGGACAGAAGTGACAGAATAAGCAACCTGTATTAAGCAAAGACAGCATCCATGATTCAGCAGGCAGACAGGGACCTCAATAATGGTGCAAAAGAGAAAACTTGGGTAATTAATGAACATTCTACATTTCTACTGCTTCCAATGGGGAAGATTTTTAAAAAGTATGAGCCTCCAATATTTGCTCTTGAGGCTTCGTGACTTGAGGGAACATAGGATTAATCTGAGATCTGAGTATGGGGACAGCAGTGCTCAATGCCCGAATCTCTGGGCCAGATACAATTGTATTTACATGAGAATTAAGAAAGATTGAAGCTGAGCATGGATGCACACATCTTTAATCCCAACTCTTTGGAAGAAGAGGCAAGAGGATTCTGAGTTGAGGCCAACCTGGTCTACAAAACAAGTTCCAGGACAGCCAGAGCTGCATAGAGAAACAAGGTCTCTAAAGGTTAAAAAAGAAAAAGAAAAAGGTAAGGAAGAAAGAAAGATTTATTCAGCTGCCACCAATATGCAGGTCTTGTGGTTTCTCTGATATCCATGGAAACATAATTTTTAAGAGGTAAAAGATACACTGACACTGTCACACCTTAGTGCCTAGTTGCTAATGCCACTAAGAGGCCATTAGAGCAGGGTAAACACAGAGAAATATAACATCTGCCCAGTTTACCAGAAGGTGAATGTAGCAGTATTTGTGCCAAGCAGAATTTCCTGTAATTATCATTAAGATCAATATTAATAGAATTACTAACAGCAATTAATACCAGAAATTATTAATAGTAAGCCAATGTAGTGGTCAGGTGTTAGAAGGTGTTAAAGCCTGTGCAACAGTTCATAGAGCATGTAAATTTTAGAATAGTGCAGGTGACCAAAATTAAGTGTGTCCTGGGATGGCAATTATTCCTCTGAAATATGTGATTTGCATCTGACACTTGCAAGAAAGTACACATGTCAAGGGATTGTTTACTCAGTCTGGAGCTTTTTCAGCATTCCTGTATGGTCAAAGAAAAAAACAAAAATGCCCAGAGTGTTAACCCAGAACCTATCATAATCATAATCCTAGTGGCAGGCACAGCAGGCTAGAAACATGGTCTTCCTCTCCTGTAGCCTGACCCAGCCCAAGCAGTACAATCCAGCCTTGTAGAAACTGCCAGCTGTGGGAATACACAACGTCTTGAAGCATCAGCAGCTTTCCAGGATGAGGAGGCCACATGGGACAAGAAATATGACTGTGGATTATAGAGGATTAGATATAGGAGTGTCTCCCATTAATGCCACTTTACCCAAAGTTGCTCTCAACAAAACTACTTATTTAAATGGGGGGAACTTTCCATGCTCTGTGGGACTTTGGTAATGTTTCTTTTAAAAATAGTCCCTTAGTGATTCAGGACAATTAACAGTTGTTTGGAGCTAACAATAGGACCTTTAAATTCTCTGTCCTGTAAAAGAGGCTTCAGCATGTAATGATAAGCTAGGAGTACTTTATGGCTTTGGAAGAACATCTGGAATTACACTTCAAGTTAAGGAGTTTGAATAACAGCAACCTGAATAAGTGAGAATCATAATCCCAGGAGCCACACTGCTGACAAAATCTACTACCAGAGAGAAGCTACCTTCCTGCAAGTTATTTTAGGGGAACATTCAGAATCCCAGGAGCCATATGATCTATTACCACAGGGCTTAGCTAGATGCCTCGTCAATGCTGTCTCATTTTCATAATAACAGAAAGCACTTTGGTGACAACTGGAAAAGGATTTGTCATCAACAATCTTGCTACAGTATGAGTATGAACATGCCAAGTATGATATATCTACTAAAGCAATAGTAGCATGGCCATTGTAGGTGTAATTAGCTACTTTCAGATTGAATTTAAGCACAGATCTATAGAAAGAAATCATATTATAAGCCAAAACAAAGCTAGGGTTTGGGGTAGGTCTTAGGCTCCGGATGTGAAGTCATGTTATTCTTTTCTTTAATGGAAGTGAAGTGCCTATCAAATTTCCTTCTAAATGTTTGTGTGTGCATCTATAGGATTAATGCTGCTTTCATCCTCCTCATTATTCAGGCCGAGAGAGAATTTCTGAAATGGGCCAAGTACTGCAGAGAATCTTAATCTGTAAAGCTCCTAAGAATAAATAGCTGTGCTTATTTTACAGTGATCCAAATGCATGCTTGTAATTGGAGGAAAGTAATTAGATATTTATATCATTCCACCAAAGCTCTGTGAACATACTAAGGGGGCTAGTAAAGAATCTATGGGTCATAATCCTTTTGGGAGTCGTGTTTACATTATGATTTGTAAAAATAGCAAAATTGCAGTTATGAAGTAGCAACAAAATAATTTTATGGTTGGTGGTCACCACAACATGAGAAAATGCATTAAAAGTTCTCAGTATTTGGAAGGTTGAGAACCACTGATCCAGAGGAAGCAGTAGACTACTTGTGAAGCAATTTCTTCTGAATCAAAAAGTTCAGTGCTGGATGGATAAACTAATGAAAGGCCGAGGAACTTCAGAAAGTTCCATGATTACATGATCCTTACTGAGGTTTCTGTAAACCATAGCAATTTATGTGTAAACAGAAACTTTTCCATAGTGCTTACAGCTAGCTGTGTATGGAGCTGCAGGAGTCATCTCCCATGTTGGGGTCAGGTTTTCAGTGATTTCACTGCCTTTGAGTCATCCATGATACTATAATTTTATACATGCTCCTGTATGGGACCATAAGAAAGCCCTTGGTACTGTCCAGACTTGGATGAAATTATTTCTTCAGTCTGTCTTCAATACTCTACCTGAGTTAGTATTCCCCTATAAAAGCCACAACATAACTTATTGTATCTCAAAGTTGCATTTTAAGAAGGAAACGGAGAAACTGACAGAGAGAGAAACAAGGAAAGGGAGGAAAATAGTTACATGAATAAATAAATTCAGCTAATTGTTAAAATATTTGTATATACTGTCAGCTTCAGTTTTTGTGCTCAATTTTATCATTAGTGACAGTGCTGTTTCTAGTCCAATAGATTCTACTGTTCAAGAAAAATATTTTAAGTATTTGGTTATACCTAACCATTTTGGCAGTTGCCTTGCATTCTTTCTGGCATGGCCTTTCTATGCTGATTTGGACCGCTGCATACTTGTGGGCTGATGAATACTGAGTTCTTCTTTGTGGACTCCTTCAGCACAAAGTTATTTTGCACTAGAAGCAGATTAGATCCAAGTATGTGTCATTTATCTTCCATTATCTGTGAATAATATATACTTCCAATGAACACAATATACAAACAAAAATAACAAGAATGGAAAATGTTTCAGTTATGAGTGGAGAAACATTTGGACATAGGTGATCTCAGTGTATTTCTAGTTATTTGAAGAACACACTACCCAGTGGATTTGCAGGAAATATCAGACAGGTTTTGCTTTTACTTCTATTCAATATTATTTTGAGCACAGCAGGTGATGGATGGCAAGCAGATGGGAAACAGAGACCTGTAGACAAGACACATATTGAAAGTTTTATTGAGGGAGAGGTAAAATAATAATGGAAGGAAAGGGAAAAGAGGTAAAGAGACACAAAGACAGAGAGAGAACAGAAGAGAAGCGCGTGTGTCTGTGTGAGTTTGTGTGTGTGTGTGTGTGTGTGTGTGTGTGTGTGTGAGAGAGAGAGAGAGAGAGAGAGAGAGAGAGAGAGAGAGAGAGAGAGAGAGAGACAGAGACAGAGACAGAGAGACAGAGAGACAGAGAGACAGAGAGATACAGAAAAGTCCTTTCTGCTCCTTGACAGATACTACAGGAAGGATAGCAGAATTGGGTGGAGTTTTTTAAAGCGATCTTTGCACCTGCATGCAGACTACATAGGGAAGTAGCAGCCATAGAATCCTGGCCTGACCAGGGTACAGCCTGAGTGCATTCTGCTAGGTGACCGGGGTCAGTCCAGCATAAAGACTGAATCATTACAATATGTACTGAGTAAACAAAATCCTTGTTAATCTGAACATCTATCATTTTTCCAAATAGGTGAAGAATCTGAATGCAATCAGTCACCAGAAATGTTAGCCAGTTTAGCCAATTCGTTTCTACAGGACAGTACCCCAGAAAAGGGCAAAGAGATGACAGTAAAAATGACTTGGAAATATTGTTTTAACATGTTGCTTAGTAAAAGCCTAACCACACATCAACATATGCTACCTCAGTAGCCCTCTCTTTTGAATTCAAGAAGTATACGGTAAGCAATATTATCATAATTTTGAGCAGAGTGTCATGAATAATTGCAATGAAGTTTTAGCCATCATTTCTTTCATTTACATTTGTAACTGAAGAAGACAAAAGAATTCTATCTGTTTTAACTCTTAATGTCTGTTCTTGTCAATAGGCAAGTAAACTTCTTGCCTACTTTTTAAGCTTACAGTTTTGGAAATCATACTGTGCAATTTTGTAAAAGGTTTCAACATTATCCACCATTCCTCAATCACTTAGTGATCAAGCCAGGCTGTGGTCCTGGAATCACCATTTAGATGTGAAGAGTAGAATAGACACACTGAGGTCAAAATGCAGGTGTCAGGGGGAGGCATACAAAGCCACAAAGGAGTTTTTGACAACGAAAATGTGTTCAGATGTCTACCCACTAAAATTGTTCTCTGTCCTTCTGTCATCCCATAAGGACATAAAGGAAATCTCAAGAAACACCCAGGCACATTTTATGATGTTCTGGCATCAGTTAATGTCCTGGATATCATGTCAATGTTTTACAGTGATTTTCTCTGCTTGGACCAAATGCATAAGCTGTCCTTTGTTTCCACACAGTTATCACACTGTTTGGAACTCCTAGTAGCACTGGAGCCTGTCCCCCTGTGGTAAATGATAAATAACTCTCACATGCACACTTTCATGCCTCATATTCCTGCTTCAATGTAGACACTGATATTAGGAAGTAGATGGATAGTCTTTAGATGTATAATTTCACTTCCCCTTAACCACTCACTTTCCTATTTTCCTCTCAAGGCAGTCTTTAAAGGACCGTTTTGAAATTACTTTTTCTCCTTTAATAGTCCCACAAGAGGTATCTTGCTTTCATTTTGAATGAATTTCGCAGATGTGTCTCATAGGAATAACACCATGATATAAAACAGAAGACAATACGTGTTGTTCAGGAACACAGTTGCAGAATGTTGAGTAATACCTCACTATTCTAATATAAGAAACAATGTACTTTACAACAGAAACCATGATAAAACCACCAGTGTTTCCTCATACAACACAAAGGAGAATATATTTTCTAATTCTGGATCCTACTCCTGTCTCTTCCCTAGTTAGTGTGTGACTTCTGTCACCAAAGCAAAAGCACTCGCTTGTCCCAAGATGCTAATTATTCTGCTCACAATGAACAGCTACTGTGAGAATCAGGATGGATGGCACACAGGCTTTTTACAGCCTTCTAATGATATTTAAACATTTAGGAAGTTTAGTACTAATGCTTATTGTGTTAACATCAGCATGGAAATTGAAGCTTATAAAGAAATATAGCATCTGTTCATGCATTCAATCATAAAATGTCACGAGGTTAAATACATTACAATTTATTTACTGATTCAAAAGAAACTTTTATAGAGTTTCTCAACATAGAAATTTAAAAACAATAATTATTTTACATTCAATTTTTAAAAGTATCTTAGAGGTCAAAGAGGAAGAAACAGTCACATAATAGATTAGACTTTTACAGTGTCAATTATAATTTTTTAAAGATTTATTTATTTATTTTTCTCTGTGTATGAATTTGCCTGAATGTATTCACATGTGTCATAGGTGTGCTTAGTGCCAGTAGAGGCTGGCACATGACTTTAGATGGCCTTTAGATAGAATTATAGATAGCTGTTAGCTGCCACGGGTGTGCTGGGAAAAAAAAAAAAAAAACAGCTCCTCTCTAATAAGAGTGAGTTTTCTCATTCAATGAGCTATCTCTCCAGCCTCTGTGGGAACTTTTAAAATTTCATTTTAAAATTAGAATTTAACAGCAACAAAAAAATAAGGAAGTCAATTAAGATGACATGATTTAGATAAATCAGAAGACAGAAAGCAGGTTATTCTCAACAAAGATGCTAGCATTTTGCAATCTGTTCTTTTAAATTTTTATTGGTTCTTTTGCCATTACAGCACCTAATAGCAGATATTTTCTTGAAATATGAGAGTGTAAGTAGGCAATATAAGTAACAACTGGCAGCACAGGTACTGTGTAAACTGAATCCTGTTTAATCTCCCTGGGAAAGGGAAATATATTAGTCAGTGGACTGGGAGCCTTGGGGAACAGCAGGGATCAGGTCAGGGGAGGGGAGAAAATGCTGGAAGAAACTACTTGAATTGGTGCAGATTTTTGAGCTCAAGGTAGAAACCTAGTGCAATGGAAAGTTCATAGAATCTATGAAGTAACCCTAGCAAACACTCCCAGTAATGGGGGACAGGGAGCCTGAAGTAGCCATATTCTGAAACCAGTCAAGACCTCAAGTGGAGGGAATGGTAACCCCCCCCCCACAAAACCTCCTACAATTCGTCCAGTCTCCAGAGTGTTCTGAGACCAGAGCCTAGCAAAATCCTCATCAAAGTTATCAGAGAGCCTTCATCCAGGAACTGATAGGAGCAGATGCACAGACCCACTGCTAAACATTAGCAGAAGACATCAGTAAGTTCTGCAGAGGAAGGGAAGGAAGGATTGGAGGAAACCACAATAACCACAGCCAACAAAATCTCAACTCATTGGGACTCATGGGAGCTCACAGAGTTCTGGGAGCCCATAGGGGTTCTGATCTAGGTCCCCCACATATATATTATGGCCCTATTAAATTGATGTCCTTGTGAGATTCCTAAGACTGGGAGCAGGGGCTGTCTCTGACTCTTGCCTGCTTGAGGGACACTTTCTCCTACTGAGTTGCCTCCTCCAGCCTTAATGTGAATATATGTGCCTGGTCTCATTATAGCTTGCTATGACATGACATGTTTGGATGATATCCCTTGAAGTCCTGCTCTTGTCTGAGGGTGGTGTTACTTAAATTATTTAACTTTTCCATCCTTCCATTTCTTCTTCTGAAAAAACTAGGATGATCATGTACTTACTACCTTGTTGCTTCATTGTTAGGATGACATACATTCCCTTCTTGGAAGAATTTAAAGAATGTTTGGAAAATTATAACAGTACAACTGGTAAGTATTGTTATCTCTTTATTTATGTTTTCTTCAGAATCTCCACCGGAAAACTACCATATATAGATTATTCACAACTAGGATAATTCTATATAACTTCACATATAAATAAATATCCATATGAGTTCCCCTGACATTATTATATACTGTGGCATAGTACTTTTATCATGTGAAATCTAAGTAGCAAATGTATTTATATTCATTTTGCACATAAGAAAATTTAGATGTCCTGTGAAAATCTCATTTATTCGTGGTATGAATTTAAAATGGATTTGAATTACATACACACTGTCCCTGGAGCTTGCTTTATGAACATTATCTTTCAATGAACACTATGCTATAACAGATAATATCTGTGATATTTTCTTGTTATTAAAATGGCAAAAGATTGTATAATTTATCAAATATTCTGGGCAAACATGATTTTATTAAATATTGTTTTGCCAACTCACTAAAAATTCCCACTAAACTCCTGAGTCTTGAACTTAATTAATAACTTTCTGAATTTGCTGTATTCTCAGACTGGCCACAAGATGGCAACCTTCACTAAGAAGTGTTTACTTGTTCAGGTGCAAAACACATAATTAGCTAGCTAGCATTCATTAGGGTCAGGTTGGATGGCAAGACCTTTTGCACATGCTTTCATGAAAATATATACAATGTTAACTAAGTTAATTCAGTGCCAACAACCATTATGGATGATAATCAAACTATGTATTCAAAGCTCTACCTTGTACTTCTATTTGTTCAAAAGCATTGTGCCAATGTATATATTTAACATTCTATTATTAAGATGAAAGCCCTTGGTCTGCTTTTGTGTTCTTTCACTGTACATATTTTGATAGTAAAAACATTATTTATTCCCAAGGGAAAAGACTCTTACAATGTACCTACCATGTGAGTGCTTATATGGAATAAACATTTGACTGTTCTGTGGCCTGTCAGCATTACTACGGCCCATCAACACTGTCAGAGCATTTGTAAGAGACTAAACACTGAGGCAGAAACCTTGATAATTCAGACAGATGAACTCTGAACCCATGAACACGGTTCATTATTGGCAGATGTTGAAGACTAATCATATGCTGAAAATAACTGTTTCAATTATTTCACATTTCTAAGTGAAACAGCTTTTAAAATGTAGAATGAAAACACTATAAGAAGAATTACGAAGGCCACATGCACATTATCAAACCAGCCCACTTCAAACTACAGTTCAAGCAGAATTTCAAGGCCTTGCTCACACTTGAAATGCTTGGCTATGGTTAAAGAAGATTTTCATGTTTAAGTAACAATTTTCTCTAATGGGAGGATCTGATCCGAGGGCTGTCAGTTGTCTTTAAACCATTTAATACAATTGCCAGGCAGCTATGGAACGGTCTTCTGTGAGTGTTGGGGTCAATGAAGAGTCATGTGTGGCTCAAACTTTCTCTCCACAGAATCTGTAGCTTCTTGGCTCTGGCCAGCTCTGGAGCAGAAAATGGATTTGAGAGATTAAACCTAAATCTCATGTGCATGAAGGCAAGCCACTAAGTTTAAAACTACCGTGCTGGCTGCACGGGGAAAGGAAGGCTCAAAACACACTGCCAGCAAGCATCTATACTGAGGGCTAAGCTTTAAGTGGACTTTTGTTCCCTTAGGAGTAAAATGGATATTTTAATAAACAAAGATTTTATAGTTGCATGCACACATACACTAAAATTTCTTTTGATGTATTTACTTGTTTATTGAGGAGGTGTGATTTTAGCTCTCTGTGATCAGACCTTCTCACCCTGTTTATCACAGTCAACTTAACATTCAGTTCTATTAAAACTAGTCCATCAAAGTTTTGTCAGGACACAGGAGGTTTTTCTCTGTTGTTTCTACATTGAAAATATAACCTCCAGTTGTGCTGTGGCCAGCTGAGTAGACCTAAGGTGGCATTCCATACTGCTGTGATAATTGCTGAACTAGAAAGTCAAGATTTCCCCTTAGGAAACATGTAAAACCTGGGAAGTAATAGAGTGCAGTAGATATTTTGCAACTCTGTAGTAATGATACTATAGAGTATAAGGGAGATGGTGGGGTAGGGACATATGCAAGAAAGTTGGAAGGGAGAGTAATCAGGAATCACTAAATGCATTCATGATCTTGTCAAAGAGAAAGCGTAATTGTTTAAAAGAGACTGTGTCCAAATTCACTTGATTCTAAACATTGCCTCTGAGGGAAAGACAGTTGGCATTGTCATGTCTACTTATTATTTTAACATATTGAATAATTAATGAAAACTGCAGGAGAAAAAGATAATCTATGATATTTCCACCAAGAATGATTTGTGAATAATATCCATTGAATGAAATATAACTGGCATAACATAACGACTTGCATGTAGTATATATTGTTTCTTATAGAGCTATTTGCATTGCTTTAAATATAAGATTTTTATTAATTCTTAAAATTTCATATAGTGCATATTTATAATATTAACCCCTAATTCTACTAAACCCATTATATATATTCTGCATTAAAATTTTATGTCTTCTTGTTTAATTTAGTAGTAACCCATCATTGACACCAATTTGTACTTCTCATATACACCTGAATATAGGCTGTCCACTGGAGCATAGCTGACTTACTTAGGGCACATCCTTAAATAAAATTGATCCATGTCCAGAAATAATTAAACTGCCCATAGCTTTTCATATAGGGGCGGGGCTTCTGCCCATAGCTTTTCATATAGGGGCGGGGCTTCTGAGCACTTCTTCCTTCCTTGATAGAATACTGAGTACTTGATCTTATGCAGGTTTTATGCAGACAACTACAGCTACTAGTAAGTGTCTGTGACTGAAGCCCTCCTGTCATGTCCCTAAGACCTTATTTCCTCCTATTACTCCCTAACCTCTAACCTCTAGCATGTACAATATTTACTCCTTCTTCAATATTGGTACCAGTACCTTAGTGGGAATGTTTCCAAACATAAGTGAAGCTTTGGTGCAGTTGAATCACAATCACAACACAGCCAATTCTCAGACAACTGAAGCTCGTTCATTAATGGGCTAATCTAAGTCTGTCTTCAAAATGAGGCTTTCACAGTCCTCCTGATGAAAAAGTAAATTTATAAAACATCACTTGATTTTTGTTTCCCTCAACTGAAGAATGGATAGAGAAAATGTGGTACATTTACACAATGGAGTACTACTCAGCAGAAAAAAAAATGGAATCTTGAAATTTGCAGGAAAATGGATGGAACAGGAAGAAACCATTCTGAGCGAGGTAACCCAATCACAAAAAGACAGACATGGTATGTACTCACTCATATGTGGACCTGCTTTATGATACATAGTAGTGACCTTGCTTTATCAAAGCTGTTTTTAATGATGTTGCTCAGAATGGTTTCCTTCCAGATGATGATTGAGAAGCTAATTTAGAAAAAAAAGTGGTGCCAGGTATCACAAGAGTAACAGAACTGTGCTGTTTTCTGGGTTTTTGTTTTTTACTTTTTTTTTTTTAATGGAGTGTGCTAGATGTCTCTATGATTTTGTTCAAATGACTGCAGAACTTGGAAAAGCTGTTGCTGTTATTGATGCATAACATAATGCCTATATAAGTATCCCAGTGTTGAGTTGGCATTGTACAAAAATTAACAGCCATATTGGTCTAGAAATGTTGAACTTAATTTTTTTCCATTTGTACAGGGGTCACTCATTGTATTAAATATGAAACGTCTTAAAAAAAATGAAGGGATTTTGAGAGCCCATCCTATGTGAAGGGATGCTCTCTTCGCCTGGATACATGGGGAAGGGCCTAGGCCCAGCCCAGGATGATGTGGTAGACTTTGGGGAGCCCTTTTTGAGGGTCTTACCCTGCCTGGGGAGTGGATGGGGGATGACTAGTGGCAGGTGGGATGTTGGGGTAGGAGGGGAGGGAGAGGAAGAAGGGATTGACATGTGAAACAAGCTTGTTCCTAATTTGAACTAATAAAAGAATAAAAAAAAATCACTTGTAGTTTTTGTTAAAAATATATTTAAGAGGCACTAGTGAATAATACAAAATCAACTCATAAGAATACTTTTATTATGAATGTTTTACCAAAAATACAACGTTCTATATTTGGTTAGTTCAATGAAAAAAAATACCTGAGTCTAAGTCTGCTATGAAAGAAAAACTGGAAGTAGAATTGAGTGTATTAGATACTGCAACAGAGCCGCAGGCAGAGAGTATGAGGGACACTTTCTTTTTTAATAACCAATTATTGTAACAGTTGCATGTTTTATTTATGTGGAGGGAGGTCAAAAACTTTGAATACTGAAGTATAGTCCTTGTGGAAAATAACAGTCGTACACCACCTCCCCTAAAGTGTTGCCAATGCAGTGTGAGCTGCCTGGGGATGATAGTCAGGATCCCAAGAAAGGATGAAGTCAAAGTGAAGCTGTGTTCTTAGCAGTGGTAAGGAAGGCCATGATCCTCAAAGCAAATTAAAAAAAATAATTTTGAGATGATAATATAATTGGAGCATTTCCCCTTCCATTCCCTTCCTTCAAACTATTCTTTGTTCTTTTTAAACTTCATGACCTATTATTATTATTTGTTATTATTATTATTATTTTTAATGTTAGTGTCTTTTAAAATCTGAAGCGAGCAAATAAACTTGCAATCACAGGATAATTTTCAAAAATCTAGGCAGGCAAGAACTCTAAGTGAGTTTATCTTTATCTTATGATTTTCTTTAAGTCAACTAAGATAATACATTTAATGAGGCCACAGACTCTACACCAACTGCAACCCACTGAAAATGGATTCTTAGTTCCCATGTCAGCTCTGTCCCTACATCTTTCCTTCTTTCTGATACACAAAAGCGAGGTTCCTTTTCTCTTGAACTGTAAGCTCTGAGCAAACCACTGTCTCATAAATCTACTTAATTCAAATCCTATGCTCCCAGCCCCTAATAAAGTGATGTCACGCCATTAGAATATATTTTGATTCATCTGTCATAGCCTGCATTTCATATTGAGTTCCCCAGATTCCCTAGTTGAATTTATTAGTTTGTGTATAGTGGTGAAGTCTGCAAGTTTTTCCAAATGCAGAGAAAAGTGTGTCACAGCTGCAACCAAATTGCAGCAGCCCCCATCAGTGGGCTCATGTGTTTTTCCTAGATCTTATACCTCCTCCAATGAAGGTAAAACTCTAGTGTCCTGTCTGCTTATAAATTCTGTTTCTCCAAACATAAAAGGCAGTGTATAGTGCCCAGATTTGGGATCAGTTTACTTGCTATGTCAGGGAGCACAGCTGCTGAGGCTGTCAGACAATTCTCCTCAAGTGATGGCACCATGATGTACTTGCCTCTATGCTACATGAGATCTCCAGTTGTCCCCATCCTTCTCTTACTATTTGGTATTTTCGGATGGCTCCTCATGTCTTTTAGGTCAGAATACTGAGAACATCAGGAGCTATATCTGTTTTCATGTGAATTTGTATATCTGTGTCAAAGTTTCATATGTGTGAATGCTTTCAGAGGTCAAAAGAGAACATTGGATGCCCTGGAGCTGAAGTTATTGGAGGTTATGTGCTTTTTGATCTTGGTGCTAGGAACTATACCTTTGTACTCTGCAAGAGCAATAAATGCACTTAACTACTAAGCTATCTCTCCAGCACATAGGAACTATACTTTAATTATTTCCAGAGAATATGTTTTTGGGGGAAGTAATTAAAATAATAGCAAGAATATAAAAAGGAAAGAAAAATTTTTGGCATGACATTATGAGACAAGGAACCTCCAAAGGCGCCTTTGAGTTCATTTTCTATTGGCCATCTACTGCTCTGCATGGAGCCTGCCTGCTTCTGCTTTTCTGAGTTCATAATTCTGTTGGTGCTGTTTTTAGAATGCCTTTTTTCTTGGTGTCCTCTATCCCATCTAGTTCTTAATCTCTTTCCTTCCCTCTTCTGCAGGGTTCCATGTTTTCTGTGTGGAGGGACTCGATGGAAAAATTTGACTTTGGACTGATTGTCTGGAGATCTTTCACTGTTATGTAATGTGTAACTATGGGATTCTATATCTGTTCCAATTCTGCTGCAAGAACAAGCTTCTCTGATGATGGTTGAGTAGGAATCAGATCTGTAAGTATAGCAGAAAATTATTAAGAGTCATTATTTTGCTACATTCCTTTAGTAGAACTAAAGTATTTGGTTTTTCCTCTAGGTCCCGGGCTATCTTGTCTCGGCTAGTTGGTCAGCTAAGCAAGGCTTGGTATAGATGTTGTCTCACAATGTGAGACATAAGTCAAATCATATATGGGTGTGTTATTCCCAAGAGCTTTGTACCAACATTTTAAAGGTATATCTTGCAGACAGGGTAACAATGTGGATTAAAGAGTTTGTAGTTGGGTTAGTACTTACCTTTCTCTTTTGGGAGCATTCATAGTACCTTTGTGTACCAAGAATGCTAGCCCATGGGTTGAAGGCTGCATGTAAGCAACATCTGGACTTTAACATACACAGGGAGTTATGTGGTAGTGTCTTCAGCAACAGGGACTTATTAGTTTGTGGAGGGTAAAGATGTCCATCTTATAAATACACAAAATCTGTCTTATAAATCAATATGAATCTGAAGATTTTGATTTGTTATTTCCTTTACCTTGAAAACAAATTTTTTGTGAAGTTACTAAGACACAGATCCTTTGTCTTAAAGAAATGTGTCCTTTAATATGTGTGTTCATGTGATTCTAGTTGATAACTGAACTGGATTATCCTTTTACTAATTATACATTTACACATCTCACATATCACAGTACCTGATATTGGCTTCAAATCCTTCCACTGATGCCCAATTTTCATCAAAGAGAAGGTCAGAACATACTTTATGAAATCTCTTTCTATCTTTTTTGGGGCCCTTCCTTTGATGTTGTGCCCTCAGTTTGAATATATGTTCTGGACCTCCCAGTGTCATTCCAATTTTCTAAGATTGTTTTCCTAGTGTATAATTATGTTGTGGGAAGAGGGTTGCAATTAAGCCACAGGTTTGGGATCATGGCCCTACGTTTTAAGAATAATCATTAGAAAGTGCTTTCCTCTTTCCTCCAACTCTAGAAATAAACATAGAATGCAAATCCAGTCCTTCTCAGAGCTAATCCTTTTAACCATTTTACATATCTCATTTGCAATATTCCCCAAGCTGGCACTTTTTGTGTGGTACTTTCCCTATAAATTAATGTATTTATTGTGAGAATATATAGAATATATAGAGAAACTGGGTAGAGTTTCAGCATTGGCATATTTAGATCACTGCTCCAGTGAAAATATTGTTTCAATGAATACTTGGTCCATTTTTGTCCCGATTTTCCGTTGTGTGTGTGTGTGTTAGTATGTGGAGCCAAAAGAGTGAGACTGCATGAACACATTCACACATTTCTACAGAGAAAGCATTTTGGTACCTGCAATGGGCACTCACTTCTTCATGATGATATTTATATGTACAGTTTTTGGACTGACTTACATTATGGGAATGAAGATTAGGAAAACAAATACCTACTTAAAATAAGTTTCTTCGTCCAATTCCATGCCTGTCCCCAGATGTTTGGTTGAGATTTTCTATGCCTTTATTTTGGATAATAAACAATATAATTAACTTCCATATTTCTTAGCTTTTCCTACTTATAAAACTACAGTATTGGGACTTTCCATTCCAAATGGATCTTCTGTCCCTAACTTTTTGTTCTCAAACTTAAACTCTCAACATGAGCTCATCAAGACCTTTTTCTTTAAGAAAGAAACCTAGTTAGCAGATGACTTCCAGAATACTGCCCAACACTAACACTACTATACAGAATATACTTTCAGTAATTTACTCAAGATTATTCAATAGCCTTCTACCTCTTGTAGGATTTGATAGGTAACACAAAACAATCAGATCTCCATGCCTGTGTTTAATTCTTTATTTAATATTTAACCATATTTTCCTATATTTGAGGCCAGAATTTGAGATATGCATGATTAAATTTTTTATTTCACACAAATACATACCTACACACAAACACATTCATACACAATCTTTGGAATCAGGAACTTAGATCAAATAACAACATTGAACACACACTAGGGCCATCTGTCATCTGTAAAATATGAAAAAATCCATGCAGTCATCTTGCTGAACAAAGTGTGTCTCAGTACATAATCACATGCAAAATGTAGATTGCATGCCTTTGGAACTTTAAGTGAAATTGTTCCTCATTAACTCAGCTAAGATTTTCAAAACATAATAATATTTTGTTAATTTGTTAGTAATTTCAATTACAAAAAGGCAAAATTAATATCATTTTCAAACAAGTATATAAAGCCTTACTACATCCTTTAAGAGGAAAATATTAAATAGGAAAATACTTCAAACATAAACCTCAGTCAGACTGTTACTACATATAAATTATATTGACTATCAAACTTCCATTCTGTGTATTTAGTATATCAGTGACATTCCAAATAATATACATATATAAATATATATGTATATAAGCAAATATTTTTTATGGATTTCCTGTAGAAAAACTTGAATATATTATACTACTACTTGTTTACTAGTGTGTTCAATTTTTGCTGTTTCACTTAGAAAGTAAACTATGAAGTAAATTGAAAATTATTTTGAAATTGTAATCCCAAAGCCATACAAATTCAGTCATTCTCTTTTTGTTTTAAAGCTTATATCTTTATGGAACTATTTTTTTGTGTTTGTGTGGCTTCATGACCATGTCTATAAAAGCATGATAGTGGCAGAATAAGTGTAAAGTGCATTAGCATTCTTTGATGAAAACTTGAAACTGATGCCTGTAGTCATTTAGTTGCACTGCCTAAGTAAATTTCCATATTTTTATACTGTATAATCCTTTTTTAAAGGACCAATGGAAAACACCAATTTTCAAACCTCAGAATTCCCATCCAGTAATTAAACTCATGCTGTCATCTTCATTCCATGATTTAATAGCAAACACAACTCTTTAATTTTATAATCATTCTCACTGTATGCTTTGGTGTGCTGCAGAAGCAGAAAGTCATGCCTGAGTCTCTGCCATATAGTTATCATTTTTCACTAGTA
This sequence comes from Cricetulus griseus, assembly GCF_003668045.3. Classification (NCBI taxonomy): domain Eukaryota; kingdom Metazoa; phylum Chordata; class Mammalia; order Rodentia; family Cricetidae; genus Cricetulus; species Cricetulus griseus. The sequence continues at coordinate 181,067,549 of NW_023276806.1, read as the reverse complement.
ATAAAAGTCTCATATGTGAGCTATTGGCAACATTTCCAGTTTAAATTTTCATAGCTCAGTCTGCTTGAGATGAGGATACTAAAGCAAAATAATGAAGAACTTCTGGATGAGATTTCAAGGAAATTGCTTTAGGGTTTCTGACTCAATTCAAAACAATCAATTACTTTTTTGTCCCATTCTATTTTCTGTTGCCTACAACATGGGTTTTTGAAAATATAGCATTCATTTTGGATAATGGATAAAAGGGCTAAAAGACACAAGAAGACTTGCTCTCAGCATCTGAATCACTATGGTGACATCAGCAGCTGCCAATGCTGGGATTTTGGTGATGAAGAAAAATGACTCTTTAATGCTTAGGGCACTTTAATCAGGTTTCTGATGAAGTAAATAAACTGATTCTTTTAAATAAATGTGTGGTATTCCATCAGGAATGAAAAATAATATTTACTGATTTTGAATAAGCAATAATACATACACACATACACACATACAGACAAGCCAAATAAGTCAAACATATAGCTTTTTTTCTTGGATTCTGTTTTTGTAGCTGTTACTTTGGTTTGCTTTTTGACTTTTCAAGATAGGGTTTTTCTGAGTAGCCGAGACTAACTTGAACTTAGACTAAGCTGGCCTCAAAATCACAGAGGTCCACCTGCCTTTGACTTCAGAATGCTGGGATTAAAGGAGTGCACTGTGATGTCTGGCTTTTAGTTTGATTTTATTGCAAATTTGTCATAGACAAAGATCTCAACTTTTTGATGTCTCAGGCATTTTTTCTTTTTTTCTGTTTCATATTTTTTATTTAGATTAGAAACAACCTTATTTTACATATCAATCCCAGTTCCCTCTCCCTCCCATCTTCCCATGTGTTCCACCAACCCCTCAGAGTCCCATACTCTATGCACTCTCCAGGCCTTCGGTGGGGGATCATCAAGGTCTGTCACATCATTTAGGACGCCAATTATGCCCTCCTGCATGTATTTAGTATGAGAGATTATCCCTCCATTGAGGAATGGGTTCCCAAAGTATATTCGTGCATTAGGAATAAATTCTGGTTTCACTGCAAGAGGACCCATGGACTGCCCAGGCCTCCTAACTGTCACCCAAGTTCAGGAGGCCTGGTTCAGTCCTATGCTGGTTCCCCAGGTGTCTGACTTGGTTCCATGAGTTCCCACTTTCTCAGGTCAGCTGTTTCTTTGGGTTTGCCCTGGATGGTTTTAACTCCTTTGCTCATCACTCCTCCCTCTCTACAACTGGATTCCATGAGTTCAGCACAGTGCATAGCTGTGGGTGTCTGCTTCTGCTTCCATCAGCTACTGGATGAAGGCTCTAGGATGGCATTTAAAGTAGTAGTCAATCTCATTATAAGGGAAGGGTATTTAAGTTAGCCTCTCCAATATTGCTTAGATTCTTAGTTCTGGTCATCTTTGTGAATTTCTGGACATTTCCCTAGTATGATTTCTCTTCAAACCTATAATGGTTCCTTCTATTACGGTATCTCTTTTCTTGCTCTACTCTGTTCATTCCCTGACTCAATCTCCCTGATCCTTCATGTTCTCCTCACCCTTCCTTTTCTCCCCTTCTCTTTCTCCTACTTTCCTTTCCCCCTCCATTGTGCTTCCAATTTTGTCAAGAGCTTGATTTTTCCCTTCTGGAGTGGGGGGGGGGGAATCATGTGTATCTCTCTTAGGGCCCTCCTTGTTTCTTAGCTTCTCTGTAGGTGTGAATTGTAGGCTGGCAATCCTTTGCTCTATGTCTAATATCCATATGTGAGTGAGCACATACCATGTTTGTCTTTCTATGACTGGGATAGCTCTCTCAGGATAGATCTTGTAATTCCATCTATTTGCCTGGGAATTTCAAGATTTCATTGTCCATTGTGTAAATGTACCATGATTTCTTTTCCATTATTCGGTTGGGGGAAATCTAGGTTGCTTACAGGTTCTGTATATTACAAATAATGCTGCTATGAACATAGTTGAACAGATGTCCTTGTGTATGAATGTACATCCTGTGGGTATGTGACTAAGAGTGGAATTGCTTGATCTTGTGGTAGACTGACTCGAATTTTCTGGAGAAACTGGCATACTGATTCCTAAAGTGGCCACACAAGTTTACACTCGCACCAGCAATGGAGGAGTGTTCCGAATTCTCCACATCCTCTCCAGCATAAAGTGTCAATTGTGATTTTGATTTTAGCCATTCTGAAAGCAGCAACATGATACCTCAGAGTTGTTTTGATTTGCATTTTGCTGATGACTAAGGGTTTTGAGCACTTTCTTAAATGTCTTTCAGCCATTTTAGATTCCTCTATTGAGAATTCTCTATTTAGTTCTATTCCCCACTTTTTAATTAGATTATTTGGTGTTTTGATGACTAGCTTCTTGAGTTCTTTGTAAATTTGGAAATCAGCCCTCTGTCAGATGTGGGGTTGGTGAATATGTTTTCCCATTCTGTAGGCTGCCATTTTGTCTTGTTGACTGTGTCCTTTGCCTTACAGAAACTTCTCAGCTTCAGAACATCCCATTTATTAATGTGCTAATGGTATTATGTTCACGAAGTGGTCTCCTGTACCAATTCATTTGAGTGTAGCTTCCACTTTCTCTTCTATGAGGTTTAGTGTGACTGGATTTATGTTGAGGTCTTTGATCCATTTAGACTTAAGTTTTGTGCATGGCATTAGATATGGATCTATATATGCAATCATCTACATGTCAACATCCAATTGTTCCAGAACCATTTGTTAAAGATGTTTTATTTTTTCCATTGTATAATTTTAGCTTCTTTGTCAAAAATAAGGTGTTCTTAGGTGTGTGGATTAATATTAGGTCTTTCAATTCAATTCCACTGGTCTGTCTGTTTTTTTGTGCTAATACCAAGCTGTGCTCATTACAATAGCTCTATAGTAGAGCTTAAAGTTCAAAATGGTGATGTCTCTGGAAGTAACTTTATTGTATAAGAATTGTTTTGGCTATCCTGTGGTTTTTGTTTTTCCATATAAATTTGAGTATTGTTCTTTCAAGTTCTGTGAAGTATTGTGCTGGGATTTTGATGGGGATTGCATTGAATCTATAGATTGCTTTTGGTAATGTTGACATTTTCACTATGTTGATACTCCCTCTCCAGGAGCAATGGGAGATCTTTCCATTTTCTCATATCTTTTTTAACTTCTTTCTTTTAAGACTCAAAGTTTTTTGTCATACAGGATTTTCACTTGTTTGGTTAATATTACCCAAAATATTTTTGTTGTTTGTGGGTATTGTAAAGTTTGATGTTTCTCTGATTTCTTTCTCAGCCCATTTATCATCTATATATAGTAGGGCTATTGATTTTTTTTGAGTTAATCTTGTGTCCTGCCACTTTGCTGAAGGTGTTTATCAGCTGTAGGAGTTTCTGGTAGAATTTTTTGGTCACTTACGTAAACTATCATATCATCTGTAAATAGTGATATCTTGACTTCTTCATTTCCAATTTTAATCTCCTGGATCTCCTTTTGTTGCCTTATTGCTCTAGCTAGAATTTCAAGTACAATATTGAAGAGATATGGAAAGAGTGGACAGCCTTATCCTGTTTCTGTTTTTAGAGGAATCCCATTGATTTCTCTCTATTTAGTTTGATACTGGCTGTTGGTTTTCTATATATTACTTTTGTTATGTTTAGGGATGTTTCTGTTATTCATGATCTCTCCAAGACCTATATCATGAAGGCACGTTGGATTTTTTGAAGACTTTTTCAGCAACTTCTGAGATGATCATGTGCTTTTTTTTTTTTTTTTTTGCTTTTTTTTGTTTGTTTATATTTCGGATTACATTGATGGATTTTCTTATGTTGAACCATCCTTGCATCTCTACATTGAAGCCTACTTGATCATGGTGGATGACTTTTCTGATGTGTTCTTGGATATAATATGCCAGTATTTTATTGTGTATTTTTGCATCAATATCCATGAAGGAATTGGTCTGTAGTACACTTTCTTGGTTCCAGCTTTGTGTGGTTGGGTTACGAGGTTAATTGTATACTCATAAAAAGATTTTGGCAATGACTCTTCTGCTTCTATTTTATGGAACATTTTGAGTATTATTGATATTAGCTCTTCTTTGAATTTCTGGTAGAAATCTGCCCTGAAACCCTGCCCTGGCCCTGGGATTTGTTTGTTTGTTTGTTTGTTGGGGGGACTTTTGTTGATTGCTTCTATTTCAGTAGGGTTTATAGTTGTACTTAAATTGCTTATCTGTTCTTGAGTTAATTTTGGTAGGTGATATCTATTCAGAATATTGTCCATGTACCATAAATTTTTCAATTTTGTGGAGTACAGGTTTTCAAAATATTACTGGATGATTCTCTGGATTTCCTCAGTGTCCATTGTTATTTCCCCATTTCATTCATGATTTTGTTATTCTGCATGTTCTCTCTCTGCCTTTTGGTTACTTTGGATAAAGGTTTGTCCATGTTGTTGATTTTCTCGAATGACCAACTCTTTGTTTCATTGATTCTTTGTATTGTTTTCTTTGTTTTAACTTGACTAATTCCATCCCTCAATTTAATAATTTCCTAGTGTCTACTTCTCCTGAGTGAGTTTGCTTCTTTTTGTTCTAGAGGTTTCAGTTGTTCTGTTAATTCTCTAGTGTGAGTATTCTCCAGTTTCTTCATGTGAGCACTTAGTGCTATGAACTTTCCTCTTAGTACTGCTGTCAATGTGTCCCTTCAATCTGGGTATGTTGTGTCTTCATTTTCTTTGAATTATAGGACATCTTTCATTTCTTTCATTATTTCTTCCTTGACCAAAAAACAGTGTCATTGGGCATTGTTAATTTCTATGTGTTTGTAGGTTTTCTGCACTTTGTGCCATTGTTGATTTCTAACTGTAAACCATGGAGCTCTGATAAGATACAGGAGGTTATACCAATTTTTTTTTTTTTTATATCTGCTGAGGTTTGCTTTGTTGCTGAGTATGTGGTCAATTTTAGAGAAGGTTCCATATGGTACTGAGAAGAAGGTATATTCTTTTGTGTTTGGATAGAATGTTCATATTTTCATTACACTTTCTTTTAGTCAAAATTTTCTGATAAACTATTTCCTGAATTTAGTCATCATAATCTGTGCTTAATACGTAAAGGGAAACACAACTCTTTGTTTTAATGTCCTTTTCTTAATTCTTCTTTGTAAATATCATGGACTGCCTTTTTCTTTCAGAGTGACAGGAAATAGCCTGCATGCCTCTTTTATAATTAAAAGTTTCTCTATTATCCCAGTAGTGGCACATGCATTTAATCTCAGCAATCATGAGGCAGAGGCAGCTGAATCTCTGTGAATTTGAGGCCAGCCCAGATTACAGAGCAAGTTACGAGACAGCCAGAATTGCACAGAGAAACCTACTCTCCAAAGAACCACAACAGCAACAAAAGTGTCTCCATTAAATGTTTGCTGCTTCTCACTTAAATGACTCTATTGTAAAGAAATTTGTATTTAATTTTAATCTATCGACTATATCTGTATTTAATAGCAATTTCATACATAAGAAAAATTGATAATATCAAATAAATTTGTTGATGATGGTAATTATCCCTTATATGAATGAGAAAATATTTAAAATATACATATATATGTATGAATATACACATATATTTAATATTAATACAAATCAAAACCATCCTATCAACAACCAGTCGTTTAACATATTTCATAGAAAAGAAAAACATGACTATGGACATTTTTGACCCATTTAAAGTGAATTATATTATGAGTAATTAAGAGTCAATCAAATTGTGGTAGACTTTGGGGAGCCCCTTTTGAGGGCCTTACCCTGCCTGGGGAGTGGAGGAGGGATGGCTAGGGGCAGGTGGGATGTTGGGGGGGGAGGGAGAGGGAGAAGGGATTGACATCTGAAGTAAGCTTGTTCCTAATTTGAACTAATAAAATAAAAAAATAAAAAGACAGTCAATCAAATATAAATTCAATTTTACTTTCAAACACTAGTATGTTTGATTGTATTTAGAAGCTCATGTTCTAAAGATTTTTTTTCAATATTAGTGGCCTGTACTATTTTCTCCATGCTTTTCTCCCAGTTTTATAGTTTCAGATTTTATATTTAAGTCATTAATTGTATTGATGTCTTACAACTAGTGTGAGTTTATTTCTTATAGTCAGAGAGATACATGCTACATTCGGTTAAAGTCAAGGGCACATGAATAGTAAAGTATAAACCCAGCAGTCAACTGAAGAGACAGCTTGGAGAATTGCAACCATATACTTGAAATAGTTTATATATATTAACTAGAAAAATCAATAGCAATCAATTAAGAAGTAAATAAAACCTCATTTAAAAATAGTCAATGGATCCAATAAAACATTCTAAAAGAAACATACAAAATTGGCCAATGAATAATTGAAATACTACTCAGAGATAGTAATCATCAAGGAAATGGAGACCAGAATCATAAATATACAACTTCATTACTTCAAAATGTTAATATAATGGACGAAAATAACAAGGATAGAAAAGAACATTTGAACAGTTTGATAACATGTAAATTAATTAAATTTTTATATAGTCACTATTCAAATGAATATGGTAGTTGTTTATAAATATTTAATACATGCCATAGACATGACCTTAAAATCCCACTTTTGCCTATCTGAAGAAAATGAAATGGGCTATGAGAAAGATCTTGTGGTCTTTGGGATTACCAGGAAAATACATAAAATGACAAAAAATGTATGCATTTTCTTATGTCCCCATAATATATTTCTGGAATAATTTGCACTAAGCAATTCTGACATAATAGCTACCATTACCAATGTGAAAAACTTTTTAACAAAATTACATAATCACAATCGATTTTATTTGAAAATAATTTTCAGGTTCCATTTTTAACTAATTTTCAATAACTACCTTTGTATCTTACACTATTAGCAACATTTTAAAGACAGAATACAACTGAAGTAGTATAGAGTATAAATGGTCCATGGAAAGACAAGCATTTTAAAATTATAAAGTCCTAAACTCAAATAATTAAAAACTATTCATTACCCATGTCTCTGTAGTCCTTGTTTTACACAACACTAATTATAGACACACCTACATTCTCAGTTTTCAAAAGGAAAATATCACACTGAGTTTTGGAAGAGAAATCATGTGTCAGTTCATCTACCTAACCTAAAAACAGATCTTGGGAAGCAAAATTACAGAGTGCGAAAGTGTTTTCAAATTCATTTCTAACCTGAACATGCCAAATAGTGGCACTGTGACTGGAAAAAAGCACACCAGCTCTATTTAATATCTTCCATTTTAAAAGAAAAAACTGGCATGGAAATAAGCAATCACAGGTACTTGTAATTTTCCAAGCTGTTCACAGTTCATCATTTTTTTTTCTTATTGTAAAAATTTTCAATGCTGTGTTCAACTCTAAGGAAGACTGTGTAAGTTATCCACTTGGAAGTATATGGTTAAGTTACAAATGTGAGATAAGAAGTATTATCCCAATTTCATAATTCTCCTGAATACAGGGGAAATCTACTTAATAGTTGTCAGTTTTACCTTCCTGTTTTGTAACATTCTTTTATACTCAGAGAAAAATAGCAAGACTAATTATTCTTATTTGCTGGACGGCCCCCCTTCCTATGCATTGTATTATACAGAACATTTTTCTGTTTCCATGCATGATACACTGAAGTTTAATGTAGTATTATTTCAGTTTTTCAATAGGAGATAATAAGTTTTAACATTTTTGACATGGAAGGGATACATTAAAGGATTTACAGAGAAATAATCTTCCAAATTAAAAAAAAAATTATCACAGTAGCAATGAGGAGTATAACTTGTAGAAAAAAAAGAGGTTAGGTGGCAAAAGACATTTTAGTTGCTGTGGGTATTCTAAAACAATTTAGATACGTTTCCTCCCAAGACAGTAATAAATAGGATGGAATGCCAGGAAGATCAGTAACATATACTTTATTGGAGATCAGATTCACGCCTTCTGTCACATACAAGAAACATAAAATACATTTTGGTCATATGCCCAGGAAATGTTTTTTTCTGACAGATCAATGGTCATCCTATGATAAGAACTGGGTTAAGTCCTTTCTAGATAACATGAGGCCTTTGGGCCATTAACTGTTGCACAAACCAAGTGCCATCAGGCTTTACTGTCCCTTTAGACTATCTCAGAATCTGCATTCTCAAACAACTCAAATATTCTGCAAGTTAAAGTTAGATATGCTGAGGGGGACGAACTTAACAGCAGGGCAGCCATCACAGGATGCATGCTAGCAATATTGGGACTAGGCCTCACCCTTAAGATAATCAGGAAAAACCACACACTGTATCCTGTGATGGACCAATCAGAATGGAGAAAAACAATTACCAGATGCTTCAGAACATTAATGATAGCTTGCATAACTTGTATATAGATTGTCAATTTCCTTGCAATGATGCCAGTACCTTTTCCTGTTTGACAAGATATCTGTTGTCCCACTCCTACCCAGTCATTAACTCCCATATGAATCCAGAATATCTGAATCTGGAATTCCACTACTCCCTCCGCACATTTTTTACTCCTTAAATTCCCTGCTATAACTGAGCTCAGGGATCTCTGATCCAACTTCTATATTGGAAAGACCTGAGGGCCCAAGCTTGAGTTTGCAGTGAAGGACATTTGCTTTTATATACTGGACTCCTTATAGTCTCTGGGAGGCTCATGACATGGGTGCAAAAATTCGATACACTAGTCTAAAAGGAAGGGTAATTTGGATTAAAATTGATTAGTCAAATAAAATGTAAATGTCTAAGAAGAGAGAAGTCATTGCCCAGAGAATACACAAAGTAAGTATGTTCACTGGTGTTTGACTGTATGTCATCCAGAAACTGAAACTTTCTCTCAGAAATCCAAACTTACTTCTTGTTATTGTGTGTGTGTACATACACACACACTTATACAAATCTTTGTATGTATTATGCACATATGGAATATGATATATCCGATTTTGGTTAAAACATAGTCATGAAAGTATTTTACAGTGCAGAAATTGTTTAAATAATCTCAGTTTGAAAACAGATATTAAGAATTAAAGCTATCTTCTAAGGCTTTACTCTATGAATAAGAAAGTAATTATAATTTCTGGTATTCTTTCTGAATTTATTTCCAAATATACCCTATGTGTGTTTCATAAATGTGATCAAATACTAGACTAGCTAGTAACCCTACTGCCTCCCAATAAGTGAAGTAGAAAATAACTGAATTTATTATAATATTAATAGTTTTTCAAATTAAAGGTGATAGGAGGGAGGATAAAATAGAACTTGTTCTATTGTCTATAAGCTTGTTGTACTTCATGGTATTCTCTCTTGGGGGAAATCCAAATATCGGCCAACTTTTCTGTCTGAGAACTGGAATCTGGAAATATTGACAGACCATGGATTGTCTTTAGAACTATCTAAATGTGAGTGGCCAGTGTTCAGTGGTCAGTGTTCAACCTACTGAAAGAACATGTTAGAAAATAAACAAAGGACTTCATTCCAGGTCAAGAAAGCTAGCTATGTCAGCAGAAATGTTTGGGGATTAGCTTCATCTTTCCCATTTGAGGTTTTTCATATTTTTTACATGGCTGATATGAGCAGTAACAGAGAACATAAAGATCTAACTCAGTGCCTGGAAGTCCACCCTTCTTAGTATCATTAGTTATTCCCCATAATTTCCCACACATGAGATATAGCAAGGGACAAAAGCCCATATTTTTTTGACTATCCAAACCTAGTCATTTGACTAAGCACCCAGGAGGTAGCAAGACTTCTCAACCCTGAAGGGACATGATAACTTGTCATGAGATTTTCTTTCACAGATGTGGCAATTTATTGTGGTTAAAGTAGATTTGTTATAAGTAAACACATATGCCTTTATTTTGGCAATTATCTGAAAGACACTGAAGTGAGCAAGCCAAACAATTTGGTTCCATCATTTGTTCTATTTATAAATATGGGACAAAAAATTGTCAAAAACAATGGTCAAAAAGATATTTCAAGATATATCAGCAATTTCATAAAATTTTCAAGAAAAAACTTATAAGAGAAAGGTGTTAGTTCTTAAACAGTGGTATAAAATAAAACTGAAAGAACAGATATTTTGATATACTGAAATACTGAGGAAACTTTATTTATATGAAAATAGTATCTTGTCAGTTTTTGGCATGTTGTTTTTAGTAGTGTCCTTTAATGAAAACCATACAAATATTTTTAAAATTGTTAAGGAAAAATATTGAGTAAGGGAAGGAGATAGTGTTGGGGAGATGGAGACACAAAGACAGAAAAGAGGTTAAAATTATGCTGAACATTTTCATCTTTGGCCAAGAAAGAATACATGTGAAGAACAGATGGCAGATTTTCAGAAAAACTAACAATGACTTTTCACTATTTTACAAACCACCTCAAATAGTACTAATTGTAGGTATAATTTTTGCCTAATTCCTTGAGCATTAAGAAAATTCCACCCTAAGCAAATTAGGGCATGTAGAGAAAATGAGAAACAAGAGTAAGCCAAGGAAAGTATCTACAAAAGGACAGGCTCTTGTTCCTCCACACCGGGAGATGCTGAAGATCTCCAATGTCCTAGTAAACAATCTGGTGGAAATTGACTCCAGTGTCCTCCTTTTGCCATTACATTTCTGGAAAGTATTTAACTTGAAAATTTCCCTCAAGTGTGTTTCCCCTATGTCAGAAGAGCATGCAGGCACAGAGAGTGTCTATGAAAACACACATGAGCCTAATAGAGCATTAACTTAGGCTTTCAGTTCCTTGTGAAGTTCTTATACGCACACACCCACACTCTATAAAACTATGTCATGCTTTTGGTATAACCAATTGGTGTGGTCTTCCTTGGCAAAGATTACTCCTCTCTCACTTAGCAGTCCTTGGTTCATCTTAGGACTTTGTTTAGGCATGGTTGAAGCCAAGAGAGAATTCCATTCTCTGTGTTAGCATGTCTATTGATGTCTAGCTTATTCAAGTGATGTTTATGGAGTCACTGGTGAGACTTCAGGTTGTATTTTTATATTTATGAATATATATTATTCTTATATATACATATATAAGAATATATATATATTTAAAGAATATGTATATATTCTTTAAATATATATATATTAAGTATATATATATACTTATATATTTAAAGAAAATTTATATATATATTTATATATATTTAAAGAAATATATATATATATATATATATATATATTTAAAGAAAATTAAGTAATGGATTTGAAAGGGGCAGATACATGATACATACCAGGGTTTGAAAACATGAAACAGATGAGATATGATGTAACCCCAGGTGCAGAGATGGATGAGTGGGGAGCACAGGGGTCTGGACCAGGCTGGTGGGGCCCACAGGAACAGGTGACCTGAACATCGGGGAAATCTTGCTCCCCAGACTGATGGCTGGGATACGAGCATGGGACTGATCCAGACACCAGGAACATGGGTTTCTGTGAGGAGACCTCGGAAATCTATAGGACCTGTGGGGGTTCAGTACTTGTCCCTGGCATAGGTGTGGACTTTGGGAGCCCATTCCATATAGGGGAATACTCTCTGAGCGTGGGCACACTGGGGTGGGCCTAGGCCCTATCCTGGAGGATAGACTTTGATGACATCCTATGGAGGGCCTCACTATCCAGGGGAAGCAGAAAGGATATGTGATAGGGTTTTAGTTGGAGGGGGTGTGGTAGGGGAGGACGGGTGGGAGAGGGGAGCTGGGATTGTCATGTGGAGCAATCCTGTTTGTAATTCAAATAAAAAAAGCTGAAAAAAATATATATGACTCTTGAACATTGAGGCATTTTCTGTGACTTTCTTAACCAAGCAAAATAAAATTGATAGAGAAGAGCAGGCACTGCACTCACAGAGGTGTGGCGAATTCCTCCATGTCACTGTTTGGCAGTCATCTGCATCATAAGCTTGTGACTGTTTACACAACTGAAGATAGAGACTAGCTGCATTGTTACAGCTAGAGGGGCTGCTGACAAAAGCCTGAATTTGAGACATCAACATGTGAGAATGTGGAAAGTGCTTCCCATTCTCTTTTGGGAAATGAAACTATCTCAGAAATGTATTAGAAGGATGTTCTTTTAAGCACTTGTTCTCAAAATTCCTAGGTGGAAATTTTCTTTTTAATTAACAATCATGTCATTTTCAAATTTATACCTTTTTAAATTTAAATTTCTGTTCCTATGTTTTCCCTTACTATATCAAGAAAGGGGATATAGGTAATTATAGCTAAAACATCTGTGAAGTCTGCGTTTAAACCATAAAATACATGCATATTTTTTTAAACTGCCTCATTTTTAAAACTCTCACTTTTTTCTTTATGTGTCATGGTATGGAGAAAGCAAAGTGACTTTTCCTTCCTCTCTTCTCCAGTGATTATCCACAGGGAACCACAAGTGGAAAGGAATGTCGTAACCACATAGGATTTTGCTTCTCAAAAAATAAGAAGAGAGTCTACTTACTGGCTGGTATCAGTGATCAAGATTCCTTATTACAGCAATGCAAACTCTATCTTACTCAAATTAGCCAAGATTTCCTACTTGAGAGATGGAATTCCTTAGTTTCATGTATCTTATTGTTTATGTAATTTTTCCCTTTTTGTTCTTTAAAAGTGGTTATGTTTTGTCAATAAAATGTAATTTTATTTTACTCTGGTTTTCAACTTCCTCTAAGAAAACTCTGTACAAATACTTGGTTTATAATGATGCTTGCCTTCTATGTTTGGACAGGGCAGTGATGCCAAATGTGAATGATGCAGAAATTAGAAGAGTATGTAAGCAAAATGGAATAAATGTTCTACTGTATTCTAATTTTTGACAAGGCCATGATATATTTGTCTTGGAACACTCAAACTTAGAATCCTACTTCACAACAAACTGGAACATTGAAAATTCAAAACAGTATGGTCATATGGAAAAAATGGTTCAATACCACACTTTCTTTTAACTATAACTTTGTGGAAAATAGGTCCATAAAATGATGGCAGGATGTGAAAAGGTCTGCTGAAGTGATTTGATGGCAGTAGATGATTCCTTAGCAATGAGGAAACAGTAAAGTGTCCCTACCTGGGAAGCACAGAAAGCAAACACAAAGGGATAGGAGAAATAATAAAATTGTGGAAGAACATTAAAGAAAATGTCATATGTTTTTCATTAAACATTTCTACTGACAAATACAAAATCTGTTTAGTATTGTTTTAAAGATAGAAGAGAAATATGTAAGCAAGTATAAAAATTGGAAGAATATCTATATAGTTTAGGAAATTATTGTATTGTGGTATTTAAAAAAGGATTAAAAAGTTACGGGTTTTGTCTCCGTAAGAGAATGTGGTGGTCAATGTAGGAAGGATGTGCAAATAAAGTTACAGCAGAAAGGAAACATAAAGGACAAACATAGCAGAAACTTTTAAATGAATAACAGAGAAATTCGTGTTCTAAGATGAGGACTTTATTTGGGTTCTGTAATACAGGTCCCCAAATAAAACTCATGCTGCTCTGCCATTTCCACCACAGGATTTGTTTTTATAAATGTAGGGAAGTCTGTGTAGAAGAATGTGAGTGAGAAACACTGATTTACAATGAAGTGGTTACCTTGTAGTGGCTATTAAAATAATGATAAATACTTACTGAGCATTTATTATGTACTGGCCTTTATTTAAGAAAACATCCAAGAACACAGACAGCCACAATCACAGCCACTGTTTACATAAAGGCTAAGGCTAGAATGGGTAAAGGAAACTGTCCAAGTGACAGGTCTAACAATTTCAAGCTGGTGCTCCATTATTGTAAACACTAAATCCAATTTCACTCAGTAAATGTTTTGCTTGCCATGTGCTAAAAAATTATAAAATATCACTTTCATCATAAAGCATCACCTTCTTTTTTTACATCTCAAAACAATTTAATAATAGTGGAAATGACAAGAGGGAGAAGAGAATAATAGAACCTAAAGCATTTCCCTTCCAATAAACTCAATTATCATTAGTAAGGCATAGGTCACTAGTAACGGAAACATTTTTATAAGCTTGGCTGGTCTTTTCATTTTATTTTTGAAAATAGATTCTTCTCTCACACAATACATCCCATCCAGAGTTTCTCCTCCCTCCACTCCTCCCATCTTCCCTTATTCTCCCCTCTCGCCCATAGCCACTCCCCTATCAGTTTCCTTTTGAGAATGGAGCACGCTACTACTATAAACTGCTACTAATATGACACAGAACACTGCTTACTGAGTTCAATATCTTTCTAGTCCAATGTCCTAAAGTCTTTTGCATTCCACCAAACAGTGTATGATCACATGTATCACAGCCCTATCTGACACTTGGTAACATCTTCTGCCCTAGTTATTTTCCTATAACAAAGATAGAACATGCCAATGAAGACAATTTGTAAAATAAAGCATTTAATTTGGGGATTAGAATTTCAGAAGTTTACAAATTATGGCCATTATGGTCAGTAGCATGGCAGCAGCCAGGCAAGCATGGCTGTAGAGCAGCTGAGCTCTTACATTTTGATCCACAAGCAAAAAGAGCTAACTCATGGTTAGTCTTCTGAAACCTCAAAGCCCACCCCAGTGACACCCTTTCTTCAGCTAGGCCACAATGCATAATCTCCCCTACCAAAACTTCTTCAATAGTATTTAATGTTTTCCCTTATTTCTTCCTTGAACAAGTGGTAACTCATGAGAGAGTTGTTCAGTCTCCATGAGTTTCTAGACTCCTGTTGTTTCTGTTGTTGAAATCCAGCTTTAGACTATGGTAGTCTGATAAAATACAGGGGGTTACTTCAATTTTTTGTACCTGCTGAGAGTTGCCTTGTTGCCAAGTGAATTGTCAGCATTGGCGAAGGTTCCATGAAGTGTTGAGAAGAAGGTGTATTCTTTTGTGTTTGGATGAAATGTTCTGTAGAAAGCTGTTAGTTCCATTTTAGTCTTTTTTTTTTTCACAGCAATGTGCTTATATTTTTCATCACTTTGCTTTCTAATATTGAGAATAAGTACACAAACTTAACATCAGGCCAAGTAAAAGGGCACACGGAGCCAATGCTTTACATATTTTTTTTATTTGTCAGTAAGAAAGCAGGCAGACACCAGATTTCAATTTCAGTTATATTTGTTAATGTCCCAGTTTAACTCCAATTCTTTTCTGACATGAATCTGAGGTCACCTTCTGAAAATGCACTTAAATTACGTATGCTTGCCTGTAACTTTAAAATGATGATGAAAGAACACTATAAGCATTCCACTATCTAAGCACACCTTTTCTTTTTCTTTTTTTTTAAGAGGTAAAGTGGCTCAAACAAGAACAAAGCTCAAAAACAATAGACAAAAACCAAGAGTAAAAATGCTAATTTGATCAATCTGTTGCTCCCATCTTCACTGTATGGCCCAGGATAGCCTGCTGGAATTGCAGGCCTTCAATATCACATCCAGCTTCCTCTCTTTCAAATATTTAAATGCCCTCAGTGTGTTTGAGTTTAAACTCTCCCAATGTCAAATGGAAAGCTGATATGGATGGAGTTATTGCCTTAAAAATCTAGGACAGAGGTATAAGGCAAGCAAATGGCACTCCTGGGTGCTGGCCATGTACACACACTAGTCAGACCAGACCACCCAGGCTAGCTGGGGTCAGAGGCTGACCTGAACCTTGCAAGTCATTCTTACTTCATTATGTTCTACTTTGTTCCATATTTGCTTGTTTCACTAATTTGTAATTAGGGCAAGGTGAGAGGTTCAATTAGTCTAAGAATGCTTAGCCACACCTCAAACTGTCTTACTCGGATATTTTTATCTTTCTGAATATATGTCTAATTTCTACCTACAATTATTTTAACGATGGACAATAAGTCAGTTGAAAAGACAGGTGGGGCATGGGCCTAAGGACTCCCACCACCCTTGGGCATGGCTCTGGTGAGTGAGTTGCTCAATGGTGGTGGGCAGGACCATCTATCAAGTCTTCTCCAGGAAGACCTTGCAGCACCTGAGGCATTGCTAGTACACCACTTCGAAGTCAGAATCATTGCTATAATAGGGATCTTCAATAATGAGTTGTTTCTGTGGACCATAGCTCCCAATTAGCTCAATTTTAGCTTTGCAGTTTTTAACTTGATTACTTTTTCTATTCAAATCTCTCAGATTGCCCTCATCCATACATAGTATATAATCAAATGTGGCAAAGTCTTCTCTTATAATCTGCCATGCAATGTGACTCACGGGGATGCCATGTTTTCTCATGCAGTTCTGCCCACGATAGTCAGGGGGTTCCACACTTCATAGGTGGATGTAGCCACACTGAAGTAACTCTCCCAACCTTTTCCCAGGTCTGGGTAGCTATGTCTGGTCTAGCTAGCCATTAAAATCAATCATAGATAAGTTTTATCAATAAAACAGAAAAAATGAACTAAATCTTTCTTTTTGACTCTTATTTCTTTTTATCTTCTCTTTTTTAACTCTTACTCCTTTTTATCTTTCTTTTTAACTCTTACTCCTTTCTCCCTGAATTGTCTTGAGTTTCCTTATAAATTGCAACTCCTTACTAATGAAAGTACCCATGACATTTGGATGGCAATGATTGGTACCTTACCTCCACCTGGAGAGGGCTCAAGTCTAGCCGACTGCAGGATCCTCTTTGTCCTGGGCTGTCTTTCCACCATCCGACAGCTGACTGTACTTTGGGTCCCCTGTTCCGGCGCCACTTGTCCCATCCCTCGAGGCTAGTCATTCAGGGTTCCAAAGGGGGACTGCCTGAAAGAGTCATGGGCAAGAGAAGGGAAGGAGACCAAGCAGTGCAAAAGAAAAAGGACCAGAGTCCATCTATGCAATGTTAAGGTCTCGATTTATTGGGGCTCAGAGTGGGCTTATATAGCCCTGCACCAAGGAAATTGGGTAAGCAGGAGGGGAGGAATAACAGGAAGGAACATCTGGTGTATGCTGGGGCCGGAGCATTCTTCTTATCAGCCGGAACATCTTGTTGTCTTCCCCGGAACAGCGAAAGTCCCAGGCCCTTTCTCGGAACAGAAGCAGTTAGCAGCTCCGTTTGGCCAAACCATCTAATTACAGGTTATATAAGGCTCACAGAGCTGGCTTTAAGCCAAAAACTTAAAGGTCATAAAAGGACTTACAAAGATGGGCTTTAAAGCCCATAGTTTAGGGCCCATGGCCCTTAACACCCATTTTAGTCTTAATATCTGTTATTTCTATTATTTCACTGGTTAGTTTCATTATTGATGACTTGTGTATTGGTGAAAATAGAGTGTTGAAGGCTCCCACTATTATTGTGTGGGGTGCCATGTGGGATTTAAGCTTCAGTAATGCTACTTTTACAAATATGGGTGCCCTTACAATTATGGCAAACATGTTCAGAATTGAGACATCATCTTGGTGGATTTTTCCTTTGATGAATATGAAATGCCCTTCTTCATCTCATTTGATTAATTTTGGTTGGCAGTAAATTTTGTTAGATGTTAGGATGTCTACACCAGACTTAGGTCTACTTGATTAGAAGAACTTTATCCAATCCTTTACTCTCAGGTAATGTCTATCTTTGTTATTGAGGTGTGTTTCTTATATGTAACAGAATGATTAATCCTGTTTTCATATCCATTCCTTTAGCTTGTGTTCTTTTTATTGGCTAATTGACTCCATTGATATTGAGGTATGTTAATGCTCAATGAATGTCATTTACTGTTACTCAACTGTTGCTTTTGGAAATGTGTGTGTGTGTGTGTGTGTGCGTGTGTGTGTGCATGTGTGTGTGTGTGTGTATGTGTGTGTGTGTGTGTGTGTATGTGATTCCCTCCTTTTGTTATGAGATTATCTATTGCCTGTGTATTTGTGGGTGTAGTTAAGTTCCTGAGTTTTATGTTAACTTCTAGTATTTTCCATGGGCCTGTATTTGTAGATAGATTTATTTATTTATTTTTACTTTAGAAATATCTTATTTTACATATCAATCCCCCATTCCCTCACCATCCCATCCTCCTATGCCCCACACAGACTCCCCCAACTCACTCCAATCCATTCCCCAAGGATAGTGAGACCTTCCATGGGGGAATCATCAAAGTCGTCATATCATTTGTAGGAGGGCTTAGGCCCTCTTTCATGTATTTGGGCTGAAATAGTATCTATCCATAGACTCCCAAAGTCCATTTGTGCACTAGGGATAAACACTGGCTCTACTCGTAGAGGTCTCATAGATTGCCCAGGCCTCATAGCTGGCACCCACATTCAGAGTTCCACTTGTGGTTCACCAGCTTTACAACTAGGTTCTCTGTGCTCTCACTAGGTCAGGTCAACTGTTTCTGTGTGTTTCTCCAGCACGGTCTTGTCTCCTTTGCTCATCCCTCCTCCCTCTCTACAACTGGATTCCAAGTGTATTGCTCAGTATTTAGCTGTGGTTGCCTGTTTCTGTTTCAATCAGATACTGGATGAAGGCTCTAGGATGGCAATCAAATTAGTCATCAATCTCCTTATAGGAGAAGGGCATCAAAGGCAGCCTCTCCACTTCTGCCTAGATGCTAAGTTGGGTTCATTCCTGTGGATACCTAAACATTCTCCTAGTGTCAGACCTCACTCTAAACCTATACTGCTCCCTCTATCAAGGTATCGCCATTCTTGCCCTCCTCTATTTCTCTGCTGTCTCACTATACCAGATCCCTCTTGTTGTTCTCCCCACGCATTTTCTCCCCTTCTCTTTTTCCTACCTCCCTCCTCTCTCCCCCACATGATCCATATTTGCTCAAGGGTTCTTGTCCCTTTCCCCTTCTTTTGGGGACCTTGTGATTTTCTCTTGGGATCCTGCTTATTTCCTAGTTTCTCTGGTGGTATGGATTGCAGGCTGTTAGTTCTATGATATATGACTAATATCCATATATGAGTGAGTACATACTGTTTTTGTCTTTCTGTGATTGGGTTATATCATTCATGATATTTTTCTTCCAGTTTCATTTATTTGCTTTGATGATTTCAAGAATTCAATGCTTTTTTTTCCAGATGACTAATACTCCATTGTATAAATGTACCACATTAAGTCCAAATTTGATTTTGTCATGAAATATAAAGTTTAATGGTTTCAGTAGTATTGACTGGTATTCATAGTCTCTTAGTGTTTGAAAGACATCTGTTTAGGCATTTCTGAATTTTAGCATTTCCATTAAGAAGTCAGGTGTGATTCTAAAAAGTCTGCCTTTATATATTACTTGACCCTTTCTGCTAGTTGCTTATAATATTAATGTTCTGTATGTTCAGTGTTTCAATTATGTGGTGAGATGTACTTTTGTGATCCAATCTATTTGATGTTCTGTAAGCTTCTTTAAGTTTGTGAAATTTTCTTCTTTGATTTTGTTAAATGTATTATATTAGTTTTTGAGCTGGGTTGCTTCCTTTTCTAGTCCTATTTTCCTTGTTTTGGCTTTTCATAGTGTTCCAGATTTCCTGAATATTTTGTATTAGGGTATGGTTTTTTTACTCAACGTTTTTTTGACTGATGAATCTATTTCTCTAGCATCTCTTCAAAGACTGAGTTTCTGTCTTCTACTCTTATATTCTGTTGGTGATGCTTGCATCTGTAGTTCCCTTTAACTTACCCAGATTTTCCATTTCCATGATTTCCTCTGTATGTCATGGTGAGGAATATGATATAGATAATCCATTTAGACCTTACTGTCCCCTCTTTCAAGATGATCCTTGAATGTCATGGTGAGGAACATGATATAGATAACCCGTTTAGACCTGAGAAATCTACAGTCTCTTTTCTCTGCAACATTGGCCAGTTATGAGTTTCTGAATTAATCTCCACTACGGTTATAAAGATAATAACATAGGCAGCAGTATATTACTATGCCCATTTGGGAAAGAATAGTATTAGGTTCTTCCCTAGTACCTATCTTCTAATTATGCAATATGATGCCCTCCTATTTCCCTTGGTATAACATAGATGATTGACTGGATATGTCCTAATGCTCAATTGTAATTTCTGTTGGTAAATTCAAACCACAACTGAAATCAAAGAGTTCTTTGGTGGGACTTGAGAGTTGGAATTAGTGCTTCATCCTATGCTCATTCTTTTACTACAGATTTTTAATTATTTAGTAAAATCATTTTATACAGTATATTTTATTGGTATTTCCCCCCAACTCCTCCAAATCCTCCCTACCTCTGCACCAAAACAAAACACTCCATGAGAAATATGCAGTGGCCATCCTGTTAGGGATGGGCTTTTGATATCAAATAGTAGGGGCCACAACTCCCATAAGGTTTTGCCACCTGTTATATTAGATGCAGTAGAGTTTTAGATTAAGTACTTTAAAGCTATGTTTAGATTCACTATTTCTGAAACAAATTCCTGAGTTTTATTTTGTATAAAGGCACAAATTATACTTCATTTTTTTAGTATAATTTGGTGCTAGAACCTGGGTTTTCCAAACAAAATATACAATTTCTGATTAAGCATATTTTTCCTTTTTGTCTTTTCTTCATTTTTCAAATTTCATTTTACATTCAATCAAATTTCTCTCTCCTATCCTTCTTCCCACCTCCCTTACTCTTCCCCAGCCCACCCACACCCAATCCTCCCAACAGTTAAGGCCTCTCATGGGGTGTTGACAAAGTCTAGCAAAATAAGTTGGGGTAGGACCTGGACCCTCTCCCCCTGCATTAAGGCTGAGTATGACATCCACTCATAGGGAATGGGTTCCAACAATCTAGGTCATGAACCAGGGATAGATCTTGGTCCTAGTGCCAGAGACCCTCAGAGAGCCCAAGCTTCACAACTGTCATGTATGTTGGACCTCGGACAGTCTCATGGAGGCTCAACAGCTGTTGGTCCAGAGTTCATGAATTTCCAGGAGCTTAGTTCAGCTGTTTCTGTAGATTTCCCCATCATGATCTTGACCTCCTTTGCTCATGTATTCACCCCCCTCTTTCCTTGACTGGATTACTGGGGTTCAGCCTGGTGCTTGGCTGTAGATCTTTGCATCTGGTTGCATCAGTTACTGGATGAAGGCTCTAAGATGATATTTGGAGTATTTTTCATTCTTATTACAGGGAAAGGCTAGTTCAGACCCCCTTTCCACTATTGCTAGGAGTCTTAGTGGGGTTCACTGTTGTGGATTCTTGTGAATTTCCCTAGCATCAGGTTTCCCACTAACCCCATAGTGGCTCTCTCTATCAAGGTTTCTCTTTCCTTGCTCTCCCACTCTGACACACACACACACACACACACACACACACACACACACACACACATATATGTGTGTGTGTGTGTGTGTGTGTGTGTGTGACAATAAGTATACATATCCACTTGTATGTGATTATATTTCCTACAGTTGCTATTATTTTTTTTCTTTTTTTCCAACTTTTTAAAACTTGAATTAGAAACAGGATTGTTTTACATGACAATCCCAGTTCCCTTCTCCCACCCTTGCTCCCCTACCCCCCCCACGCCGCAACTAAAACCCTGTCTATCACATATCCTTTCTGCTCCCTGTGGATGGTGAAGCCTTACATAGGGTGTCATCAGGGTCTATTGTATCCTTTGGGATAGGGCCTAGGCCCACCCCTGTGTGTCTTGGCTCAGGGAGTATTCCTTTATATGGAATGGTCTCCCAAAGTCCACACCTATGCTAGGGATAAGTACTGAACGTCTACAGGAGGTCCCATAGATTTCTGAGGTTTTGTCATAGAAACCCATGTTCCTGGGGTCTGGATCAGTCCCATGCTGGTATTCCAGCTATCAGACTGGGGAGCAAGAGTTCCCGGATGTTCAGGTCAGCTGTTTCTGTGGGTTTCACCAGCCTGGTCTGGACCCCTGTGCTCTTCACTCGTCCTTCTCTGCATCTGGTTTCCAGTTCAGTTCATTGATTAGTTGTGGGTGTCTGCTACTTCTACCAGCTGCTGGATGAAGGCTATAGGATGGCATATAAGTCACTCATCAATCTCATAATCAGGGCAGGACATTTAAGGTAGTCTCTCCTCCATTGCTTAAATTGTTAGCTGGTGTCATCTTTGTAGATCTCCAGACATTTCCCTAGTGCCTGATTTCTCTGTAAACCAAAAATGTCTCTCTGTATTATGATATCTCCATTCTTGTTATAATCTATTCTTCCCATGACTCAAACTTTCTGCTCCCTCATGTCCTCTGCATCCCTCTTCTTCTCCCCTTCTCATTCTCCTAGCTCCCTGCCCCCTCTTCCCTTGCTCCCAATTTGCTCAGAAGATCTTGATGCTCTCCCCTTCTCCAGGGGACCATGTATGTTTCTCTTAGGGTCCTTCTTGTTTATTAGCTTCTTTGGCAGTGTCTATACAAAACTTTGGCTGGTAATCTTACTCTATGTCTAAATCCACATATGAGTGAGTACATACCATGTTTATTTTTTTGCAATTGGTTTACCTTGCTCAGAATGATTTCTTCTAGATCCATCCATTTTCCTGCAAATTTCAAGACTCCATTGTTTTTTCCCGCTGAGTAGTACCACATTGTGTAAATGGACCACATTTTCTCTATCCATTCTTTGGTTGAGGGGCATCTAGGCTGCTTCCAGTTTCTGCGTATTACAAATAGTGCTGCTATAAACATCGTTGAATGTTGTTTGAATGTGCTTTTTTTGGGTATATGCCTAAGAGTGGAATTGCTGGATTTTGTGGTAGACTGATTCCCAGTTTTTTGAGGAGTTGCCATACTGATTTCCAAAGTGGCTGTATGCCACTCCCACCAGCTGTGGAGAAGTGTTCCCCTTTCTCCACATCCTCTCCAACATGAACTGCTATTGGTGTTTTTGATTTTGGCCATTCTGACAGGAGTAAGATGGTATCTCAGAGTTGTTTTGATTTGCATTTCCCTGATGGCTAAGATGTTGAACACTTTCTTATGTGCCTTTCAGCCATTTTAGATTCCTCTATTGAGAATTGTCTATGTAGTTCTGTACCCCACTTTTTAATTGGATTGTTTGGTGGTTTGGAAACTAGTTTCTTGAGGTCCTTGTATATTTTGGAGATCAGCCTTCTGTCAGATGTGGGGTTTGTGAATATCTTTTCCCAGTCTATGGGCTGCCGTTTTGTCTTGCTGACTGTCTCCTTTGCCTTACAGAAGCTTCTCAGTTTCAGGAGGTCCCATTTATCAGTTGTTGACCTCAGTGTCTGTGTTACTGGTGTAATGCTTAGGAAGCCCAAAGGTCTGTCACAGGAAGACTTGAACCCTGAGGACCAAAATTCAACAGTTGATATTCTTAATTGAAAAAAATGGCTATATAATTAAGATATCTTGTTATCTTCTGTCTTTGAACTGCTGTTCATTTATAATTATTTATTTATTTAAAAAATTAAATTATGAGGGATTTTCCTGCATGTATTTGTGTATATGTACCACATTTTTGTTTCAGGCTCAGAAAAGTCATAATGTGGCATCAGATCTTCTAGAGCTGATATTATGGAACATTGTGAGCCTCCTGTTGTGGGAGCTAGGAACCACACACTGGTGTTCTGGAGGAATAGCAAGTGTTCATATTACCTGAGTCATTTTTACAGTCTAAATTATCTTTCTTTTAATTGTAAAACATAATGAAAGTATAAAAATATACAAAACACATGGATAATTTAATTAAATTTATAAACAAAATTAAGTAGACAATATATAAAATATATGAAATTTGCAATCCAGCAATGGGATGATCCATTACTTATGCCAGAGAAGTATTCCAATTATATTTTTATATGTATATGTAGGCTTACAGACTTATCACCAATGTCTATCTAAATACAAACTTCTCAATATAATTTGATTTACATCAGTTATTTGTATTAGTACTGATGGAGAAAAACTAATGCAAACCAATTTTTTGTATTGTTACAGTGGTCCTTATTCTTGTTTCATTTTTAGAAAGGAAATTTGAATTACTAAGTCCTCATGATTAACGTGAATGAGGAGTGATTCTTGACACATAAATAAACTGACTAATCTACTCCCTTCCTTCCCAAAAGGAATGGGATTAAAGTTCATACAGTTTTATGTTTTGCTTTTCTTTCCCCTTATATTTGAGATTAGCTATAGTTGATTCATATGATGTTTACTAAGCAATGGGATGTTCCCAGTTAGGTAGCTATAAATAAGACTTCCTTTAAATCATTAAAATGGTACACTTTTGCATGTGAGTAAAGTGATTTTTACTTTATAACCTATGATTCACCTTTGTATCATATGTTATTGAGATTTTCACATTTAATGTAATATATTTAAATGTTTTGCCAACATTTGTATCCTAATCTATAATCTCATCAGATTTGTCTGCCAATATCTCTTTCTCTACACATAGGCAATATTATCAGACATTTAAAGTTTTGCTATTTGATACACATATTATTTGTTCTTAGTTTTCATTTTGCATTCCTATCACTTATATGGTAAGGACATTTCTTCCTATGTTCTTCCTATGTTTATTATCTCTCCTTATTTTTGTCTTCTATGAATTCTTTGTTTTAGAATTAGAACCAGAGTTCAACAAAAATGCCTTATTGCTTCATTAACATGTGTTTGTGTGTGTGTGTGTGTGTGTGTGTGTGTGTGTGTGTGTGTGTGAGAGAGAGAGAGAGAGAGAGAGAGAGAGAGAGAGAGAGAGAGAGAGACCATTAGGTATAAATGTTAAGTCTCTTTGGTCATTAACATATATTATATTATCTTAATTTATTCTATAATTCTTAAGTTGATCCATATAGTCTTAGCAGTCGCCTAAAGGGAGTTAACATTTAATGCAGTGAATATCACCTGTCCTTTCCATTATGTTTAAAAGAATCAATTTGGCTTTGTTTGGTCCAAAAAACACTTACTTTACTATTCATAAGTTGTGAAGACAATTTCTGCTCATATTTTCATAAGTCTGTATAGAGTAGTTTTCCAAATTTGTTCTTCAATCTATATGTAACTGCTTTGTTTTCTTTGCTATTAGGCATATGTTCTATATAGCAATTTCCCATAAGTTCATCTAAGTTTTTCCACAATCTTTTCTGAATACAGGCTTCTTTCCTTGCTGATAAGTCACATTTCCTGTTATGTATGAAAGATTCATATAGGAATCCAGGCATTTCAGTATCATCAACTTTATACCTACATCTCATAATGTTGGAGTATAAAGCTTTAATAATACATGTTCAAAATATTTATTTAAATTTTAACATATGGTAATATGTTTCTTAATTTTAATGTTATGAATATTTTTCTGCATCTCATCATTGTGTAGATTAATTATATTATTTTAAAATAACTTGTTATGCGTTAATTCACTTCTTGAAGAATTATTATTAAAGCTAGATGGCTAAGCACTGCTTGTGTATAAATATTTAATACTTAATATTGTGGTGTTCTTTCACTTAAAAAAGACTTTTATCCTAAAGTGTACACTAAATGAATGAAGTCCATCATGCTTCTTGGTACTGTTGGTATTTTGCATCACAATTCCAAATTTTACCATTACCTTTTTATTGTGAAATGTGTCATTTGTGTTGTTTCATAGTTGGAATTTTTAATGTAATCTATTTTCCTTTTAACAGAAGCATTTCATCTTCTGTGATAGGGGATATCCTTCTGTATACTATGAATATACATTTCTTTTATTGGTTGATGAATAAAGCTTTTTGGCCAAAGACAGTCAAGATGTAGCCAGGCAGGAAGTATAGGTGGGGCTACCAGATTAGGAGAAGTCTTGGAGAAGACAGAGGATGTGTCTCCAGTAAGCCAAGACCATGTGGATATATAAATATTAATAGAAATGTATTAATAATTTAGAGAGAGCTAGCCAATAAGAAGCCTGAGCCATCAGGCAAACATTTTACAATTAATATAATCCTCTGTGTATTTATTTGGGACTGTAGGACTGCAGGACCTTGTGGGACAAAAACTTCAGTTCACACTTCTTTCATGTATTTTATCATTTTATGTACTTTGTATCCAATCTTCCATCTTATTTTCATTGTTTATCTTAGTATTCATTGTTATTTCTTGTTATGCTTAGCTTTTCCTTGTAGCTTTAAACTCAGTGTTTTAAAATTTCTAATTCAAGTACATGCCAGGCTGTTTCATGCTCAGTTTTTGGTAGCAGATCAGATTGTTTGGTTTCAAGATTGTCTGGCTTGAATGGCTTGAAATTCTATACTCAAATTTCATTCTTGTTCACCATACAATAAAGAACACTACAATGAATCAAAACAGAATCTTAAATCAAAATTTTTGAATGACCTTAACATAATATAAAAATTTCCAAATTGTTTATATTCTCTGTTCTGTATTTTCTTCCTAGTTGCTTTTCTAAAACCTTTGTTAGATAATATTGTTGTTAATATTGTTTTGTCCAGTTAACAGCTACTTTAAAATTATCACATTTTAGTTATTACTCTGTTAACTCATCTTTCATGCTGCCAGGTCCACCTTACATAAGCAATTTTTTGAATACACTGTTGATAACATATATTTGTTACATACTTCTTTTGTAGTTTATATAAATTTGTCAATTTCATCATTATTTAAGGGAAATACTTTTGTTACATTAAAAATATTAAACCATAATTCACTTGTTCCTGTGTTATGTAGGACTCTTAATGTGTGTTCAGTTGTATTTACTTAATGTAGGTAATTTCCTACATATTCTTGTTCTTTTATGTTAATTAACTCAATCACAATATCATTTTTAAATAGGATCCATGCCATTCCTTTATTTAAGATAAATAAATCTGATAGAGGAGACCTTATTACATCTTCTTTATTTATCAATTTGTTTCTTATATTTTATTTTCTTTGTATATTTATAATAATTTTCAGACATACTGATTCATGTCATCTTTAAATCTGTTTCAAGTCTGTATAACTAATTATACTTTTTCTAATATATTTTAAATTTTTAGAAATACATTCAGTTTTGTTAACATTTAGTGATAAAAAACATTTTCAGTGATTCTTTGTGGACTTTATATCAGGCACCCTGATCCCATTCATTTCCTCATTTTTTCCTATCCTCCATCTGCCCTTTAAACCTTCCCCCCAAATAAAATAAACTTAAAGAAAAGCAAAAAGATCAATAAAACAAATATCTTCATGTGGAGGCTGTAGTTTGACATAGTGAGTCATACAATTTACCCTTTAGTCCATACATCTTTACTTGTAGTTGTTCATTGGTCTTGTTCAAGGCCCCTGGCTTTGGCTTAGACCCTAGTACTGTACCCTCACAGGAACTCCTCTTGAATATATTGTTGTTGTTGTGTGTCGTAGAGACCCTGCAGTTTTTTATATGCAAGTCTGGATGCTTCAAATGTTCCAGGAGTACATAAATTGGGGGAGGCCTACTCCAAGCCTTGATTCTGGACTTAGGTAGTAGCTGGGTTGGTCAGCTTGCCTGTTTTCCCTTGTTATCACCAGTAACACAGTAGATCTGATCTTGTTGGCTGTAGCATAGCTGAGCTGGCCTTGAGGGCATGAGTGCAGGAGATCCGGCACAGCCCCCCACCTCATTTGATGTATGGTGGCATTTGTGAGGGAAAGACATTTCCCACCCCTTTGCTCTTTGCCACCTGCAGCAGCCTCTGGGGCACAAGAATGGGAGAGCTGGCCCTGCACCTCACCAACTGCAGCACTCAGGAGAGTTGGCCTGCAGCTTACTTTGGCAAAGCAGTAGATCTGGCTCTGGTGGTATGTGTGCAGGGGACCTCAACTTGAGGGTGTAAGAGCAGAACTTGCCCCACTCCTTGATGCTGCTACATTGAATGAACTACCTAAGTTGGTGCTGGAGACCTTAAAAGTATTTTGTCTCTTAAGTACATTTGTCTTTTAATTCTGCATTGGTACTTGTACCTTTTGGTTTGCCTGTATGATGGGGGATATCCTTCTGTTTAAATGCTTGTCTTATTGGTTGATAAATAAAGCACTGTAGGCCAATAGAGAAGCAAGTTAGGCAGGAATAGGAGAGAAGGAGGATTCTAGGAAATGTAGGAAAGGGAAGTCATCACCATGTGATCTCAGGAAGATAGGACAGTAAGGTGGGCATCCTCAGTAAGATAAACCCTTATAAAATATATAGATTAATCCTTATGGTTGGTACTTAAGACAGAGCTAGCAAATAAGAAATCCTAGTCGTTGGCCAGCATTATTGTAACTAATGTGTGTTATTTGGGGGTGCTAACATGGCAGCAGAACTCAGGTGGTTGGCAGAAAGAGGTATTGTTACACCTACTGTTTTAATTTTATGTGACTTTAGATATACTTGGCTGCATATGTTCACCAAATGCTTAATAGTAGAATTCATTCAATCAGATTGAAAGTGGTCCCATGGATGTCTAAGCAGTGACAACTGCATGAGATCATTAAGAGCATATGTAGGGATCTTATATGAAGACCAAGGAATTATAAAATTATTTTAGAGTACTCAATTATGGATTTAGTGAAATTGATATTGATAAAATTAAGGAAAAATAATTTTAACAAAAATAGTGTTTATTGATTCTGACAAAGATTAACTGTTGACATTAACAGCAGGTAGAATATTATGGCAAATAATATGACTATAGAAATAGGAAGTAAAGTACAAGAGAAATAAGCATGGAAATCACATAATAATTTATTATAATACCACAGGACTAACTTTGACTCCTTTTTCCAAAGATATTGAATCTGTCCCCTCTGAGGACATTGAAACTTTTATCCTGTTTTTATGGTTCCCATTTTTTTGTCTTTTTATTAGGAGAGAAAGTCTTAAACTTCCTTTGTTATGACACAATGTTTGGATATTTGCTCTTCTAATAGCATCTGTCAGAAGTTTCCCACCTTACCATTTGATACATTTATACAAAGACTGGTAATTACTTATGAACACCTTAACAACTAATCCAAATAAAATTGGTTCATATTTCTAAGAGTTATACATAAAATGCAAAAATATATTATTAATTAAATCATGGGCTACAATTTAATTTTCCTTCCAAAACATTCTCCATATTATTTTATTTTGATACTTTTCCCTTTTATCAGCTTCATGCTTTTAAAATAATATGAAAAAAAGTGGCACTCAAAGTATTTTCTCTACTGTAGATTTATCATTCCATATAGTGAAGAGTTTCCTAATATGCCTTGCTCTATAAACTAGAATGTTTAAATAGATCTATTTATTTATTTGATTGATTAAGGGTCTTGCTTCTTAGCTCTGGCTATACTGGAATTTGATAGGTAGAGCAGAGACTAGCCTGAAACTAACAACAATCCACCCGCTTCTGCCTCCCAAGCAATGAGATTAAGGGTGTGTGCCACTCTTACCAGCTCATAATTATTTTGTATTATTGCAGATATTTATATTTTTGGTTTGTGTTTTTTTCCTTAGACAGAGCCGCTGCTATAACTCTGTCTCCTCTGATGCTTACTAGGTCATCCAGTTTACTCTTGAATCTGCAAATCTCTGCCTTGCACCCCAGGATGGCGATTGCCAGCATGGCTGATTTGACACTTTTATATCACATTTCCCTGCCTCTGCTTACATTTCTTTATTCTCATTTCAGTAGTATTTTTATTTAAAATTTTAGTGGTTGTTTTAAAATTTACTACATTTATTTAAATTTAAGCAAGTATACATTTTTGGATTTCATGTAAAAATATTATTTTTAGTTTAGGAGATTTCATTTATTTGATAACTGTTTTCTTCAAAATGCTACAGGGGATTGAGAGTTTCCTAAGACATAAATAAGCATACCATAAACACATACAAAAAGACTTACTTTCTGTATGACTAAAAATCTGAGGATTTACTACCAATTCTCAAATTTATAGTGATGAACTATGACAAATCTCTCTAAGCTATCTGAATAGTCCTATTCTTACATACAAACTAGACTTCATATACTTTTCTCTCCTCCACACAGTAATACACAGAATGAGACCAATATGTATTTTAGAACAATGCAAACTGAAGCCTATGAAAGTAGAGTGTTCCTGAAGTGCTGAGAGCTTCCCACAATTTTCTCCAGTAGTTTTGCAGTCATGCTGAGAATGTTTCCTAGAAGAGTGCAATGCTCACGAATAATGGATTTATGGTTTACAAATACAGTATAGTAACTAATGGGATAGGCAATCTAGTTAGTGGTGCATGGTTATAGTTACAGCACTATAGCAAGGACACTGCCATGAGGTTGAGGTCACTCTGGGTACACAAAGGTCCTTAGGAAAGTATGAGAGGCCTATCTCAAAAGAATAACAAAACAAAAATAACAAAACAAAACAAATACCAAAGAACATTAAAGATTCATTAATTGTCATTACATGGCTAAAAAATAATGGAATTATTACAGACTCACCAAGTTTCAGCATTTCAAAGACAACTGTACATTTAATTGTTTTTCACTATTATCAAACTCCTAAAGGAGAAGATACTGAGGTATTCTTATTGTTTAGGGGAATAAATGTTGTGGCAGCATGGGCAGGGATGTTCCTATGGTTACAAATGAGATATTTGTAAATGTTTATGTAAAATACATCTCATTTTCAATATTCATTTTCCTTTCTGTATTGTCTTTCCCATGTTTCATTTAGATATGCAGCTGATATTTGAGTCTGAAATTATTCAATCTCCCCAAGGAAGAAGTTGATAGATCCAGTATGTTTCTTCCTTTTTAGCCAAAATCTTGATTTTCTTTGTAAGCATTTTTTGCATGGATCTTAGCACAGATGACATGTGGAGGCTGGTTCATATCATTTTAATGATTATTTAAAAAATTTAAAAGCATGCATTTGTTTAAGAGTAGCTTAAAATGATATGCTTGTACAAATATGGAAAGAGTGATTTCATGACAATAAGTCATTATAAAGATCATTGGCTTTAGTCCCATTTCATTAGAAAGTTATCCTGATAAAATATTAAAAAAATATTATGTGAACTCCAAGGAAATAGAAAAGGTATTTCAGCTTTTACTTATTTGATTTCCATACCGCCAGTCCTATGTAAAGATACATTAAATTGTTTATATTGCAGAATATTACATTAACTATGTAAAGGTGTATTAATTTTTTTCATGCTGCATTTGTTTACTTATGTGAAGATGTGTTACTATTTTACCTTGCATGCCTAAGGCACCCAATTATTCTAACAAAAAGTTGAATGTCCAATGGTTAGGCAATAGAGGGATACACAGGGCTGGATGGCAGAGAGAGTAAGTAGGAGAAGGAATCTAGACTCAAGGGAATATGAAAGACAGACAGAGAGACAGACAGACAGACAGACAGACAGACAGACAGACACACACACACACACACACACACACACAGAGAGAGAGAGAGAGAGAGAGAGAGAGAGAGAGAGAGAGAGATGAGGAGAGATAAAGAGACAGAGATGCTCAGAGCCTGCCATATACCAGCGAGCCAGACAAGGATTAGAGCATACAGAATGAAAGAAAGGTGAAAAGCCCCAAGGCAAAATGTATATGAAGTGAAACAGGATGATTTAATTTATAAGACCCCTGAGACAAGGATAGGCTGAGGCCAAGCATTTAAAACTAATAATAAGTCTCTGTATCTTTATTTTGAAGCTTCTTGGTGTCTGAAAAGAAAGCCTATTACACATATATTTGAAGATATCGACAAAATCATATCTTCCCATTGGATGGTATAGTAGGGGTTAAAAGCTCTTCTTTTGTTGCCTCTCACATACCTAAGTCCAAAGGTAAAGTAATAAGGAGTTGAAAGGTCAGGTATCACTTTTGCAGGATGCTCCATATTATATCTTTCCATTGTGAATATTTCCTAAATGTTAATTTGTACATTTGGAGTCTATTAGTGACACAGAAAGTTTTATATAACAGACACATATATTTTCATTTATTCACAAAATTTTTTAACTATGTTTACAAAATGCAGCTTGCTTTCAAGTTTCAAATCTGGAAAAATCCTACAAAATTATGCTAATTGTAAAACTCATTGTTTTTATTTTCAAAGACTGTTCTGAGTTTACATCATATGAGAAGAGTAAACAGAAAACTTCTGTACCACAAAGAAGCATCTCCTGTAAAAATCCAAGTATTAACCTGGGAAACAGCATTAAATTTACTATTTTTTAAATGGATACACATTTTTTCCAGGGATATTTATTATGTTATTTTCAAAAGTAGATATGAATCTGATACTAAAATGTGTAGACTTTAATAATCAATTTCTCATATAGTTTTGTTTTTAACTAGAATAACAAAATTAATTATTTTAATTTTTTTGAGGCAGGGTTTCTCTATGTAGTCCTGGCTGTTGTGGAAATAGCTCTGTAGGCTAGGCTAGCCTCAAACTCACAAGACATCCACCCATCACTTCCACCTAAGGGCTGTGATAAAAAGTGAACTATCACCACCCATCTAACAGAATTATTCTTTACTGTGATATTATCTTATAATTTACCAGACTTTTGTCCAAGATATTACTAGCTACCTATTATGCTGCCTTATAATGAAAAGTTATAATGTACTCATTGAAATTTATCAATTACTTTATTTTAAATTGTTTATATTCCCTCTCTGCCTGTTTTTGCAAACATAATATTGTTTCAAAATTGTTGTTTTATGTCTAGCAGTAGAGTTACACCCATACTATTCACAAAAGAAATTGTTGAATTCTTTCAAAGAAAATTGACAAAACAAATCCCATGACTTCTCTCCACTACCATAAAATGAATCATTTAAGACTCCCTTTTTTCCTGCACTGTGTATATAACCCCCATCTTTATTCATACTAAGAGAACACTCCAAATTATTTGTGTCTTTGTGTGGCTTGTGTACCAAGGTAATTGTAGCCTTGTAAAAAGAGTTTGGCAATGATCCTTCTGCTTCTATTGTGTGGAATACTTTGAGAAGTGTTCATATTAGCTGCTCTTTGAATCTCTGGTAGAATTCTGAACTGAAGCTATCTGGAAGTCTGGGGTCTCCTGCCCTGGGGACTGCAGGCCAGTTGACTTGCCACCAGCAGACCAAGAAACTACTAGTCTGCTAATATATCTGGGATACTCCAGCCCAACTCAGGGGACAGGTGATCTTGCTCCCCTGTCTCAGGCCTGATTTCTGCTTGCTTACTCTGGGATCTCCTGGCTTGGGGAATGTAGGCAGGTTGATTTGCCCCCAGTGGACCAAGCAACCTGTAGTCTGCTGACATTGCTGTGTGTGCTAGTGTTGTTCCCACCCACAGAGAGAGGGAGTGTCTCAGACCTACCTGTACTCTCCAAGAGACCCATCAGAGTATTGGACCTGCTTGCATCCAACAGAAGAGAATCTTGGACCCATACCCACCAGGAGAAGAAGATGCTACACCTGTACCAAGTGGAAGAAGGGATGGGAAGATGACAATATGAGAACACATTCAACACCTGAAAAACCAATAAGACAGCGAAAGAGTGTAGGGACTCTACACCAGCAAGAACTGAACATCCTAAAACAGATGAAGCAGAAGAGAATGACCTTAAAATAAAATTCATGAAGATGATAGGGACCTAAAGGGGGAAGTGAAAAAATCCTTTAAAGAAATAGAAGAAAATACAAAGCAAAACTTGCAAGAAACAACCCAAACAGTGCAAGGTTTGAAAGCTGACATGGAGACAATAAAAAACCCACAGTCTGAGGAAATGCTGCAATTAGAAAAGATGGGTAAGCAATCAGGAATGACAGATGCAAGAATAACCAACATAATACAAGAGATGGAAGAGAGAATCTCAGATGTTGAAGATACATTGGAGAAATAGATTCATCGACAAAAGAAAATGTTAAGTCCAACAAATCCCTAACAAAATATTCAGGAAATATGGGACACCATGAATATGCCAAACCTAAGAGTAAGAGGTATGGAAGAAGGTGAAGAAACCCACCTCAAAGGTGCAGACATCTTATTCAATAAAATCATAGAAGAAAACTTTCCCAACCTAAAGAAAGACATGCCAATGGGAGTACAAGAAGCCTACAGAACACCAAATAGAATGGACCACACAAAAGTCTCTTCATAACATAATAATCAAAAGACCAAACATACAGAATAAAAAAAGAATATTAAGAGCAGCAAAGGAAAAAGGTCAAATAATATACAAAGGCAAACCTATCAAAATTACACCTGAATTATCAATGGAAACTCTGAAAGCCAGAGATCCTGGATAGATATTCTACAAACACTAAGAGACCACAGATGCCAGCCCAGACTCCTACACCCAACAAAATTTTCAGTTACTATAGATGGAGAAAAAAAAGAATGTTCTACAACAAAACCAGATTTAAACAATACATAGACATTAATCCAGCCCTACAGAGATTACTGTGGATAAAACTCCAACCTAAGGAAGTTAACTACACTCACAAAGACATAGACAATAGATAATATCTTTTACCAAAATCCAAAAGAAAATGTAGGTTAAATCCACACACAATACCAATACCAACAAATCCAAAACAAACAAGAATTAATATTCAAAGATCCTTAATTTCCCTCAACATTAATGGTCTAAACTTGCCTATAAAAAAAACAAGGGATAACAAAATTGATATGAAGTCAGAATCCATCCTTCTGCTGCATACAAGAAACAGACCTCACCTTCAAAGATAGATATTACCTCAGGGTAAAGTGTTGGGATAAGATTTCCCAATCAAATGGATCCATGAAACAGTATGGTGTGGCTATCCTAATATCTAAAAAATTAGACTTCAAAGGAATATCAATCAAAAGAGATGAAGAAGGTCATTTCATATTCATCACAGGAAAAATCCATCAACAAGAAGTCTCAATTCTGAACATGTATGCCCCAAATAAAAAGCATGAATATTTGTAAAAGACACATTACTAAAACTCAAATAATTCATAAGACCTCACACAGTTATAGTGGGAAACTTCATCACCCCACTCTCACCACTAGACAGGATTACCAGCCAGAAAATTAACAAAAAATCAAAGGATCTAACAGAACTTATGACCAATTGGGATTAACAGACATCTACAGAACATTCTTTCCAAACACAAAAGAATATACCTCTTCTTAGCACCACATGGAACCTTGTCTAAAATTGACCACATACTTGGCAACATATCAAGCCACAGCAAGTACAAAAAATGGGATAACCCCCCTTTTTTATCTTTCAATCATGCTTTAAAGTTAGAATTAAACAACAGCACAAATTGCAGTAACCCTACAAACTCATGTAGATTGAACAATTCATAATTGCACCATTTTTATGTAAAGGAAGAAATAAAGAAATACATTAAAGACTTCCTAGAATTAAATGAAAATGAAGACACAACATACCAATATTTATGGGATACTTTGAAGCAATACTAAGAGGAAATTTCATAGCACTAAGTGCCCACATGAAGAAACTGGAGAATAGTGACACTAGAGAATTAACAGCACAAATGACCTTCAAGGGTGTCATGACATCTCCATCATAACTCAGTCTCAGCAATTGTGCCTATGTGTATATATTTTTCTGTCTTTATTTCCCCGTTATTCCTAGTCAGTTTTCAGAACTATCCCAAGCAAAGACATGACAGCCTGTCCATGGTACATTCATGAACAGCTGTTTTACATCCTATTTTAAGCCATGCAAATGCAGTTGTGAGGTCTTTAGTCTTTAAAGATGTTTAGAGCACAGGGTTTCAATCTGTAATCATACCAGAAACTCAGCTTTCCATATAGTTTCCTTTTATGATATCAGCTTTCTAAAATAATAATTTCATTTTTAAAAATAATTAAAATCAGCAGTTATCTTAACCCTTCATTTAAGTGTTAAATTTGACAAATATAGAAATACCATCAGGTCCAATTTTCTTGCAGCCTAAAAAGTTACAAATCCATTATAGCTTTATTTTTTTATGCAAACCTTCATTTTCACCATCTACAGCTATAGATGAAGTAGTTAGACATGTATCTTATTTCAGTTCTCATTATTAGATTCATTTGAGTACCCAGAGCTTCAGCTTCCTGGATTCTTCACATTTCACTGAACCAGAGTCTTGCCAATACCCTTAATTCTTACGAAATCTCACAAGGGATTAAGAGCTGATGAAACTAATACATTCCCACTACTTCTATACTTAAAACCATATTATCTGCCAGAATTTGGACATTTAACTATCATTCTTGAAAGAATACAAACCTTTCTACATAATACACTTGGCACATGATATTCATAAGGAACAGGAAATGGCATGTCTTTGGGTGAA
Organism: Cricetulus griseus; assembly: GCF_003668045.3. Lineage (NCBI taxonomy): Eukaryota > Metazoa > Chordata > Mammalia > Rodentia > Cricetidae > Cricetulus > Cricetulus griseus. The sequence goes on along the minus strand of NW_023276806.1, from coordinate 181,031,331 downwards.
TTCATATGTGTCAGCACACTTCTTATGAACCTATTATATAGCTTTACCAGTAAAGTTTGAGGGAAGGAGATATATATTTCAATGATTTTGCTTAAAAGTAATCCCTTCCATGGTGGATCTTCAAAGTCTGCCATATCATTTGGAGCAGGGCCTCTGACCTCCCCTGTGTGTCTAGGCTGAAAGAGTATTTCTCTATGTGGAATGGGATCCCAAAGTCCATTCATATACCAGGGACAAACACTGATCCACTACCAGAGGCCCCATAAATTGCTCATGCCTCCTAACTGACATCCACATTTAGAGGGTCTGGGTTATTCCTATGCTGGTTTCTCAGCTTTCAATCTGGCATCCATGAGCTCCCCCTTGTTCATGTCAACTGTTATTTTAGTTGCTCCAGCCTGGTCTTGACCCCTTTGCTCACCACTCCTCCCTCTCTAAAACTGGATTCCAGGAGTTTGGCTCAGTGTTTAGCTGTGTGTGTCTGCTTCTGCTTCCATCATTTACTAGATGAAAGCTCTAGTATGGCATAAAAGGTAGACATCAATCTCATTACTGGGGAAGGACATTTAAGGTGGCCTCTCCACTGTTGCTTAGATTGTTAATTGGCGTTATCCGTCTAGATCTCTGGATATATCCCTACTGCCAAGTTTCTCTTTAAACCTATAATGGCTCCCTCTGTTATGGTATCTCTTATCTTACTCTCCCTTATTCGTCACCTGATTCAGCCTTCCTGCTCAGTCATGTCCTCCACTCCCATCCTCTTTTCCCCTTCTCTTTCTCCCAAATCTATCCAATCAACAAAATTTTAAAGGCCTTTTTCTTATGAAGGCGTAAGCAAAGGGAAATTTGTGTCAGTAATTAACCAGTCCATCATTGTCCATAATTAGCACAATCAGAGGCAGAAACTTCAAAATCTAAAAACCATGATTCCCATAAGTATGTTTCAGTCATATCTATTAGTTTTAAAAGTAACTAATATGTCAATTGTAATTAGTATTTCTTATTGAGACCTCATTTCTTAAGTACCTCCCCTTTCCTCACAACCTTCTCTAGTGTGCTCTAGGAGTCCAGACTTTCAGGTTTTTTCTCTTGATTTTGGTTGAATAACTTTTTTGTATGCCTTTCTCACAATTCATCAATTTTGCAAATGTGATAATTAGTTCTCTGATTTCTGGATTGAAAATTAGCCTCCATACAATCATTCCATGATGCTACCCTGTATTACAAACACAGTCTGAACTTCCTGCCACTCCCTCCTAGGCTCTTAATTTTCTGACTTTTGAATCTTGGATAACCTGGGGTCTGACCTCCCATACCCTCACTCATGGAGGACAGGGAAGCACTTCTTCTCATCACAAAATCATGGAGATTCCAAGCAATACTTTAATAAAATATTCTTTTATAAAAATACCAATATTTTGTTATGAAAGTATCATCATGAGTAGATCCAGTTAGAAAAACAACAGAGGAAATAGAAACTTTAAGAAGAAAGTTGGATACTCCCTTTCTTGGGATGCTTAAAAATTTTTCTAGACCCTTTTTACCACTCAGGATATCATTGCTAATAACAGCTTAAAGGTTTTATTTCATAATCCTCTTCAATTTTTCTATCTACATAAAAATGACTAAGAATAAAGTTACTTGTTAACCAGTCCTATGACAAACAAGGCTAAATTTTAGCTTGCATGGGGACCATCGGATTCCAGGCATTTGAGGCCAGGAGTAGTGTAAACAAACCACTTCTCGTTTTTATTATTAAAGCAAGCAAGACATGAGGTGGCATTTACAGTTAACTTAAGCAAATGCAAGTACAGAGAAGTAATACATCTGGTGTTATATCTTATCATTTTTGGTCATGTAAAGAGAGTCAATAATATTCCTCCCAGGCATTTGCCTTTCCCACAGAGATAATTTGGACATGCCAGGGCATTCCCTTCATGTCCTTTCTTTCAAGTGCACTCCCTTATCATGGTTTATGAAATTCCTTCTAAAAGACTACCTTGTGGGTAGAACATTTTGTCCTCTGCTCCATCCATAGTTCACATTAAGTTCACAGTTTTCTAATAGAGGATCCCACATTACTGTAAACTGCTTTTATTCAAGTTTAATCTTTATTCTCTTTTAATTCTACAGGCAAATAACCCTTTGAAGTTCACCACTACTCCCATTAAAGTCTTTAGATTTGAACAATGTATTCTAATAGATTGCTGTGGAATGCTGAAGTGAAAAGAATTTTACAAACTATTCTATATTATTGGACATTTGTCCAAACCTTTTTTTTTAAATTAAGCTTTGTTGAACTTTATATTGCCTCAAATTTTTGAAGACAGGATCTGACTACATCACCTAGGCTACTCTCAAAATTGTGTACCTTCTTCCTTAGTTTACTGTGCTCTATATAATAAAAGCTGAGTATTCAATATTATTTTTCACTATGCATTTCTACTTTTCTTTTGGTTTTTCATGTTTATGGAGAAAAACTGCATTTTGGAGGGACCCACATTATTTAGAAGGGGGTAATGATTCTATTCGATTGTATACATGACATAAATTCCACTTTTAATGCAGTATATATTTTATAGACCAGTTTCATTTTCATATTTGAGTTATTCTCTTATCAATCTTTGAATTTTTTTCATGAAATCCAAATAACTATTGTGTTGAATCTTATATCCTTATCTTAACATGTATCAGTTTTTCTTGAACTATATTCTCTTTCTCTTCATGTGTTTTCTTTTTTCATCTTTCTCCCCCATCAAATTGTTTGATAGGATTTCATGGTCATGCTTTGACCTGTCCTATAGAGAATCTTGAGTGTTCATTAACAAAAACCACTTCTGCCATACAACCAGTGAGGAAATGTCTAACAACTCTTGAGAAAATGAATTCTGACCACTAACATACAAGTGACCTTAGCATTCTTTTCCACTACAGTCTTGAGATAGGACCAAAGACCCAATCAACACTGATAGCTTGTAACCTGTGAGAAATCTTGAAAGATGAGACCAAGAGAAGCTGTGTGCATACTCTTAACCAAAAGAAACTGAGGCATATGAATGCTGCTGTGTTGCATTTGAAAGACACAATGAATCAGGAAATAAGTGAGAGACTGTAAGAGGGCCATTGCAGGGGAAATAGAATTAGTGCCTCATAAGGTGAAAGAGAAATAATGGAAGAGGAAGGGTTAAATTTGAGTGGGAAATTGAAAGGCAGAGTAACAGAAAGAATATGTGGAGAGATAACTAAACTTGTAGAACCATCTCTCTATCTATCTATCTATCTATCTATCTATCTATCTATCTATCTATCTATCTATCTATCTCTCTATCTATATTTCAATTGAGTTTCTCTACAAGGGAGGGGCAAAACCTTTTAGACAGCCTATATTTCTATGGCAAATAGAAATTCCAGTCCTGGAAATTCCAATAGGTCATTAACTGACCCCTCACAAATACAGGCTATTTCAAATGCTCCTCTTGACCCTATAAAATTGATGACAACAACATTTTGGTGAATATACCACACAAAGGACTCATACAATATGGAAAAATTAATCTGGAGCATACCAGAAACCTCCAATCCTATTGGCTTCCTTCTGAAGTGAAATAAAATGATATCCACAACATTCTCACCCAGATGTGAGCCCTGAAAGCTACCACACAGTATGCCTACTGATTCAGTAGTGCACCAACATTGTGGGAATAATAAAACACTTTCTTAATGGGTGGAGGCCACTCCATAAGAAGGAAGTTATTCATAGTACTGCTAACAGGACAAAAAACCCTGTGACATGGTAGGTCACAGTCCCTAGGGGAGAGCCCATTAGTATTCTGCTAAGTGAATGTAGTATTAAAACATCACCTAATGACTCACTGATATCCCCAGCACCCAGTGCATCACTCTTCCTTATTCACAGAAGCTTTTGGCAGTAGATGACAATTAACATAGGTGATCCTCAACCAGTCAACAATAGAGAATAAGAGACAGTAGAGAGCTCAGTCCTAAATGGGATGTGCATATGATATCCTTTTTTCCAAGACTTACAAAACCTCCTGGAATATGGTTGGAAAGATTGTAAGAACCAGAGGTAGAGGATGACTTCAAATAACAGAGCCTTCCAGACAAAACAGAATGATTACATATAAATTCATAATGATTGTGAAGCCATGCATAAGAGACATGCAAGATTAAGCCTGAGAAACTCCTAGCATAAATAGTTAGGGTCAGGGTGAAGGTGGGCAGAAAACCCAACCACTATCTGATAAATGAGTTCCTTGAGCTGCTAGGAGAGGAAGATCAATCCTCTTAAACGACTTGCTGTTGGTAGGTCAACCACACCTCAGGGCAGACTCCTCTCCCAAGAGTAGTTGAGAAATATGAACTAAACTTGTTGGTGAGAAAAGAAATAAAATAATACCTTTTACATTTTTAACATAAGTAAACAATGCTATTTAAGCTTGGCAGGAAGAGCCTACATTTTTCAATTTAATCATTCTTGACACTACTTCTTTATTTTGTATCTAGTGAATGTATCTTTCCTAGTAAACTAACTTTAGACAAGTCCTTTCCCATATTGGCATGAAATAGTGTGAGCATGTTTCTTCTTACGGATCTCCAAACATATGGATTTAGTTAAGTCTCAGGGTGAAACAGTGATGGAAACACTAATATAAAACTTGCACATTCCCTCTGTGGACTATCTACTGCAAGAGTGGTATCAACCATCCTTTGAAACAGACCATGTGGTCCATAAAAACATTGTGGTATCTCATAATAGGATTTCTTTAGTCATTTATATGATAATTTTGAAAGACATATATCTTGAGGAAACAAATCACAATTGTATGTTTTCGGAGATGACTACCATTGAGGGGGAGACATCACTAACACGGTTTAACCAAAATGATACAGTCCTGGAGGCAGAGTCCCAGATTTTTTGCTATAATTTACACCCAATCTTGACAAACTGCTTAGAAAATCAAAGAAGCTAAAATAAAATGACTGCCAAAAGGAATCATCTGTGTGCTCTGTATCAGTAGTGTGTTCCATGGTTTATAAAACTGCATATCTACAGAAACAAAGAATCTTTTCATATCCCCCTAGGAAGTTTAGACAGTCAAATGTTTTATTATTGTCACACATTATATTAAGAAAAATTCCAGGAATTGGACATGTGTGGGATAAATAATTTTCCATGTTCCATAAAAAAATCTTCTAAGTCCCTAAAATATAGTTCTCAGTAAAAGAAAATATTGTCTTCCAAATGTCATTAATACTAAATGCTTGTTTTCAGTGCCTTCTAAATGCCTTTCTTATTCCATTGGCTATACTTTAAGTGTTCATTCTCACAGTTACCTGGTACTTAATCACAGAAATAAGAAACGAGTAGATAGTAATTTTCCTCCATATTATGATAAAGAGAGAGGGTTCAGAGAATTAAAATACCCAATGTTCAACATACTATATGCATTAATGCCATCCAACCCATGGAAGAGCTGACTTGTCCCACACTATTGCCCTGTATTGTTTCTCTCTTGGTTGAAGAACTAACGGTACATCATTTGTCATGATGGAATATGTTTTACATACAGCTGTGAACATCAGATTGAATATTTAGCCTCATGCTGTCAATATGACTCTAGACACATAATTTTATTTACAAGAGTTTTTTCCTAATTCAATTCCCTCCATTCTGTACATAGACACTTGTACTTTTAATATTACTCAAACTCTGAAAATATACATAAAAATGAGAATGCTTGGCATTACAAATTTTCTTTCTCCTTTATATTTTAAAAGACACAGATATAGGTAGAAGGATATTATATTTGAATACATATAAAGTTGGTACAACAGAACTGTATTTGTCCTTCTCTTGTGATAAGCTGTTTACAGATGAGTTTTAGTGTGTCTAGACATGTTTAGGCACTCTTCCAGGACCTTATCTAAGGGTAGTCTACAGAAATTATCATATGCTTCAAGATAGCCTAGAAACACCATTAGTAAAGGAAGTTTTAGGGGGGAAAAATCCTTGTTTTGTTAAAGTATGAAGACCAATCATGTTTGTAAAGCTGACCAGCTGTTACTTGTGCCTCAGTGTCTTGGAAAAAAAATGTTGGAAGAAGTCACAAAAAATTTTATAGGGTTTGAAAGGTAACATTACTGTTTTGTCATTAAAGAGTCATTTAGATTGTAACTCTCTTTTATGAGATTGAAATGAAATATGGGATCTGTGCTGGCCAAGTTCAAGAAGAACCAATGACTGATATCTCATCATGTGTGGAAAAAAATAGTCCAGCACTCACATAAGGGGAACCAGTACATAAGCCTGGGGTAATAGAGAAAAAAAATGGGAAAATAATGCTAAATAAACATGTGCTTCCCCAGATGTCTTGCTGATTGGTAGGTACATCCAAGGTCAAATAATTGGATAGCATTGCTTTATTGGGTTCAGGAAACACCTATGTAACAGCAAGAAAAGAGCATCGAAGATTTCAGGTCTTTGCTAGAAGCAACAATCTAGAGCGTAATAATGTTTATTATTATTTTTAAATCTTAGTCTCCCTTTTATTTCTTTCTTCAGTTTCATAAACATGATTGAACTCAGTAAATTCTACTCATCATGGATACCACAAACTCTAACATGAAACTAATATCTTAATGCTACCTTCATTTAATTATATGAGTAATTTTAATATGGAGGAAAATAATTTAAACAAATATATCATTTAAAAGGTATAACTGACACCCCAGTTCTAAAGCATGAGGCACATATTTGAGGCCAAAGTGAGGAACATTTTGCCCTGATTTCTTAGCATACCACCTTTATATTTGTAAGCTCAGTTGTGTTTAGTAGCATGAGCTTAGCTTGGTAAATTCTCTGTATAAATCACAAATACTGCAGGAGAATGCATGCTTTTAAATTTCAGGGTGATCACCTGCCTTTTTTTCTAACAAACTAATAGATGGTCTTATAAAAATTCCAAGCTATTTGGAAGACTGCAAATTAATGTAAAAGGTTACTACATACTTAATAATAACTTTGTTATTGTGATAGCATTGCAGAGTCAACCTACCATTTTAAATTTTATATTTTCTCATGGAATAATATATCAAATAATCTTGGATGTAAATAAAATAATTATATCTCACATCTCCATAATAAAAATACTGAATTCACAATTGTTTATAATAATTCAATGTCTAAGGAAATGATGAACAAAGTTGTTGAGGTAGAATAAATGTATCAAAGCATATTCACATTGCTAGTGCATACTTTAAACTTTGATAATGGCAAAATGTCCTAGAAATATATTTTAATTTTCATGCAGAATTTATAATAGCATTTCTTGTCTTGACTATGAAGCCAGAGACATATTTACAAATACATAACCATTAATATACAGGAAATGAGTCTTTAATAAATTTTAGATGATAATTTTATTTGCAATAAAGTTGGCAAAGATAAATATCTTTTTGCATAATTTTAACATTGAGATCTTTTTTTTTCACTAATGCAATGCAGAGTTGTAATCTTTCGTAACAAGCCACTTCATTATTTATACTGGCCAGTTTTGATTTTCATGTTAGTAATGAATTTTTAATCTTATCTGGTAGAGAAAATATCTTGGAGTAAATCTTTAGTGTTTATTATTTACAGCAAATACTCTAATCTTTAATATTATGAAATGAAATTTATACACTTGCATTAATTTCCACATATTTAAAAATATATAAACACTGGTTATTTTAAAAATCTTTCATTCAGTAACTTCTCAGTCTTGAAACTTAAATAACAACTCTAGCATTTTTCTTTCTTTGTATGATTTTTTGTCTTTTATTTTTACATCCTGACCAAATTTTCCCTCACTTGTTTCCTCCCATCTTTTCTTTCCCCCAATTCTGTTTCTCCCCAGAAAATGGCGGCCTCTCAGGCACACCAGCCAATCAGAACATATCAAACTGCATTGAGAACAGGAATCCCTCACTATTAAGGCTCAGGCCTTATTTTCAAAAACAGTGTTTTACATTTCTTTGTGCTTTATATTTAAAATTTTTATCTTAATATTTTCTTAGTTTTTAATGCTAATTAAAATATAAAGAAAAAAAGATGAAACTTATTTTGCCTAACGTTCTCTCCTTGTATAAGCACAGCTCATTTAGTGTTAAAATACACAGGAATCTACCACATTTGGTCCCTCCCTTCACTTCGTTGTTGGCATTCTTTCATTGGTTAAAGTATTTTTTTAACATGAAGTGAACTTTAAATCAATATGTTGAAATTTTATTATCTCAAAATTTTATCAGTACCCCTGATAATTACAACGAGCTTTATAAAAAGCATTTATATATTACAGAAAAACATGACTGGAAAGATGGGTTGTAGTGAAGATTGCTTGATGTCCTTCAGGGCACCAGAGTCCAGCTCCCAGCTACCAAATGGAGGTCATAACTGCCTGAAAGTGGGCACACACAAATCCACACACATATGTCCTCTCACAACATAAATAGAAAAAATCCTTAAAAATTGGCTAATTTAAAATAATGTAGAAAAGTAATTTGTGATTTCAATGATAAGTAAAAAAACTGTATCTATAGTATGTAGAAAAGCTACAATTACATTGATTAACAATAACTTTTAGTTACAAAAATTTCAACTGACATATGAATTAGTTTTGGAAGAAAAGTATATTCAGTAAATATTAAGAGAACAATTCTTTAATAATGATCAACACAGGGAAAAATGATCAATGTACATTCTAGACATGTATTGACATATTCTAATGGCACATGTTTTATAAAGAATGAATACTATCACAAAAAAAGTCCAAAAGAAAAATTAGAAAAAATGGTTTATACTATCACTCCAATAAAGAGATAGTGCAAATCCTCAATGAAAATAAGTATCCACAAACATTATCATTAGCTATGTTGCAAATTACAATCATAGCTGCTCTAAACAATACTCAGAGTACCTAAAAGAGTTCAGATGCCATGTATTAGCAAAAATGAAGAGAAACTCCTACTTTCTGGCAATCTGCAAAAGTGTGAAAAGCTTCCCTTGCTGAGAGACCACTTACTTCTGAAGGTGGATACACATGGACAGAGATCTCCACTCATAATATGAAATCAACAAAGAGGTACATGATAAGGTTGCTGTTTATATTCATGGATTTATACGTAACAGTAAATTACAATATTTTACAAGAAAATCTAAACAGCATTGTTCATAGTAATTCTGTCTAAATATGTAATGATCCTTATAAATAGCAAAATTATGAAAAAGAAAACGTATGGAATACTAACACTGCAATGGGTCCTAGGATATTATAGACCTGATTTTTTTATTAAAGTAAATAAATTTTATCATAAGACATGAGGGAGCAGGAAGATTGAATCTGGGTAATAATACAGGAGAGCAAGCAAAGAGGTACCATAATAGAGGGAGCCATTATAGGTCTGCAGAGAATTCTGGCACTAACAAAACTAAGCAATAGTGGAGAAGCTTGCTTAAATGCCCTGTCCCTATAATGAGATTGATGACTACCTTTTACATCATCTTAGAGCTTCCATCCAGTAGCTGATGGAAGCAAAAGCAGACACCCACAGCTAAACACTGAGCTGAACTCCTGGAATTCAGTTGCAGAGAGGTAGCAGTGATGAGCAAAGAGGTCAAGACCAGGTTTGAAAAATCCACAGAAACAGCTGACCTGAATAAGGGGTTGCTCATGGACCCCAGATTGAGAGCTGGGAAACAAGCAAAGCACTGATCCAGATTACCTGAACATGGGTGTCAGTAAGGAGGCCTCGACAATCTTTGGAGCTTCTGGTAGTAGATCATTCCACATAGAGGGATACTCTCTCAGCCTAGGCCCTGAGTCAAATGTTGTGACAGACATTTAAGATCATCCATGGAAGGCCTCACCTTGCCTGGGGAGCAGAAAGGAGATGTGATAGAGGGTTGATGGAGTGCAGGGGAGGAGCAGGTGTGGAGGGAAAGGGAACTGGGGTCGACATGTATAGTGGGAAATTACCAATACGGAGCCAAGTAGAAATATAAGTGTATTTAATAGGGAAAAGCCTTACTTACAGAGCGACCCAGCCAGCTCGCAAGGCAGCAGTCTGTATGCGAGCCAAAAAGGTGAAAACTGAAAGTGAAACCCAGGCGACTGAAACTCTATGTCACCCTGACTATGCCCTCACAGGCGTGGTCAGGCAGACCTGTAGCCAGCGCCTAAACAGGCATGGCTACAGGTTCCCCTACAATTCCCCTTTTAGTCTAAAAGAGGATTAAAACTTAATCCAAAATTGGATAAATGTATCCAAAATTAACAATCATAAAGGCGAATTATAAGAAGATGCAACAATCTGCTTATGTCACATCCTAACTATCCATTTTAACTAAACCCTAAAGTCATCTGAAAGAGGTGTCCAAGCCTGAACCCCTCCTTCCAATCCCAACTATAAACAACAGGGAAGCCATCCCTAACTAGGTATATACACTATCCTAATTGAAAACAATGGGAAAAGGAGGCGTAGCATCCTCCAAGTTACTTCCTGCTGAAATGGAACAATGATAGACTTGTGGGGTCCTGCTGGAAGAAAATGTTAGTATAGTAAAAGTCTTGAATTCCCCTACAGACATGTAAAACAAGATTGTTTCTAATTTAAATAAATAAAATATAAAAAGAATAAATAAGTAAATAAATAAAATATCAAGAAGTCAAAAGAGGTTGAGGGGGAAATAGATGTGGAATTCTTGACAGGTAATAAGATTTAGATTTGCCAGTATTAGGAAAAAAATTAGTGTTTTTAGATGCACTTCCTTCTCTTCCTTCCTGACCTCTATCCTTTTATGTTCTTAACTAATAATGGAAAAAACCTACAAGGAAATAAAACTCTTATTAAGCAAAAAGAAAAAGATTTGACATGATAAATGACAAAATAAAATAGTTCCATATCTTATAATTCTAGTTACATAAAATGTATACAACAATCTACAGTATAGAAAGCACATGGGGAGAGGTGTCATTACTAAGCAGGTTACAGGCATTTCTATGTGTGGTTAACATTCAATTTCTTCTTTTTTGTTTCATGTATTTTTCTCCATTTTTAAATTTAAATTAGAAACAAGGTTGTTTTACATGTTAATCCCAGTTGCCTCTCCCTCCCCTCCTACCCTGACCCCACTAATATCCTACCTATCCCATACCATTTCTGCTCCCCAGGGAGGGTAAGACCTTCCATGGGGGTTATTAAGATTCTGTCATATCCTTTGGGATAGGGCTTAGGCCTTCTCCCCTGTGTCTACGGTGAGGGAGTATCCCTCTATGTGAAATGGGCTCCCAAAGTCCATTATTATACTGTGGATAAGTACTGATTTACTAAAAGAAGCCCCATAGGTTTACCAGGCCTCTTCACTTACACCCACATTCATGGGGTCTTGATAAGTTTCCATGCTGGTTTCCCAGTGATCAGTATGGGGACAAAGAGCACCCCCTTATTCAGGTCATCTGTTTCTGTGGGTTTCACCAGTTTGTTTTTGACCCCTTTGCTCATCACTCCTCCTTCTCTGCAACTGGATTCCAGTTTAGTTCAGTGTTTAACTGTGGGTATCAACATTCCATTTCTTGAGCTGAGCATTTACAAAGCTGTGCTGCACATAAGACACCAGAAATCAGGCACGTAAGCATGAGGAATTTTACTAATATGTAAATATGATCTATGATTTCTATATTCTTTTCTTATTAAGCACAATGATTTCTTTTAGTGAAACTGAGAAATATATGAAAATGACTTTGCACCACTTTGGAAAAGAGAACAGATAATAACAAAAAGTAATGATTACTCTGAATGCATTAAAACTGAGCATTTGAAACTTATTTCTTCCCTTAAAATATTTTCCCTTCAAGACAGGGTTTTTACTGTGTAACAGCTCTGGCCTAGGACTCACAGAAATCTGCCTGCCTCTGCTTCCAGAGTGCTGAGATTAAAGGTGTGTGCTCCCACTAATTTTGTGTCAACTGTTATGTTCCCTGAATTGATATCATCCATCCCGTTTTTTCAAGTCAAGAAAGAAAGTGGCAGATGATGCCACTCATAATAAGAAAAATGTTTTTGTTTCTGCTCTCTGTCCACCCATGCAGTATAAGTCCTCTCTACAATATAATACCAAATCATCAAGTTCATTACTAAGAGACTGCCTTCATTACACTTATTACTCATGGCCAATTACCCTACCTGTGCTTTCATTATGCAAAAAAAAATGCTATTTCTTCATAGGCTTCTGTTCTGGAAAATTCACAACAGTTTACGTTATTTTTACTCCTTAACTGAAAACCGTGTATAATTGCTATGTAGACTAATTTTACTTTCTCTTCTTTCTACTATGTTTTTATGATCTTTCATATGTTTATTCATGAGCATCTTTCTGAAACTCTAATATTCTTCTTTCTTCAGGATACCTGAACATGTCTGCATTTAGAAAGTAGATGTGACTTGGAGGTAGCCTAGATGCTGCCTGTGCTTATTCAAATTCAGGCACACAGAGTTTCACCAAGATACTCACAGCTCTATGGTGAAGGCTGGCTGATGGAAGACTCCACAGGATAGATATTTTCTGTGACAGTGCTGTCATCCCTACCTGGTGTAAGAATGCCAACTGAAGGCTCAGCTGATTTACCTTACTTTCCTTCTCCTTCTGTGGCTCATGACTGCCAAAAGAATGATTTACTATGGTACAAGGATTACTGCCTTTGAAGACACAGAGGTGATGTAATTTAATGCCAGCTCACCATTTTACATGAGCCTTTCTTACATTCCAGGGGACAGAAATCTCCTTATTCTGCCCACAAAGCCTCAAGAAGAGTCTGAATCACTAGGCTTTGAAGTCCTCAGATTCATCCAAAACTACTCATATTGGAAATCTAAAAGGACACATCCCAGCCTGTAGTTTAGCTATCAAAACAGGCTATGGTACTTGTTTCCACGCTGAGTATTTCTAGCTGACCTTGGAGGATATGGTCTGTTTTAGTATAGTCAGGTGGTTTCTTTTTACATTACAAAATTGTTGGAAAGAGCATTTGCTATCTCCAGATAAGAAGTAATCCTTTGGCTGTGAGTCAGATGGACTCATAAAGCATAATTTTGTTGGAAGAAAAATGAATCCCTTAACTGTTTTTTTTCCTGCCAGTGTCATTAAATTAAGAGTGAATTACAGCATCAAGTTGCCTAATTTTCCATTTGCATATTGTTTGGAAAGAATAAAGTTTATGGTCATGTAATGTGCAAATGTGTTAAAGTAGAATATGCATTATTTCTTGTGTATACATGGTCAGGGGTTTCTTAGGAACCTGGCATGGAACCTTCTTAGATTCTGAGCTGTCTTTCAGTGTGGGTTCCATTGCATTTCAGAACTGGCTGCTTAGGAAACTTTTAGGACCCTGCAGTGGATAAGACCTCAGGATACTTCACTGAAGAATGATAAACTAAGTGGCAAATTCTGAGGTCTCCTGTCAAATCAGTCAAAGGCTTTTATCCTTTAGACAAGGGAATGGAAAGCACCTCTGAGTCTGCCATTTTGAATTGGAGAAGAAGTTAGCTTTTAGACGTGTCAGCCCCTCAATAACGGGGGTGGGAATACAAGGCGAGAGCAAAGAAAAGACATCTTTATCACTATATTTGTTCTGGTTTTCTTCTCACACATTGGACACAGGAACTCAATGTACAGAAATGATTATCATTCTTTTGCAAAGTAGAAAAACCATAAGGGAAGTTGTAAAACCTTAACCAGTTAGTCCTAGCACATGAGTGCTGGCAGTTGCTTTAGGCTTTTAAAGAAACACTGTCCTCAGAATGTTAATACATAGGCTGTGTTCAAATGCACTGCCTTTAATCAAGCTTATTTTGTGAATGGGGGAAGACTACAGCAGCAAGACAATACCTTACTTGTAGAAACAGATTAATTTTACTTCAACCTTTAAAGTGGCAGTTTCACTATCATGACAAAGAAATAATAAGAATTGAAGTGAATTTGACTTTTATTTATATCTTTGTGCCTAGTTTATTTAAAAAATGATGCAGTTGGCAAGGTGGATAATAATAACCACTATGTTTGATGAATTACTTTTCTAAATTCTTCTATAAAAGCAATTTTTCCCTAAATGTTCCCACTAACATTAATCAGCTATCCAGGAAAGAAGTCAATTGAATGTCATATGTTTGAAAAAATTGAATTCCATCATGTAAGAAGAAACTTGTTAACACTGGTAACCTGGGCTCTCTTACTCAGCATTGAATGTCAGTATTATTTTTATTTTAGCACTGGACATTGCCTGTGGCAATAAGACAATCTGTGTGCCTAACATTGAAGACTTTTCTTGCTACAAAACCATGATTGCTAGATGTAGAACACAGCATTTCAATATCTGAGTAGTCTTCAATGATGTGGAGTGGTGTGTGGTGTGTGTGTGTGTGTGTGTGTGTGTGTGTGTGTGTGTGTGTGTGTGATAAACTTATGACAAGAAATAAATTAATGTGAAAAATTGATCTATTGTTATCAATTCAGTTGTGATTCCAATTTAAGAGAAGTTGAATTTTACTTGAGAAGAGACATGATGTTGATACTAAATGTACTTTAGGAGGAATATTTGTTTACTTCATAACCATGCTTTTTTTTTATTTGTTTACTACTTCTCTGTGCTTCTGAGAAAGGGGTTGCTTTCCAAACTTTAATCTCAGGACCACTGAATCCAACTCCCTTTAAACATTTTGTACTTTTGGCTACCATATTGTAGAACAAACTTACAAAGCATCTGCATGCCACTGCTTCTTTTAACCAATGACTGATATGTCCTGGCTTTGGGGAAAAATGTGGTAGTCTCTGAGGAAGCATTCTGAAGTAATAAGCTTGTCAGTGAAGGTTCAGTGTTTACATTTAAAAGTAAGGTTTCTGAGCTCATCTGTCAGGCTCATGCTTCCATGTGGGATGATGATGTCTCATACTTGACCTTAGTGATTAAAAATTAATTCTAAGAAGTGGTGCACCTTATTATATTATATGAATGTTTAATATATAAACAGTTGATGCTATAAATACAGATACAATAGCCTATGTATTCATAATGTTGTAAAATAACTTTCAAATATTCCTCGATTTGACAAATAAACACTGTATGCCTGTTATAGTAGGAAGAGATGTTTTTATCTAGTAAAATCTATTTCTATTAAAATTTACTCTTTTTTTTTGCTTTTTCAAGACAGTGTTTCTCTGTGTAGCTTTGGAGCCTATCCTGCCACTGGCTCTGGAGACCAGGCTGGCCTTGAACTCACAGAGATCTACCTGGTGGTAAAGGATAAGACAGCAATCTTTTAAGTTCAGGCCAACACAACAAAGGCAATGAAATTCTGTGGAAATACATCTTACACTCTAGCATTTGGACATATATTTCATTCATATGTGGTTAGAAAGCATCAATAGGGGTAGCATTATTTTTAATGATGTCCCATATTTAGCATAGTGTGTTTACTGAGGAAGAGAAATAGATTTTACTAGATAAAAAGATCTCTTCTTACTATAACAGGCAAGTAGAAGCTATGCTCTCCATGGTTGCAGTGTAATTTGGACATCGTCAAATTAGACAAAATTAATTAATAATTCTTTTATTAATAAACTAAATAGGCATTTAAAATTAAAATCTTATGTATAACTATAAACATGCTTGAAATTTAAATAAAGAGCTTATTTTTTTATTACTAGGTATTTTCCAAATTCCTGAAAAAGTATGTGTGTGCTTATGTACTATTAGCAGTAACATTAGCATAGAATGGAGGTCTCATAGAAACATACAAAAACTACTGGCTCAAACATTGACTATTTTATCCTGCCCTGGCAGGCCAGACTATCTGGAGTCTGCCCACATTGCAGTCTTGGCCCCACTATGCCCACTTCTTGAGGTGAGTGTGGTTTCCACTCAGGCCCAATGTTCCCTATCCTCTCCTTGGATCTTCCTGGGTCTGTTCTGTGAATAGTGGACATGCCCTGGAAGATCGGACCATTTGGAGTCTACCCACAATGAAGTGTTGGCCAATGTAGACCCATTGGGAGATGAGAGGAGAGAGAGATCCCACCTGCACCCACTGGAAGAAGGAATATGAAGACAGCAGTATAAGAACACATTCAACAACAGAAAAACAACATTACATTAGCAGAATCTAGGGAATATACAACAACAAGACCTGAACATGCCAATGTAGATGAATCACAAAAGATTACATATATAAACAACTTTATGAAGATGATAGACACCCTCAAAGAGGAAATGATAAAATCCCTTAAAGAAATGGAAGAAAAAAATACAAACAAAAATACAGGAAATGGAGGAAAAGACAAACCAAATATGAAGAAATAGACAAATTTTTTAAAGAAGTCAAGGAAAGCCAAGAAAAAAAAAAAAAACAATCAAACAAGTCGAGGAAACAATTCAAACAGTTCAAGGCTTGAAAGCTGAAATAAAACAATAAAGAAAATATAGGGTCTGGCGGTGGGTGCCCTAGCCTCAGGTGAGTTTTGGCGCTGCTCTGCCCATCCCCTAACCTCCTCCAGCAACACCTACTCGATTCTGCCTGACCCCACCTGGACAAGAGTGGACCAGCCCAGACCGGAAGGCCCACCCTGAGCCCGGACATATCTCACCCCTGTCTACACACTGCCCTCTGTCCTGTGGTGGGCGCCTTAGCCTCAGAAGCTGAGCCACCTGCACTCACTGGAAAAAGGGATGGGAACAATATAGAGTCAGAATGCACTCAACAGGAGTAAAAACAATATGACACCACCAGAATCTAGGGGCTCCACACAAGCAAGATCTGAAAAGCCCAATACAGCGCACGAAGAAGACTTGGACCTCAAAAATTATCTTAGGAAGATGATAGAGTCCTTTAAAGAGGAAACAAGAAAATCCCTTAAAGAAATAGAAGAAAAAAAAAACAAGCAAAAAATTGCATGAGATGGAGGAAAAGACAAACCAAAGAATTCAAGAAGTAAACAAATTACTGAAAGAATCTATAAAAAGCCAAGAAAAAACAACCAAACAAGTGAAGGAAGCACTCCAAACAGTTCAAGGCATGAAAGCTGAACTAGAAACAATAAAGAAAACACTGAATGAGGTGATGCTAGAAATAGAAAGGCTGGATAAATGATCAGGAACTAAAGATGTGAGTATAACCAATAGAATACAGGAGATGGAAGAGAGAATCTCAGTTGTTGAAGACTCTCTAGAGGATATACAATCATCGACCAAAGAAAATCTCAAGACCAACAAATCCTTAACACAAAATATCCAGGAAATATGGGACACAGTGAAAAGGCTGAACCTAAGAATAATAGGTATAGAAGAAGGTGAAGATATACAGCTCAAAGGTACAGAAAACATATTCAACAAAATCATAGAAGAAAAATTCCTCAACCTATAGAAGGATATGCCTATGAAAGTACAAGAAGCTTACAGACCACCAAACAGACAGGACCATAAAAAGAAATCCCATAATAATCAAAACACCAAACCTTCAGAATAAAGAGAAAATATTAAGAGCTGCAAAGGAAAAAGGCCAAGTAACATATAAAGGCAGACCTATCAGAATCACACCCGACTTGTCAATGGAAACTTTGAAAGCCAGAAGGTCCTGGATAGATATCCTATAAACATTAAGGGAGCATGGATGTCAACCCAGACTACTGTACCCAGCAAAACTTTCAATCACTATAGATGGAGAAAACAAGATATTCCATGACAAAAACAGTTTTAAACAATACATATCCACAAATCTATCACTACAGAAGGATTTGGAAGGAAAACTCCAACCCAACGAACATAACTACACTCACAAAAACACAGGCAACAGATAATCTAATTTTACCAACACAAAAAAGAAACAGGAGGGCGAAATCCACACAAAATGACACCATCAACAATAAACCAAAAACAAACAAAACCCAACAAACAATGGACATTAATATCCCTAAATTTCAATTGTCTTAACTAACCCATAAAAAGATATAAGCTAACAGAATGGATACGAAGACAGAATCCATCCTTCTACTGTTTACAAGAAACACACTTCAACTTCAAAGACAGGCATTACCTCAGAGTAAAAGGATGGGAAAAGATATTCCAATCAAACGGGCCCAAGAAACAAGCTGATGTAGCAATCCTAATATCTAACAAATTAGACTTCAAACTAAAATCAATCAAAAGAGATGAAGAAGGACATTTCATACTCATCACAGGAAAAGTCCTTCAAGATGAAGTCTCAATCCTGAACATCTATGCCCCAAATACGAAGGCACTCACATTTGTAAAATAAACATTACTAAAGCTCAAACCACACACATGTAGAGTAGGAGACTACAACACAACAATTTGACCACTAGACAGCACCAGCAGACAGAAACTTAACAAAGAAAAAAAGGATCTAACAGAAGTTATGACCCAATTGGGTTTAACAGATATCTATAGAACATTCCATCCAAACACAAATGAATATACCTTCTTCTCAGCTCCACACGGCACCTTTTCTAAAATTGACCACATAGTTGGTAACAAAGCAAAACTCCACAGATATGAAAGAATTGATATAACCCCCTGTATCTTATCACATCACTGTGATTTAAAGCTACAATTCAACAGCAATAAAAATTGCAGAAAAACTAAAAACTCATGGAAATTGAATAACACCCAATTACACCATTCCTGAATTGAGGAAGATATAATAAAGTAATTAAATACTTCCTAGAATTTAATAAGAATGTAGACACAATATATACAAACATATGGTACACTTTGAAAGCAGTGCTAAGAGGAAAGTTCATAGCACTAAGTGCTCATATGAAGAAACTGGAGAATAGTCATATGAGAGAATTGACAGAACATTGAAAGCTTAAGAGCAAAAAGAAACAAACTCACCACAGAGGAGTAGATGCCAGGAAATAATCAAACTGAGGGCTGAAATCAATAAAGTAGAAACTAGGAAAACAGTACAAAGAATCAATGAAACAAAGAGTTGGTTCTTTGAGAAGATCAACAAGATAGATAAAACTCTATCCAAACTAATCAAAAGGCAGTGAGAGAGCATGCTAATTAACAAAATCAGAAATGAAAAGGAGGATATAACAATGGAAACTGAGGAAATCCAGAGAATCATCAGGTCATGCTTTGAAAATATGTATTCAATAAAATTTGAAAATGTAAAGGAAATGGACAGTTTCCTGGATAGATATCACTTACCAAAATTAAACCAAGATCAGACAAGCAGTTTAAATTGACCTATAACCCAAATGAAATAGAAGCAGTCATCAAAAGCCTTCCAACCAAAAAAAGCCCAGGGCCAGATGGCTTCACTGCAGAATTCTACCAGAAATTCAAACAAGAGCTAATACCAGTACTGCACAAGTTGTTCCACACAATAGAAGCAGAAGGGATATTGCCAAACTCGTTTTATGTATCTACAATCACTTTGATAAGC
This sequence comes from Cricetulus griseus, assembly GCF_003668045.3. Classification (NCBI taxonomy): domain Eukaryota; kingdom Metazoa; phylum Chordata; class Mammalia; order Rodentia; family Cricetidae; genus Cricetulus; species Cricetulus griseus. The sequence continues at coordinate 181,011,813 of NW_023276806.1, read as the reverse complement.
AGGCCACACAAAGATACAACTAAAAAAGAGTACTACAGACCAATATCCCTCATGAACATAGATTCAAAAATACTCAACAAAATATTGGCAAATCGAGTCCAAGAACACATTAAAAAAACCATCCAATATGATCAAGTAGGCTTCATCCCAGGGATACAAGGATGTTTCAACATACAATAATCCATCAATGTAATCTACCATATAAACAAACTGAAAAAGAAAAACCACATGATCATCTCACCAGATATTGACAAAGCATTTGACAAAATCCAACTCCCCTTCATTATAAAGATCTTGGAGAGAACAAGAATAACAGGAACATATTTAAACATGATAAAAGCAATATACACCAAACCAACTGCCAACATCAAAATAAATGGAGAGAAACTCAAAGCGATACCTCTAAAATCAGGAAAAGAGAAGGCTGTCCACTCTCTCTCCATATCTCTTCAATATTGTACTTGAAGTTCCGGCTATAGCAATAAGACAATAAAAGGAGAGCAAAGGGATAGAAATTGGAAAGGAAGAAGTCAAACTTTCACTGTTTGCAAATGATATGATAGTCTATATAAGTGACTCAAAAAACTCTCCCAGGGACTCCTACAGCTGATAAACACCTTCAACAAAGTAGCAGGATACAAAATTAACTCAAAAAAAAAATCAGTAGCCCTACTTTACACAGATGATAAATGCAATGAGAAATAAATCAGAGAAACATCACCCTTCACAATATCCACAAGCAACATAAAATATCTTGGGGTAATGCTAACCGAAAAAGTGAAAGACCTGTACAGTAAGAATTTTGAGTCTTTAAAGAAAGAAATCAAAGAAGATACCAGAAAATTGAAAGATCTCCCATGCTCTTGGATAGGTAGAATCAACACAGTAAAAATGGCAGTCCTGCCAAAAGTAATCTACAGAGTCAATGCAATCCCCATCAAAATCCCAACTCAGTTGTTCACAGACCTTGAAAGAACAATACTCAACTTTATGTGGATAAACAAAAGACCCAGAATAGCCAAAAAACTCTGTACAATAAAGGATCTTCTGGTGGCATCACCATCTCTGACTTCAAGCTCTATTATAGAGACATAGTTCTGAAAACAGTTTGGTAGACAAAAATAGACAGATAGACCAATGGAATCAAATAAAAAACCCTGATATTAACCCACACACCTATGAACAGCTTATTTTTCACTAAGATGCTAAATCTGTACCATGGAAAAAAGATAGCATCTTCAACAAATGGTACTGGCACAAGTGGATTCCGACATGCAGAAGATTGCAGATAGAACCATATCTGTCATCATGCACAAAACTTAAGTGTAAATGGATCAAAGATCTCAACATAAATCCAGCCACACTGAATCTTCTAGAAGAGAAAGTGGGAGATATCCTTGAACAAATAGGCACAGGAGACCACTTCCTGAACATTACACCAGTAGCACAGACATTCAGATCTTCAATTAATAAATGGGACCTCCTGAAACTGAGAAGCTTCTGTAAGGCAAAGGACACAGTAGGTAAGACAAACCAACAGCCCACAGAATGGGAAAAGATCTTTACCAACCCCACATCTGACAGAGGACTGATTTCCAAAATATACAATGAACTCAAGAAGCTATGCACCAAAACACCAAACAATGAATTTTAAAAGTGGGGGTGCAGAACTAAATAGAGAATTCTCAACAGATGAATCTGAAATGGCTGAAAGACACTTAAGAAAGTGCTCAAAATCCTTGTCCATCAGAGAAATGCAACTCCAAACAACTCTGAGATACCACCTCACACACTGTCAGAATGGCTAAAATCAAAAATACCAATGACAATCTATCCTGGAGAGGATGTGGAGAAAAAGGAACACTCCTCCATTGCTGGTGGGAGTGCGAACTTGTAAGAACACTCTGGAAATCAGTATGGCAGTTGCTCAGAAAAATGGAAATCAGTCTACCACAAGATCCAGCAATTCATCTCTTGGATATACACCCAAATAGTGCATGTTCATACCATAAGGACATATGTTAACAATGTTCATAACAGCATTGTTTGTAATAGCCAGAACCTGGAAGCCACCTAGATGCCCCTCAACTGAAGAATGGATAGAGAAAATGTGGTACATTTATACAATGGAGTACTACTCAGCAGAAATAAAAGCAATGGGATCTTGAAATTCGCAGGCAAAAGGATGGAACTAGAAGAAACCATCCTGAGTGAGGTAACCCAGTCACATAAAGACAAACATGATATGTACTCATTCATATATGAATTTTAGACATAGATCAAAGGATTACCAGCCTACAATCCTCTTAGGAAGAAATTAGGAAACATGAAATACTCTAGAGGATAAATGCATAGACCCCAGGAATGGGAAGGGGCAGGAACTCCTGAGCTAATTGGGAGCATGAGGGTAGGGGAGGGGGAGCTGCCAGAATTAGAGCAGGAGAAGTGGAGAGGAGAGGAGGAAATGGAGGAGCATAAATATTGAGTTGAGTGAAGAATATCAGAGAACAATACCACCAACAACAATAAGTCCAAGGCAAACATGAATTAAGAATCAATGGTCAAAAATATCCCTCAATATCGATAGTCTTAACCCACCTATAAAAAGACACAGGCTAACAGAATGGATTCAAAGACAGAATCCATCCTTTGTCTGCATATAAGAAATACACCTCAACATCAAAGACAGACTTTACCTCAGAGTAAAGGGTTGGGAAAATATTTTCCAATCGAATGAAGCCAAGAAATAAGCTGGTGTAGCAATCCTTATATCTAACATATCAGAATTAAAAGTAAAATAAATCAAAAGGTTGATTGATTTTAATCAATCAATTGATGAGATGACAAAGATCATTTCATATTCGTCACAGAAAAAGTCCATCAAGCTGAAATGGCTATTCTGAACATCTATGCCCCAAATGCAAAGGTACCAACATTCATGAAAGAAACATTAGTAAAGCTCAAAAGACACATAAAACCTCACACACTAAGAGTGGAAAACTGCAACACACCACCCTCACCTCTAGACAGGAACACCAGACAGAAACTTAACAAAGAAACAAAGGAATAAACAGAAGATATGACCCAATTGGGTTTAACAGACACGTATGGAATATCCCATCCAGTCACAAAAGAATTTATTTTCTTCTCAGAGCCACATGGAAACTTCTCTAAAATCAACCACATATTTGGCAATGTAGCAAACATCAACAGATTAAAAAATTGAAATAACACCCTGTATCATATCAGAACACCATGCTTAAAAGTTAGAATTCAACAACAACACAAATTGCAGAAACCCTAATATTCATGGAAATTAAACAATGCACAATTGCACCATTCCTTTGTCAAGGAAGAAATAGAGAAAGAAATTAAAGACTTCCTATAATTCAATGAAAATGAAAACACTATGGAGTTTTATTCTTACTTATAAATGCTCATACTTAGCTTGGCTTGTTTTTTTTGCAAGCTTTTGTTAACTTATCCCATGTACCTTTTATTCTGAGAATTTTCCTTTACTTATTTCTGTATATCTTACTTTCAGCTTATTCCATTTCTGGCTGAGTGGCTGGCTGGCCCCTGAGGTCCTCCTTGCTTCTTGCCCTTTCCCAGATTTCTCCTCCTATATATTATTTCTGTCTGCCATCCCCACCTATCATTTCTCCTTCCTTGCTATGGGCTGTTCAGATCTTCATTAGATCACCAGGTGTTTGTAGTGTGATATCCATCCCACCCACACCTCTTGCACTGACCATGCCCACTTGGGCATGGTCAAAGGTGCAGACCTGACTGGGGAAGTCTAGGTTTGGGGTCCTGTACACCACCTCGCTTTCTTGGTTCTGGTCATGTCACACCAAGCAGCTTTTGTGTGGATCCTTGGAGCAAGAACTTTCAGTACATAGGTTTTTTTATGTAAATGACTTCTCACTGAATAAAATTAACCTGTATGTACCCAAGTCCTGTGTATCTTAATCTGTGCATCTTTAGGTGTTTTAGACAGACAAAGTCACATACCTTCACAGAGTTAAGCAAATGGAACATAAAATAAATCAACTCATCTTTGCACTACTGAAACAAATGTTCCACAGCATAAAAAAGTAACACATTTTAAAAAATATTCTATAACATTTCCCATATTTTGTCCAAATAAAAAGAAAATTTGTAACTTTAACATAGTAAAAATATATACAACAAAAACAGTTTATAGAATAAAAATTATATTTACAATATTCTGTCCTTTTGCAGTTAGCATATGCAGAGAAAATATTGCACTGTCCATCCAATGTTAGTGAATCCAAAGCTTTACTTCTAATTTACTTTCTATCATAACTATAAAAAACTGCAACTATAACTATCTCATATTTAACTCCAAAGACCACAGAAGACATTGCAAGTAACTTTCAAAAACTTTAGAAAACAGATATCTGACTGCCTGGATAGTCACCCAATGTTTCTCTGCAACAATGGGTCATCCATTTTCAGACTATAGACCTAGAGTATCTGGGAGATTTTTGTGTTAAGCAAGAAATATGCAGGACTGTCCTGCCTTGTTTTGGCAAATTTCAGCAGTTACTTTCCTGTGGGTCCTGCATATCCAGTCTAAACATAACATTGTCAAAAGTCAAAGGCAAGAGCATTTTCTTTGTCCAGTGACTGACCTTGCCACAATGAAAGCAAACTTTATAAGGAGATTCTTCAATGCCCAACATTTCTAAAGTAAACTGGTACTTCCTGGAGCAGGTGCTTCTCATTATCAAGAAAAGCCATAAGTAAACAATACATTTTAAATACCATAATTTATAGGTCTGTGTAGTGTTTGAAAATCATCTACATATCTAAAATTACCCATTTAACCTTGAATATGTACCTAATGTGACTATGAGTTTAATTATAGATTAACTGCAACCTCATTTCTTATTTATTCTTTGCATTTTTCAATGAACCACATAAGCACAATACCCCAAATAAGAGTAGAAACATGCATGCAGTGTTACAAAATTAACTTTAAATTTGTATCAATTTGGTAAATTCCCCTAAATGATAATAAACATCCAGAATCCAATAAATAACCAAAATCCTTCCACATGCCTCTCAGAATATGAGTGTGATGCAAATTCACCAATAGGTAGATAGTATATCAATGCCTTTATTGTTTTTAAGTGTGTGCATGTATGTGTTTGGGGGGGTACTCATGAATATAGGGGCATATAGCATGTGATGAAACCATCAAAGAATAAATAAAAACACTTTTAGTACAATAATTAAGTATATATTTTTCTATTTACAAGTATGAATTTTAATGTATCAGTCAGTATTAAAAATTTTTATGTAATTAATAATGGAAATCAATGAAGAAAGGTGTATATAAAATAATTCAAAAGGGAATAAATAATGAGGATATTACCAGAATATTAAGTGCTCTAGATGCAAATTTTGGATGAAATGGATTTTGCTTTAACAGAGAAGGTAATGAACACTATCTTTATGATGAACCATGTCCATATATATCATCAGTGGGACATGAGTTCTATTTATGTTTCAATGTCTGTAATATGTAAGGAACTGAAATGAGGATTTAAGTTTTGTGTTATCTCATTAAGAGAATATAGGAATTAAATAAAAGAGCAAAACAAGAAAAAATCTAGATGTCATGAATAAAATTAACCCAGGTCCCATTAAAGGAAATTTTGCTAAGATGAGTGGGTGGTCTAATGAGGAAATTTTCAGCAATTTATTACACAGTGCTTATTGCAGAATTATAATAATATATTCACATGGATTGCAATCCTTTGAAAAAGGAACTTATTGTAAGTGAATAGCAACTATAGTTTCCTCCTGGTTAAATCATAGATGTCACTGACATTAAATATCAGCATCTAAAAATTATTCCTTGAAGTAATATCATTTTGAAGTATTCAACTATAGTCCTTACTCAGTCTGTATTTCAAGATTGATTTGGGAGTAAATATAGCACTACAAATCTATTTTCATTTTATATAAAATATAGGTGAAATGCAAGAGATGCTACGTATCTGTCTATTAGTAAGGTAGAAATTTACAAAACAAAGCACAAATCCTGCTGATGACAAATGCATGACAAACCTGGGTTTCTTTTCCATTATCCTTGCTATTGAAACTCAATAGATAAAAATGATTATAACACAAAATAAATATTTCTTCCTTCTTAGAGGGTGTACACATTCATAAAAAGAATCCAGTAGATTCCTTGTTCTAGATTAGAATGTTACATACAACAAAATATTGCATAACTCTTGATTACAGTTTATATTTCTCACTAGCAATTGTAGAGAATGTGGAAATTCATGTTTCACAGTGAAATATAACTATGTATAATTCAGAGAAGAAGACGTCGAAGGCAGAAGTTCTGTGAGATTTTAGACCCCAGTATGCATAGTCAAGAGCATTACGTGTTCACATGCACAGTCCAGGGTGCTTCACTGGGTACAGCTAGCTGACATATATGAACTCTTGAATACCAACTGTCTGAAATTATGCTTCCTGGTCTGTGAACCCCAGGGCATATATATTCCTCTCCACTTTCAAATCACAAATACAATGAAAGCCATTGACTGCATATATTCCAAGAAGGGGAAGACTCTGAAAATTATCAAGGGTATTAATATAGAAGAGACCTTTTAAATACTACTCCAACTGGTCATATTTTATAATAATTACTTCAAATTACAATGGTTAGTCTAAAATATTAACACCTGTTTAAGTTTTTTTTTTATCACTGCTGTAACACATTGCCATGTTTGCCACATTTCAAATCCATAAACTTTATTGTGTCATGTTTCTAGAGATCAGAAATCCAAAATAATTCCCCTTGGGTTAAAATAAAGTGCCGTGAAGGCTGTGTTCTTTTCTGGGGGATTTGTTAGCCATGTTCCCCCAGCTTTAAGAGACTGACAACAATCTGAGATATTAGAGTGCCTTCTTCAACTCACAGGTATCAATGGCAGCCTGAGAGCATCTTATTTTCCATCACTTACTGACTTTTCTGACTCCTGCTTTCATATTTATTTACTCCTGTGTTTTTATTGCACTCACTTGGGTAGTCTGATTTGGAGGTGAAATGACAAGCATTATTAAATTAACGTGCAATTAATTTACAACATCTGATTGTTGGTGTGCAGATTTAATGTAGATACTATCATTTCATAATAAAACTACTTTAAAAACAATAGTGGAAGAATTGGTGGCGTGGCACAGTTAGCAAAGTACTTGTTATGAGGGTACAGTGATGTGAGCTGGCACTGTAGATGGTCAGAGGCATGCATCCTTTACTTCAGTGCTTGGAGAGTGGAGTCAGGATCACTAGAGCTCACCAGTTAGCCAACTAGCCTATCTAATGAATTTCAGGGTTAGTGGGAGACTGAAGATGACAGCTAAAATTGATATCTGACCTTCATAGGCATCCCTACACACACACACACACACACACACAGAGAGAGAGAGAGAGAGAGAGAGAGAGAGAGAGAGAGAGAGAGAAAAGCACATGCACTTATACCTGTGTTCACACATACATACAACACACACATATGCACATGAATATACAAAACTACATACCCTCAACAAGGAAAATCAAAAGTAGGGTTTATAGTGTTAAGTACTGGCCAACACTTCAGATTGACCATTTTTCACATTTGTAGTGGATAACTATGGAAAAGAGAACAACCAAATTTCCTATAAAAATGCTTGTGGATACCAGGAAAAATGTGGTAGTAACTCTAATTTTAACACCTAAAATTATGATGTTAAGAAATTTGTAAAAGTTCATAAAACTTGGACTTTATATTCAAACTAAAGATTTAAAGCTAAATTGATCTAACTATTAATTGGAAGATTTTAAAAATAAAAAAATTATCTCACAGAAACTGAAAGTTGAATTGTAGTTTCCAAGAGGCTGGGACAGCTGGAAGGATATATAAGAGGGATGAAGTGAATCTGACCAAAAGATACTAAGCATGATAACATGTTTTCTTGTCTTCTTGTACAATAGATTTTAGTAGCAGTACACTGTACAGTTGGATAGACTAAAAGAAATGACCAATCAGACACATCTGTGTAACTTTTTCCAAGCGTTACACAATGGATACATTAGTGAAACACTGCATAGTACATTCTAATTCTTAGTTTTCTTCTTCACACCAGGAAAATCAATTTAAAAAAAATTAAAATATATAACTAGAAACATTTCCATGTTATATCCAGGTGGTACAGTTTCATTCTGTGACAGAGTATATTAAGGAAGACATGTAATTAGGTACATGGTAGCTCCCCAGGACCTGTGGAAGCATAGAAACTAAAAATAAAATAAGTAAATTAACATTTTTTCTAAAATTTTTAAAAATTTGACACTGAAAAACTAAAAAAAATACTATTATGAACAAAAAGTCTCACTTTTCATGTAATTTGAAGATGTGAAAGCATAATAATGAAACTATGTTGACCAAAGTTCATTTATTTATCTATGGGGTTTATTGTGCTTTAAAAAGCCTTTTCAGATATAATACAGTACAGTTACACTGAAATAGGATGGACAGGATTCTGAGAGCATTGATGTTAATACAGCAACTGGATGCCTGGATGAATAAAAAAATCCCATTTTTATTTTATAATATTCATCATTTTAAAATATACTATTCATTTCTTGTTACTTAAAATAGAAAGTGCACAGGCTTGGAGACATGGCCTATCATTAACACCACTTGTTTTTCTTGCAAAGAACAAAGATATAGTTCCCAGCACACACATGGTGCTTCATAGTTGGTACCTCCAGTGCCAAAGTATCTGACAGCATCCTCTGGCCTCCTCAGATACAAGGCATGTATGGGTGTAAATATATGCATGGTGTCAATGCATAAATACACAGAAAATAAATAAATGCATACTTTAAAATGAATAGATAACTTAAAATATAAAGTACATAATAAAATAAATATGATTTATTAGTTACATTTATTTTTTTAAACTCTTGCTCAAAAGTACTCTTTAAATATTCATAGATTATGTTGCTGATATTAAGTAAAACAATAGAGATGTGGTTCAAATATTATTTTAGGGTTTAGAGTCTAAAAGGTGTTAGAATTCTTAAGATGATTTTCTATAACAAAAAGAGATCTAAATCTTCCAAGGAAATGTAGATGGACATAGTGCAGAAAAATATATGGAATTGAAAAGAGAACTAGACATTGCAAGGTAGGTAAGGTAAAAGATGCCGCCTGTGTGCTTGTCAAAACATGTACAAGGCCAGTACCAGAAATCAAAATCCCTTGGATTTCTATTTGTGTATTTCTCAAATATGCAATATTTTCTATCAATAAAATATATTATTTTATTTTATGTAAACTGGCTGGGCATTGGTGGTGCATGCCTTTAATCCCGGTACCCGTGAGGCAAAGGCAAAGGATCTCTGTGAGTTGATGTAAACTCTCAGGTCTCAAAATATTTAAGTTTCAACTGAAAGAAAAAAAGCCAAAAATGCCCAATGTAGAAAGGGATGTTAAATACAAAGATCATTGAAAGAAGACTCTTAGAAAGCAACAGGACTGTTGAGCGACAGAGCAATGAATAGAATGTGCAAGGCTGGGGGTAAATGCCCAGTCAGAAAAGTTGTCAGATTAGAGACATCAGGGCAAGGAATTGGTAGAATTATAAATAAAAAGATACATTTTTCTTCAGATCGTGTGAGAAAAATACATGTTGATAGTTAGAATATAGTTTACAGTACTGAAATGATTTGGTAAAATATGGAAAGACTATTTTCTGCTAAAACCACACACACACACACACACACACACACACACACACACAAATGAAAACCAGAGTTTTCAATATATTCATGATGAAGTAGAAGAGCCTGAAAAGGGAATTAGGGCACTATTATCTGTATTTAGAATCAAAATCAAGTAGCAGTTTGTAGTATAAAACAACCTGCAGGTCAGTGTTTTCACACCGACATGTGATCTGTGACACCAGATGGAAATAATTATACAAACTGTGACTTAATGATGATCAGGAAACATATGAGTGTCATCATCTCTTCATAAAGGGCACAGTGGTAACAACAATAAAACAGACTGGGGTAATTTGAATGAAATTGACCTTGGAGTGTTACTATTAGGAGGTGTGGCTTTGTTGGAGTAGATATGACCTTGATGCAAGTGTGTAAGTGAGGGGGTTCGCTTTGAGGTCCCAATGTGCAAGTTATACCTAGTTGTCACAGTTCACTTCCTGTTGTTTAAGGTATAGAATTTTGAACTCATACTCCATATCATGTCTTTCTCCATGATGTCATGTCCAGCCATGATGATAATGGACTAAATTTCAGAAAGTATAAGCCACATCAATGAATTGTTTTCATTTATAAGAGTTGCTGTGGTAATGATGTCTCTTTGCTGCAATAGAAACCCTAAGATGCAGGCTTAATTTTAAGTTAAAAATAGATGTCAAATTCCTTCAGTATTTATAACATTACAATTGTTGGAACCTAGGCATTATGCTGATTATGCCCACCTCCTGTCAATGGGCAGGACACTCATGGTGACATGGCTACATCATTCCTGGGGCTGTTTAAGGACTCAGTACGCATGTGCTAGCTTCCCCTTTTAAGCAAGTGCCCCTCTCCTCTCCCCCTCTTTTCTTTGCTGCCTGTTTGGCAACACTTAACCTCCCACTTGTTCCCTTCTCCAATAAACTCCTTGTGGGTGGGTTCGTGTTTCATAGCCTGCTGCAGCAGCAAAAGAACCGTACAAGTTTGAAGCAAGGAGAGAGCACCATAGAAGTACACATTACAATACTAAAATACTTAATACTAAACACTAAACAATAACTACTAGATAATAAAAGCTGATTATTATCAGCATTACTTTATGGCCAGTGAAAACAGAAAGTTTGGATATTTATTATAACTATCTAATTTCACTTTTAAAATTGTAGTTGTCATACTTACTAAATAATAAAGAAAAGTATTTCTTTAAAAACTACTTCTTGTATCTCTAAAGTGATTTATTATGAAAAATCAGTGAGTCAAACACAAACATATTTATGCATATTTGGACATTTCTGCCTGGTTTTTAAATTATCAGTGATAAAACTGTGTATACATAGGACATATTTTGTCTTTTCAGAGTTTAAACATAAAAATGTTTATATAACTTAGGTCTCTGTACTATGAGAATACCATCAAAATACTTTTTATTGTATCTTTAAATTGATTTTCAAATTTTTATGGAATATATTTTGATCTTATATTTATTTCTCTCCATAAGTTCTATCAGATATTTCCCTCTCAACTTTATGTTCTCTCCCTTTCTATAAAGAAAATCAAAAGGAGAGAAAACCATGGACATACAGCACACACAAAATGGCAACAATAATGATTAACAAGAAAAAAACACATACAATCTCCAGGGCAGGCATCCTTCCAGGGGTAATTGATTCATGGACTCCATAAAGCTTTGTTTGCTGTTTTGTAATGGTTTGATTCTCTCTCTGTCTCTGTCTCTGTCTCTGTCTCTGTCTCTGTCTCTGTCTCTCTCTCTCTCTCGTGTGTGTGTGTGTGTGTGTGTGTGTGTGTGTGTGTGTGTGTGTGTGTGTGTGTGTGTGTGATTCCTTGGTGAGATACATAGCTTTTAATAGAAGAATTCAATGAACACCCTAAAAGTACCAGAAGTTTGAATGTGCTTAAGGAAAATAACCAGGACAAAAATTGGTTGGATCAGTGAGCCTGAAGAAATAGATGAGAAAGGATCAAATGAAGCATTTGCTGAACGTTGACAAAAGCACCATATTCTGTATAAGGGCAAATGTTTTGCAGATCATACCAACATTTACATCCCTAATATTCCATGCCTTTCTTGACTTGATTAGTTTATACTCTTATAAAACAATTGTGAACCCAAATCATAGTGTTGTTGTATATTAAAATATATTAATTATTACTTTTGTACCTTGCTGTAGAATTCATTTTCTCTACTCTCATCCTTGACTGATTGGCTCTGGCAGAGCTAACAATCCTGAGAGAAATTTTGCTGCCCATCATATTCTCAGGAAATAATGATGTTTAAAATTTGAAGTATAATTTCTACTGCATTGTGCTTTTGCTTTATTATAGAAACACATTGCAAATCTGGACCATCTGTACTCAGGCATCTCCAGGCTCCACCCTGGTCTTTTATGTATATTTTGTTTAAAATAATATCATATAACCAAAGTCCTCATATACAGTTATCTCAACCCAATGAGCAAAGGAACTATGTGAAATATTTAAAAGAAAATGAAAAATCAACAGCCAGTACATATCCTAGAATTGTAACATCAGGTGGTCTGTGGAAAATCCAGTGAGTTAGAATAGCATAATTAAAGTAATAATAAAAACATGTATTCATACCTGAGTATATAAGAAAGCACAGAAAAGTCAATAGTTAAATTATCAATGAACCACAGAAATGATTTGGCTATAGCAGTTCCCCCTAGGGAAGTAAAGGTATTCTGTGAGTACAGAAGTGAGACCAGGGATAAGGAAGAGGGTAGGGATGAGAAACGAATTATAAATAATAAGGAAAGAGAGATAACCTTGGACTTTTTCTATAAAATTTTTGCATACCAAATCACTTTGTGAAGGTAATTTTTTCTATATTAACTCTAAATCACAAACATATGTAAGAAACTTTTACATTCTGAAAATGACTCTGGTCAGTGCTGGTGCATTGAAGAAAGTTACCTGTTAGAGTCTCAGTGTTTGCAGTTATCATACCACATGCATAAGTCATGCTGAAGAGGTAACCACAGCCCGGAGGAAGCAAAAACTAAACAGCAAACAATACATGTAGATCCTGTCGAGTTTCTCCCTAATAGTCTCTTATCTGTACCTGAATAGTCATGTCCTATGTGAAAAATGTATTCTAAAGTGATGGGAATTGGTTTGGACACAGAAATGGCTGAACTTATTTTCAAACTTCATACATGGCTTCAGGAAAACTCATTCAGTTGGAAGCTCAGGGAGACTTTTCCAAATGTATGCCCAACAAAGAGGAAGGTTAAGAATCTCCATCCGTCTTACTTCATGGAATTTCACTCAAAGTGAAAGGAGTTTTTTGACCAAAGGAAGTAATTTGTGTGGGTAGCCACATTAACCAAAGAAATACACACAAAAGGACACAGGCTGTAAATAGTGAAGGAATCATGGGTCCCTGCCACAAGAATAGGCTTTCAACACAGCTCCAAACTGTGGAAAAATATTATTTCTTGGTGTTAGAACTGTGTATTTGTGTGCCATAAAATGAGTCAGTATTACTATCTATACTGTATCGATATATGTTTAAATACACATTTTTTTCAATCCTTAGTGATTTTCTTGTTCTTTTTGTTCATGAAGTTTTAGGAATTATAATGGATGATTCAAAGATTAATTATAATTTTTAAACATTGCTTCCAAACTTTAGGATTTTATATATTAACAAAACCCTTTGATTTGCAAAATAAATGAACTACTCATTAGAGCTGATTTCGCATATTTCAGTATGTAAACTTTCTTTGATTATAACTGTTACTTCAAAACATGAAATATAGGACACAGGAATTAAGTTCGGTGATGACATTTTTAATCCATAAAATAAAAGAAATAAACAATCCAACCTCAAGTCATGGTTTGTGAAAATACCTCAAAAATAAAGGAGAAAGTAAAGTTTTAGAATGTTTGGCAATTTCTTAGTTGTTTCCTTTTTCTCATTTTACTCATCAAACTCAGTCCAAGATAAACTAATTGGAATCAGGGTAAAGACCATCAATTCCAATGCAGTGAATTCCAAGCTTGCAAAATATAAGAACTGATACTAAAAGTAAAATATTTGTGTATCTGCCCCTCCTATATAGGACAACCCAGAAGAAAGCTATAAAAATAAATAATGGTCCACCCAAAAGACAGAATCATAGGGTTGTGGTATTTTCTGAATGAAAGCTGTGATTTTTTTTTTGGAGACCAATTTTGTAGGCTAAATTACAGAATCATAGAATTATGGGAAGTTTTATAATGAGAAGGCATTTTAGCACTTACCAGGGTGTGATTTAGCAACCACTCCCTCAAATGCTCAAAATTCAGCATCTTAATGACTGCTTCTCCCTGAACTCTGTTTATAATAAGTGATAATGCTTTACAGACTCCCTTTATTGTGCTTTATTCTTTAAGAATAACCTTGGCTTTTCTGATATCATGTCCTAATTGATCCATTTATAGACACTGAAGATTTCCTGAGCATATATGTTTATATACTTTGACACATATCAAATAACACTCTACATCAGCTTTATAGTTATAAAAAGCATTCCCTTAATAATTTGCATTAATCAGAAAAATTCATCTTGTAAGTCAGATGGAAATATAGATAACATTTTTAAAAATTAGATGTCATATTTCTTAAATCATATAAAGTCCAACTTTATGTAATATGTAACTAACAGTAATTAATTAATTTCTAGTTTTTGAAATCTGATTAAAAATGAAATATAATAATAGTAAGAAGAAACACTCATTCATTATCAGATGGACTTCCAAATGTCACTGTTAATGAGTAAAAGTTTTGAATTTACCTTAATTATCTTATAAAGTATTATGTAAGGATGGGAAGGCAACTCATGAAAGTAAGTGAAAATAATTTTCTTTAAGTTGTACAGCTATCAAGTTACAATACTAATATTCTAATTAAATATGTCAGTTTTTAAAACTCCTGGATTAGAAGCAAAAAAAAATTGATACATTTGTTTATAAATTCAAATGAGGTGGTTAAGTGTTTTAATAGTCATAAATAAAACATAGCACTATTTTATTCTGTAAAAATTAAAAAAAAGAGAATCAGGTTCCTTGCTAATGTTCCCTTCATGTTTTTTTTCCCCAATTTTTTTAATTTGAATTAGAAACAGGATTGTTTTACATGACAATCCCAGTTCACTTCTCCCACCCGTCCTCCCGTACCCCCCCCAACTGAAACCTTATCTGTCACATATCTTTTCTGCTCCCCTGAATGGTGATGCCTTCCATAATGTGTCATCAGAGTCTTTTGTATCCTTTGGGATAGGGCCTAGGCCCACCCCCATGTGTCTTGGCTCAGGGAGTATTCCTCTATATGGAATGGGCTCCCAAAGTCCACACCTATGCTAGGGATAAATACTGGGCTTCTACAGGAGGTCCTGTATATTTCTGAGGTTTCCTCACAGAAACCCATGATCCTGGGGTCTGGATCAGTCCCATGCTGGTATTCCCACTATCAGTCTCGGGAGCAAGAGTTCCCTGATGTTCAGGTCAGGTATTTCTGTGTGTTTTACCAGCCTGGTCTGGATCTCTGTGCTCTTCACTGGTCCTTCTCTGCATCTGGATTCAAGTTCAGATCAGTGATTAGTTATGGGTGTCTGCTTCTACTTCCACCAGCTTCTGGATGAAGGCATATAAGTCAGTCACCAATCTCATAATCATGGGAGGGCATTTAAGGTAGCCTCTCCTCCGTTGCTGAGATAGTTAGCTGGTGTCATCTTTCTAGATCTCCAGACATTTCCCTAGTGCCAGATTTCTCTGTAAACCAAAAGTGTCTCCATCTATTATGATATCTCCATTCTTGTTATCGTGTATTCTTCTCCTGACTCATACTTTCTGCTACCTCATGTCCTTGGCATCCCTTTTCTTCGCCCCTTCTCATTCTCCTAGCTACCTCCCTCATCCTCCTGTGCTCCCAATTTGCTCAGCAGTTCTTAAACCTCTTCCCTTTTCCAGGTGACCATGTATGCTTTCTGAGGGACCTCCTTGTTTATTAGTTTCTTTGGCAGTGTGTATTGTGGGCTGGTAATCCTTACTCTATGTCTAAAATCCGCATATGAGTGAGTACATATCATGTCTATATTTTTGTGATTGGGTTTCCTCGCTCAGAATGGTTTCTTCTAGATCCATCCATTTTCCTGCAAATTTCAAGATTCCATTGATTTTTTAGCGCTGAGTAGTACTCCATTGTGTAAATGTACCACATTTTCTCTATCCATTCTTCGATTGAGGGGCATCTAGGCTTCTTCCAGTTTCTGGCTATGACAAATAGTGCTGCTATTAACATCGTTGAACATATGTCCTTGTTGTATGAATGTGCTTCTTTTGGGTATATGTCTAAGAGTGGAATTGCTGGATCTTGTGGTACACTGATTCACATTATTTTGAGGAGTCACCATACTGATTTCCAAAGTGGCTATAGAAGTTGGCACTTCCACCAGCAGGGGAGAAGTGTTCCCCTTTCTCCACATCCTCTCCAACATGAACTGTCATTGGTGTTTTTGATTTTGGACATTCAGACAGGAGTAAGATGGTATCTCAGAGTTTTTGATTTGCATTTCCCTGATGGCTAAGGATGTTGAACACTTTCTTATGTGTCTTTCACCCATTTTAGATTCCTCTATTGAGAATTGTCTATTTAGTTCTTTTTATTTTATTAGTTCAAGTTAGGGAACAAGATTGTTTCACATGTAAGTCCCTTCTCCCTATCCCTCCCCTCACCCCCAACCAACCCCCCACCCATGCACCCATCACTCCCCAGGCAGCATAGGGCCATCAATGGGGGCTCTGCAGAGTCCACCAAATCTTCCTGTGCTGGGCCTGTGCCCTTCCCTATGTGTCCCCAATTTTTAATTGGGTTGTTTGGTGTTTGGGGGACTAGCTTCTTGAGTTCTTTGTATATTTTGGAGATCAGCCCTCTGTCAGATGTGGGGTTGGTAAATATCTTTTCCCAGTCTCTCTTCTGCTGTTTTGTCTTGCTGACTGTCTCCTTTGCTTTACAGAAGCTTCTCAGTTTCAGGAGGTCCCATTTATCAATTGTTGACCTCAGTGTCTGTGCTACTGGTGTAATGTTCAGTAAGCGGTTCCTGTAACAATTAATTCAAGGGTATTTCTCACTTTGTCTTCTAATAGGTTCAGAGTAGCTGGATATATGTTGAGATCTTTGATCCATTTTGACTTAAGTTTTGTGCAAGGCGATAGAGTTGGGTCTAACTGCAGTCTTCTCCATGCCTGCAACCAGTTATGCCAGCACCATTTGTTGAAGATGTTCTCTTTGTTCCATCATATACATTTGGATTGTTTGTCAAAAATCAGGTGTTTGTGGGTGTGTGGGTTAATATTAGGGTTTTCAAATCTATTCCATTGGTCTACCAGTCTATTTTTGTGCCAATACCAAGCTGTTTTCAGGACTATAGCTCTGTAATAGTGCTTGAAGTCAGGGATGGTGATGCCTCCAAAAGTCCCTTTATTGTATAGGGATGTTTTGGGTCTCCTGGGTCTTTTGTTTCTCCATATAAAGTTGACAATTGTTCTGTCAAGGTCTGTGAAGAATTGTGTTGGGATTTTTATGGGGAGTGCATTAAATCTGTAGATTGCTTTTGCCAAGATTGCCATTTTACTATGTTGATCCTACCTGTCTAAGAGCATGGGAGATCTTTCCATTTTCTGTTATCTTCTTTAATTTCTTTCTTTAGAGACTCAAAATTCTTATGGTACAGGTTTTTCACATTTTTGTTAGTGTTACCCCAAGGTATTTTATGTTGTTTGTGGCAATTATAAAGGGTGATGTTTCTCTGATTTCTTTCTTCACCAATATGTCATTGGTATATAGTAGGGCTATGGATTTTTTTTAGTTAATCTTGTATCCTGCCCCTTTGCTGAAGCTGTTCATCAGCTGTAGGAGTTCCCTGATAGAGTTTTTGGGGTCACTAATGTAGACTATCATATCGTCTGCAAATAGTGAAAGTTTGACTTCTTCCTTTCTGATTTGTATTCCCTTGATCTCCTTTTGTTGTCTTATTGCTCTATCTAGGACTTCAAGGACAATATTTAAGAGGTCTGGAGAGTGTGAACAGCCTTGTCTTGTCCCTGATTTAGGAGGAATTGGGTCCAGTTTCTCTCCATTTAATTTGATGTTGGCTGTTGGCTTTCTGTATTTGCTTTTATTATGTCGAGGTATGTTCCTGTTATCCCTGATTTCTCCAAGACCTTTATCATGAAGGGCTGTTGGATTTTGTCAAAGGCTTTTTTGACATCTAGTGAGATGATCATGTGTTTTTTTTTCTCAGTCTGTTTATATGGTGGATTACATTGATGGATTTTCTTATGTTGAACCATCCTAGCATCCCTGGGATGAAGCCTACTTAATCATGGTGCATGATTTCTCTGGTATGATCTTGTATTCCATTTGCCAGTATTTTATTGAGAATTTGTGCATCAATGTTCATGAGGGATATTAGTCTGTAGTTTTCTTTCTTAGCTGTGTCTTTGTGTGGCTTGGGTATCAAGGTTATTGTAGCCTCATAAAAAAGAGTTTAGCAATGTCCCTTCTGCTTCTATTTTGTGGAACAATTTGATGAGTATTGGTATTAACATTTCTTTGAATTTCTGGTAAAATTCTGCAGTGAATCCATCTGGCCCCGGGCTTTTTTGGCTGGGAGACTTCTGATGATTGCTTCTATTTCCTTAGAGGTTATAGGTCTGTTTAAGTTGCTTATCTGTTCTTGATTCAATTTTGGTAAGTGAAAACTGTCCAGAAAATTGTCCATTTCCTTTAAATTTTCAAATTTTGTGGAGTACAAGTTTTCAAAGTATGACCTGAAGATTCTCTGGATGTCCTTAGTGTCCATTGTTATGTCCCCCTTTTCATTTCTGATTTTGTTAATTTTCGTGATCTCTCTCTGCCTTTTGGTTAATGTGGATAATGGTTTGTCTATCTTGTTGATTTTCTCAAAGAACCAATTCTTTGTTATATTGATTCTTTGAATTGTTTTCTTTGTTTCCACTTTATTGATTTCCACCCTTGGTTTGATTATTTCCTGGCATCTGCTCCTCCTCCAGGCTGAATTTGCTTCCATTTTTTCTAGAGCTTTCAGCTGTGATGTTAAACCTGTGGTGTGGCTATTCTCTAGTTTCTTCATGTGAGCACTTAGACTTATGAACTTTCCTCTTAGTACTACTTTCAAAGTGTCCCATAAGTTTGGGTATGTTTTGTCAACATTTTCATTGACTTCTAGGAAGTCTTTAAATTCTTTCTTTATTTCTTCCTTGACCCCGGAGTGTTGCAATTGTTGTTCAATTCCCATGAGTTCGTAGGTCTTTTGCACTTTGATTTGTTTTTGATTTCTAACTTTAAAGCATGGTGGTCTGATAAGATACAAGGGATTATTCCAATATTTTGTACGTGTTGAGGTTTGCTATGTTGCCGAGAATGTGGTCGATTTTTGAGAAGGTTCCATGTGAGGTTGAAAAGAAGGCATATTATTTTGTGTTTGGATAGAAAGTTCTATAAATGTCTATTAATCCCAATTTGGTCATAAGTTCTGTTAGTTCCTTTATCTCTTTGTTAAATTTCTGTCTGGTGGTCCTGTCCAGTGGTGAAAGCTGGGTGTTGAAGTCTCCCACTATAACTGTGTGAAGCCTTATTTGTGATTTGAGTTTTAATAATGTTTCTTTTACGAATGTTGGTGCCTTTGTATTTGGGGCATAGATGTTTAGAATTGAGACTTATTCTTGATGGATTTTTCCTGTGATGAATATGAAATGACCTTCTTCATCTCTTTTGATTGAGTTTAGTTTGAATTCTATCTTGTTAGATACTAGGATAGCTACCCCAGCTCGTTTCTTGGGTCCATTTGATTGGAGTATCTTATCCCAACCCTTTACTCTGAGGTAATATCTGTCTTTGAATTTGAGGTGTGTTTCTTGTATGCAGCAGAAGGATGGATTCTGTCTTCATATCCAATCTGTTAGCCTGTGTCTTTTTATAGGCGAGTTAAGACCATTAATATTGAGGGAAATTAAGGTCCATTGAGTGTTTATTATTGTTTGTTTTTGGTTTGTTGTTGGTACTGGTATTGTATGAGGATTTACCCTGCCTTTTATTTTGTGTTTCTGTAGAATGGGATTATCTATTGCCTATGTTTATGCGAGTGTAGTTAGTTTCCTTAGGTTGGAGATTTCCTTCCATACTTTCTGTAGGGCTGGATTAGTGGTTACATATTATTTAAATCTGGTTTTGTCATGGAATATCTTGTTTTCTCCATTTATAGTAATTGAAAGCTTTGCTGGGTATAGTAGTCTGGGCTGGCATCCATGTTCTCTCAGAGTTGGTAGAATATCTATCCAGGTCCTTCTAGTGTTCAGAGTTTCCATGGAGAAGTCTGATGTAATTCTGATAGGTTTGCCTTTATATGTTACTTGGCCTTTGTCCCTTGCTGCTCTTGTTTTTTTATTTTTGTTTGTTTGGTTTTTTTTTTTTTTGTTTTCTAGACAGGGTTTCTCTGTGTAGCTTTGGAGCCTATCCTGGCACTCTCTCTGGAGACCAGGCTGGCCTCGTACTCACAGAGATCTGCCTGCCTCTGCCTCTATCGAGTGCTGGGATTAAAGGTGTGTGCCACCAATGCCCAGCTCCTTGTTGCTCTTAATATTTTTTCTTTATTCTGTATGTTTGGTGTTTCAATTATTATGTGACGAGGGGACTTTCTTTTGTGGTCCACTCTATTTGGCGTTCTGTAGGCTTCTTGTATTTTTATTGGCATGTCTTTCTTTAGGTTGGGGAAGTTTTCTTCTATGATTTTGTTGAATATGTTTTCTGCACCTTTGAGTTTGGGTTTCTTCACCTTCTATACCTATTATCCTTAGGTGTGGTCTTTTCATGGTGTCCTATATTTCTTGGATATTTTGTGTTATGGATTTGTTAGACTTCAGATTTTCTTTGCTTGATGAGTTTATTTCCTCTAGTTTGCCTTTAGGGCCTGAGATTCTGTCTTCCATCTCTTGTATTCTATTGGTTATTCTTGCATCTGTGGTTCCTGATTGCTTACTCAGCTTTTCCACTTCCAGCATTCCCACAATTTGTGTTTTCTTTATTGTCTCTAATTCAGTTTTCAGATCCTGAACTGTTTCCTTCAGCTGTTTAAAAATTGTATTTTCTTGGCTTTTTGTCTTTCCTTGATTTCTTGCATCTTTTGGTTTGTTTTTCTTCCATTTCTCTGAAGGATTTTCTGATTCCATCTTAGGTTCTCTATCATCTACATGAAGGTGTTTTTAAAGTTGCTCTCTTCTGCTTCTTCTGTGTTGGGATGTTCATGTCTTGCTGGTGTAGAGTCCCTAGACTCTGGTGGTGTCTTATTGGTTTTCCTGTTGTTGGATGTGTTCTTATATTGTCATCTTTCCATCTCTTGTTCCAGTGGGTACAGTTGGTGTCACTTCCTTTCCAGGTGTGTATGGGCCAGTGTTCTCTTCAGGTGTGTGCAATTGACTTTGATACTCTGATGGGTTTCAAGTTGGGTCCAGTCAGGTCTGAGGCACTCCCTCTCCAGGTGGGTGAGAGCAGCACTGGCACAGAGATGTCAGCAGACTCTGGATTGCTTGGTCCTCAGGGGTCAAGGCATCCTGTCGAAGATTCCAAGGCAGGGTTTACCAGGGTGGTCAGATGGAAGTTGGGACCAAGGCAGGAGCTGAAGCAGTTCCTGTCTGCACTCTCTGCACTCTGTGGGGGCCGAAATATCTCAGGGATCTCAGCAGAGTCGGGATCCCTGGGCCCTCAGGGCCCAATTCAATCTGCCTGCATATCTGAGGGTGGGATTTGCCAGGGTGGGCAGATGGAAGTTGGGTCCAAGGCAGGGGCTGAAGCAGCTTAACTCTGCACTTTCTGCACTCTGTGTGGGTCGGAATAGGCCAGCGATCTCAGCAGAGTCCGGTTCCCAGGGTCCTCAGGGACCTATTCTGTCTCCCTCTGTTCCCTTAATGTTTATCCTGGCTATCTTCATAATTAAAAGGAGACAAAAAAGGTAATTAGAGAGGTATTGAATGACCAAGTCACATTTATTCAAATATGAAAATGTGATAAAGAAATGAATGTTATTTAAGAAAAAGGAAACCTAGACTTCCTTGGAATATAATACAAAAATAACATTTTCCCTTGGATGCATTGTTCCAATGTCTCTTCAACCTACCTTCATAATCATTTCTCTGAGCTTTGAGAGCCACAAAAGGAAGGTCCATTCATATGGAGGTAAAGAGCAATTGTGTGGTTTGCACACATACCTGAACTTACACATGTGCTGTAGTTCCCCACATCTACTCGTTCCTCAGGTTGACTAGGTCACACTCATATTTGAGAGATTATTTCAAACTCTCTTCTGTTTCACAAGGCATACTCAGAAAATGATGGACTTTTTCATATCAGACATTCTATCAAGCAGTTACACCCTGAACGTTGGTCATTTAATCTCTGAACTCCATTTTTTACTTTCCATAGACTGTAGTTGTGATTTTTATATAATAGTTAATTCAAATTGAAATGTTTAATAATAGTTGATCCTAAAAGCCCACTTTCCTCTTTCATTAGAGAGCCTTTTTCTCCTCACTGTAGGAATTTATTAGTCCTTAGATATCTTGGATTCTTTGTTTGGAAAAGAGAACCCTTTCTCCTAAAAACAAACCAAAATTATGGGTGGGCTGTGAAAGTCCAAAATTGTTTTTAAGTTATATTAAGCTGCCAAAATTGATATGAATTTACCAACTTGCTTTTTAATCCAAGAGAATTTATTATAATTTGAATCAACTTTTTAAAATAAAATTGTGTGATTTTTCTTCATGATTGACAATTTTACATACAATATTTGATATGATTTCTTAGTCTGTTTGGATAAATATAGAAATAAGCATAACAGATGATTAGAAGAAATCAATAACATAGTGTAAGAATCAATTTCCTTAGAATTTAGTGCTACTGAACTCTGGAATGTTTTTGAAAACCTAAATGATCTGAAATGAAGTATTCATTGGTTCAAGGTTAATTTTGAACCCATAATCAGCAGAGGTTAACACTGACCCAAATTTGAAACAATAGTTCTTTCCCACTAACACAAGGTTTAATAAGCTGCATTTTGCCATGTAAAAAAGCTTGTTTCTAATTAAATTTTTAAAAAGTTAAATGTTTAGTCTCCATCTGTATAACCAGCCATCTATAAGGATTACATTTTACCCACTGCTTAGGTTATTAAGAGGGGGAAAATGGAGATACAATTTCGTAAGATAGAAATGTGCTTATGTCAATAATTATCCCAACTGTAAAATTCACATCTTATAATAATTTGATAACATTTTCTGTTTAGCAAGCTTCAAGTCTGCTTTCAAATGTAATAGTTATACAGATGTGTTTTAAGCAATTTCACAATGAGTCAATTTTTGTGCTTTTCTTAAGGAAGTTTTCAGTTCTTGCTCATGCCACATTATTTTGAAAGCATCAGTGTTTGTGGTCCTTTTAATGAAAGATAACTAACTTCATAATGTTTTACTGAATGAAGTTAATTTTCTAGAATGGCTAAAGAAATTATTTGATTTGATGTTAGCATGGATTTTTATAGTAGATAAAATTTCTTAAAGCATTAATATATTTATGCATCAAGACATCTCCATCCAGAGAGGAAAAAACAGGGCTGTACGGTGATATTGTACATAAGACTGCCTGTTCTTCAGATACAACCTCCAATGCACATCAGTACTTCCATGCCTGGAACTCTGATTCAGACAGAGTTTGGATAGTCACACTGAAAATGGAGCAGAACCTTGTGCTCTTATTGAGGTCTTTTGGGTTATCACAGGGCAGACAAATTGTGAGAGACAATATTAAATCTAAGAAAAACAATCTCTTGTCAGAAACAGAATGATAGGGGACATGATAAACCCCTCTTACATTAACAGTTATTGCAACATCATATTTTATAAGTCTTCTATTTGGCAATCTTTAACTTTGTGGCCTATAGTTTTAATAGTTGTAATTACTTTATTTTGAATGAGCACTAATAAAATTTAGCTTATTGCTGTTGAAAATAGCCACAGGATATGAAATTCAAGGCACATATTCATGTACCAATGAAATCATTAGCAAGCAGTGTGTTTGGGCCAGTCACCTGTTTTCCTATTCTTAAGATTGAATGACAAGTGTTTTGGGATTCCTTCAATTTCTAAGAATCTAAGAGGAGAAAAGTTATTACCAAACAAACCCATATCACTCACATCACTGTATTTCCTAAGTGTAGAAAATGCTCCTCTCTCCCTTTGAGTTCTCAAATCACAATATTTTAAGATTTGACATACTCCAAATTTCCAATATTAAAAGAACTCCTGAACAAACTGGTAGCATGGGGGGAGAGGGGAGGGAGGTAGGAAAAACAGAAGGGCAGAAGATGGGGGGAGAACAAGAGAGATCAGGAAGACTGAATGAGGGGAGGAATAGAGGAGAGCAAGAAAGGAGATACCTTGATAGAGGGAGACAGTATAGGTTTAGAGAGAAATCTGGCCCTAAGGAAATGTTCAGAGATCCACAGAGATGACCCCAACTAAGAATCTAGGCAGTAGTGGGGAGGACATATTTGGTGCCCTTCCCCTATAATGAGATTGATTACTACTACTTTCATTGCCATCCTGTAGCTGAGAGAAGCAGAATCAGGCACCCACAGACAAGCACTGAGCCATACTCTAGGAATCCAGTTGTTGAGAGGGAGGAGGGATGAGCAAGGCAGTCAAGACTGTGCTGGGATAAATACTGGTTCCCCCGTTAGAGGTCCCATAGAATTGCCATAACTACTAACTGGAACCCGCATTCAGAAGTCTTGTTTTGGTCTTTTCACAGTCTCCTATATTTCCTGGATATTATGTGTTAGGGATTTGTTGGACTTAGCATGCATGTTGAAGATTATTAAGATATTCAAATGAAAAAGGCCAAGTAACATATAAAGGCAGACCTATCAGAAATATGCCTGGCTTCTCTATGGAAACTCTGAAAGCCAGAAGGTCCTTGATAGAGGTTCTACAGACACTAAGGGACCAGATATGTCAGCCCAGACTACTATACCCAGCAAAATTTCAATCACTATAGATCGAGAAACAAGATATTCCATGACCAAACTAGATTTAAACAATACATATCAACAAATCCAGCCCTACAAAAAGTACTGGAAAGAAAACTCCCACCAAAGGAAGCTGGAAACACTCACAAAAACATAGACAGTTGATAAATGCCTTCAGTAAAGTGGCAGGATACAAGATTAAACTAAAAAACTCAGTAGCCCTCTTATATATAGATGATACATGGGCTGAGAAAGAAATCCCAGAAATATTACCTTTTACAATAGCCACAAACAACATAAAATATCAGGTGGTATCTTATCTCTAACAAAACAAGTGAAAGACCTGTATTACAAGAGCTTTAATTTTTTTTAAAGAAATAAATTAAAAATTAAAAAAATTGCAAAGATTTGCCATTTAGTTGGATAATTAGGATCAAATAGTAAAAATGGCAATCTTACCAAAAGCAATCTACAGATCCAAGTCAATCTCTATCAAAATCCTTACACAATTCTTCACAGACCTTGAAACAATGATATTTAAACTTGTATGGATAGCCAAAGCAATCCTATACAATAAATGAACTACCAGAGCCATCCCCATCCCTGACTTTAAGCTCTACTATAGAGCTATAGTAATGAAAACAGCTTGGTTTTGACACAAAACCAGACAGGTGGACAAATGTAATTGAATCAAAAACCCTGATATTAACCCACACACCTATGAACGACCAATTTTTACAAAAAAGCTAAACTTATACAATGGGAAAAAGACAGCATTCTCAACATATGGTGATGTCATAGGTGGATAATGACAGCTAGAAGATTTCAGACAGTTCCTTATCTAACACCATATAGAAAATATGAGTCTAAATGAATCAAAGAGCTCAATATAAGTCCAGCTTCCCCTTAGAAGAGAAAGTAGGAGGTACCCCTGAATGCATTGACACAGTAGACTACTTCCCGAATGAGTAGCACAGACAATGAGATCAACAATTAATAAATGGTGCCTCCTGAAACTGAGAAACTTCTCTAAGGCAAAGGACACACTCAACAAGACAAAATGGCACCCTACAGAATGGGAAAAGATCTTCACCAACCCCATATATGACAAAGGGATAATCTCCAAAATATACAAATAAGTCAATAAGCTAGTTACCAAAACACCAAATAATCCAATTTAAATAAATTGGATACAGATCAAAATAAGAGAATTTTCAATGAAGGAATTTCGAATGGTCTAAAGTCACCTAAGACATTGCTCAACATTCTTAGCCATCAGGGAAATGCAAATCAAAACAACTATGAGATATCATCTTATACTTATCACAATGGTTAGAATCAAAAACAGCAATGGCAGCTTATGCTGGAGAGGATGTGGAGAAAGGGGAATTCTCCTCTATTGCTGCTGGGAGTGCAAACTTGAACAGCCACTTTGAAAATCAGTATGGCAGTTTCTTAGGAAAAAGGGAATCAGTCTACTCAATATTCAGCAATTCCACTATTACATATATAATCAAGGGATGCACATTCTTACCACAAGGACATATGTTCAACTATGTTTATAACAGCATGATTTGTAATAGCCAGAACTTGGAAGCAACCTAGATGGCCCTCAACTGAAAAATGGATTAAAAAATGTGATATATTTACACAATGTGGTACTAATCAGCTACCCAGCAGAAAAAATAAATGATATCTTGAAATTTTCAGGCAATGGATGGAACTACAAAACACCATCCTGAGTGAGGTAACCCTGACAGAGAAAGACAAACATGGCAGCTACTCAATTATTAAGTAGATAGTAGATATGGATCAAAGTTAACCAGTCTACAGTCCTCAACCTCAGAGAAGCTAGGGAACAAGGAGTACTCTAATCGAGATATACGTGGACCCCTGAGAAGTTGAAAGAGACAATATGTCCTGAGTAAATTGGGAGCATGAGGGAATGGTGGGAGGTAATAGAAAGAGGTGGGCAGAGGACAAATTGAGGGATCAGGAAGGTGGAATTGGGGGTAATAATAGAAGTAGAGGATGGAAAGAGATACCTTAATAGAGGAAGCCATTATGGGCTTAACAAGAAATCTAGCACTAGAGAAATCTCCATGGATTACAATCATCACCCCAACTAAGATTCTAAGCAATAGTGGAGAGGCTACCTTAAATGCCCTTCCCCTATGATGAAATTGATGGCTACCTTAGAAGCCATCATAGAGCCTTCATCCATTAGTTGATGGAAGCCTTCACCCACAGCTAACAACTGAGTTTTTCTCCTGGAATCCAGTTGTAGAGAGGGAGAAGTGATGAACAAAGGTGTCAAGACCATACCACAGAAACCCACAGAAACAGCTGACCTGTGATCATGGACCCCAGGCTGACAACGGGGGAACTAGCATAGGATTTAACCAGGCCCCCAGAATGTAGATGTCAGTTGGGGAGCCTGGGCAGTCTATGGGGCTTCTGGCAATGGAACCAATATTGATCCCTAGTGAATTAACGGGCTTTGGGAACCCATTCCTTACAGAGAGATACTCTCTCAGCCTAGACATATGTGCTAGGGCATATGTCCTGCCACAAATGATGTGACAGATTTTTATGATTACCCCATGAGTGGCCTCACTCTCCCTGAGGAGTGGATGGGGTGGGATGGGGGATGATGGGGGGAGTAGTCAAGGGAACTAGGATTGTTATGTAAAATAAGATTGCTTTTAATAAAAAAATTAATTTTAAAAACAACAATTTGCCAGTTTAAATTCTGAAATAAGACATAACATTAGTGGTAAAAGTAATCTAAAATCTTTAGTTTCTTGTATTACTGAGTTCAGTGTCTTGCAATAAATAGTGTTATGCTATACTTATTCTGACATTGGTTAAGAATTAAATGAACGTGTAAAGGAATTCTGTAATTGTCTTTTAAAATGTGGTATAAGTTTCTACCATTTTAAATTAAGTTCAAAGTTAAAAAATGGTTTATTAACATTCTGAACTGGCCTAGACTGTCTGAATAATATTCAAGTGAGAAAAATAGCCTCAATGAAAAGAAATCTCATCCCTCACTGATTCCCAGAAAATTATCAGTGGTGGTAGGATATTATTTTTAATATGAATATGTAGAGGGTAGAATAACCCAATGAAAAAGTACATTGTCTCTACTTAGCCAAAACAAATTACTTAGTGACTCAGTATTGTCTTAATTTTCAGTGAGAGATAATAAAAATTGGTTACCTTGAAGGCTTATGTGCCTACTTATGGTAACAGATGAAGGGATAGTTAAATAGACAGATAGACATGGTATATAAACACAATGTTTATTTCCTTGGTTCTTCTTTAATAATTTATTTTTAATTTATGTTTATTGGGTTTTTTTGCCTTCATTTATATCTGTGTGAGGGTACTGGACCTACTGGAACTGGAGTTACAGACAGCTGTGAGCTGTCATAGTGAGTGCTGGGACTTGAACCCAGGTCCTCTGGAAGAGCAGTCAGTTCTCTTAACCACTGAGCCATCTCTCCTGCCCCCGAGATGTTTATTTCTTTAATTATATTGCATAAGTAATTTTAAGTCTACTAATACACAGTTTCTATTAATCTACTTTATGGAGATTAATATTTCCACACAACAAGAGATTCATGACAATAATAATAATATTTAAACATTTGATTATTGTGGTCACATAGTAATTTCTTCTGCAGTAAAATGAAATCTAGATAATCTTATAGCTGAGTTATAGAAATATCAACTTTTTGCCATTTGGTGCTGGCACAAGCATTTAATCCCAGAACTCAAGATGCAGAGGCACTCAGATCTTGAGTTCAAGGCCAGTCTGGTGTACAGAGCAAGTTCCAGGAGAGCAGGGGTTACATAGTAAAACCTTGTCTCAAAAACAAAAAAAAATAAATATAAATTGTTTTTTAAACAGTAAGTATAAATGGAATTCTTAATTGGTCTAGATATAAAAAGCCAGAGTCAGATATAGAAGAAATTGCTGAGAGATCAGAGAGAAGGAGAAAGCCACAACATACCTTACCTCCTTAGTGACTAAGCAGGCAAGAGAGCAATTTCCTGTTTTTCCCTTCTTAAATCTTGTTTCTGCCCAGCTGCCTCACTTCCTGTCTTTCTGTACAGACCTCCAGACCTCTATGGTTAGCTAGTGGCAAGCTCCATTCTCTGACCCCAGACAGGCTTTATTTGCACAAGCAAGATATCGCCACAATTAAAAACTTCTTTATAGGGTTTTTTAGGCTTATTTAAATTGTTATCTATTTTCTTTCTTTTTTTTTCTTCTTTTTTTTTTTTTTTTTGGTTTTTCGAGACAGAGTTTCTCTGTGTAGCTTTGAAGCCTATCCTGGCACTCCCTCTGGAGACCAGGTTGGCCTCGAACTCACAGAGATCTGCCTGCCTCTGCCTCCCAAGTGCTGGGATTAAAGGCATGCACCACCAACGCCCGGTTCTATCACATTTCTTATGGGATAATATTAATGTAAAATGCTATCAAATTTTCAAGTACAGTTGCTTCATATAATAGGATTGAAGAAGCTAATCTTGTATTTATGTTGATAGGGCTTATCTTAAACTCCACCAACATAGTACCCTTGAAAGAAAAATTATAAATTAATTGTGAGATCTGATTTTGTAATTTGTCCTTTGAAAATCCATTAACAGAAGTTTATATGAACAGATGGAATACTATGTATGTCATTTTATTCAGGTACTGTAAATATTGGATTAGAGTCTTTATGGATTTCAACTGAATTTGAACCAACACCCTGTAACCTATTTTCCATCAATAAATGCCTGTGACTTTACACTTGTTAATTGTCAAGAAATCCAGATGGGCCACATTACAATTTGGCTTCTTTGAGCTGTTTGAAGACATGATCTTGTTTTTTACAATAGTATACAGTTTTAAACTGGTGTTATTGCTATGATAGCCCTAAGCTTTTAACTAAATCCAACCTGTTCAAAACAGAATGTTATTTTATTTTCAGATGACAATTGCTATACTCATAATGCTGGCCTGTGTGCAAATTAATAATGTTGTCTAATATAAACACACAATCCAGTTAATCATAATGTCATCTTAAATATGTGAACTGGATCCTTTTGATACTCCAGTGGGACAATATTGACTTTCATTTATTTTCTTGGACAGCAAAGACTTTGACTCAGTCCATCCTCACAATCATTTCCAATCTTTATGTGACCTCTGCTTTCCTTGTACATATTAGTCATCAGCATCCTCAGTTACAGTTACTCCATCTGTACTGGAGTTCTAAAATTTATTTTCAGTTTACATGACCATGCTCAATACACATTTTGCCTCTTTTCCTTAATCAATCTATAGATAGATATTTTCTCAAAGTACAAAGTAAGCTACTATAATAAAGCTGGCAATCTATTTTCCCTTTCTCTCTTTCTTTCTTTCTTTCTTTCTTTCTTTCTTTCTTTCTTTCTTTCTTTCTTTCTTTCTTTCTTTCTCACTGGCATTCATTCATTCCTTCCTTTCTTTTGGCTGCGCTGGAGCTAACATTGTAGATCAGGCTATAGCCTAACCTTGAACTCACAGAGACCCACCTGCCTCTGCCTCTGCCTCTTGAGTGCTGAGATTCAAGGTGTGTGCAACCATTGCCTGTTTTAGAAGCTGTTAATATTTCTTTTTCATGCCATAATAACAAACAATATGTGTATTACTCTAATGGGTTTTTATTTTGTAAGGTTTAAAAACCTATTTTAAAAGATAAAGACAAGAAGATACTACTATAATGTGAGGTTCAAATATACCTCATGTTTATTTGACTAGAAAAATGAAGGAGTCTTTTGTTACTTCAACAGGGACATTCAGGTTTCGTAAAGGAAAAATTAGTCCACTGCTATTGTCAGTAAAATTGGCTATGTTTCTAAACAGTATCTTAGTTTGATTGAGGAGGAGTGTGGTTACTTAGTTGCATCAATGACCCCAAGGGAAAACAGCTTTCCTCTACAACAGGGTTTTATTGGACATGCATATGATAGATTGATGCATTTTTGCTTTGGCTTTTTTTCCCCGTTATTGAAATTATGGATTTTTGGTTGTGAGCCTAGACTTTAATGGCTGAACCATCTCTCTGACAGTGGATCCAGGATTTATCCCTAGTGCACAAATGGACTTTGGGGGCCCATTCCCCATGGAGAGATACTCTCTCAGTCTAGATATATGGAAGAGAGCCTAGGCCCTCCCCCAAATGATGTGACAGACTTTGATGATCCCCCATGAAATGCATCGCCTCCCTGGCGAGTGGATAGAGGAGTAGGACTATGGGGGTGGGGAAGACATGGGAGGATGGGAGGGAGAGGGAACTGGGATTGATATGTAAAATAAGATTATTTCTAATTTACAGAAATTTTATTTTTAAAAAATCAATATTTTTTAAAATTCTGATAATATATTATTTGGGGGAATTTTTGTTGTTGTTGTTTAATTTTAAGTCTCTTCTGTATTCTACTGCCCTAAGTTTAAGGAAGAGTAGATTCAATGTAACATATCAGGAAACACAAGTCAGTATAAATTCCTAATAAATATCCAATATCTGAATCATGTCAAATTGTGTAGATGAGATGAGCATACAGATGATTGCCAGAATTGCAGTGCTTGGCCCAGTTTTCAATATAAAACCAAATATTATATGTGTTTGAATATAACTGAAGAGATTTATCTATTGTAAAGAAGTTGATTGATAGCACATTTGTCATTATTAAAAATGTATTTTAGAAAAAAAGTACAATCAGAAACAGAGATCCAGTTAATATAATCCTTGGAAGAATGGTCTGTTTGAGAATTCAGCAGTGATCTATACTTTGAAGCATGTGCTATTAGGTCACTGGTTCTAGTTACACTCATAACAAAAGGCACAGTTTTGCTGAAACCCAGTGACATAGCTACCATGCCAGATGCCAGGATCCATAAAGGCAACTTCAATATCAGAATTCAATATGAACCATATCCTGATACAAAAATTATGTAGGAAACGGTCTCCATGACAGACTCTTCAAGAAACTTGCTGGTGTTTTATTTCCATAGTTTTTCTTGGTGTTTAAATAAATATTGTTTCTTTTCTTTCC
This sequence comes from Cricetulus griseus, assembly GCF_003668045.3. NCBI lineage: Eukaryota > Metazoa > Chordata > Mammalia > Rodentia > Cricetidae > Cricetulus > Cricetulus griseus. The sequence goes on along the minus strand of NW_023276806.1, from coordinate 180,979,806 downwards.
TTCTCTTTTTGTTTGTTCCTTCCTTCCTTTTTTTTTTTTGAGACAGTTTTCTTTTTTCAGTGTATAGTCCTGGAACTCAGGGATCTGCCTGCATCCACCTCCCAAGTGGTGAGATTAAAGGCCTGTGCCAACAGTCCTCAGTCTAAATAGGGTTTCTTAAGTTGATTGTAGTAGTTACAAATTTGACACATATGTATACATTTGATATTAATAAGCAACAACTATTGACTGGACCTATGGTTGTATCCAGGGGAGAGAAACTGTGTCTGATAAACCTATCCATTTTCCTATGACTAGAGAGATCATTGAGATATGAGAATTTTCAGTTCCTCCTCACGCATAATGTCTGCCTGTATCCTAGGCTATTTCCAAGCATATTGGTAACTTTCCATAATCTGATGATAAAGCCCTATTACTTAAGATACAATTTATTTATGTGATCAAACACTGATAAGTTGACTTGGTGTCCAGTTAAATGCATCACTTGTAATGACTAATATTCATGATACTAGAAGCTACTTTGCATGCCAGCAGAGGAGAAAAATAATTATCAATATTACCCAGCTACAGACCCTACAACAGCGACCTATACACTGTTGCAATAGAGACACAAATATTAAGACAGTAACCAAGTAGATTAAAAAAAAATGGATGTAAGCACACTATAGGAGGTGGAATCCATGCCTAAATTCATGGAGTAAAAAAACTGAGGCTACGTAGGTCATGGGCTTTAAGTGAAAACCTACTACTATTATGTTGTGAAAGACACATAGCAATAAAATGAATCTAATGAAACATCACTATACTCATAGATCAGAATATTACTCAACCCTCATGAGAAAAAATTCCTGCTGTAGCTAATAATTAATATATAGTGAAAATTGACCAATGGTTACAAAGTAGGGGGCTTTGGAACACTAAGTCCTAGATAAGGATGTGTTTATCAAAGTCCTCCTCTCAAGGAGTCTATGTGGAAGTGGAAGCTAAAGGATTGGAAGAGTTGGAGGGATTGGACAACTTCAAGTAATGAGAATCCTCTAGACACAATAGGCCTGATAAAGGTATGAACTCAAAGACATGGGGACAGCATGCACAAGATATCTACTGATCCATAACAGACAAAATCCCAGTATTAAGAAGTGAAGTGGACACAAAACTCTCACCACTAACCAAGCAACGATTTGTACTCAATGCCTTTTGTGAAAGGGAAGTTTTGACAAATACTGGTGGCCATGTCATAGGAGCAGTAACAGGAACATGATAGCTATGTGGAGACCCACTGCTCTCTGATTTGATTTCAGGCCATTTACACATGAAGAAATTTCAGGCTTAGTACTGTAATATATATCCTAGGGTAGAATTGCTATAGCTATTTTAGCCAAGTTTTCAAATTATCTTCTACAAAATAACTCACAGACTTTTTAAACCTTGATCAGGTAAACTATTTCAGTGTTTCACAGACAATGAACAATTCTTTATGGTCAAGGTTCTAAGAATCAGAGATTGGGTTCTCAGATTAAATGAAGCATGTTCACCCCCACCCCCACCCCTTAGTTTTGCTAAATGCAAATGGCCATGTCAGAGGACTAGCAGGTAGCAATTGATTTCAGGGGATCAGTCCACAGCATTCAAGGCACTGATTGGTAAATCATGGATAGGCAAGGCCCCAAAGCTTTAAGGCCCATAGTATTTCCTGTTACTGCTCGCCTTTGCATATTTGCCAACGCCATGCTTCTTTGGTATTGGCATGGTGTGAATGGGCATAGGGAGATTTGCCACTCCCTTTAATGCAGTGTAATTGTCTCATGGAAATATCCGATCAATTCTACTGGACATGTTTACCTGTGGATTATTATGAAGATGATTTCCTCCTATGCTATACTATTTAACTCAAGAAATGATTTTTATATAATAATAGTGTTAGTTTAAATAGGATTTTAATGATTGATGATATTTAATAAATATTGTAAGTCTTATGTTAGAGGTTAGCTTAGTAGGAATACTAATATCGGTAAAAGCAAGATATGGTGCTGTTTCCACCCCCAGTAAAGCTGGGACTGCAGAGGATAAAAATTAAGAACAAGGTAGTATCATACTGCTAGTTTCTCTTGAGGAGCCATGTACACTGTGACTTAGCTACTGATTAAGAAAAACAATTTAATTTCAGAAACCCAGATAGTTCATTTTCCTTTAATATTAATACTGTGAAATGTGTCCCCAGGTTTCAGTGTGCATCATAGTAAAATAAAGCTTTGAATGCAGACTTAAGTTTAGGTTAAGATGTTTCTGTTGATGGCTTTGAGTAGAAAATCTTGAGAAACATTTTTTAAAGGCATACTTTTAATATCTGAGTGAGGGACTCATTGAAGTCAGGGAACAAGAACAATGACAATCTGGGTATTGTTGGGTGATGTACCTTTCTTACTAGGATGGACTTGTGACCAAGGGTGATTATTAATTCAGTGTATCCATTTCTGCCCTCAGATGAATGGGGATGCACCCTGAGGATTTAAAGTAGAGATTACTGATGCTTTTATACATATATAAGAGTTTAGATTTATGAGCCCTTAAAATTTTTTATAAGATTGCCTTTTTATATAAATAATAAATTGATTGATCCTTTTTTGTAACTGCAAAATGAAGCCTTCCAAAAACAGAACTTGCTGAGAAAAATACCTTGCTTGCTTACACAATGTATATGCATTCTTGGAAGAACTTGTTTTTCACCTGTAATATATAAAGTGTTTAAACATGCAAGGGATGTGTAAAATATGTTTCCTTACTTTTATTCACCCTAATAGTTCACTTGAAAAATAGAAGGTAATTTCATTGCAATTTTTATACTGCTTGAAAGATTTTGCTGGGATATGTAAATTGTAACAGAAAAACTAAAATTAGTAGGAAGGCATCAAGAGAGAGAAAAATGCTACATCTGGATAGAGGTAAGAAAAGAGATAAAGAACAGGAAAAAAAGATGACAGAGAGGACCTAAATATAGGTGTGTGTGTGGGGGGGGAGGTTTCCTTTTCTTGCAGGGCCCATAGAGTTAAATTTAGCTCCCCTCACCAGACCTAGAGAATTAGGTTCTATTCCCTTATATAGGAAAGTCAATTGATTGATCAGCTGACCCTGTGGCTCTCCTTCAATTCCTGAGCTGCTAGTGGTTCAGGGAAGTGAAAACCAAGGCTCTAGGAACATTATGAAAGAGGGGAGCAGATAGAATGTAAGTGCTTAAGCGTGAGAGGGATGCCATGATATTCTGTCTTCTGGACAAGACAATGCTATCACAGTCATAAACTCAGAGCAGCTGTGGTTACCATCATAAGACCAGCATAAGGTAAGAGCAACTTAATTTGAACATAAGTTGTTGGGGGTGGGGTCCAGACCCTGCTCCTTATTTTGGTAACCATTGGAAGTTGATGGTTACTGGGGAAAAAAAGGCATTTCTCTTTTGAAGATGTGGCCACTGATACATTTGTATGTTTCATTTCACATCCTAATCAAAAAGTAGTGAGGGTACGTGAGTTACCTCTTAACAGCCATGTCAACATTGAAGCAAAAAGCACATTTCTCCTTGGAGATTATTTTGTAGCATGCAGAGTACAGTAATAGGTAAGACCACCATTGTCTCATCTACCATGGCAGCCTTCATATTATCTTATGGCACTCTGAAATCTAGCTAGCAGAGAAGAAATTTTCATGTAGACATCAGATTGATTTCTCTATGTCCTGTACTCTAGCAAAAGTGTATGGTGTATTCTGCCATAGGTCTTACCATGTAGTTATGGATTTAATGTAGAGAGAAAGAGAGACAGAGTGAGAGAGAGAGAGAGAGAGAGAGAGAGAGAGAGAGAGAGAGAGAATTGAGGGTGAGGTGTGTTTGTGGTCATTTTAGAGGAAAGTTAATTTGAGAAATGTAGTGTGCTATAGATATGATCATATTACATTGTATTGATGCATGCTAATTTTTCTCAAAATAAATTTGTTAAATTATTTTTTTAGGCAATCAAGGAGCTCACACTTGTAATCTCCAGTGGTGGTAGGAGGGTTACTATCAGTATTAGGATAGCCTGGGATATAAAGTAAGCATCTGTCTGAAAACAAAAACAAACAAACAAAATCTGCTTAAATGAAAACAAATAGAAATAATAAAGAAGAATATATCAACACAATACAAACAAGATATGAAATATCTACTATTAAAAAATCTTAACTATATTAAGTGCTACTAAATTTATCATAGTAAAATTATGAGATCTATACATATGAAATCTAGTACACTTAGACATAAAATGTTTCATGAGCACATGGATATAATATGTTACAGGAAATTCTCAAAACACAGTAATTTAAAATATCTCTGTGTGGATTTTGTCACTAAGAAATTATCCTGAAGTCAAATGTTTGACAAGAGGTACATGGATACTAACACAGATCCTGTAATAGCTTATTAATGCCTTTAAAGCAATAGATAAAGACACAAAGATAGTTGTGAAATATGGAACACAACGTCAATTTCTAAATTTATGTATTTGACTACAAAGACTAATTTAATGAAGTCACAGACATAAAACAGTGATCATTAGAAACAGATATGAGGCAAATAGAATCATTAGAAATAGAAGTGGGGTAAAAGAGGAACTGAATTGCTATGCCCTTTCTTATACATAGAAAGACAATTATGATGTAGCTTCATTCACCAATTCATAGTAAGGTTGCACAGGTAGACAACTGTAAGTTCACACAGAGATATTCTTCATGCATGGATTTTTAGACATCTAAAAACCAAATAATGGAGGGAGTGAAAAATTTATTCTATCAATAGAATATGTTATATCATTTATGAAACGACAACAAATTATATACCACAGAGAATATTTGGGGAAGGAATAATGGTGTATGAACTATTCAACTTTAAAATTTCCGGTGAATAGGTTCATTTAAGAAAAATGATATCTTAATGATTTAGCATTTTAAAGTATTGGGGATTTTCTTCCTGGTTTATTTCTTTTTGTTATGTTTAGTTTCAAGACTGAACATAGTTTTACATTTTAGGTTTCCTAGAGTTAAAGCTAGCCAAACTGACACAACAGGTAATGGTAACCATGAAGTTCTATATTCTTCCTACTGAATGCTAGTGGCCTGGGTAGCAGCACAGTCAGTCTACCTGCCTGTCACAATTCATTTCTTCCTCCATCCCTCCTTCCCTCTATTCTCTCTCTCTCTCTCTCTCTCTCTCTCTCTCTCTCTCTCTCTCTCTCTCTCTCTCTTTCCTTCCTTTCATTTATTTGTTCTTTCCCCCATTCCTTTCTTTGTTTGATCTTTTCCTCCATTTAAATATTATAATGGAGACATGAAATTTGAGCCTGGGATAATTTAAATATACTTTATAATAAAATGAAACAGCAAAAGCTTTAATAACATTACTTGTAGAATAAGCTGGTGAATATCACCAAAGTTTAGAGATTTGAAAAAATACTCTCTGAATGGTAGCCTTACACTGTATATCTCTCATCCAATAAGAACAATAAGACTGAGAATAGTAAGGAACTGCTTCTATTCTCATCTGAAAATGAAATTGGAATGGACTGATAAGCACTTTTCAAAAATAAGTAAATAAAAAGTAGTAAAGGTATGAAACACGGTGGAAAATATGCTTTTCATATAGTTTCATGATAAAAGTCTAAACTGCAGAATTTGGAATGATTAACACATAGAAAAAAAGAAAGGAGGAAAAAGAATACCACGCTGGAGAATTTTCTTGTTTTGTTTTTTATTTTTTATATATTTGAATTGCAAACAAGATTGAATTACATGACAATCCTAGTTCCCTTCTCCCTCCCTTTCTCCTCTACCATCCCCCAACTAAAATCCTACCTATCATATGTCCTTTCTTCTAATCTACACCTGACTCAAAATTTCTGCTTCCTCATGACCTCTGCATCCACACTGGAGAATTTTCAAATCATATTTTTGTGTAACTTCTTTCATGAAGTTAAAAATCATATATACTAAACAGACACTTAAATTATCCTAGCCATACAGTCAATGTGGACCATTTACCTGGACTCTTGTTTTTTATTTGTGACTTTGAGAAGTTAATTAAAATATCAATTTTCTTTATCCTTCAAAACATGTTTTTAAGAATTCTCATTTATTTCATAACAATGATTAAATAAATTAATGAAATAGAGTAATAAATTATGAAAGCCAATCATAAAATCCAATTATTTATAAATACAACAAATTTTTTGCTGTTTACCCTAAAGGCATTTTCATTAAAGAAGATGAAACAAATGTATGATTAAGGATTTATCTTTATTCTTTGGCAGCCAGACATGTAAGAACATATTTGGTAATAAACAACCAAACATATTTTTATTAGTATGCTCTTTGAAACATGAATGCTACTTACCAAGCTATAAGACAGTATCTATAAGAAATTAAAATTTTATCAATATCTATACTGAGAAAATGTCTCTGTAAAATGAAAGAAATAGATTTCAATTTTACTGATTCTAAAACAAAGTTTTGTCATGAAAAAGCCAACAAATAATACCAACTAAGAAGGGAGATATGTCTTATAATTTTAAGTGTTAAATTCTTTATTTATGTTTTTTATTCTCCTTATATAGAAAGTGAGTACTTTGATAGGATGAAAATGTAGTCAGTGTATTTGAAGGATATTTTCAAAGTTCTTTGTTCCTTCTTAATTTGTCAAAACACACTCCTACCTAAAATTAATTCACATATAAATATTCAATATCATACACAGAGAAAATGTGCAGTAGATTATGACTCCAAGAAAAGATGCCAATATAGATTTATTAATTAAAAATATTTATAGGAAGAAGGAAGAGGAAATGGTAAAGGGTGGTTAAACCAATGTGCAGATCTCTGTAGACAATAAAGGAGTTAGGATATTAGTATAGACCTTTCTCAGCCTCTTGGCCAAGGTCAAGTGAAAACAGTTGAAATGAAAGGAACTGCAACTCTTGTCAAGTTGGTGGGAAGCCCTGTATGTGCCTTCTGAAGGGTAGGACTGTGGGGTAATGGTAGGGACTAGTGTACCAAGCCTAGTGCCTGGCTATAAATTACAGAGGAGTGGTAAAAGAGGACTTGACCTGATATAGATCAGCAACTGGTGGACCTGTGAAGTCAGCTGTTCTCCCACATCTGGGTGAATGACCTGTGTGTTTTCAGGGTCATTAAACAATTTAGCTAAGAGAACTCATAGTAAATCAAGTCATTTTTATATGACATGGGTTTTATTTCACATATATTCAAAGTTTATTAGTAGAAAAAGCCTGAAAATACAAACTCAGAGAAATACGTAACAGATTTGCTTGGTGTCTTTAGAGTTGATGGGGCTATTCAGTGGTATTACCCATAAATTTCTTACTTATTCAAGTATTATAAAAATAAGGAGAGCCAGGAGGTGATGGTGTATGTCTTTAATCCCAGCACTTGGTAGGCAGAGACAGGTGGATCTCTGTGAGTTCAAGATCAGCCTAGTCTACAAGAGCTAGTTCCAGGACAGCCTCTAAAGCCACAGAGAAACCCTGCCTCAATCCCCCAAAATATATTTTTTAAAATAAGGAGAAAACAGAAAGAATGGTACAGAAACTCAACACTATATGTTCTCTACTATCCAATCCTAGATTGCTGAACTTGTGTCTTGAACTCACAGTTTCTAAAAAATAATTGAGGTATTTGAAACAGTTATCTTTGAAATACATTCAACTAAGTAAATGGTTCAGCAATAATTCTTAGCCAATATTAATAATATTGTGAGTCTTGTAGAAAATGAAAAAGGTGGACAAATTGAATAGAATAATTAGGTCAATTCTGGTACTTTCAATTCCAGCCTAATTTGTGACATTTCTAGAATAAATGTGTGATTGGCACACATTATAAAGATAGACCAACCAATGATATTAACTACTACTAACTCCAGATTTAAATCAACTGTCCTCTTTCAGAAAGAGAAACATGCTTCTACTCTATGATTTCTAATATATGTATATGATATGTGAAATAATAGACATTGATCCAAAGAACATGGTTTCTTGTGGTTTCAAGATGGATCAGAAAGCTCTTGGACTTTCAAGTGTAATTGCATTAAGGCTAAAAGTGCACTGAGTCAAAGAATAAGGAAACTAGCTGCAAAGGATAGACTGCAGAAACATGTCATTGCTCTTACAACTTGGTGTTTTGATTGCATATTTTAAAATTATCTCCATAATTTAAAATTGAATCAAATAATTATGGTGAGGTTATAAAGAATATGAATCAATATTTAATAGTAAATGTTTTATATTATAATATATTTTTGTTAGGCTATACTATAAGGTATTTAGTGAGAATAAATATCATTTTAAAGATTCATTTTATTTTCATTGTGTATATTTGTATGTGTCTATGTGCACTCCAGATGCTCAAGAGGAGCCAGACAAGCTAAAACCGGAAACACAGGCAATTGTGAGTCAACAAACATGGACTCTGGGAACCAAACTCATGTACTATATAGGAACTGTTTATTCTCTTAACCCCTGTGTCCCTTCTCTTACTGCCGTGTTAAACTTGAAAATGTCATTTTAGCATTTATTGAGACAACTGCATGTTACTTCCCTCTGATTCATTATCATAGTGAACTTTGTTTATGGATTTCTTGAGGAAACATCCTTTCATATCCATGGTAACATAATTAATTGTATGAAATGCTTTAGCTTGAACAAGGCTGGATTTTAAGCAAAAAAAATTAAAACTTGAAAGAAGCAAACTTTGTTCTGATAGAATCAATCTGGCAAGTAAAAGGACTCATTAAAATATAAATGTATAGGTAGACCATACATATTGAACTATATGACAAAATGAACAGGGCTTGTTGATAACTACTGTTACTTATATATGATTTGCTCAAAGATAATTTATTTGGAAATGTATCAACATGAGTTATAGAAATTTTTGTGGTGTTATTTTGTTATCATTGTCAGATTAGGGATAGTCAGTTCTTGACCATTTTTATAACGTTTTCCATTTTTTTAGTTTTAATTAGATGAGTATGTGTTCCTTACATACTTGAAGATACTGCTTTTGAGAATTACTAGACTTGGGTTTATGAAATAGTTGTTTTCAATAATTTTTTTATTCCATAAATAGTTATATTTTTCTAAATATAAACAACTTATTCTGGTTATATTTTCTATATTTTCTATATATGAATAGAATTTTAATGTGTATCCTTGTAACTAACAGATATATTGCCTCCAAATATTGTTAGTCCCTGTTTATTAATATTTAAGATATGTTCTAAAATTTTCATTCATACAGTCCTTCAATTATGACAGATCTGGGCTAATAGATGTGATATTATTATGCACACAGTTTTTTATCACACATGGATTTGGTGTCCTTGAAATATCTGCCCTTATTATAGAGTGTCTGTATGTGTATGTGAGTTAATCTTTCTGGCCTGCATCAAGAGAATTGTCCAGACACAGCATTATGAGACAAAAAATCTCAAAAACTTATATTGGATTTGATATTTTCTTAAATTGATTTTCTAATTATTGTACCTTGATTTAAGACCTGATATGCTTTCTTTCAGTTCATCCAACTTATTTATTGGTGAGGCTTTTTCCTGAAGGTTTTGTTTGAATTCCTGAATTGTTCATTTCAGCTTTAATTCATTTGTCATTTATTTTAGATATCCTATTTGTTTCTTAAATGCTATTTCCATGTCTTTGTTATATTTCTTTCTTTCTGTGATTTCAGTGCTATTAGTTACAACATTTATTCATATCATCTTTGAGTTCTTTGATCAAGTTTAGTATTTCCACTTTGAAATAATTATCTTGTATGACATCTAAGTCACTTTTCTATAGGAAAATTTCTATAAGAGCACTAATTTTTAGTGGAGATGTGCTTTGTTCATGTTTGTAATATTTACAGTGGTCCTAGCCTTCTGGGATTTAGGTGTTCTTACTGTTTCTCTGTATGTAAATCTCGTCTGTCTTTTGTTAAGTATGTCTTTGAATCTCTGTTTTCTATTACTCTATTACTCAGCCATTGTCAGTGGTTGACCAGCTGCATGAAGCTTAGACTTCCATCTCTGAGCAATTCTGCATTGATATTTGAATGAGGTCTCAAGAGCAGTCTCAACTCAATTTGTTTGAGATTTCTCAGAAATATGATATTATCATACTCAATTTTCAGGAGTTTGAGGTCAGTGCTTAGGTCTTTTATTTAGGGGATGAATGCTCATGAAATTTGTGATGCCATTCTGGGATCCCTCTCTGAAGATGAAGTGAGGTAATGGGAGGAAAGCAGGGAGCTGACATATGATCACCAGACAAATGACTGGGAGGTAGATTTGCTGGTGTGCATTTTGTGCTCTCTTTGGAGATGAGCTTTTCTTTGGCAAGAAGAATAAATGGGTGGGTGGGGCAAGTCTGGCTACTGACCAGGTGTGTCTGGAAAAACATCTTTTAAATGTTCAATAGTCTGTATGATGTTAGATCTGTGCATACCACATGTGACTTGTATTTTATTAAGGAAAATATCTGTGATAATTAATTGACTAAAATTCAGTATCAATTCTTTTGCTGTGATGAGCCATTCATGCAAAACGAAGTAAAAAAAGAAAAGGAATATTTTGGCTTAAAATTACAGAGTCCTAGAGATCGTCATATCAGGGAAGGAATTGTGATGTCATAGAAAGCATGGCAGGTGAAATGGTAATCTAGGAAGTTAAACTTCCTGCTGTAGACAGAAAGCACACACAGAAAAATCAGGAAGCAGTACATGCTATAAAATTTCAATCCCTGTTTACAGTGGCATATGTTCTCTAACAAAAGCACACCTTCTAAAAGTTGTATAACTTTCTCACCAGCAATTTCAGAAGAAGTGTTCAAATGCATGATTCTATGGGAGTATTTCTAACTCAAATCATGGAATCTATTCATAAGATCATAAGGTTTTATTTGTTGTTGTTTCATCATATTGACTCATTTTTTATGTTTAGCCATTCTTACATTCCAAAGGGTAAGTTTCACCTGTTTGTTATGAGTACTTTAAATATGATGCTAGATCATTTTAATAATATTTCATTAAGCTTCTTTCATTATTGTTTATAACCTATAATCTCACTCAGGGGCAGTGTGCTCCTCTTTCTTTTTGTAATGTTAACATAAAAGCAAAGATTGAAATGGTTCTTCCTCTTAAATTTTTAGAAGAATTTGAGGAGTAAAAATTTTTTCCTCAATGTCTTACTAAGGAACATTTAGTTTTCCACATTATTCTCACATGTAATCCAGTATTTGATTACCATTTGGTTTGGGGTTTTTTGAGTACTGAGTCATTATTCTACTACAAGTTACCTGTTCTGTTTTTATATTTCTTCATAGATCAGTCTTGTAGAATTGTAGTCATTATCTCATTGTCTTCTACCCACTTAATCTCCATATGTATTCTGAATCACAAACCATCTGTTGAATATCATATGATATTTGAAGAAAAGGGAAGATAACTATAGAAATTAAAATATGCACAAACAAAACAAAAGACAAAATGTGAACAATTTTTGGAGAGGAAGATCAAGCAAGCTTAAATGGTGATAAAATGTTCAATTAATTATGATTTAAGATTGTTAAAAATTAAGAACAGTACTCAACTTCATATGGAAAAACAAAAACCCCAGGATAGTCAAAACAACCCTGTAAAATAAAGAAACTTCCAGAGGCATCACCATCCCTGACTTCAATCTCTATTATAGAGCCATAGTCGTGAAAACAGCTTGGTATTGGCACAAAAATAGACAGATAGACCAATGGAATAGAATTAATAACCCTTATATTAAACCACACACCTATGATCACCTGATATTTGCCAAAGAAGATAAATCTATGCAATGGAAAAAAAGAAAGCATCTTCAACAAATGGTGCTGGCACAACTAGATGCAGACATGATGAAGATTTCAGATAGATCAATTTCTATCACCATGCATTAAAGTTAAGTCCAAATGGATCAAAGCCCTTACCATAAATTCAGCCACACTGAACCCTTGAACAAATTGGTACAGGAGACCCCTTTCTGAACTTAACACCAGTAGCTCAAACATTGATATCGACAATTAATAAATGGGGCCTCCTGAATCTGAGAAGCTTCCGTAAAGCAAAGGAGACAGTCAGCAAGACAAAACACCAGCCCATCGAATGGGAAAAGATATTCACCAACCCCACATATGACAGAGGGCTGATCACCAAAATAGACAATGAACTCAGGAAGCTAGCCACCAAAACACCAAACAATGCAATTAAAAGATGAAGTGCAGAACTAAATCTAGAATTCTCAACAGAGGAATCCCAAATGGCTGAAAGACACTTGAGAAAGTGCTCAACATCCTTAGCCATTAGGGAAATGCAACTCAAAACCACACTGAGATACACTCTTACTCCTGTCAGAATGGCTAAAATCAATAACACCAATAGAGGATGTGGAGGAAGAGGAACTCTCCTCCATTGCTGGTGGAAGTGCAAACTTGTACAACCACTTTGGAAAACACTATGGCAGTTTCGCAGGAAAATGGGAATCAGTCTACCTCAAGATCCATCAATTCTTCTCTTGGGCATATACCCAAAGAATGTACACTCATACAATAAGGACATATTCAACTATGTTCATAGCAACATTATTTGTAATAGCCAGAACCTGGAAACAACCTAGATGCCCCTCAACTAAAGAATGGATAGAGAAAATGTGGTCTATTTACACAATGGAGTACTACTCAGCAGAAAAAAAATGTAATCTTGAAATTTGCAGGCAAATGGATAGAACTAGAAGAAACCATACTCAGTGAAGTAACCCAAACTCAAAAAGATAAACATGGTATGTACTCACCCATTTTTTATTTTTAGACATAGAGCAAAGGATCACTAGCCTACAATCCACACTGCTAGAGGAGTTAGGATACAAGGAGTACCCCAAGAGTAGATTGCATAGTCCATCAAGAAGGGGATGGGAACAAGAACCCATAACCAAATTGGAGCCCTGGGGCAGGGAGAGGAAGGAGAGTCTTCATCCAGTTGCTGTTCAAAGCAGAAACAGAAACCCACAGCTACACACTGATCCATGAAACTGGAATTCAGTTGTGGAGAGTGAGGAGGGTTGAGCAAAAGAGTCAATATGGGGATGGAGAGACCTGCAGAAACAGTGGACCTGACCTACTGATAGAATGGAGACACTAGTCAAAAAGCTGCGGAAACATCATTGGACCAAACCAACTCCTCTGAATGTGGGTACCAGGTAGGAGTCCAAAACACTCTATGGGTCCTCTAACAGTGGAGCCCATCTTAATCCCTAGAGCACAAATGGACTTTGGGAGCCCACTTCCTATGGAGGGATACTATTGCTGCCCAGACACAGCAAGGATGGTCTAGGCCCTCCCCCAAACAACATGACAGACTTTGAAGGTCCTTGTTGGAGGGCCTTACTTCCCTGGGGAGGAGTTGGGGTGGGGGTGGGTTGGGAACATGAGAGGGTAGAACAGTGAGGGAAGAGGGGATGGATATGTAAATATGAGTAATTAAAAATAAATAAATAAATAATTTATGATATGCTGGATTTGTTCTTCTGTTGTAGTACAGTAACCTGGAATATTATAAGATATAATATCCAATACAGTAAGTGATAGTGATACTGAAAAATAATGACAATATAAATACATTTTATATCAGTGAAATATGTACTAATATATTCCACCAAAGTCTACAGTCAGAGCACTCCCATTTTTGGAAAATTGTACACTTTGTGATTTTGCCATATTTGTCATTCTACGGTAGAGAGATTCCCCGTGTCCTTGAACTTGTGTTGCATTACCATTCCTTCTTTACTTTCTGTATGCTTTGGTTCTTTTCTATTTCATCTACCCAATCATCTCTTCTTTAACAGGCATTAATGTCTTGGCATAAGATTACATTACTAAATTAGGTACAGCATGCCAAGTCTTCATGAATACGAATGCAATATGTGGAGAAGCACTTTCTAGATGTGAGGTTATAAATAATAAAAGGACTCCATCAATAATAGGCAGTGAGTAAACAGTGGAGTTTAAATGGTCTCATTGCTAAAATGTAAGACAGGATGAAGAATGAGAAAGTGAATCATGCTACTCTAGCAATCTGTTTCAAATCTACTCTATTTGGCAATTCCAAAGAATGCATTTACTTAAAACCAGTTTAAGAGCATAATTGAAATACCCTAAATGCCTGTCTAAGAACAAATTTGATAGACACTGTCATTTTTCAATCATCATGAGAGTCAAATAACTTAATGGAAAGGAAATTTTAATTGGCTTAAGAATTACAGAGCTACAAAGTTTCCCTGGGATTCTACTTAAGTGTGCACGTCTCAGACTGGCCTGGCCTGAAATGACTGAGCACACTAAAATGACCTCTAAAGGAAAGATCTATGTGCCCTGGAGTAAAGCATTTTTATTTCCTAAGAGGTTAGAAATGGAGCATGGTATTATGGAGCCTAAAACAAAACAAAACAAAAGCCTACAGCCTCTTTCTTTCCTTGGCACTCCTACACATGCAATATTGCTCCCGGGGGACCAAGGCGATTGCTTCCTTCTCTTCTATTAAATGACTCAGCTGATGGCCTTCCCTAATGGCTTTTACTTTACAGTTTAAAAACCTCAACACCAGTGTGAGTACCCCTGATTTTCTTTTGTATTCTTTTGCCTCTAAAGCTCGCATTACCCAGCAGAGAGAGCACACCATATTCTACCTCGGTGCTTCCCACATTTTACACAGCACTAAAGGGCCAGTGCCATTTTCCATGAAAGCTAGATTTTACTACTAAGGTTTCTTCCACATCAAACCACAAGTTACATTCAGAGGCTGGCTTTCAGAATTGACTCTTTAGAGGAACAATGTAGCATTATTCCTTTATTCTCTTTCCATGTTATAGAATGAAAAAAAGCCATTCATTAATGAATGTATTTAGAGTTGTCTTAATTTCCTCACACTCAAGAGCTTTTCTAAAATTTAAATATTTTTTGAGATTATAATTAAATCATTCCCCCCTCCTCCTAAGCCTACTATGTACCCTGCTCTTGGTCTCTTCAAATTCATCGTCTCTTTTTTCTTTGAGTGATGTGTGTGTGTGTGTGTGTGTGTGTGTGTGTGTGTGTGTGTGTGTGTGTGTAATATATGTGTGTGTGAATATATGTGTCTGTATAATATTCCTTGTATGTGTATGTTTTTAAGACTCAACAATTAGCAATGGATAATCTGAACAAGGAAGACACCAATAAACATGGTACCCATGAGGGGGCAAATCTAATGGGGTCTCAACTGTAAACAAAGGCAACTACAGGTGCTAAAAGTGGGGAAAAAGTTTTCTCCAGGGAAGAGCACACTGACTGTTTATAAAAAGATTTTTAAAAATTACTTCTTAGCATGATTTGCTTGAATTACCAAAACTTCTCATTAATTTTTCTTTGTATTATTGAAGGTTAAAAAGTTTTCATCAAAATGGGTTAATTGCTATGGCTGGAAACTGAGAGACTTACCATTTATAAAACATCAGCACAAATGGAAGGTACGATTAGCTGTTGAATAACAGGTCCAGGAACATGTGGGAAAAGTTTTGGAGACTAAATATAAATCATAAAATATAGAATTGGAAAGAAACAAAATACATAATAATTGCTGATGGGATGTCCTTTATGTGATTTTTCTGCCTGGCCCAATTTTCAAGATACTTAGTAAGATGCTGATAATCTGATGATAATTGGATTGATGATTACAGAAAACCAAGGCTTTCCTATAAGCCTGAGGGCAGCAGCCTTGATAAATTTTCCAGCAATTGCCATCTTTCTGATTAACAAAGGGAAGCAGAATCTTAAACTAGTGAAACAAAATGGTATTTTAATGTGTAAATATACAAAAGAAAGTTGAAACTATGTGCTGCAAGATAAAACTGATGCTGAAGTATACCTAACCTTACTAGAAGTGAAAATTTCAACTATAAACCCTCATAATCATGAAATCATATTAATATAACCACAAATATATCTTTCACTAGGTAACAATGATGTCATATTTAAATGAGAAACATCTATATTTAATTTAGTATAAGCAATGTTTGGAAGGCTATATTCTTGCTCCATGTCCTCACAGTTTTTTTGACATTTACCCAATGTTTATATGTCAATTACACTTACTGTAAACAGGGAAAGTTCTGAAAAATAGAATGAGGAGAGCAATGTGAGTTGGGGACTCAGTGAGTTAATTTTTGCCAGACTGGCTGAGCTAATTACATGGCTAATTTTATAAATCGTTGTTTTGAAACACTAAGCTACAAGCTGTTTATTTCCTTTTTGAAATTAAGAATTTGTATATCCCACAAGACTTTAGGAGTTCAGGTAAAATTTATCTTTTAATTTTCAGATAAGATGAGTAAGACATAATACTATTTTATTCAAAAATAAAATAACTATTTTACTATCATAGCTTTAATAATGATATACTCTGAAAATATTGGATATAAAGACAAAACCCCAATTAGTCATTATTCTTTCTCTTGTTGAACGTCAGCTGCTACCTTAATATTAATATGGCCTGAAGCACAAGAAATAAATGAAAAAATCTGTATTTTTCTAGACTGTGGATTCATCAACTTTAGAAATTTATGGCCAGGTGGTCAGGATGCATATGGGGAAAAGGAGCCACCCAGGTGGCTTAGTTTTGTGACCATGCATAAAACTATAATAATATACTAGACTAACAATATACAACATCATTTCTGGATGCCCAATTCTCTTGAAATGCATTTTATAGACAAATATGCTTAAATAGTATAGTCATTCTCTTGATATTTAACAATGAATTAATTTTCATTAATTTTCAGTATTATAGGAATACTGAACACTCAAAAACTCATCACTTAACCCCAAAAGAAAGCAAACACACACATATTAGGTAATTCATAATTACACATTCTTTGTTTCGTTTTGTCCTTCCTCCTTTCTTCCTATCTCTTCCCAGTAGAGGTAACTACTACTCTGAAGTTTGGTATTTATTGCTTGACTATCATACACCACAGATACACATAAATTATGTATGATATTGTTGGTTTAGAGTTTATAAATGTAGAAAAATTCTGAATTATATTCCTAAAGATAAATAGACACCATTTGAGTTGTTATGGAAAGATATCCATCTAATCAAGATTTAAATTATTTTGGACATCTTCCCTAGTATATCATGCTTGAGTTCATGTATTTCTAAAACATGTATTAACACATCAGTTTCCTGGCACATGAAAGTGTAAATACAGAGAATTCATGTATTCCAAATTTTTTTTTATTTTTCTTACTTTTCATGTATTTTCTTGAAATTGGATTTTTTC
Source organism: Cricetulus griseus (assembly GCF_003668045.3). Taxonomy (NCBI): domain Eukaryota; kingdom Metazoa; phylum Chordata; class Mammalia; order Rodentia; family Cricetidae; genus Cricetulus; species Cricetulus griseus. The sequence goes on along the minus strand of NW_023276806.1, from coordinate 180,962,387 downwards.
TATAGTTGTCACCAAATTTCTAGAACAGAATACCCAGATGTGCTCTCAAGATATAAATATAGATGTACACATTGCAATGAACTCCATGTGGGGAAGCTGATATAGTGCAAAGAGTTTATTGAAGAAGCTTCATTCTGAATCACTTCACATGATTACATTTCCTTTTCTAGGAGAGAAAACAACAGCTGCTAGACAAGTTAAGTGCTGGGCATCCCTGAAGCCTGAGAATCTGCTACTAAGGTCCTGGGTTCCCTACTTGTCCCATTGTGATAATAAAATCCCTTGACAAAAACTACTTAGATAAAGGGTAAATTTTAGCTCACATTTCAGGGTTAAACCCCATCACGGAGGAAAAAACATCACATCAGAAGCTGTCAACAGTAGAGTGTGAAGATAGGTAGTACTCAATTTGCTTTCTTCTTTGCATGCAGGAATGATAATGGTTATTTTCAGGGTGGGTTTTCCACTGCAATTAACCTAATCAAGATAATCTCTCATACATGTAGCCAGAGGCTAACCAATCAAAATTATTCCTCATAATTGAGCCTAGAGGCTTATCAATGGGTGACTGGTTATTCTGTTAGATTGACAATCCAAATCGAATGTCACACATGCCTTGAGAGGTAATGTCATAGTAAGGAGTATGAACATTTGCCACATGGCCACATTCCAGCTACTGGCACTCTCAAAATTACTGCTCCTATATATGTACTACCTTTCTTATTTTTGTATACCATGGATGATAAAATCACAAAGGTAAGAGTTGATAGAACTGAAGACATAATTGCATAGAGATAAGACAAAATACAAGCAAATAATAGGTAGTAGGAGTATATTTTAGTTTCTATGATGTGTGTAATTATTGGATGACTTTCATAAAAAATCATAGAGTTCATATGCTAATATACAGGCTGAAAATCCTTTCATATAAGATGTATGCACAATTTGAAAATATTCCTAACTTGTTACTAGTGGTTGCAAAGCATGATATTAGCTCAAACATAAGAAACAGATTTTCTTATAGAACAATGAAGTTCATCTCTTCATTTCACTTAAAGGTTTAGGGAGTAATATGTTATTTAAACATGCTAATTGTTTATGAATGTAGAAATCATACTGATGTATCCTAATGAAGAATGACAACTTTTCAAAATATGTAATTTACTGATTGATTGGTTGGATTTTTTATATACCCCTGCCCCTATTAAACTTCTTATGCCTTATTAGTCTCCTTTCCAGATTCATGAATTTGAGTTTTGTTTTATGATTGATTTAGTTAACTTGCACCATCAGTGTCAACAATCAAGGATAATTGTCTTTTCAATTCTGATGGGTCATTAATAGATACAAAACTTCCTGAATATCATTAACCAATAGTCCAGGGGTGAGAAGTATAGACTCTGAGCCACTTTCCTATCTATGGCTGACTGTTAAAGGATTGATTCATTTTTACTCAGGCGAAACATAGCCAACTGTAGCTACTGAGAATTTGTGATTGCAATATCTTTCTGTTGCCCAGAAATGCTATTCTTTTTGTACTTTATTTTCTAATTCTTACCTTCTTTTCCTTTCATTGATGTTTACTGAGCCTTAGTTGGTAAGAAAATATTTTTATATGAGTCAAACACTACATTGCTTATTAATGAATGTAGTGTTCACATATCCACTTCTCTAGATCTACTCCTTCTCTGGCTCAAATTAGATAGTAAACAGGCTGCTTAGGGAAACACAATATAACATATAAAAAGTAAAGCCAAAACTAATAATGAGAATTGGCAAGAAAACCAAACAGAATGATCTTGTTTTTAAATAAAGTAAACTAGAAATACAAAATACTTACAAATGCATAAAAATGAAAAAACAATTTTTCATATCAAGATTTATTTTTCCTAAAAATGCAAAGCATCATTGATCCAAAAGATTCTTAATTTGTGAAATGAAATTATTCTAAAAACAATTCTTCAAACAAAATGACATAAGGTCATTCTTGTTAGGTACACTTGACTAAAGAAACATCATTCACCATTAGTTATGACAACTTGCCATAACTTCAGACTAATGAAAAGAGTAAAAGTATAGAGGCACAAGAATAATTCATGTAGCAAAGTTAACGTAATTTTGAAAACATAACTAAAGTTGAGGTGGGGCAGCAACATTCCCATGAAGAAATATCTTCTTTAAAGGCAAATGTAACACTTGGAAACTGATTTACCAGTATTTGTAACATGTTTTTAACTTGTTTTGCTGTGATGTCCTTGATATATTGATATATGTTTAAATAAACATAATGCCTTCATGTGCTAGCATTAATTAAATTATAAATAAAAATTGCTTATGCCTTTTCCACCAATCTGATCCATAATGAGGTGAGTGACTGTGTGCTCTTACCCAACTCCCATCCAAAGCCCCATTCACCCCGATCTCCCCAGGCCTGCACCTGCTTGAGGTAGACATGCCCAAGCAGGGAGAATCTCCCTGAATCTGGAAACATCCCACTCTTCCTTCCTTTTCCGCTGAACTGATCCATAATGAGGTGAGCAAACCTCTGCTCTTACCCAACTCCCATCTAAAGCCTGATTCACCCCAATCTCTCTGGGCCTATGCCTGCTTGGGGTACACGCCTAGGCAGGGAGGAGCTCCCTGAATCCCATTCTTCCTTCCCTTTCCACTGACCTGATTCATAACGAGGTGAGTGACCTTCTGCTCTTACCCAACACCCACCCAAAACCCCATTCACCCCGATCTCTCTGGTCCTGCAGCCTCTTGGAGTAGACCTGCACAGGCAGGGAGGAACTCCCTGAGTCTGGAAACATCCCACTCTTCCATCCCATCCTACCAACCTGAACCCTACAGAGGCCTAACTTCTTCAGAGTGAGGAGACTACCTGGAGAGGTAAGACCATCCAGACCTGTGGACATTGAATTCCTGGCCCACATACACCACTGGGTCACAAGAGGAGATAGAGAGAGACCCCATCTGCACCCACTGGAAGAAGATATGGTAAGAAGACAGAATAAGAACTCAGTCAACAACAGAAAGACCAATCTGACACCACCAGAATCTAGGGACTCCACTCCAGCAAGATCTGAAAAGCCCAATACAAAGCATGAAAAAGAGATAGACCTCAAAAATTATCTTGGGAAGAAGATAGAGACCTTTAAAGAGGAAACAAGAAAATCACTTAAAGAAATAGAAGAAAAACAAGCAAAAAATTACATGAAATGGAGGAAAAGACAAACCAAAAAATTCAAGAAATAAACAAATCTCTTAAAGAATCTAAAGAAACCCAAGAAAAAACAACCAAACAAGTGAAGGAAGCTCTTGAAACAGTTCAAAGCATGAAAGCTGAAATTGACACAATAAAGAAAACACAGAATGAAGTGATGCTGGAAATGGAAAGGCTGGATAAATGATCAGAAAATAAGATGTGAGTATAACTGATAGAATTCAAGAGATGGAAAAGACAATCTCAGCTATTGATCAACCAAAAAAAAAAAAAAACCCTCAAGTCCAACAAATCCCTAAAACAAAAACTATCCAGGAAATATGGGACACCATGAAAAGACCAAACGTAAGTATAATAGGAATAGAAGAAGGTTAAGAAACACTGCTCAAAGGTACAGAAAATATAATCAACAAAATCATAGAAGAAAACTTCCCCAACCTACAGAAGGATATGCCTATGAAAGTACAAGAAGCTTACAGAACACCAAACAGACTGGACTACAAAAATAAGTCTCCCCAACACATAATAATCAAAACACCAAATCTACAGAATAAATAGAAAATATTAAAAGCAGCAAAGGAAAAAGGCCAAGGAACATATAAAGGCCAACCAATCAAAATCACACCCAACTTCTCAATGGAAACTCTGAAAGCCAGAAGTGCTTGGATAGATTCCCTACAAGCACTAAGGGAGCATGGATGTCAACGCAGACTACTATGCCCAGCAAAACTTTCAATCACTATAGATGGAGAAAACAAGATATTCCATGACAAAAATAGATTTAAACAATACATATCCACAAATACAGCACTACAGAAGGTTCTGGAAGGAAAACTCCAACCCAACAGACATAACTACACTCACAAAAACACAGGCAGGAGATAATCTAATTTTACCAAACAAAAAAAGAAACAGGAGGGCGAAATCGACACAAAATGACACCACCAACATTAAATCCAAAACAAACAAGAACCAACAAACAATGGACATTAATATCCCTAAATGTCAATGGCCTTCCTTAACTTACCCATAAAAAGATATAGGCTAACAGAATGGATACGAAGATAGAATTCATCCTTCTACTGTTTACAAGAAACAAACCTCAAGTTCAAAGACAGGCATTACCTCAGAGTAAAAGGATGGGAAATGATATTCCAATCAAATGGGCCCAAGAAACAAGCTGGCGTAGCAATCCTAATATCTAACAAATTAGACTTCAAACTAAAGTCAATCAAAAGAGATGAAGAAGGGCATTTCATACTCATCACAGGAAAAGTCCATCAAGATGAAGTCTCAATCCTGAACATCTATGCCCCAAATACGAAGGCACCCACATATGTAAAAACAGCATTACTAAAGCTCCAACCACACATAAAACCACACACACTTATAGAAGGAGACTTCAACACCCCCCTTACACCAATAGACAGGACCGCCAGACAGAAACTTAACAAAGAAACAAAGGATCTGAAAGGAGTTATGTCCCAACTGGGTTTAACAGATATCTATAGAACATTCCATCCAAACAGAAAAGAATATACCTTCTTCTCAGCACCACATGGAACCGTCTCTAAAATTGACCACATAGTTGGGAGCAAAGCAAACCTCCACAGTTACAAAAGAATTTAAATAATCCCCTGTGTCTTATAAGATCATGATGCATTAAAACTAGAATTCAACAGCAATACGAATTGCAGAAAACCTACATATTCATGGAAAATAAATAACATGCAATTGCACCATTCCTGGGTTGAGGAATAAATAAAAAAGCAAATTAAAGACTTCCTGGAATTTAATGAGAATGTAGACACAACATACACAAACTTATGGGACACTCTAAAAGCACTGCTAAGAGGAAAGTTCATAACACTAGTGCCCACATGAAGAAACTGGAGAATAGTCACACGAGAGAATTGACAGAACAACTGAAAGCTTTAGAGAAAAAAGAAGTAAACTCACCAAGGAGGAGTAGATGCCAGGAAATAATCAACCTGAGGTCTGAAATCAATAAAGTAAAAACTAGGAAAACAGTACAAAGAATCAATGAAACAAAGAGTTGGTTCTTTGAGAAGATCAACAAGATAGACAAACCTCTACCCAAACTAACCAAAAGAAAGAGAGAGAAAGCATGCTAATTAACAAAATCAGAAAGGAAAAGGGGGATGTAACAACAGACACTGAGGAAATCCAGAATATCTTCAGGTCATTCTTTGAAAAACTGTACTCCACAAAATTCAAAAATCTAAATGAAATGGACTTTTTTCTGGATAGATATCACTTCCAAATTTAGACCAAGATCAGATAAACAGTTTAAATTGACCTATAACCCCTATTGAAATAGAAGCAGTTATCACAAGCCTCTGCAAGTCAAAGGACACAGTCTTAAGACAAAATGACAACCCACAGCATGAGAAAAGATTTTCACAGAACCCATATCTGACAGAGGGCTGATTTCCAAAATATATAAGGAGCACAAGAAGCTAGCCACCAAAACACCAAACAATGAATTTAAAAGTGGGGTGCAGAACTAAATAGAGAATTCTCAACAGAGGAATATAAAATGGCTGAAAGACACTTAAGAAAGTGCTCAAAATCCTTGGCCATCAGAGAAATGCAACTGAAAACAACTCTGACATACCACCTCACACCTGTCAGAATGGCTAAAATCAAAAATATCAATGACAATCTATGCTGGAGAGGATGTGGAGAAAAAGGAACACTCTTCCATTGCTGGTGGGAGTGCAAACTTGTAAGAACACTCTGTAAATCTGTTTGGCAGTTGCTCAGAAAAATGGGAATCAGTCTACCTCAAGATTCAGCCATTCCTCTCTTGGATATATACTCAAATAGTGCATGTCCATACAAGGACATATGTTTAACCATGTTCATAGCAGCATTGTTTGGAATAGCCAGAACCTGGAAGCCACCTAGATGCCCCTCAACTGAAGAATGGATAGAGAAAATGTGGTACATTTATACAATGGAGTACTACTCAGCAGATAAAAAGCAATGGAATCTTGAAATTTGCAGGCAAATGGATGGAAATAGAAGAAACCATCCTGAGTGAGGTAACCCAGTCACAAAAAAGAAAAACATGGTATGTACTCACTCATATATGAATTTTAGACATAGAGCAAAGATTCCCAGCCTATTATCCTCTTCACCAAAGAAACTAGGAAACATGAAGGACTCTAAGGGATAAATGGACCCCAGGAATGGGAAGTGGCATGAGCTCCTGAGCTAATTGGGAGATTGAAGGTAGGGGAGAGGGAGCTGCTACAATAAGAGCAGGAGAAGAGGAGTAGAAGAGAGGAAATGCAAGAGCAGAAATTTTGAGTTGGTGGAAGAATAGAGGAGAGAGAGCAGGATGAGAGATACCATATTAGAGGAGCCACTATAGGTCTGAGATGAGATCTGGAACTAGAGAGATCTCCAGAGATCTACAAGGATGACACAAACTGACAATCCAGGCCTTGGTAGAGAGGATAACCTAAAAGCCCTTCCCCTAAAATGAGATTGATGACTACTTTTTGTGCCATCCTAGGGCCCTCATCAAGTGGCTGATGGAAGCAGAGACAGACATCCACAGGTATACAATGAGCCGAAATCGGGAATTTAGTTGAAGAGAGGGAGGAATGAATAACAAAGGGGTCTGTACCAGGTTGGAGAAACCCACAGAAACAGTTAGCCTGAACAAGGGAGATCACATCGACCCCAGATGCTGTCTGGGAGGCCAGTACAAGACTGATCCAGACCCCTGAACATGGATGTCCATAAGGAGGCCTCTGCACTCCAGGGAGCCTCTGGTAGTAGATTAGTAATTTTCCCTGGTGTAAGAAGGGACTTTGAGATCCCATCCCACGTGAAGGGTTACACTCTGGCCCTGGACACCTGGGGAAGGGCCCAGTCCCAGCACAGGAAGATTTGTTGGACTTTGCAGAACCCCTGTTGAGGCAACTACCCTGCCTGGGTAGTGGTGGGTGGATGGGGTGGGGGGTAGTTTGGGGTGGGGGAGGAGGGATGGCGGTGAGGGGAGGAGGAGGGAAAATGGACTTACATGTAAAACAAGCTTGCTCCCTAACTTGAACTAAAAAAAATAATTTTTAAAAAACTGCTTTAAAATAAATCTAAACTGTTGGCCATTAATTATTCACCTTTTTTTCAGAGGCAAGTAATAGAAAAAAGTCAGAAATTATAGTTTAAGACAACACAAGTAGTTAAAATATGTAAATGGTTATGGGAACTATGTTTCAAGCTTATTATGTAGTTCCCCAAATAATGCCCTCCTTTGTCACAGACACATCACATTAGAAGAAACTTTCCTCAGTTTGTGACCTGAGGCTTATGCTCTAAAGCAAAACCTCAGGGAAAGAATATTGTGTTAGAGTCACCTACATGGACCTTGTTAGAAAGAAAGAACTTTTTAATATTTCTCATTTTGAAATTAACATAAAACCTGACTGTTATTTGGGGTCTGCCTCTTGTTCTTCTCACCTATGTCTACAATCCATGAATTAATGAGCTACCTGGTCAGCATTGTAAAGTGAAAACATGGACTAGAAGCAATCAACACAATGAACATGAATAGGACAAACTATTCATGATTATCCAAGATCATGTTAAATTTTTATTATACATATACCATGTAGTGGTATATATTTTAATACTTTGTAAAAAACAAAGCTTTCCATGGAAATTCATAAAGATTACTTTGGATATGTAATTTGGTATTATTATAATGTATTAGTAAACTGCATTGTCCCTTTTTTATATAACAAACATCGGACAACAGAAAAATGCATAAAATATACTACCATGAAGAGTAAGAACATCTGTAAATGGAGAAGGTGCATGCATTATTTATTCAAGTTCCAACAAGTAGTTACTCATATTCTTTAACAAGTCTTTCAACTGCTAAGTGCCAGGTTTCACTTGGTAGCAGCTAGTGAAAAGTCATCCTCATAGATGATGTTTGGTAAATTCCTGGGGGTTTCTAATGGAAACCACCAGAATGAAGCACAGCCCTATAGATTCCATACTACTATAAAGATACAAAATATCGTAAGATCAAAGTGGTCACATTGTATGCCTTGTAAATCAATAAATTATGGAAGGTGTACATTTTACAGGCAAGTCTAAGCAATCTGTGATGAGATGCAGTCTAGTTATACAATGTGAGCCTGAATATATATAGGAGGGTCTGCGGTCCATAGCATGATTCATGTTTTGAATTACTACTGCCTTTTTCTATTATCCCTCTGTTCTCCTTTTGTTTGTTTAAAATACACTTGGACCTTTATTTCAGCACTCTGGAGACAGAGAAAGGCACATCTCTTTGTTTGAGGCCAGTTTGGTCTACAGAGCTAATTCCAGGATAGCCAGGGCTACACAGAGAAACCTGACTTGGAAAACTAAAATAATAAATTTGAGTCCCCGTGAGATGGGGAAGGGAAGAACATCTATGATGGAGAGTTTTAATTGTCATCTTTAAATTATCCCAAATCACCTGGGCAGAGTTTCCAATCAGGACTTTCCATGATAGGATTGGCCTGTGGGCATGAATTTGACAAATTTTTCTCCAGTGGAGATGGGAGTACTTACCCTGAATGTAGGCATCACTAAAAACTTAATAAGCATGGTCTTGAATTGAGTAGTAAAATGAGGGTAAGCGAACACCACATGCACGCATCTACCCAATCCCTCTCTGCTCTAGACCATGGATGGGAAGCAAAACTTTAACCTCCCTGCTATTTTGAATATCTTACCAGCTTTTTCTTTCACCTACATTGCTTTGGTCATAAATTTTTGTCACAATCTGAACAAAAGAATTAAAGGTAAGTTATCTTCTCTCAGGAAGAATAATTCAGCTCATTTTATAATGATATTTTAAATTAGGATAAAACATATTTTTTCATAGCTGGTTAAATTAAAATGTAGTCAACAGTTCCTTTTGCTTATTGTTTACTAATGCCTTTAATTCTATCAAAATGAAAGGAAAATTGACTTTGCTAGTAAATAACAAAACATTTATCTTCTTAATTACTGCTTTTGTTTGCTTTCCCAAATTTCCCTATATCTTCTTGCTGTGTTTTACTTTATTCTTGTTTTACATGGCTAAGTTATTCCTAGCTTAAATAAGTGTCCATACCACATAGAAAGAAAGCATCACAGAGAATTTATCAATGTCCTCATGGGATTCCAATGCATGCTACTCCAATATCCACTGATATGGATTTCAAGTCTCATATATCTTCTCCAGTAAAGTGGTTTAACTCAAAGCAGTGAATTCAATAAGCATGGTTTCAGCAGGAACAATTGTTCCAGGGTCATGCTATGTAATACGTGAATATATGAGTAAGAAACAATCCTTATCTTGAAAAAACTCATGTTTAATTTTCTATTTTAAACCACTGTGTGTTATCACATTGACTTTTCCACATTCTTTAAGGAATGTATGTCATATCTTCCATCCACATGAGAGTCTCCCCGGGCAAGCAGCTTTCTCAGTAATTCTGTGACCTCAGTTAGAGTTGCTTATTTTGAATCAAGTGTTACCGAAGTCTATTCTAACATATTTTTCATGGAATCAACAAATACTGTCTCATGTGTTTAGTTCTTAATTGCTCATCTTATCTCCATAGCTTATAACATTTGAGAGGGTGGGATCAGCAAACTTCCCTGGGAGCCACAGGTGTCACAATCACTTTATGTCAGATTCTAGTCCAGGGATGTGGGTTCCAGAAATGCTCTTCAGTCTCGAATCTTCAGGATAACATTATGAGAAAATTCATAAATTCTAATGAATGAAATTGAATTTGAAATGTATGCAGTTATTTCAATGATCATCTGAAATATTATAGTCAAGATACAACAAAAATCTAACCTGCATTTCTCAAACAAACCCTTTAAAAGAAGTCTGGGCATATTCCAGGAAAATCAATATAAAATTCACTGTGTTGACAATTCTTTCATTAAAGAATGCATTGATAACTACAAGAATCCAGCTGTGGGTCTTTTCAAAACCAAACTTAGGTGTATTCTCTTCTAGGACTTACAAAATGGTTTGCATGCTAAAACTTTCTAAATATTTCCCTTTATATTTCTTACATTCAGTGTGTTTTCTTTATAGGTATTGCAATGTATTTTCATGTTACATTTTGAATTTCAAGGTATCTTTTCTCCATTTTTAGTAATTACTGTACACTGTTATGGCCCTTTCCTTTGCATATGTTAAAGTCCAGGGAATTACCTTACCCACATTGGTCATGGCATGAGCTCCAAACAAGCTTCAAGCTTTTTCTGATAGCCTGTGGAACATGGCCCATCTAGCAACATTGACACTGACCTTATTTCTGATGACAAAGGTGAGAAAGCCAAGGGCAAGAGTATTAGGTAGAACTGTCCATAAGGACCGAAAGAAAGTTGATGACTGTCAAATCTCCCATTGCCATTGTAGACTCATTGTATGCCTTTCCTTACTTTGTCCTCCTTAGGATCAGACACATTCAGAGAGGGTTCCTCCTGCATGGAGGCCTTCTACTTATTTGAAAAGACACATTTCAAGTGTCAGCCTCTCATTTCAGGAAAATTTATCTCAGAAATATTCTTTTGACATTTTATGTCACTTTAATAATGTGAAGCTTAGCCTTTGTTTCTATTCATTCTGTCATTACCTTCACAGTGAATCTGTGTTCCGAAAACCAAAGAAAGATCACCTAACAGTTTCCCATAGATGCAGCATCCTGGAAAGTACAACTAGTACCAACTTACTAGTCATAACTCGTAGCAAGTGGGACCCCAAGGCATGCCCTCTGGTGCATATATTATTTGCACAATATTCTCTGAATAATAAGTAGTATTATTAACTGAAGTTTAACAACCATGGCCTTTAGTAACTTACACAGCTAGAATATAAATGCATGGGAGATAGAAAAATGCATTATAATAACTGTATATATTCAGTGTGTTCACCTTATCTTCATAACTCATAACATTTGAGTGGGTGGGATCAGTAAACTCCCCTGGGAGCCACCGGCATCACAATCACTTTATTTCAGGTTCCAGTCCAGGGATGTAGGTTCCAAAGTCCTGCTCCAAATGATGGGACAGACTTTGAGGATACCCCATGGAAGGCCTCACCCTCCCTGGGGAGCAGAAAGGGGATGAGATGGGGGGAAGGATGGAGGGCCGGGGAGGAGGGAGAGGGAGAGGGAACTGGGATTGATATGTAAAAGAAGCTTGTTTCTAATTTAAAAAATCGTCTAATTGCAATTATAAAAATTAAAAAACAAACAAAAAAAGTACCACTAATTTATGTTATTGTCTTATAGAAAAACCTGCCAAAAATGTTGGTGGGGACAAAATTGAGTTGAACAAAAACATTTCCACTGTTTTTTTTTAAATTTTTTCTAACATCAGCATATTTTATTTGCACTGTTCATATGCCTCTTTAAAGCAGTGTGCTATTCACTACCATGTAATAAATTGAGTGGCATATGGTGAAAACTCATGAAAAACTGAGTTTTATACCACATGTCTCCAATGACAAGAACCAATGATTCACTTGGGAGCAAAGAAATGGACAGAGGCAGTTGTAATACCTTGAAGGATGTCATAGGTTTAGTCAAACTCTTCATAAGGTTTATTCAAACTTTAATAAGAAGGCAGTTCAAGGGGGCTTGGGAGATGGCTCAGTGATTAAGAGCACTTGTACTCTTCAAAAGGACTTCAGTTCACTGTCCAGCACCCATGTCAGGGCCTGACAATTGCTTACAACTGCACTCCAGGGTATTTGGCATCTGCTTTGGATTTCCTCATATGCAAACACTTCACACAACACACACACACACACACACACACACACACACACACACACACACACACACACACACACACACGGAAAAGAGAATTCATTAGTATTATATTCCTTCATTTTTTTTTGTTTTGATGAGACTTCATTAGAAACAAGTAATTTGATAGCAACATGCAGTGGAGCACAACTATAATTCCTTTATTTGGAAGACTAAGACAGGAGAACAAACAACAAGTTTAAGGCCAGATTTAGCTACATACTGAGACACTGTCAAAAAAGAAAGTAATAAGGTACACAATTTACATTATTAACATCAAATATGTGTGTTTAAATCTGTCAAATTACCTTGCATATCAATTTCTTTCATATTCTTTTTAATTAAAATCTTTGATACAGTAGTAAATTACTGGTCCTTGAGTACTAGGTATGCTAAACAACTTTTGATGGTACACAAAATGTCAATAGTGCTCATATGTACAAGTTAATCTTTAAATTTTATCTTTCCATTCGGATCTTCAATAAGTAGTGGATAAACAGAATGTAAGTAAACCTATTAACAATGACTGAAAACTGTCCCCCATTTCTAAAATGTGGGCAATCCCAAACATTTGAACTTACAACATTCTTCCTGTATTAATAATTGTTCCTTGTACTCCCTAAGCCAAAAGTAAAGCTAGGAAGAACACTTATGTATTAGTTAAATTCAAACATCTTAATGTGGATTTATGTTCTAAAATCTTAGTAGGTGTTTGTGAAAATACACACAAATCAAAAGAACAAATAATCTTTAGCCCATTCTGAGGTTACCACAAATTAAGTATGTGCACCTGTTTGGTACCACACAACACACTGAGATCATTATTCAGAACTAATCCTCACATACTCACTTTCTGGTTCACTCCAATTTTTATCTATAGTAGGAAATTACCAATACGGAGTCAGGTAGAAATATAAGGGTATTTAATAGGGAAAAGCCTTACTTACAGAGCGAACCAGCCAGCCGGTGGTAGTCTGTACAGCAAGAAGCAAAGAGAAACCGAAACCGAAAACGCAGTCCCCCTACTCACTCTGACCACGCCCTCACAAGCCTGCTCAGGTACTCCTGTAGCCAGCCCCTAAGAAGGCGTGGCTACAGCTTCCCCTACAATTCCCCTTTTAGTCTAAAAGAGGATTAAAACTTAACAGTATAAAGGTAAAATATAAGAAAATACAACAATCTGCTTATGTCACCTCCTAACTATCTATTTTAACTAAACCCTAAAGTCATTTTAAAGAGGTGTCCAAGCCTGAACACCTCCTTCCAAACCGAACCATAAACAATAGGAAGCTATTACTAACTAGGTATATCCAGTCCATGTTAGATGGGATTTACTTGATTGAAGATCTCGCTTGAAATCCTCAACTTGATTGAAGTCAGTACCCGAACCTCTGGCCGGAATGTCAGTTGAAATGGAGCAAGTTGGATCCAGTGCAGTCGAGGAGGTATGGCCCTACATTTATCTAATACTTTCCTTTCATCAGACAACCAAAGAAAGCATATCTTGATGAGATATCATATCATCCAAAGGAAGTCAACTCAAGAGTATTGAAAATTCTAATTACCTCTAGTAAGCAATGTGCTCAATATCTGTCAGATCCCGAGTATTGTATTTTCCTTTAAAACTTAAAAATATATATAGTGAAAACATGAGTTTAGAAAACCTCTTAAATGAGGTGTTGGCACCTCATTTGGGGAAATTACATCCTTAGGTTCTTCTATCACAACAGGTTAAAAGCTAGTAGTATTTCAATACTAGACTCTTTAATCAATGCCTTTCCTTCTAACTGTGAAGCCTGGAGAATCAAGACCAGGAAAAGCAGATTTGTAGCATCAGTCTTTATTGCACTGAGATACAGGAAGTGTGTGCTACATTAAGGTACCAAAGTACCTAAAGTGGTGATTCCAAAGCAGCTCTGTAGAATCTGAATTTTAAGTTGATTAATGTTGTAGGTCAGGTAGGATTTCAAGCACAAATATATGACATGGATTTTGTCTGTAGGAGCAGATTGATTGCAGAGTAGATAACTTTGACTCTGGAGAATGTAGAGGCTTGGTACTCCTTTTGAGAATTCTCTACACTCCTTTTGTTGTTCCATCATTGTGCATAGTAGTGCCTAATAGTGTCTAATAGAGTATAGCATCATTCCTTCTGCTTAATGTCTAAGAACTATCTTTTTGTAGATAAATGTACCATGCTGACTAATTTCACAACTCCATCCAAGGAAAGGAAAAAAACCCAAAAGTACTCATTTTGCCAGGAGGCAATATGGAGGTTTTACCCCTGCTATTTATAGGGGCAAATATTATTTATTTAGCAAGGATTATGAAATTTCTCATTATTCTGCATTATCTGTACAGTCAATAAATGATGAATTCCTGTAATTCAATCCTTGCTCAGAGTTTAATGTAGTGAAAAACAATTCACTTTCTGATGAGGTTTAATTGATGTTTAATGCTTTAGGCTACCAAAACAAAGCAATGCATGGACACACTTTGGCTATGTACCCCTTCAATCTGAGTGGTGAGTATCATCTCCTTTGTTCTTGTATTACTCATTTATGGTAGGTGACGAGCTCTTCATTCTTCTGGGGCAGAATATCAACTTTTGGATAAAATTTCTCCTGATAAATATATTTTTATACCATGAACCAGATATTTTAGTTTAGTTTGAAAAGTTATTTAGTTTGAAAACTTAAAAAGGACAAAAGTAGGATTCTTCTTTTAAGTTTGTAGGCTTACAAACCTCAAGTTTTGTAAGATGTTTTATTTCCAGGAATTCTGGATGACAGTGAGTTCTGAAGGAAATTTGCAAAGGAACTCACTCTAGGATTGAATTTCAACCAAATTAGTTTTCCAAAATTTCATACTCTAACTGGAAACTGTAACAAAGCAAGAGAAGCAATAAAAAAGGCCAATTGCAGTTCTTCCTATATAAAAACATGATTTAGCAACAACCCTCAATTATGCATTATTGTGACACCTGATTGTTTTCACTATTTTCTTCAGTTTCTTTTCTTTTCTCTTTTTGGCTGACTCTGTTGTTGGTACAACAGACAAGGAACAATGTCATACCATAACTGAAGTTTTCTTTCAGTAGGTTTTCTGAGCTCACCTTCATACCCTATACATCTCTCTGTTAGCCCAATATGTTCACTTGTGTTCCATCTACTGAAAGAACTTAATCATATAAACACAGATGTATTACAATTCTAGATGGCTGAAGCTAAAATTTAATACTGATTTGTTTGGAATTAGTTTAACACAAACAGTTTAAATACAGTATTTATATTTTGTTTCTATTAAAACTACATATTAGCCTTTTTATTCCATTCAAATATGATTACAATTTATACTAACAACAGTTAAAACATGAAAGTAGTCTGAACACTTCTAATAAACTTTAAGGATAATAAAAACTCTCAGCAATGCTAAGATAGGATGAGATCAAACATATAGTCTCCACTACTTTGAGTTTTTACTCACAGAGCATGAAAACAGTTCTAGCCCTTGCGCTACAAACAAAATTTTCAATTGGTAATTTAAACATTTAATTTTTATTGAATGATATACTATTGGTTTTCCAAATCTAAGGTTTTCCATATACTGCTAGTATAAGAAAAAATCTAAGATAACCAGTTTTGTTTTGTTTGGTTTTAATGTCACAGATTTTTCTCCATTTTTTAGTTTAAATTAGAAACAAGATTGTTTTACATGTCAATCCCAGTTCCCTCTCCCTCCTGTTTTCCCCTGCCCCCAGCTAATACCCTACCTATCCCATAACATTTCTACTCCCCAGGGAGGGTGAGGTCTTCCATGGGGCTCTTTAGAGTTTGTCATATCCTTTGCCATAGGGCCAGGCCCAACCCTGTGTGTCTAGGCTGAGGGGGTATCCCTGTATGTGAAATTGGCTCCCAAATCCATTCTTATGCTATGGAAAACTACTGATACTACAAGAGGCCCTGTAGATTTATCAGGCCCCTTCACTGAAACCCACATTCATTGGGTCTGAATTAGTTCCATGCTGGTTTCCCAGTGATCAGTCTGGAGACCAAGAGCACCCCCTCTTTCAGGTCAGCTGTTTCTGTGGGTTTCACCAGCGAAGTATTGACCCCTATGCTCATCACTCATCCTTCTTTGCAACTGGATTTCAGTTCAGTATTTAGCTGTGGGTATCTGTTTCTACTTCCATCACCTGCTAAATGAAGGCTCTAGGATGGCATATAAGTTAGTTATCAATCTCATTATCAGGGGAGGGCATTTAAGGTAGCCTCCACTGTTGCTTAGGTGGTTAGTTGGTGTAATTCTTGTAGATCTCTGGACATTTCCCTAGTGCCTGATTTCTCTTTAAACTTATAATAGCTCCCTCTCTTATGGTATCTCTTATTTTTCTCTCCTCTATTCTTCCCCCTATACAACTTTCCCAATCCCTCATGTCTTCCTCATCCCTCCTCTTCTCCCCTTCTCATTCCCCTAGGTCCCTCCCCATTCCCCCATGCCCTCATTTTGCTCAGATTTTGTCCCTTTCCCCTTCTCCTGGGGACCATGTATGTCTCTCTTAAAGTCCTCCTTGTTTTGTATGATAGGAAATTGATAACCACTCTCTAGTCAGACAGTAGTAGAGTTACTGTCATGTGAGGCTGTGAGTGACAATATAATCATATAAAGAGAGAGAGATTTGGTGAACATTGCTTATATTTTATTTCCTTCAGATTAACAATTAAAAATTAATGTATGGTCATTAAATATACTGCATGCTTTGTTACTAAATGTATTATTCAGTCACACTTTCATTGGTTTGTTATTATGGTATTGTTGTCCAATATTAGAAGAGGAAGTCCAGTGAATCCTCCTGCTTGCTCTTACATATTAAGTCATTCTGGGAAGTTGCAGAAGACTGTCAGGTCAATAGCCATGTAGATTATGGAGACCACAGTGATTACATGAAACCATTCTTTCTAAAAGAATGACAGTCGGTTTGTTTGTTGCCTTCTACAATGTTTGCATCTTGGAGTAAATCAATTAACTAGCCAAATAATGACATTTTTTCTTATGCTCTTACATAATGCAATATTCTTTTATATACAGGTGTTATGAATATTTTATAGAGTCCATGGGAAGCTTGAAGCTTATGCAAGAATACTGGAATTTCCAAAGATGCTTTGCTATAATAAAATTTTTCTTGGCTAGAAAGATGGTTCAATATCCAGGGGCACTTGCTACACTTACAGAGATCTTGGTGAGTCCAAGCACCCATGTGACTGCTTCCATTTCTCCAGTCCCCCAAAAATCCAATGATGTCTGTGGCCATTGAGTGCAGTGTATGTACAATGTATGTATATTATAACAAGTTACCAATATCTAATGAAGGGAAAATTCTGGATTATTCACACTTCTTGATTGTGTTTGCAATAAATGCATATTTTCTATATTCTGATTCATTGAATTTATTACTCTATCATCATCATTAGAACAGATGCCTAAGGAAAGAGATATCTAATTTAATACTCTGAATTAAATAAAATTAAGTTCTGGTTTAAGATTCCAAGCCAAAGACAGCCGACATTTACATTTTATTAATTTATAGTTTTGGAGACTCATGTACATTAATCATATTATCCATTATATCACTCAGCTTTATGTTAGAACATGTAGAGATAAAAGTGCTTGTAAAATGTGTCCATTTTGAAACGTAAGGTACTTTTAATTAGAGATGAAAAGATCACATGCTGTGGATTAAAGCAATGGATCACAACAAAGACCTGAGATGGACTTTTATTTCCATAGTAGTGTACTTCATGAGTGCTAGAGAAGTAATCTAGCATTGAATTAGTTCTCCTGTGAGAATTAGCTCTTATCAAGTAGTAGTTCAAATGAAACACTGTCTTAAGTGCTTCCTTTCCATTTGAGTACAGTCTCCATGATCCTACAGTGTGGTCTTCATTTCAGTCTTGTCTTACCAAAAAAGGAAAACGAATAAACATTTGAGTAAGTTGCTTGTATTAATATACAAGTCATTGTTGACCTGGGTTACAAGCCTGACTATCTCTCTACAAGGGACAGTTGAGTTTTGGACACATTTACTTCCCGTTTTATCAAGGCAGAGCTTTATTATATTTGAAGGGACATGAAAAGGCTGAATACTCTTAAATAGTATTTGTAGAAAATATGTTAAAATTGCATTTTGAAATTTGTCAAAGAAAAAGTTTTCTTCAAACAAGGGGGAAAATCCAAATTAATTAATTGGTGAATTAATTGGTTAATTGGTGAAAGGCTCTTTAGAACTGGAGTATTATTTTAAAACTGAAACAACACAAATGAGGGAAAAATGTATTGTTTATCATGGACTTCTATATTCCAACTTTTCATTTGGTGATAGTCTGCTCTATATACATAACATATTATGAGGAACATTTTATTGTTTATTGTTGTACTGACTGGTTTTGTGTGTCAGGTTGACATAAGCTAGAGTCAACAGAGGAAGAAACCACAGGTGAGGTAAAGCCTTGATGACTTCCAGGTGTGTGGTCATGGTGGATGGTGCCATCCCTGGACTTCTGGTCCTAGGTTTTATAAGAAGGTGAGCTGAGTAAGCCAGGGTAAGCAAGCCAATATGCAGGTAACCTCTGTGGCTTTTGCACCAGCTCAGCCTCCAGGTTCCTTACTTGTTTGAGTTCTTGTCCTGATTTACTTTCAGTGATGAACATCAATGCTGAAGTGCAAGCCAAATAAACCCTTTCCCACCCAACTTGAATTTTGGTTGTGGTCTTTCATCACAGCAATATTAACCCTAAGTTATACAATAGTGTGTTGCATGTATGAATCCAGGTATGGGTAGGGTGACAATGTTCTGTTCTTCAAGGAATGCTCTGAGAACCATTGATATCAGATATGGATATATAGAAAAGCAATGAAGAACATACAAATTAAGAAGACAAGTTAGGTCATTCAAAATGCATCTCTCTCTACATTATTGCTGAGTTAAATCAATGAAGCAAAATATTTACATTCATGTCAGCTTAAGAAATATGGATGTAATTTACTTCAGTTTTAACTATTAACTAACATTTACTGAATATCATGTATCTGTTTCTGGGCTAGCCTAGATGATTTCCCTCTGCTTTTCAGGTCTATTGTCATTTATTTTAGACAAATGATCATAAGGCATTTTGGTAAGTCTGAGCACATCATGAGGTTCTACTCAGGAAGTATTATGACTTCATTGGCTCTGCATCAACTCTTGTCTTCAAGTTCCTGTACTATCTGAGTTCCTGCCCTGACTGCCCTTTGATGATGAACTGTGATATGGAGGTATAGGCAAATTAAAACCTTTCTTCCTAAAGTAGTTTTGGTCATGGTGTTAAATCACAACAATAGAAACTGATAACTAAGACAGTAACCAAGGAAAGGTGCAAACATGCATCTTTTACAAAGGATTGAATAAATTATATATATGACAAATTTCATTATGAGGGTTTAAAACAATTTAATGACTTTTTCTAACTAATTTAGATTAGACAGAGACCTAAATTATATTTTATAAATATAACCATAGTTCCATTGATCAATAATGTGATGTTAGTAACTTGAAAAATATTAATCACAAAAATTAATGGTCTCTATGTAACATCTTTACACACATTTCCTAATAAATGCCATGTTACTACAATCTTGTCAGGATCAAAATGAGTCCAAATTATGTTATTGCTTCCTGCATTTTAAAGTCCACTTGATGCTACCCTCTCAATACCTTGCTTTAAATGTGTGTTTTCAGAAACTATTTGTTTCTGTCACTTTGTTTTGGCCAAGCAGGGTTATACCTCAGATCTTGAAGTAAGATATAAACAACAGAGTATTTTTGGCAAAGAGTCAAATACTGTGGCATTTAACCCTTAACCTTTCCCATGTCTTTGACAATTTCTCTTTCTATCAGAATATTAATCTCCTCAGTGTTGGCTACTTCTGCCTTCTCAGCATAGTTAATGTTAATCCTTGGGAAACTTGTCCAAATACGTCTGTTTCACCTTTTAGAAAAGTTCCATCTGGTAGGATTTTTTTTTTGTAACATCTGCAATTTTATTGAAAACCATATACATTTGACAAAGATAAATAATCAGGAAGAAATTGACTTTCATAGGAACTATTTACTTTGTGAAAATAATTCTAATTCTAATTATAAAAGGTACACAATCTAACTCTCAAGACAAACATTAAAATATATTACATAATTGTTGGAGAATAAATAAACTTAATTATGACACAAATTGTGACATTGATATTTCAGTAATGCTACAAAGATAGTCTCTGAAACTACATCCAATGAAAGGTTAATTCATATGTATTTGTCCTACAATTTCCCAAATTTTCAAATACCTGTCCTCAAGCAGTACACATGGACCAAGCACCACTGTCTTTCATTGAAACTATGACAGGATATTTGAATATTATGCAACTACTTCAAAATACTTTTAAAATTCTTTCTAGTATATATAATTATTTATGGAATGAAATACACTATCCAAGCTGTATGGATGAGTAGGAATATATTTCACAGTTCATGTTCACTATAGAGCAGCCTGTTTCTCATGAATTCTCTTTTAGAAGTGCTATATTCTGCCAAATGTAATAGAACACTGTAGGGTAGATGATTTAACAATCAAACAGGTTTTCTTTCAAGTAGGAAGCTAGAAAATCAAATAACCAGGGTTCATTGACATTGTGTCATCTACTGAGAGCCATATTTCTGCTCATAAACATTGGCTTGCTGTTTCCTTGAGGGGATAAAAGTGGGGAAAATAGAAAAGCAGATGGGGAAGGAAGAAAATGGGAGTGAAAATATAAGAGGAAAGAGAAAGAGAGGAGGGGAGGAATAGGAAATTAGAAGTAGAAGAAAAGAAACCGAGAAATGGGAAAAGGAGGAGAAAAAGAAAAGGAAAGGGGAAAGAAGAAGGAAGAAAGTGGGGAAGGGGAATTCATGAAAAAGAAGAGGATAGAAGGAGGGAAATAGGAAGTGAAGAGGAAAAGGAAGAAAGGAAGTGAAGGAATCTGCAAACATGAAGAGTGAGAATGGAAGAGGTAAGTATGAAGGAGAAAAGGAGGAGCTAAGAAAATGAAGGCAGGGAAGAACATAGAGGAAAAGCATAAAGGAAGGAGGTAGGGAAGAAATGAGAGAGGAAGAGGGGTGAAGGAGACAGAGAAAGAGAAACACAGAGACTTTTGTGTGTCTCTTGGAAAGGCAGCAACCTGTAACATGAAAAATAAAACACCCAGACACTGATACTGGGGTTCAAACTTCAAGCTGAATAGAAAAGCAAAACTGCTGGCCACTGGCTACCACCTGTAGCTCAGTATGAAATGGCTGATCCACGAAGGAGCCCTTCACCAAGTCTCATACTGCTGCTTCTCCTCAGTGTGGCTGGAGAATGAAAAGTCTCTCTGAGACCTTGCTTCTCATGATAATTCCTTCATGTTGACAAGTGTGAGCTATCATTCTCTTTTAGACTGATTGACTCTTGTGTAGATCTGGATTGCCTTGGGCTCAGAGATCCATCTATTTTTTAATCCCAAATCCTAGGATTATAGGTGTGTACCAACACCTCCTAGATTATGGATGCTGGAGTAAAAGGTGTGTGTCTGGATTCTATGGTTTGTGCCTAACTTTCCTTTCTGAATTCTCAGCCAAGCTTTACTAAATCATAAAAAATATCTCACCAAAGGAACCTCATTCATTAAGATTACCTTCATGACCTAATTAACTCCGCAACTTTTAACGTATAATTGACATAGACAATATACTCACATTTTAATTGTTTATATTATGACAACTGTAAAGATTTTAAAAACTATTTTATTACCTTTTGAGAATTTTTTATTAAATTTATATTTTTAATTTCATTTTATATTCCAACCAATGCTCTCCCTCCTGCCCCTTCTCCAAACCTCTTCCCCACAACATCCCCCTCCCCATCCACTCCTTCCAACAGGGAAGGGCTCCATGGGGAGTCAAGAAAGTCTGACACTTTAAGTTGGGGCAGGACCAAGCCCTCCCCCCTTATGTTAAGGCTGAGCATGGCATCCTCTCACAGGAAATTGGCACAACAAGCTAGCTCATGAAGCAGGGAGACTTTTATATAATGTGTTTTGAAAGTATTCATGCCACCACACACACACTTACCATCCTAATCCTCCATTTTGTTCCTACCCAATGTTGAGGTGACTTTTTTTCTTTCTTTCTTCAGTTTCTGTTGCTTAGCTAGTTTTAGCATGGTAGCCTGATCTGGTGTGTGTGGTCAGCCTATTAGGGGACACAGTATCCAAAACATTGGCTCTTCCTCTCCTATCAGCCATGAAAAGTGCTAAAAGCTTCCCAAGAAGTGGCAGAATCACATACATACCTTTCCCCCCTCTACAGCATGGTTTTGTCTCGCTGAAACTTTTGCACATTCCTGCATGTTGTCACATAACTGTGAGTTAACATGTGTATCTGCCTAGCCATGTTTTGCCTGGAAAGCGGTTTCCTTGAAGTTATCTACCACCTTGCCCTTCCAATCTTTTTGTCCATCTTCTAGAAAATTCCCTGGGCCTAGGTATGAGATATGAATGTTTGATTTATGGTTGAATAATACACAGTTTGTTTTTATCTTCGTGTTAAACATTTAGGAATTTCTGCATTAATTGCCATCTAGTGCATATAGAAGCTTTTCTTTGTTGGGCTGAGAGACACTCTGATCTATATCAGGAAATCATTAGGGATGGTTTCAATGCTATTTCTATATAGCAGAATAATAACATTTCGTTTTCTCCTTGGGTCTATGACTTACCTAGCCACAGATTCTTGGCCCATTTAATACTTCCCATCTCATGGAGCACACCATTGATCCCAACCATGTTTGGTTATTCCCATAATATGTGTGTGACCTTTGAACCAGTGGGCCTAACTTGTCAGGTGATTCATTGCTATGGCATTCAAGGGTCACAACGGGTACCATTGAGGCTTACATTTCTCCTCTGACAGCCTACAGTGTACATTCCAGCACCTTGAATTTTAGCCAGTAGGCGTAAAACTTGAAGTTGGGTACCAGCTTGAAGCCTCCATGTTCTGTGATTCAAGTGTGTGAAGTCTTCAGCAACAGGAACTTACTGTCAAGTTCTGGAGAGTAGCCACTACTGGAAATGTTCTGTAATTTTGGGGGATTTTGTGAGCCTATTGGCCAATATCTCACCAAGAGTAACCCATTGCTGGAACTGGAATTTTAGTTGAGTAGCCTGGAGAATTAGTTTAAATATTGTTTCCCCATCTCTCATTGTGAAGTAATACTACCAAATTTTTTCCTTCCATGTGTACAAGTATATATTTTATGAAGTATATATTTTCTAGTAACAGATTTCCATATGGATTTTTCAAAAGACTTTTAGTGTTACTTGTCCCTCCCTATATTTCCTGTTTACCCTTCCTCCCAGTTCCCATGCCAATCATCTAACCACTTTTGTACTTTCATTCCCTTTAACTCTTTTTTTTTCTTGACACAGGTTTCTCTGTATTGTTTTGGACCCTGTCCTGGAACTCTCTCTGTAGACCAGGATGGCAGATCCACCTGCCTCTGCCTCCTGAATGCTGAGATTAAAGGCATGTGCCACCAACACCTGGCCCATTTAACTCATTATACTACTATATTCTATGTCTCCACACTTGATGCTTTTCCCTGGAAGTAAGCCTTTACTAAATCCCTGGCTTCTGTGGCTATTCCAAGTGGAACACACTTCTCTAAAGATTCAATGATAACATCCAGAAATGTAAGAAACTATGTGACATTTAGCTTTCTGTATCTGGGTCATCTTGTGGAAACAAACTTTGAAGATACCACAGCTATTACAAAGTATCGAGGATTTCAGTCATGCTAAAAATTTCTTCCTTGATTTCTTTCAACTGATTTGCTCCTATAAATTCACCTCAGCCAATAACTTGATTTCTATGACAAGTTTAATTTATGTTTCCTAGCATGTCATGTAAAGTGATCACACAGCTACCTGCACTTGGTCTCTGTTACATTTGAGATCCATGCATCCTTTAGCTCTTACAAGTAGTTGTTCCTTTCTTCAGATGTACTAGCTAGACTTTCTACTTACATAAATGTCTGTATTTTGCTCCTACATTTGGAATCTGCAACAAACAAAGAAGCTGTGAGCATATGTGAAAGTCATTGGTAGTCATCTAATTTATTGCCTTTTGGAAAATAGCAAAATGCATTTGGCTTTTAAAATAAAGGTCAAAGAATATTTCCACATTCTGTGGCACAAATTCTGATCATGAATAATACTGTAATTGTCTTAACTATTGACATTTTACTGAGTGTGAAATGAATCTCTTTATGTTTTTAACCCTTGTCTTATATTTACCATCTATCATATATATATGTATATATATACATATTCATACATATATTATATGCTTTATATAATATATATTGTTGGCACTTATGTGTCATAATGTGTGAAAATGTGCAAGTTTTCTCATTATTAAAAATATTTTAATAAATTTATAACCAGCTTCTATAAGTCTAGAAATAAGAAAAACATAGGATAAATGACAGATAGATAGATAGATAGATAGATAGATAGATAGATAGATAGATAGATATAGATGTTAATTCAGTAGGAATTTTTTAAAAGTAAATCCTTTACTATGGTGCACAATCTTATAAACTGATTCAACTGTGATTAGCATTTGGTGAGTCCTTTTTGAGAAATTTGTGACTACTCCAGGTTTACACTCATAATTTTTAAAGTGTTAAAATTTATGACTATAGCTAACTTTCATTTATATTTCTTAGAACTAATATCATGTGAGGGTGTGATAAAATTTTATGTACAAATATCTTGTTGTTCCCCCAATTTTTTCAAAATATTAAACTTTCACCACTGTGTTGAAAATCAGTTGCCACAGAGTGTAGATTCTATTTCTTGCATCTGCATTGCATTCACTTACATGTACGTTATCTTGATGGTGTGTTACATTCACTCAATTGCCAAACCTTCATAGAAAGTATTAAGAAATTTTAATATAAATTAGCCAACTGAATTTTCAGTATGGTTTTAACATTCTAGGCTCTTTCATTTCCTTAGAAATGTTAGAATCATCTTGGTAGTGTCTACTCAAAAGCTTGCTTTAAATTTTGATTGGGCATATACTGAACTATAATTTCAAAGAAATTGCCTACTTTTTTGACATTATGTTTTCAGGTATTTAGTCTTGGGTATCTTTTATTTTAGACTCCAAGTTTCTCTGCAAAATATTTTATAATTTTAAAAATAAGATTTTGTATACCAATAGAAAAAGTGACATTTACCTCATTATTATATTTCCTTAATTTATGACTACAGAAACTATTTGAATATCTTGGTTAATTACATAATTGATATCTTGGAGATTAGGTCTAAAGTTTTCATTCATTTTTAACATTTTTTATTTAAATTAAAAACAATCTTATTTTACATAACATTCCCAGTTCCCTTTCTGTCCAATCATCCCACTTTCCCCAACATCTCCCCATCGCACCCTTAAAGTTTCATTTTTAAGTTAACACAATTATTTCTATGAATTTTGTGTGACATTCCCTGAACTTACATTTCCCACTTAAATTTATAAGGTCTTATCATTCCATTTGTCCTTTTGTTAACTGTTATTATTATGGATAATTCCACTAGGTTGTTTCCTTCTGTGCCCTAGGTAACACGTTTACTATTTCTATTTTAAATTACATGTGTCATTTAGTAATATTTTGTTAATAATAAAGTAATTTTTTGTGCAGCTGATTATTTTCTATTTGAAATCTGATAACATACTGTTTAAACTTTCATTTATCTGGAAATGTCTATTCAAAATCATTTTTGGTGCAGTTTAGCTTTAGAATTCATATGCACATATGATTCTGTTCACTGATTTCTCATATATGATATATGTATGAGGGGCATGAGTTTAAGTGTAAAATATTATGGGTTAAATAAGCATCTGCATGATATCAAAGATCGTGGTTCCATCTGCATTTCTGCTTAACACTCACAGGCTTATTAACTTATGGTTCTATGAGCCCTGGGTGACTGTTACCTAGCCAAAAGCATGCCTATAAAGAGTAAAGTGGGTGGGAAGGGCCCTCCAGATGCATTTTTCCATTTCATCTGAAGTACAAAAAGCTTTTCCAGAAGCCCTTGCAGCAGATTTCCACTTGTAATCCAGTCACCAGAACAGCTTTGCAGTTACTCCTGGCTTAGGTCAGACTGGAAAATTGAGTATCTGACTTTCCACCCTTTGCCATATGATAAAATAAATGGTTTTCAATGTGCATTTAGCTGCGCTCATCAATGTTTTTTTGTCTTAATAGGAAAATGAAGAAATGATCTCAAAATTTTCCCTTTCAGCTCCATCAGGAATCTAATGGGATCCAATATGTCAATAGTCATAGCTGTAATATACAATTATGTTTGTGTACATACAACAGGGGAACTGCAAATATATCAAACACAGTTGTCTGTTTTTTTCTTTATTATATTTTAGACAATATTTCTCATTGTATCTCACTTGCTTGCTTCTTCCCAGCAGTTCTCAACAAATTACATTCTTTTCTTTAGTACCATATAGACTCTGAATTTTTATTTCTGCCATGTTGCATGGATTCTGTTCAGTAGCTTCTCTATCTGCTGTTTTCCCATGAACGCTATTTACTAAATTATTTCTTAATATTATATTTCATACTCTATTAGAAAGAAATAGAGGCTCATCCTACTCACAGGACACTTTCTCTTTCCTTGATGGAAACAAAAGAGTAGGGGATTGGGGGTGGGAGCAAACAGTAATGGGGGAGGGTCTGGGAGGAAAAGATGGGGGAAGCTGTGGCTGGGATGTAAAATAAATAGATGAATTATAAAAGAAAGAAAAAGAGGAACAGAGAAAGAAATGAAAGAGAAAGAGGGAAGATTTTTCAGACATCATCCACATTAATGCCATGCTTAACAGATCTTTTAGAACATATCATATCAAATTCACAACACCTGCTTCTAAAGATTAGGTTTTGAGGTTGCTATCAATTTCATTTTCAATCAGCTCTAACCAAAACACAAGGACCATATGGTACCAAGTGGGATTTCCTAACTGTAGTAGATTGAATGATAATGACCCCCATTGATTCATATTTTTGAACTCTTGGTCCCAGTTGGTGGATCTGTTTGAGAAAGATTAAGAGTTATGGCCTTGTTAGAGGAGTTATTTCACTGGGGATGAGCTTAGAGACTCAAAAGACCACGTTATTTTCTCTCTCTCTCTCTCTCTCTCTCTCTCTCTCTCTCTCTCTCTCTCTCTCTCTCTCTCTCTCTCCCTTTCTCTACTTCCTACTTCCAAATAAGATGTAAGCTACCAGATATTTCTCTAGTGTCATCTCTTTCTGACTCCTGCCATGTTCCCCAACATGGTGGATCATGAATCTGCCCTCTGAATTCTAAGTTCAAATAAATTATTTTATATCTATTACTTGGTTGTGGTATCTCCTCACAGAATTTAAAATATAACTAAGATTGTGCCTATAAGGAATTCCTTATCTGTTTTGTTACAAACAATTCCAGGATTTTGATTGCAAAGCATCATAAAATATTTACTGAATTAAGGCCTCATATGGTTTCGTAACAACTTTTTACCAGTACTTCTAAATATTTATTTGACTATACTTATGATATTGATAAAGGTATTAAAATCCGTTGCTTCTGTTTGTATGCATTTAAATGTGAACTAGGAGGTAAGATTATTACTGTTGTATTTCCACTATACTCTTATTTGTGAGTTAAGTCTGTGGATGTTCCACCAAATGTCAAGAGACACATGGAGTATGATAAGTTACCAAGACAACCAGAAAATTGAGATTATATTTCTTAGATAGGAAGAGTACTTTTCTTTTATTCTAACAATACAGGCAAATAAGAAGCTACTGATGATGAACATGTGTTTTAGGCTACCAAGTTCAATATTCCGTAAGATCACATGACATAAAATAGAGGAAACTATTTTTCAGTTTTTCAGGGAGCAGAGAATGATGACAAATATCAAAGACTGTGAAGTAAAGGAGTAAATCCTATAAAACTTATAATTGACAGTCTTAAAATCTTGGTTTAAGAAAAGCAACTTCACTTTTACTTGTAGTTTTTTAAAAAGCTATAAAACTAGTGTGATTGGGATTATACTGATTGGCAATTTTTTGGGATATAAAAATCACCTTGGAGAAAGACTCTAGACAAATCTATAGATTAGGTTAATTAAGGGAGGCTAACCCAAGCTCTAAATATCCTTTTTATTGGTTCTTTGTGGATTTTACATCATGCATCTCTTCATAACTGCCCTCTGCCATATCAATCTTCCCCTCATAAAAGAAAATTTAAACTAATCCAAAAATAAAACTGTGGTGAGACACAGTATTTCTCACAATATTCACATTATTCCACACATCTGTACTTGTAAGTATTCATTGCAATTATTCATTGGTCTGGTTCAAGGCCTCCGGCTTCTGCTCTACCCTTGTGCTGGTCCCCCACTGTGACTCTTCTTGTATATCCTGTTGTTACTTTGTGTTAAGGAGATATTGCAGCTTTAGATTTGCAGGTCTGGTCTCGACCTTTCTCATTCTCCTGCAGTGCATAGAAGGGGTGGATGTTGTGGTGGGCCAACTCATAGCCCTTCTTCTGGGACAGGGTGAGAGCTAGGTTGGTCAACCTGTTTGCTTTCCTCATCATCACCAACACAGCTAGCTGTCCTGCACGGTGTAGTTAGCTAACCCATTGCAACAGGCATCAAGAAGGAGCTGGTTCTACTGCTCTTACTCTTAATGGGCAGGGCATGATTCCATGTGACAGAGTCCCACAATGAAAAACAAAGGGAAGAAAGACAGCTGAACACAATTACTCATTTCATTCTCTCCACTACTTCCTCAACACAGGCTCCTATGAGGTCAACTGCCTGCATATTTTGAGGCCTTGGCATTCCTGCCATGATGAAGGACTTTGCCCAGGAATTTCTTGCTAAAATAATCTATTTCCTCTTTTTTATTTTATACTTTTTAAGTTTCCAAGATTGTAATGCAATTAAATATCATTTCTCCACATCCCTTTTCTCTTTCCACCCCATTCCCTATATCGCCTTCATACCAGCTCTTTTTCAAATTTATGGCCTCTTTTTCATTTATTGTTCTCTCTCTCTCTCTCTCTCTCTCTCTCTCTCTCTCTCTCTCTCTCTTTCTGTGTGTGTGTGTGTGTGTGTGTGTGTGTGTGTGTGTGTGTGTGAGTGTGTGTGTGTGTATTCCTAAATACAGCAATACAACCTTATCAGTCCCTACAATGTAGCTGTATATATGTGTTTTCAGGACATTGGATAACCAATTGGTGTGCTATTCCCTGGGAAAGATATTCTCCTACTGCTGATATTTTTTAGTTGCCCTCAGAACTTTGTCTAATGTTCAGGCCTCCTGAGCTTTCTTCTTTCTACATTACAATGTCTGCTGGTGTAATACAAGTTCATATTATGTTTAGGTAGCCTTCTTGTTGAGACGTCATTAGTATAACTTCCCTAATAGTTTAAGTATACAAAATCACACAGCAAATTTCCTGTTTCTCTTCCTATCAAAATTGTTCTACCACTTCCTCCAAAATGAAATGCCAATCTATTGAAAAATATGAAAGGATAAAGGAAAATGTTATGTTGTATCTGAGTTATCGTATATAGAAAGATGTATACAACAGAGCAAAACGCCTCCAAAATTGGCCACTAGATATAACATATATATATATTTAATTTTTTCAATAAAAAGAGGCTGTATCTACTAATAAAGGATTGGTGGCACACCTCAAATTTCATACAAATGATAGGCAGTGGTGATACGTGCCTTTAATTCCAGCAACTGGGATGCAGGATAGTCAGGACTACACAGAGAAGCTCCATGTGGAAAAAAACAAACAAAAATAATCAATATAAAAAGAAAAACAATATAGAAAAGAAAACATACATATAAAAATACCCAGAAAATCCATGAAATGATGTACATCATATACCATGTCTTGAGTAAGAATAAATAATAACTAAAAGGAGCTATCACCCATACCTGAATGGACATAATCAAAAATGAAAATTCATATGTGCTGTTGATGTGTTCATTCACATCTCACGTGACAGAAGAAATATTTACCAGCAAATGCTTTCTGATAAAACCACATGGACTTTTCACAACAATGCTGCAAAACCATTTTTTTCCATTCTTGTTTACAAACCACATGCACACACACACAGACACAGACACACACACACACACACATAAAAAAAAAACTTGATTTTAAACTAATGAATTCACATTTTGGATAAATTCTCTTGAATTTAGCAAGATGTTCTGGTGTGTATGGTACCACATGTACTGATGAAGAAGTTGAAGAATGTTTGAAACTAAGAAAATTCTTTAGAAAAGAAAAAATTTCTTATATGACAATCCTCCTACCACTGCATATGTGCCAAACAATTGAAATTGGTATGTCAAATAGAAGCTTATACTCTATCCTTATGGTGGTATTATTCCCAATTGCCAAGATGTAAAAAAAAAAAAACCCTGAGTATTCAACTAATAAATGCATTTTAAAGTGTTTAACATGATAATTTCTCTATAGTAAAACAAGTGTGTCTAGGAGAGAATAACAGTGTGTCAGGGAACAGTAACAACAAAAGATATATGATAGACAAATAGATAAATTGGTAACAGAATTATGATGATGATAGATGATAGATAGATAGATAGATAGATAGATAGATAGATAGATAGATAGATAGATACAGAGGTAGTTAGATGGACGGATGGACAGGTAGATAATAGATGATACATAACATTTTTCAAATTTCAAATTTATAACTTTCTTGATTAAATGTGTTCTTAATGCTTAAGGTAGGGTAATTTTAACATCTTTTAGATGTGTCTATCAAAAGGCTGTCTGGATACTGGAACCCCTGAGATTGTAATGGTTTTAGTGGAAAGGAGTCAATGTATTGACTACAAAGAAGTAATTGCTGCTGCCATTCTAATAGTTCCATTAAACTAATGTAGTCATCCTGTCAGAAATAAATTAACTAACCTTCCTCACTCAGGGTAAAACCCTAACTGGATGCTAGTCTTCTATGATTGAATTTATTATCAACATGAAATGGACAATTTCTCCATTTGTATTAGTTGTCCTGTACTGCTTTTCATTCAATGCAAGAAGAGAGGTAAAACTTGTGTTTCACTTCTCTGAAAGACTGTCACAGAGCCCTGTGGATTTCTTCTAAAACTTCCACAGACAGTCCTTCTATTGAAAATTACTTTCTAAGGCATGAGAAAATAAGACTTTAAATGTGGTCTGTTGTCATCAAATAAAGTATGATCTGAATGTTTATATATTCCATGACAGTTATAGTTCAGATAATTTTACCACTTTTATATTAAGGAGTTTAATTTTGTAAGGTATGTTAACTACTAACTTATTACAATGAGATGTGATTTCATGGAGACAGTAAAATCAGTGGCCAAATGAGAAAAGCCTAATGGAAAAATTTCCAAAATGTTGTCCATCTTAAAATCCTCTATGAACAAGTCATTACTATATAAAGTGAATAAGTAAATTATAAAATTAATGATTATGAAGTTCCAGAATTAATCACTGGTCTCAAGTCAACCTAGACACATGGAGAGCTAAATACAAACAACTGCTTCTAGAAAGCTATCTCTAGTTCCACTCTTAGAGGCACTCTCCTTTTCAGATTTTTATAGTGTCTAACTCTATTTACAAATTCATGGTGAATTTTTCAAAGTTAGTAAGTTTCATTTCTTTCTGTTTTGTTTAAACAAATGAACTCAATGGAACATCAGCAGAAAATACTATAAAGTAGCCTCAGAGAAAGCTGTCACATCTCATCAATATGCAAATACTATGATAATGACTTGTCTAAAATAAATGACAAGATGAGCAAAAAAAGGCATCCAAGAAAAGCACTTAAATAATCTCAGATAATGAAAGAAGTAAATAGCCATTTTGAATTACAAAGGGAAATGTGTAAATTTATATAATCTCTGGTTCAAGGAAGTGTGACTAATCCAATTGGCTTGTATTTCATCCTCTCTTGCCACTAACCTGCTCTGAATTCATGTCCCCCCTTTTCATGTACAAATGTATTTATTATGTGTTCCATTCACCCTAAAGCTGGCCAAAGTGGGAATTCCCTTAGGATCACTAGATTTTGCAGGAAGTCTTTCTTGGCAGATGTATATTGCAAGAAGAAAAATGTGTTAATAATTCTTGTTCTATCCTTGGTTTAGGAAGAGAGGATTGTCAGTATATCATTGTTTATATGACAACATATTTCCTGACTATCTTTACGAATAAAAGTGCAGCACCCAAAAGACTTCTAGCATAAGCTGTATCTTAAAATAGGAAATGTAATTTTCTTCTCAGTGTATTTCTCAATATTTTATCATCTTTTTTATATTTTAGAAATGTACTATATCAACAATTCAAAATTTTATTAAATGTTATTTATTGCTACTACTCTAGTTAGTACACAGCATACAATTTTTATTCTTCTGTTTGTCACATTTCAATAATCTTGTTTTTAATATCAATGGCATAGAAACTATGAGGTTTGCTAGTAAAAAGAGTATAGGTATTTTATTCTCATATTGTATTTTTGTAAAGATGTTGAATATAAATAGGAACTTGGGGCTTGGGCTACCAATTATGATTTGGATATGGTTTCTGATTTCAAGGGACTCAGTTTAAGAAGAGAAAAGAAATCTCAACAAATAAAAAATGTCCACTGTGAAATCTTTGGTCTAGTATGGAGAATGATTCGGTTTTCAATTTTAAATACAGAAATCACGAATGAATGTGTCATTGGTAATAACAGCTCCATCTGTTAAGGAATTTTCTATGCATGATGACTTGCTACTACTTGCTACTAAAGTTTTAGCTCATTAGAAAGTATCCAATAACGTTGCCAGAATGAAAATAGAGATGATTTCTCAAAAATGTCAGATATTATTATTTGAGACATTCTTTTTATTTCTGGATATTCTTTTTATATTTGAAATATCCCTGAACTTGGTAATTTTTTAATTGGCATTTGTTATCTATAGGAATAAAAATTAAGATTTTTCATATCAGTTTGTTTTTCCCTAAGAAATTGGGATTTTTTGTTGATCCCATATTTGTAGATTAGCTATAATATTTATGTGTGTATTAATAGTAGGTGGTCACTAAATTCAGTATAATATTTAAGTTTGACACAAACATTGAACCTGTAGTGATGTCAGCTATTTTTGTAGACGGGATTTCTATTTACATATTAGGATACTGCAGATGGAAGAATGACTAAAATAAGTGTTTGGAATTTATAGAGATACAGGGTTGGTTCAAGATAGAAATATCAATCAATATAATCTACTGTGGAAATAAAATGAAATGATAAAAACATATGATGATCCTATTAGATGCTGAAAATTTTGTGGACAAAATTAAATATCCCCATGACAAAAGTATTAGAGTGAATACACATAAAAAGACATACCTATACATAATAAAGGCAACTTACAGCAAGCCAAATGCAACACCAAATTAAATTAAGATAAACACAAAGTAATTACACTAACATCAGGAATGAAACTAGGCTATGCAATATAGTACTTGAAGTTCTCAATTGAGTAATAATACAACTGTAACAATTCAAGGGGAAAGGAATTGGCAAGAAAGAAATGAAAGTATCATTATTTAAAGATGATAAGATAGTATTCATAAGTGTACCCAAAAATCCTATCAGAGAACTCTTACAGCTGATAAACATTCATTAGTAAAGTAGCTGCACACAAGTTTGACTCAAAAAAAGAAAAAAAAATGTGTAGCCTTTCCATATTCAATTGAAAAATAGAATGAGAAAGAACTCAGAGAAGTAATGCCCTTCACAATAGCCACCAATATTATAATATGTCCTGGGGTAACATTAGTCAAACAAGTGAAGACATTTTATTACAAAAAACTTTAAGCCTTTGAAGACAAAAATTGAAGAAGATATCAGTAGATGGAAATATTTCCTATGATCATGGCTTGGTAGTATTAACATAGTAAAAATGCCCATGCTAACATAAGAAATCTCCATATTCATTGCAGTACCCATCAAAATTCGAATATAATTCTTTACAGAACTTGAAAGAACAACACTCAACTTCATACTGACAAAAAGAAAACAGGGTAGCTTAAACAGTCCTATACAATAAAAGAACTTCTGGAGCTATCACCATCCCTGATTTTACATTGTTCTACTGTTTTGTAATAATAAAAAGCTCATAGTATTGGCATAAAAACAGACAGAGTAATCAATGGTATTGAATAGACAACCAATACATAGATATACACTTATGGACACGTTTATTTTGATAAAGAAGACAGAAGTATATAATGGAAATAGGAAATAAGAAATCATCTTAAACAAATCATGCTGGTATATCTGGATGTCAGCATGTAGAATAATACAAATAGATCCATATCTATTACCCTGTATAAAAATTAAATCCAGATGGATCAAACAGTTCAACATAAATCCAGATACACTGACTCTGATAAAAGAGAAAGTGGGGAATATCCTTGAATGCATTGACACATGAGACAACTTAATGAGCAGAACACCAATAGAACAAATACTAAGAACATCAATCAATAAGTTGGATCTCATGAAAATGAAAGCTATAAGGCAAAGGACATTGTCCATAGGAGAATATGGCAGCCTACAGAATGAGAAAAAAATTTTTAGAAAGTACACATTCAACAGAGAGCTAATACACACACACACACACACACACACACACACACACACACACACACACACACACCCTTGATATACAAACATATAGTTTCATTAAAATGGGGTACAAATCTAAACAGAGAATTTTCAGTAAAGGAACTGCAAGTGGCTGAGATATGTTCAACATCTTTACCCATCTGAGAATTGCAAATAAAAATACGTGGAGATTCCATGTTACACCTGTCAGAATGGCTAAGATAAAAAACCACAAGAGACAATTCATGCTGTAGGAATATGGAAGAAAGGGTACACTCCTCTATTGGAGGTGGACATGCATAATTATACAGCTACTATGGATATCAATATGGCAGTTCCTCAGAAAATTGGGAATCAATCTACCTCAAGATCCATGTGTACCTCTTTTGGGTACCCACTGAAAGTATGCCCCATTCTACTACAGGAACACTTGAACAAGTGTGTTCATAGCAGCTTTATTCATAACAACCACAAACTGGAAATAGCCTAGATGTTCCTCAAGAAGAAGGAAGAATGGATAAAGAAATTATCGATTACACAATGGAGTATTACTGAGCTATAAAAAAACAATAACATCATGAAATGTGCAGGCAAACACATGCAACTAGGAAAAAATCATCCTGAGTAAGATAACCCAGACTGTGAAGACAAACATGGTATGTACT
This sequence comes from Cricetulus griseus, assembly GCF_003668045.3. NCBI lineage: Eukaryota > Metazoa > Chordata > Mammalia > Rodentia > Cricetidae > Cricetulus > Cricetulus griseus. The sequence continues at coordinate 180,926,774 of NW_023276806.1, read as the reverse complement.
TACCTAGGATAGAATCAAACACAACTGGTAAGGAAAAAAAGGCAATGAAATGATTCCTAATGATATTCTTCTCTACTCAAAGACCAATACATAGCCCAGCTGTCATCAGAGGTGTAATCTAGCAACTTATGGGAGCAGATGCAGAGAGCCACAGCCAAACAATAGGTGGAGCCAGGAAAACCCCAAAGAAGAGCAGGAAAAAGTACTGTAGTAGTCTGTCTTAGGGTTTCTATTGCTGTGAGGAGACACCATGACCATGCAAAAGCTTATAAAGGAAAAACATTTAATGGATATGACTTACATTTTCACAGTTTTTTGTCCATTATCATCTTGTGACCATATGGTGGAGTGCAGGCAGACATGGTACTAGAGAGGTAGCTGAGTAACAGAAATTAATCTCAGTCATAATGTGTGGCTTGAACATATAAGAGACCTCAAAGTCTCCACTGTGACACACTTCCTCCAACAAGGTCACAGCTCCTAATAATGATTATCCCTATGGGGGGCTATTGTCTTTCAGACCAACCACAGTCAGAGGGGTCAAGGACTCCATGAGAACATAGCCTACATAATCAACTAAGCAGGGTTCATAGTGGCTCACAGAAATCATATCAGATATCAGGGAGCCTGTGTAGGTCTGTATAGCCTACATAGATTCTCTGCATATACCTTATGATTTTATTCCTTTTGGGACTCCTAATAGTGGGAGGCAGGAGTTGTCTCTGACTCTTTTGCTTGAGCTTGGAATCCCTTTTCTCCTACTGGGTTTTCTGGTCTAACCTTTATGTGAGGCTTTGCCCCTAGTCTCCTTTTTTTTCTTTTTCTTTCTTTTTTTCCCATTTATTTTTTAATTTTTTAAAATTATATTTTTTTATTACTTCAAATCGGAACACGCTTGTTTCACATGTCGATCCCTTCTCCCTCTCCCTCCCCTCAACCCAATCCCTCCTCCACCACCCCTGAGCTACCCCCCACCCCATCCACCCTCCACTCCCCAGGCATGGTAGGGCCCTCAACCGAGGCTCTGCGAAATCCACCACATCATCTTGGGATGAGCCTGAGCCCTTCCCCATATGTCCATGGCAAGAGTCCATTCCTTCAGGTGGGATGGGCTCTCAAAGTCCCTTTTTATATCAGGAAAAATACTAATCCACTACCAGGGGGCCCCTGGAGGGCAGAGGCCTCCTCATTGACATCCATGTTAAAGGGTCTGGATCAGTCTTGTACTGGCCTCCCAGACAGCATCTGGGGTCGATTTGCTCCCCCTTGTTCAGGCGAACTGTTCCTGTGGGTTTCGCCAACCTGGTACCGACCCCTTAGATCTTCATTCCTCCCTCTCTTCAACTAAGTTCCAGGGTTCAGTTCAGAGTATATCTGTGGATGTCTGTCTCTACATACATCAGCCACTGGATGAGGGCTCTAGAATGGCATAAAAAGTAGTCATCAATCTCATTTTAGGAGAAGGGTGTTTAGGTCATCCTCTCTACCATTTCCTGGATTGTCAGTTCGTGTCATCCTTACAGGTCTCTGGAAATCTCCCTAGTGCCAGATCTCTCCTCAGACCTATAATGGCTCCATCTAATATGATATCTCTCATCCTGCTCTCTGCTCTATTCTTCCCACTACTCTATATTTCTGCTCCTCCATTTCCTCTCCTCCACTCCTCTTCTGCTCTCAATCTGGCAGCTCCCTCTCTCCTACCTTCATGCTCACAGATAGCTCAGGAGTTCCTGCCTCTTCCTATTCCTGGGGTCCATTCCTTTATCCCTTAGAGTCCTTCATGTTTTCCTAGTTTCTTTGGTGAAGAGGATTATAGGCTGATAATCCTTTGCTCTAGATCTAAAATTCATATATTAGTGAGTACATACCATGTTTGTCTTTTTCTGACGGGTTTCCTCACTCAGGATGGTTTTAAATTTAAATTAGAAACAAACTTCTTTTACATGTCAATCCCAGTTCCCTCTCCCTCCCATCCACACCTGCCCCCAATTTTCCGGCTATCCCATAGGCTTTCTGCTCCACAGGAGGGTGTGGCCTTCCATGGGGGATCGTCAAAATCTGTCCTATCATTTGGAAAGTGGCCTAGGCCCAATCCCAAGTGTCTAGGTAGAGAGAGTATCCCTCTATGTGGAATGGGCACCCAAAGTCCATTCATATACTAGCCATAAATACTGATCCACTACCAGAGGCCCCATAGATTGGGGCCTCCTAACCAACACCCAGATTCAGTTCAGGGGGGTTTGGGTCAGTCCTATGCTGGTTTCCCAGCTATCAGTCTGGGGTCCATGTGTTCTTACTTGTTCAGTTCAGCTGTTCCTGTGGATTTCACTAGCCTCATCTGGACCCCTTTGCTCATCACTCCTCTCTCTGAAACTGGTTTCCAGGAGTTTGGCTGAGCATTTAGCTGTGGATCTCTGCTTCTGCTACCATCAGCTACAGGATGAAGGCTCTAGGATGGCATAAAAGATAGTCATCAATCTCATTATTGGGGAAGGGCATTTAAGGTAGTCTCTCCTTTATTGCTTAGATTGTTAGTTGGGGTCATCCTTGCAGATCTCTGGACATTTCCATAGGGCCAGATTTCTCTTTAATCCTATAATGGCTCCCTCTATTATGGTATCTCTTTTCTTCCTCTCCTCTATTCTTCCCCGGACTGTCTTCCAGCTCATGTCCTTCTCTACCCTTCTCTTCACTCCTTCTCTTTCTCCTAACTCCTTCTCCCCTTCCCCAATGCTCCCAATTTGCTCAAGAGATCTTGTCCTTTTCATCTTCTCTGGGGTAACATGTATGTCCCTCTTAGGGTCCTCCTTGTTTCCTAGCTTCTCTGGCAGTGTAGACTGTAGGCTGGTAACCCTTTTCTCTATGTCTCAAATCCATATATGAGTAAGTACATACCATGTTTGTTTTTTTGTGACTGGGTTACCTCACTCAGGATGGTTTCTCCTAGTTCCATCTATTTGCCTGTGACTTTCAAGATGCCATTATTTTTTCTGCTGAGTAGTACTCCATTGTGTAAATGTACCACATTTTCTTTATCAATTTTTCAGTTGATGTTGCCCCAAGTCTTACTATAACTTGTTAGGCCATGTCTGACTGGTATCCCTGAGATGCCTTCTCTTTTCTGGAGGTAAAAAGAGGAGTGAATCTGGGGAAGAGGGGACATGGGGTGGAGGGAGGAGAGGATGCAGTGGGAATGTAATACATGAGAGAAGAAAAAAATGAGTCTGTCATTTATGAAGAGTGTCAGTTGTTGGCATTTATATTTGTTTATTTTTCACACATTAAACTCATTTTTTACTATATATTAATTTCAAATAAAAAGTAAATATCTTTGGAATGTATTAGTTTCTTCATGATACTTAGAAGGGACCACTTCAAAGCAACAAACCTTAGATGAAAAATGGTCTTCCAATTGAATTCCAAGGAAATACAGGTAACTCCTACTTTGACCAGGAATTGAACATACTGGTGGTGAACAAGTTGGTGACTCAAGTGTGCTGAGCACATTAAGTGAACATAGTCTGCTTGATAGGCACTGTTTTTTCCATGCACATATGAAAACATAAAGCCAATTTTTAAGAACTAGAAAGAGTACATTTTTGTGAGAACTAGTACTATTTTTAGTCTGGAATAACGAGTTGAGGCAGGACAAAGCCTGCCCCCCTTCCCACATAAAAGCTGAGCAAGGTATCCCTAAACAAACAAGTGAAAGATCTGGATTGCCATTTTCATTTTTAAATGTCTTCATATGTGGGAGATTATAACTTACATTTCATAATTTAAATCAAGGCCACTTGTGAATGTGCTGTTCGAAAAAGTGGGTGTGCCCAATATATAACTTAGGTTTGCATACAATTTTGCTCTGTTATACTACCAAATGATTTAACATCATTAAACCTTAAGTGGATTTCTAAAAGTAGCACCTCTAATTAAGGACTCATTCACAATGAATAGCATCACGAATTAATGGAGAAGGGGGAAAATTAATCACCAAGAGGATTGTAACTTATTTAAAGTTTTGTAAAATTGTATAATTACCTTATTTCCAACATGATTTTTCAAATTTGAAAATAGAATTTTAATACATGAAAGACAATCACTTTTTTATGATAATTTTGACTTCTACTCTTAAATTCACCTCTTGTCACATTCGGCAACATTCTTTGTATTACTGGGCACTATAAAATTAAAATTAATATTTAAAAATAAGATAAGTGCATTTCTGTTACATGTACTATATACCAAATTTTAAGGACTATTCTAACACTTGAATATAATATCTAAACCACTCATTACTCAATAATCCTTTGAGCCCAAATTAACTAAATGTGTAAGTTGAAGGCAGTTTATAGGGATTGGGGGTAAATGTGAAACCTTGTCAATCATCTGTACCAGCTCACATGTGCAATTTAGGAAAACTAACTTTTCTTGAGCACACAAATTAGCATCTACAAAATTTTCCTGTCTGGAGGTCCGTAAAACCATTCTGTATAACTCAGGCATGAGATCTTATGTCATCCCCAGCAATTAGGTTGAATGTGTAGAAAAGGTAAGTGATGACTGATCTCATCTTAATTTTTTTTCTGATTATACAGGTAAAATATTAAGACAGGATTAAACATTCTGATCTTACATGTCTGTGTGTCATTCATGCTGATTTTTTTCCTTTTTTTTCTTTTTTTCATTCATTTATTTAGTTCATAAATAAAGTCATACACAATTATGATACAGAACACAGTATGTTACAATGGCATGGCTAAATTAAACCAATTAACATGTTATATCACACATATTCATCATTTTTGTTTTGAGAACACTTAAAGTATACTATCTCACAACTTTTAAAATATAGCATATTGTTATCAACCATATTTATCATGCTCTCAGTAGACCTCAAGACTTCACAGAGTCTATGCCTCTTGTCCAACTGCAGTTTTATATCCTTAAACCAATCCTTTCCCCATTGTTAAAAGTCCCACATTGAAGCCTAATAGCCATAATTCTGCTCTCTGTTCCCATAAGTTCATCATTTCTAGGTTACACATAAAATTGAAATTGTGTGACATTTGTCTTCCAGTGTGTCACTTATTTTTTTGGCAAGCATATAACTTTACTACTTACTAAAGGTGAAATCAAATTTGCATGCACAGGTGAGCACTAACTGAAGCACCTTGGATTCATCACATATTTGAGTTTCAATTAGCATATATATATATATATGTTACATATGTATATATTTATATTTATATAAAAAGAGCAATAATGGTGATATGTTATGCATCAATAGAAGCAACAGCTTTTCCAGGTTCTGTAGTCCTTTGAACAAAATTGTAGAGACATCCAGCACACTCCATTTTAAAAAAACAAAAAACAAAAACAAAATTTTTTAACATTTTAATTGAGTATTAACCAGTAGAGAAACATTAGGAAACTATATAAAGTACACAGAGAAATCCACATTTTTGTGAGCATGTTATGAAAATTATGCCAGGAAAATATGGATATGAAAAAGTTAACAAGGATCTAAATTAGTATGGAATAAACCAAACTCAAAGGCAGTCAGAAATTAAGAAAAGGAGTTGGCAAACTGTACAATGTCTAAGCTGTTCATTAGGAATGCACTGTTGACTTTGGAGAAGGGAACTTTTGTGAGGTTAGTGGGGGTAACAGCAGCTTGTAAGGGACCAAGTAGTGACAGGGAGAGGAATCAGAAAGTATTATTTGATTTTATGAAATGATTAGTGGCACAAAGAAAGAGCTCTATGATCCAAGTTTTCTTTTGTGACTTATGTAAAACATTAGCTTTAAGATAAAATAAACAAAAAAATTGTGAGTTGACAAGAAAAGTCAAAGCCATATGCCAAATAATAGAAGAAATGTTGGCTTAGAAGAAAAAGCATTTGTTTAATCACATTATCGCATGAATGATGACAAATAGCAGAAGATAAAGGGGAAAAATGACATCTGCATTCTCTTGCCTCATTTTTTTCTTTTGTTGTTTTTTTTTTTTTTGTCATCTTAAGTGAAGGCAATTCCTGGCAAACAATCTCCACAAAAATTTGGAATAATAGGTAGATGTTCTCATGACAGTGTGTTTGGGGGAGTTCATGGGTGAGACAGAGGGAACACTTCATCACCTGGAAGTGATCTCTGCTAACAGCTCTCTTGTCTGTCTTCCAGACATTAACATATTAGTCATTCATCCCATCTGAGGGGGAGGTCATCTCTTTGACACAACAACAGCCACAAAGACTTTCAATTCCATCTCAAAGGAATTTTTCAGGCCAATGGAAGAGGAATATTTTAGAATGTATCCATTCCCACCCTCTTTGGCAGTCCTTGAAATGCCTTGAGAGCAGAAGATGCCAAAAATTCCAAGCCAGAATATTTACTTTAATTTCTTCTTAACAGTGCAAGGTAAATAGGTCACCAATGACCATATTGCATTAAGAGAAGCACTGTAGTAAACAGCTAAAACAACAGAATATTCAAACATTTCTAATCGTGTAAACAAGCATACAAGTTATGTTTAAGGAAGCCAGAGCAGCAGAAAACACTTCCCAATCTGTAACCTAGCTCCCAACACCTCACCATCTCATATTTCTGTGCTGATTTCTTTCACACCGTATGAAGAAATTTCTTGACTTTTTGATGTTTATCTCAATTACTTCTCTAAATGTTCTGTACTAGGAATGGTGTAAGGTTTATTGAATTGTGACTGCTTTTGCATTAAACCTAGACATTTTGTTTCATTTAAAAATGCATTTAAATAACCTATACATGATCAGTGTAAAATAATTTATAATTTCTATTCATGTGGAGCACTGTTTCAAAGCAAAAACTAAAAACAATGTATCATTGATTTCCTTTAACCAGGTTCAGTGGTAATAAATGATTCACAAAAGATGAAGAGAATATATCTTTGTATTCTCTGTAATTTCTAATGCTATCATTGCTTGGTGGACCTGGGGCTCATCCATATTTATCTTGAAAAAAATAGAAGGATATGATGGGGAACAAATTCCAGAGTTAGCTTTTCAACATTCACCAAAACTAAAGAACAAATAACTTTAAAATTCTTTCATGAATTCTACATAATAAGAAATAGTGACAGGTGGTTGTGGCACACACCTTTAATCCCAGCACTTGGTAGGCAGAGGCAGGTGGATCTCTGTGAGTTCGAGACCAGCCTGGTCTATAAGAGCTAGTTCCAGGACAGCGGCCAAAACCCCAGAGAAACGCTGTCTAGTAAGAACAAAAACAAAAAATGGAATAAAAAAGAAATACCATTTTAGTATTATCTTCAAATTAAGTCACCAATGAGGAACTATTTAGAAAACCAAATATTGAGTGTCTTTGAAAGTTTATCTTTTATCAGGATGTCCAATCTTTTGAGTTTGGTATATAAGTTTGTCATGTATAGTTCATTCTTGAGAACTGCACAATTGTGTTGAAAAAAATACAAAACAACAAAAACAATGTGTCAATGTTTTAAGTACAAAAATAATTAGTTTTGTGTTGTTCTGAACTCAGCTGTCTAGTTATATGGGGGTTGGGCTGTAGGTTGTATTTGCCTTTCAGAGGCAGTCTGGGTACTGCTTTGGTGCTGCTTTGATCAGTCTGATACTGATCAGTGGCCTTGGTGTCTGGACACTGGCTGACTCATATGCTTTTGGCCACCTATGTTTGCTGACTGATAGAATGGTCTTCTCTAGCAGCCCACTAAACCTAAGTGTGTGAATCCACCCAAAACGGTGGGGGTGCTTGTGATGTGAGGCATACATCTTCCCATCAGAGCTCATCCAAGTTGAATGCCCTGGAGGCAAGACATAAATATTAATACATTAAAATGGCTATGTACATTTTTCTTTTCATATTTTTTAACTGATGTCAGATAAAATCCAAATGTTACTTTTTTGAGAAAGCAGTGTTTTATGTTGGTTTCAGGTCTACTTAGTGAATCCCAAGAACAATTAGGCCCAGATTTTAGTATCCCTAAATTTATTTAACTTGACTAAGCTCCTCAAAAATAAACAGAAGCTCAGAGTTCCATTTTAGATGTTGATTCTCTTCTTTTGGCTAATGCATTTGGAATGTGATGTTTTTCTAATAAATAATTTTATATGAGCATGCATTCCATTCTGTGTTCTTAATCTTGGGGATGGTACTCCTTCAATCAAATGAAATCCCACTATTTGTTATGTCATTAGTATCAGGTCTCTCTAAATTTGATGCATCTATCAAGGATCAAGGAAGAAATAGAAACCATCGAGTATTTTAAGCAGTAAGACATTTGATACTGAGAGTTAAGCACTTAGGGACCCATTATAAGTGCTGAAAGAGCTAGCTGGAAGAAGGCATTGGGCCTCCTGGATCATTTCCATTAATAATACAACACTGAGAAACCCCTCAGAAGAGCAACTGCTACCAGGGCTATTCTGAAGGCAACCCACTTTGTACACTCATAAATTTGAAGAAAGGAAATGGAAATAAACATGCAGAAAAGTACTCCAGCACTCTATGGAAGTCATATCTAAGAACATCACAAAATCTGTAGTACTTCACTATTCCTGCTAAATGTACCCAATCAGCAAAGCAAATTTATCATCAACTACCTGGAAGGAACTCTAAGAAATCTTTATTGTTTTAACATGTTCAATTAGGACAAAATGGAGATTTAAAGTAGTGTTTCTAAAAATACAGCACCTGTTGAATATTATAGAGTAACTCAACATCAATGTACAGTAAATCAATTAAATACATCAATGATCAAAATCTACAAATCTGGTCTTCATCCATGATAGTAGCTCTCATGAAACAGACAAAGCATAGTCATATCAACTTTTCAAATGGAAGATATAAGCCTCTGGGCTTATATCTGATGGAAGAATGAAAATCTTGTCCAGTTTCATCAATATAAACTCTGATGAGCAGCTTTTGCCAAATATTTTTGTTCATGGATGTACTGCCAAGTGCTAATGCCTGGTCTTGGCTCTGTCACATTAATCATGCCATGTTGACTTGACACTTTACTGTCTTTCAAGTGATTAATATCAAAGAACTGTGATCATTAAGCCACAGACAAAGAAGAAGCTGACTGTTTCCTCCTGGATTTTCAACCAAAAGCAGATAGTGACAGTTCTCAGAGAAAGGAGCAGAGAATCTTCCTGCAAAGCTAAGATGGAAATGTCGGATCTGTGATGTACTTATCACTCCAGAGGTAGTTATGTGAGGAGGATTTTGAAGTATTTCTTATTCTGTATTTTTCTGAAAACAGTACCTATAACAAAAGGGCATAGATGAGTTGTTCATTTAATGGCATGACCCTGGGAATCAGATTCAAATATTGGGAAATCCAGAAGTAGAGGGAAGACAACATTAGCTTGTCTCTTACAACTATGTTAATCTAATGAACATTTATTAGCTCAGCTCAAACACACAGGAGCATTTATTTACCAATTTGTATTTCAAGAGAATTTCACTTCCCACCTTTATTCTTTGTGTGGGTCTGAGTACATGTGTAGAGAAGCCCTGGTGCACAATTGTATTGATTTCAATCCGGGTCTGATGTTTTCAGAAGATAAACCTAAACTTTAACAAATTAGTTTATCATTACATTATAAGAATTGCTTTTGGATGACAGGATGGACATCATAGCAATGTATTCCATAGACATAGCTAAGCTATACATCTGTTGGCAAAGCCAGGGAATTCACTAATTCTTTGAGAATTTCAAACAAAGAAATGTGGTCATATTTATTCCTCCTCATCCCAATTCCTCCCAAATCCACTCCCCAGTTCTGTGTCTTATTTTTAAAAACCCACAATATCTGCAAATACTATAGTCTAAGTAGTTGTTCTCTCCATATAGTATACTTCTTAGTATTACCTCATACTAAGGGTCCCAGACACTCAAGATTATATGAACACTTACTTATATACCAAGAGTATACCACTTAGGAGATCATGCCTGAAGATATTTCACATGAATAGGAACACAAAACCATGTTCTACATTTGTTTAATTCCTGTAAATCAATGAAGTTATCCATTTGGGCCCAACTGGCTGTCATTTGGTTGAACTATGCCATAGCACTAAGCCTCCAAAGTGTAATGATTCTGCGCTTACTGTATATTATCTGGGCATGTTACTAATGACATTCTGCTGTTGAGAGAGCAACAGAGCAAAAGTAAGAAAACTGAGTTTGAGTTTGATATGAGGTATCTCCATGTCATATGTACTTGGAGTTGGAAGAAATACTATTAATGTTTGTAAATGGAGCAGTATCTAAAACACTGGCTGAGACAAAAAGAATTTGAACTGAGCACAGAAACACAACTGTTACATTCCTCCTCTCTACAAATGTAAGAATAACATCCCCAACAGTGAAATTCCAGCCTCTACCAAAAGGTTTTAACTAAAGACATCTGCTTTCTGTCATTTTCAGGTTGTGTGATGCCCATCCTGGAAGGTGTTCTCACAAAGACCAGGAATTTAGATGCTGAACTCAAATGAACAGTTACAGAAAGTGTTTAGAGGGTAGATTTCTGCGACTAAAAGAATGACAGTAAAAAGTCAGGAATTTTCAGTGTCTTTGAATAGATACTCTGCTTTGAAAGCAAATGTTCTAATATTTGACATCAAAGAGGAAGAAAAGAAAGGGAGGAGAAAAATAAATGGGACATTATGAGGACAGAGGTATACTCTTATTAGAGTGAATATATAAAGGAGAAGACAACCAGAGAGAGGGAAAGATTGACAGAGCAGGGGAGGAATTGGGGATATACACATAGCCATTCTTGTTGGAAAAGGGACTGAATTCTGTTTATTTCCATCTCACAAATATGGACAATAATGTGTTCTTTTCTGTTTTCTGAATGATTTACATCAAATTTAGAGAGGGGTAGCTACTGCATTGGACTTTATAGGAATGATAGGTTAGGTGAGTGTACTACTGTTTTTGTTTTTTATTTTCTAGCATTTATTTTTTTTTACTGGAAATGACTTTTTTCCTATAATATATTCTGATTATGGTTTTTCTTTCCCCATCTCCTTTCAGATCCTCCTCATTTCCCCATTCACACAATTCCATGCCCTATATTTCTCTCTCTCATTAGAATATAAACAGGCATCTAAAACAAAAAATAAAATGAAATAAAATGAAAACAAACCCGAATAGGAAAATAAAAACAACAAAAAAGACTCTAAGAAAAAGCAGAAGGTACACATACTCAGAATGAGACACATACATTTCTACACATAAAAAACACTAAAACAAAATTAGAAAAATTGATATATAAGCAAAGGATTTGTTGGGGGGAATCAATAAATAAACAAAAGGCACACCAACAAAGTACAGTGTGACCAAAAACCTTCAAAATATTATTAGTTTGTGTTGATCACCTAAGGTCAGCCATGGGGCCTGCCCTTAAGTATGGTTTGTATGCCAGTGTGTCTCTGCTAGAGAAAACTAAGTTTTCATTTTCAAGCAATTATCAACTGTATGTAGCTTCTGGGTTAGGAATGGAGGCTTATGTGCACTTCTCCTCTCAGCACAGGACCCCGTCTAGCCCAAACCTTGTGGGCTCTGTGCCTTGGTCTATATGAGTTCATATTTTTGTGTAAATACTGGTACATTTAGAAAGCTCTGTTTTCTGGGTGTCTTTCATCCTCTCTGGATCTTACACTTTTTCTGCCTCCACAGATTTCTGAGCCTTCAGGGGAGGCATCCCATTTAGGACTGAGTTTCCAGAGGCTTTTCACCCTGCATTTTGTTCAGTTGTGGGTCTCCATATTTTTTCCCATCTGCTGCATGAAAAAGCTTCTCTGGTGATGGCTTATTTTGTATCCCAGCTTCTCTGATTTTCTTATGTAAAGAGAGTAATGTGCTCAGTCAGTTTTTATAGATACATCAAGAACCAGAAGAATTTCTACAATAAACAGAAATGAAAAAAAACTGACATAGGAGAATGTAGAGAACTGAATATTCCTATGAAATATATTAATTCACTCTAATAACATGTTTTTTCTTAATATCCAAGAAAAGAGAAAAATTGCTCTAGTTTATCATTGTCACTGTTAATATTTGGACGCCATTGTCAACATCTCTTAGTGTTTTGTCAAAGCCTCTTAATGTTTCATTCCTTTCTTAGATTCTCTAACACTATTCTTCATTGGACAGTGTTTACAGATGATTTATTGTCCTATCACTTGTATCAGTTGTCTTTCTGCTACACTTTTCTTCAGTTTGAATTTACAAAACAGTAACTTTCAGAATGGATAACAAAATCAGATTTTCAGAGAGAGGTGTGGAAAACAAGAAAAGCAGTCAGATGACCATTATTCCTGCTGTCTGGCAAGGGATCTGATATATAGCTTCTGTCTCCAAACAGTCCTAAGCACAAAGGACTTTGGGTAAATATGCAGACTAAAACAAGGAGTCAGGAAGGCATACAGCTAATAGCTGTATGCATAAGTTACTGGGTAGGAAATAAACAATTTTTTATACCTCACTAAACATTTTTTATTATATATGTGATTTTCACATACCATATTTTCCAAAAATCTAGGTGCCAAGTGGATATCTTATAATTTTGCTATGACACAAGGTACCTGATGTCAGTAATGCATTTAGATCCAGAATATCACCTCCCACTTCAGACGATCATACTAGAGAGTGGCTAGTCAGATTACCCACATTTTCCCCAAATTCTCTACAAATCTCTTCTTATACCAAATCTCACAGTTTTTGTGATTTTTTTCTATGATAGAACACTTAATTTAAGGAGATATTTACGTACTTTTGTATTATAAAGGAGTTGCATAGAAGTTGATCCAGAATAATAGCCATTAAAAGTCCCACAGAACAAGCTCTGCAAGACCTCTAATTATCAGAACTTCTGAACTGATCAAGCTAGGTGAGGCCACTTTCCTAATTCAAAAATATAGTCACCAACCCAAAGGATGCAAGGCATGAATGTACAGACTTGATTTTCTAATTCAATCCCTTTGACTCTAATTTGCCAAACACAGTATTCCAATCTTCTTCTACTCAAGGGTTGGTCTTTCCAGTGGTCAGTGACTGCCATGAGGTCTTTCAAAGTCCCATATAGTGTCATAAGAATATCACATTTGAAATTCTAAGGAATTTAGAAGCCCTACATCTGATACCAGAGTCAAAGGTAATTATTGGGGAAAATGTGTTTTTGAAACCCCTATTATACATATCATCATAAAATCTGAAATGTTCTGTATTAAGAAGTAGGTCTCTGTAGATTTTCCAATAAGTACATAGAAACTTGTACATGAACTCTATACCTACAACTGTGGAGACTCCAGGGGACCAAACTAGGCTCTCCATATGTGGAAGACAGTTGTGAAGCTTTATCTATCAAAGGGGTCCCTGGAAGTAGGACCACAATACAAACTCACACATGAGGTGTCTTGCTAAAGTCCATTCCTTAGGATGAGATTCTCAGAGGCAGTAAGACCACAATATAATCTCAGTACATGAGGTATTTTGTTGGAGCCTATTCCCTATGCTGGGATTCCATGCTCAGTCTTAATGTATGGGAGAGGGGCTGGGCCCTGCCCCATTCTATTCTTCCAGAATATGTTGACTCCTTATGGGAGCCCTTACCCGTTAGGAGGAGTGGACTGTGGGTTGGCTAGTGGGAGGTGAGCGAATAGTAGGATGGTGAACTGTGGTTGGAACATAAAATGAAATCAAAAATAAAAAATGGAAAAAAAGAAGTAGCTCTTTCATACACAGAGAGAGAGAGAGACACACACACAGAGGCATGTACACATGCAAACACACATACTTGTACAATAACCCGGATTATTATTATTATTACTGTTATTATCTCCTCTCTCCTCTTTTCTCCATCTCTTTCACCCTTTACTCTTGTATAAAAAGAAGGAGCTAAGAAGCAGAGAAAGAGAGCAACTGAGGAGAGAGAGCAAGATTCTTTGTCCTGTTTCATAATCACTTTGATAGATCACGTGTGAATTCCCAGACTAATTACTGCGTGGCCTACTATGTCATCCTAGCATGCTCAGCATACCTAATTTATCATACATCTTTCTTTTGTTTTTTTGAGACAGGGTTTCTCTGTATAGCTTTGGAGCCTATCCTGGCACTCGCTCTTTAGACCAGGCTGACATCGAACTCACAGAGATCCACCTGCCTCTGCTTCCCGAGTGCTGGGATTAAAGGTGTGGGTCACCAACGCTCGGCTTATCATACATCTTAATATACTGCTTTGGAATATTTTCTTGATTAAGGTTATCCATAAAAAATTTACAGGATCAGTTAATAAAAAGAACCAAAAAGTATTACATGTGCATATTTGTACCAGGAGTGACCTCATTAATGTTGTGCCTGCTATGTACATCTCTTTCAACAAGATTTCATTAAGTAACCAATATATTCCAGACAAGATTATGAAAAGACACTTCAGTATTTTAACACAATGATGACATCACAAAGCAGTGCTTCTTTCAGAATGTATCCTGTAGTTACGCAACAAGACTAAAATTAACTCTCAACTGCTCAATGACTTGTATTTTTATTTTCTAAATTAAAGTGATAAATGCAAGCCCAATCACTCACCTCTGATTTCCTTCCTACTACAGATACAGAATTTCTGCTTCTTCAAATATTTGAATATCTATGTATGATTTTATATGCCTATATGCATAATGTATGGATAAATTTTAAACAGGTACAGATCTTCTGTGTATACAATAAGGACATTATATTTCCTGTTTCTGCCAAAAGTCTTATATTTGAGGCATTGGGAGCATGGATTCAGTTATGAGATCCATTCTTCTAGCCTAAGCCTGGCTTTATTTCTGGTGATTTCTGACATTCCCTGGCTCTATACATGTCTTCTCTGTCCCAGCCTTCATGGTCACTTTCCATTCAACTTAGTACCTGTCTCCACTTACCCCCTTTTAATAACTAGGAGTCTCACATTGGATTAGAAAACATTCTTATGACTTCATTGGGTTGTTATTATTTCTATAAAAGTCTGTATCTCTAAATAAGGGATATTATGAGACACAGGAGAGTGCAGGTCTGAGGGAGGGGAGATTTGAATGATTGTATAAATAATAGACCAAGAGGAAGGATTCATTAGATGACTATGGTTATGACTGGGTTTTTCCACTTTAATTTCAAAAAGGCTCCTGTCCAATCTCACATCTAAGAGGAGCCTACAACATACTAGACTTTCCATTCCAGAACAGTGTCTTGCTCTAATAGTCTAAATTTCCTAATTTTATCCACATGGTTTTGTCTATACTACGAAGACAAATTAGGAAGTGGAAGACTGATCTGAAATCCATCCTGTTGCTCAAAGGCTTTGCAGTTTGCCAAGAATTCCACACAGTAATTCAGGAAGTTCAAATCAATGCTAGAGTATTACATATCTCCTCATCCCTTGTTTATAAGGCTGTATTAGAAAGCACAGCCCAGACTCAGTCCAGAAATGTGCCTTGTCTGGAAACACAAATTGAGTAGGCATAAAATAAACAGTCTCAAGATTACAAAAACACTGACTGTGAGCTGGCAGAGTGAGTACTTCCATCAATTACTAGGGACTATTCATTCCCACCATGCTGCTTAACCTAATACAACACACTATGACAAAAGAAGCACATTGTCTTACAATCAGATAATGGTTTGCCATGTCTTTCAATCAGCTCTTCAGTAATGATTGATAACAATTGGAAAATTGAGAAACTTACCTGTTTTTATTAACCTATATTACTCTTTTTAGTGCAACAAATGTATATTTTAATGGTGATATAACCACATATCAGAGATATCTTGAAAACATGACACTTTTAGCACAGTATTTCTAGGGTTTAGAATGATTTAGAAACTTAAAGACAAAATACAAATTTTAGTGCCTGGTTCTATGCCCTCTAATATTAAGACAATCAAAGGGAAGTCAGAAGGGAACTGGGAATTCAGGTTTGTTGCTGGCAGTTTTTCTTGTCAGGCCAAGTCTCGCAGCTGCTTCAACCCCAAATAAACACACAAAGACTTTTATATTAATTACAAACCTGTTGGCCAGTGGCCAGGACTTCTCATTGGCTAGCTCTTTCTTAAATATTAACCAATTTCTATTAATCTAAGTATTTCTACATGGTCTTGGCTTACCAGAGAATGTCTGGACGGGTTTCTCCTTTGGCAGCCTACATGGCAATCCCCCTCTGCCTAACTTTCCCAGAATTCTCCTCATCTCCTAGCCCCACCTATCTTCCTGCCTCTACTGGCTATAGGCCAAAAAGGTTTTATTCATTAACCAAGAAGTGGAACATATATGCTAAAGGACACTCTATCATAGGTATAACAACAAAAGCCCAGTTACATAGTTCCAAAACACCCAATAACAAAGTTTGTTAATTTATATTCCATTATTTGCTCTGTATTCACATGGGAGCTCTTTATGATCTTCTACAATATCACATAGTTTTAATTCTGCAATTTTATCTGTACACATAAAATATAACAAACATAGCACCTTCCAGGAATTAGTGAATACTTAATATTATTTTAAAATTAGTTACATTTATACTTGACAATCAACTATTTTGAAAATTAGGGATTTTGAAGTATTATTCCTTAATAAAGAAAAATTTAGACATAGAAGGACCCACAATATGTATCCAAAGGACTCAGTGTTCTTTACAGATAAGCTTTAGCCAATAAGATTTAAAGGGATTGTGGGGATCATACAACTTGTAAGTGATCTAAGTCAAAAATTCTATTTTCACCATATGGAAGTATCACTAAATGCCACAACATAGTTTTGGGGGGGGTAACTTTGGCCACTTTAATAATTTTTGAACATCCAGTATTAGTTTGTATTTCCAGGATACGTTTCCAATTATGTACATCATGTCCTCTATGCACAAGGACTGGTGATATTTATCATAGTAGTTTATATGTGGACATTGTCTAACTTTAGGATTCATCTTAAATATAATGAAAATATTTTCTAATAGCTTACTGAACTAATTCACTTCATAATTAACTTTGACTTGGCGAGAATAACCATATATATATATATATATATATATATATATCTGGGTAGTAGATAATGTCAATTACCTAATGGTATTACTCTGTGGGAAAAAAGTGAGATGCATTTAAAGGTAAAAATCTTTTAAAGTATTGTTCTTCTTTTAATTGTTGTGGGGGGAGAGTTCATACTGTGTATGTTCCTGTGTGCATGTGGTCCAAGAGCAACCTCATGGGTCATCCCCAGGAACACCATGCACATACTTTAGAAGAGATCTCTATTCAGCTTAGAGCTCACTGATCATCAAGCCTCGGGTATCCTGCTATCTCCAACTCCCAAGAACTGTATTACAAATGAATACTACCATATCTGATATTTTTCTCAGAATTCTGTGTGTTGAATTCAGGTCCTCGTGCTTATGAGATGAGCACTTTACCAACTGAGCATGCCTGGGGGTTGATCTGTGAATGCATCACTAGGAGGAATAAACTGAGGGAAGATCATATGCTCATACAGAGATTTACAATTAAAGGGTCTTTGACAACAAAGCAAAAGAACCCACAATTCAGCATGTAGTATGTACTGGATAGTTTTATATTAAGTTGATATAAGCTAAAATCATCTGAAGAATGGAACCTCAACTAGAAAAATGGCTCCATACATAAAATCAGGCTGCAAGAAAGCTTTTAGAAATTTTTTAAATTAGTGATTGGTAGGGGAGGGCCTAGCCTGTTGTGGAAAGTGCCATCCCTGAGCTGGTAGTACTGGGTTCTATGAGAAAACAGGTTGAGCAAGCCAGTAAGCAGCATCCCTCCATTGGCATTTCATCAGCTTCTTCCTCCAACTTCCAGCCCTCATTCCTTTTGATGATAAACTAGTATATGGAACTATGAGTGACAAAATCCCTTTCACAACAAAGTTGCTTTTAGTTATTGTATTTCATCACAGCCATAGTAACCCTAACTAAGGCACAGTACTAGCTTTAGTATATATTAAGAGAAAAGCTCATTTTCCTTTTAGTGTGTTCTATGTCAAAGCTGCAATCAAATTGAAGAATAAGAGAAATTTATTTCCTATACAAAAATTATAAGTGAAACAACACGAATATGATATCAGTCTTGTTGGACAGAAAATTACAAGAGGTAGAATAGGTAAACAATGATTTGAAGATATAGAGTTCTTGCTCTGAGTGAGGCATTGTGCTCTGCCGGTGTGGCAGGGGATGTTGAATTCTACCTCATCTTTCCATCATTATATGCATGGGCTGCTGAAATAAAATCATTTCTCTTTCTCTGGCTTGCCTTGTTTTCATAAAAGTATCCTTTATTTCAAATTCAAGGAAATCTATAAACAGCCTGTTTTCTTAAGAATGTGGTATCAGGGTAGCCAATCACTCACTGACCTAGGACATCCCATCATTGACATCAAATGGATCACTGAGAGTCTTTGGTATGCACTAGTGTCATATTGCTAAGATTTGCCAATGTGTAGTAAACTGCAAGTAAAATGGAAGGGAGCCATCAATGCAAGCGAAGCATCAAATGAATAAGATATGAAGAAAACATAAACAATAGAAACAATGAAATTGAGTTGTTAGTCCTATGAACTGTTGGTGCCTTTAAGAGCAAACATAGTTTCATGTTTATTTATAATGATTTCAGCATAAAATATGAAAGTGATGGCATATAAGACAGTCATCAATCTCATTATCAGGAGAGGGCATTTAAGGTTGCCTCTGCTCTGTTACTTAGATTGTTAGTTTGTGTCATCTTTGTAGATCTCCAGACCTTTCCCTACTGCCTGATTTCTCTGGCCTTCAACCAACAGCTGGTGAAAGTAGAACCAGACACCCACAACTAATCACTGAACTGAATTGGAATTCAGTTGCAGAGAAGGATGAGGGAAAAACAAAGGGTCCCAGACCAGGCTGTTGAAACCCACAGAAACAGCTAACCTGAACATCGGGGAACTCTTGCTCCCCAGACTGATAGATGGAATAGACTGATCCAGACCCCAGGAACATGGGTCTCTGTGAGGAAACCTCAGAATTCTACAGGAACTCCTGCAGTAGATCAGTACTTATCCCTAACATAGGTGTGGACTTTGGGAGCCCATTCCACATAGAGGAATACTCCCGGAGCCAAGAAACATGGGGTGGGCCTAGGTCCTATCCCAAAGGATACAATAGACACTGATGGCACCCTATGAAAGACCTCACCATCCAGCTGGAGCAAAAAGGATATGTGATAATAGGGTTTTAGTTCGGGTAGGGGAGGATGAGAGGGACAAGGGAACTGGGATTGTCATGGAAAACAATCCTGTTTGTAATTCAAATAAAAAAGTTAAAAAAATATGAAAGTGAGCTACTTCCCTGCCACCACTAAGGACTCTTACCACCGTGGGAGTTTAAGGGAGGAGAAGGAAAACCTGAACGAGGAGTGGAAGTTGTAGGACTTTTACCATTTTGACTCAAGACCTAAGGACCTTGAGGGAAGATCAGCTGTTGGCTATGGTATTGATTTCTCATGGGGAAGTATGAAAGAAGATGAGTAGGAGATAAGTAACTTGAGGAACAAAGCTTCTCACTCATGGCACGATTTAACATGCTCCCATATTCCTGGAAAAATCACAGTAAGTTTATAGATTAACGTTCAAAAGCAAGGAACTTCAGTTAGGTATTTCTGCTTATTTTGATACATACAAAAATAGAAAGACTAACACTCCCACCAGCAGTAGGACTTTCCCTCTATTTAGGAGACAGGATCTACTCATATGGCCTACCCTGACCTCAAGCTTGTGATCCTCCTCTGCTAAGATTCTCTGTCTTGGAATTTATAAGCAGCCATGTCCAATCTTGGCTTACAACAAAATTTTTAAAATAATCAATTAGCTGCAATCAAAGGATAACTGAATAGTCTGAAATCAAAGAAAGAACAGACATGTCCCTACTAATCCAACTCTAGGAGACCTGTGCAAAGATAAATCAGCTTAAGTTATAATAAATTACTGAGGATGAAAAATGGATCAGAAAAATGTAGGTGATGCCTCAGGATATGGACACATGTGTTGTTGAACCCATTCACTGTCAGGAGTTTAGCTGCAAAAGGGGGATTCTGAGCTGTCAGTTCTCAGGGAAGCCAGTCAAAACCCCAGGCCTGGAATGCAGTAAAAATGAAGCCCTTAATCACATGCCACAGTGGTATAAGCCACCTTGGTAGAACAAGAGAGCTCTCAAAGTTGCAGTGGGTGAAATGCAACAGGGAGAGTTTCACCTTTCTCTTGTTTTAGGCTCTGCCACTGCAGAAAATGATTAAACTGAAAGCATATGTGTGTGTGTGTGTGTGTGTGTGTGTGTAGAAAATTGTTAAATCAGTATTGGTAATGGAATAAAAATATTGTCACAGAGAAAATTAGAGCACATTTTAACCACCAAATACTTAAATTAAGTATCTTGAAACCTGTTGGCTGCAGCCTGTGTATAGAGATGTTATAGAACCTGGTCAGACATGACCTTAACAGCATAAGCTTCCAGTTTGAAAAAAGATAAAAGAAGAGGATTAAAGGAATGCAAAGAAACTGAAGTTAGACCAAAAATATACAATAAATTAACAAAACTGAAGTAAATTTAAAAATAAGACTGGAGTGGAACTCGCAGAGGCCCACAAAGAAGAACCTCTGCTAATTCCTTCAGATCCCAAATAAATAAGTGAAAGACCCATTATGTGTGAACAGAGATTTCACACTCCTATCTCAGTCTTGGGAGAAACAACTGAAGTGGAACTCACCAAGCCTTCCATCTGCCTCCCTCTAGGTGAGAAACCAAATTAAAATCAATACCACATGGTATTATATATTGACAGAAGAGCTATACTTTCCCAAGTGTCCTGGTGCAGATGAACCCTCTTCCTTCATGTTCATTTATATTGTCTGATTGCCCCCTGGAAAGTTAGATGGAGAGGGGTTAGTGACATTGGACCACAGAAGTCTCACAACCTGGAAGTCACAGTGAAGGCTCCTGGGCTAACAGCAGGGAATTTTCCAGGGAGATTGACACAGGTCCAGAAGCAGAGTACAGCGCCATGCATGCTTCAAAAACCCAAACAGACAGAAAAGCCAAACTGTGCATTTTCAGGAAAAGGTGATTTTTATATATTTTTCCTTTATTTTACTGATGTTTCTTACAATAGTGACAAAATAAGAGTACAAAAGAAAGCCCTTGCTCAATTCTACTGATGACACTGTAAATTCAATCTGAAATTCAAATAGTACCCAGCCTTGTCAAACCTCTGTGAATCATGCTTGACTCATGTTTGCTTTTGCTAGTGTAAATGTTGTTTTATTCTAAATTACAGTTTAATGGATACTGTTACATATTCATTAGAAATAATATTATTGTATTCACTAAACTTTGTGAAATCATTAATAATAATAAGGCTTCTATAAATGATTTAAATTTTTTCTTGAGATGATCACAAACCAGAAATTGTGAACTTTTTCTTATGAGTGAAATAATTACTTTCTTTAGTTATGCTATATACCAGAACACCCACCCAGCTTGTTCTTAATAAGGTTGAAGAAAACTTGTAAGAATTAAGATTCCTGATCACTGATTTAAGGGAAGGTGCTTTAACATTTCATAGATTGTGAATGATATATTACTATTGTAGCCCATACCCTGAGATACATTATTAGGCTATAACAATTTGTGTGCAAATTGTACATATAATGCACCAAATGTTTTTCAATAGATTAGTCAATTTTTCAAGTAAACATTGTTGCTATGCCAATATTGCATATGTCTATAATTTAGACTCATATCATTTGAATTCCTCCTGCAGTCATTATGCTCACTGATATTTTTGTTTTTCTTTATCAAATGTTGTGCAGCTATTTCTTATAAGTGTTGCTTTTTTCCTCCTCACATATATTTGGTGTTTGAGTCCTTAAGACAATGGCTTCATATGTTCATCTTTTAATAATCTGTAAATATGTAGTGGTTTGAAGGTTTGATTCTTAAGGTTAAGAGTTTGAGACCAGCCTGGTCTACAAGAGCTAGTTCAAGGACAACCTCCTAAGCCACAGAAAACCCTGTCTTGAAATACCAAAAAAAGAAAAAGAAAAGTAAACAAAGAAAAAATCTAACGCCAAGTTTATTTTTAGCAGCACCAGCACAAAAAGAAAAGTGCTTATATTTTCTCTGCATACCAGGTATTTGTTTTATTAAGTAGCACCACCACACCATTCCCTGTGTGGTAATTAACTAACTATAATTAGATGATGCTTTTAGTGTAGTCCCCAATAGGCTTCATTGTGTTGGCTGGCATGTTGTCAGTTTAAGCTTTGCTTTTACTTAACATTTTATTTTATTATTCAGAACTCTCTTCTACTATATATTCTTTCTCTCTAAGGTAACATTAATGAAATTATATTAATGGCAAGTTATATTCATATGTATATTTATGCAGTATATGTGTTTACATGTTCATGCATATGTGCATTCGTTCATTCATGTGGGCATGCATGTAAAATCCATAGACTGATGTCAGCTATTATTTTTTTTTCAAGACAGGGTTTCTCTGTGTAGCTTTGTAGACTAGGATGGCCTCAAACTCACAGATATCTGCCTGCCTCTGAATCCTGAGTGCTGTGATTAAAAGTGTGCACCACCACTACCTGGCTTAGTTATTATTCTTGATTGCTCTCCATCTGATTTTTCAGGCATTGTTTCTCACTAAAGCCTGAGTTCATCAATTTGTTAGCGTGAGTAGCTAAACAGAAAGTACTGAGGGTCCTCCTCGAACTATGTTCCCAGCAGTAATGTGAAGCTCTCACACCACAAGGACTGGATTATACATGATTTTCTGGGAATCTCAACTCAGGTCCTCATAATTACATTTTACCTATGGATCTATTTCTCCCCATTTCCTCCATTGTTACTTATCTAAAAGGATCTTAAGAGATTTGGGCTGAAGCTCACTACCAGAGTATTTAGCATGCATACATGAGGGCCTACATTCAATCACCAGGACTGACAAAGAGTAAAACATCAATTTTGTTTTAACCTAGAAATATCCTAATTTTATATTGGTTATTGAATGCAAGCCAGCTAGTTGGATATTCAACTTAGATGTTTGGTTATTTTCAGTAAATGCTTTGGATTAGAATTTTATGAGTTCTGATACAGCTTTATCACTTTGGGTTTATAATTAAACTTCTTTTAGTTCAGTATTAGTTGCAATCTTCTACATGCTAGTGACAGTTATGCCAGCACCGTTTGTTGAAGATGCTTTCTTTTTTCCATTGTATATCTTTAGCTTCTTTGTCATAAATCAGGTGTTCGTAGGTATGTGGGTTAATATCAGGGTCTTCAATTAGATTCCATTGGTCTACCTGTATATTTTTGTTCCAATACCAAGCTGTTTTCAGGACCATAGCTCTGTAGTATAGCTTGAAGTCAGGGATGGTGATGCCTCCAGAAGTTCCTTTATTGTACAGGGTTGTTTTGGCTATCCTGGGTCTTTTGTTTTTCCATATAAAGTTAAGAATTGTCCTTTCAAGGTCTGTGAAGAATTGTGCTGTGATTTTGACAGGTATTGTATTGAATCTGTAGATTGCTTTTGGTAAGATTGCCACTTTTACTATGTTGATCCTACCTATCCAAGGGCGTGGGACATCTTTCCATTTTCTGGTATCTTATTTAATTTCTTTTTTATTGAATCAATATTAAATATTTTTTGCTTTCTTAGTACATAGCTTTTTCATTACATTGTATATTAAATAGCAATTACTTTTTTCTGAGTTGAGATACATTCTATTTTCTTGATTTTAAATTTATATTTTAATTCTTTAACATCATTACATTTTTCAAGATAATCCTTTGCAAAATAGCCAAATATCCTTCCATCATTCCTCACTGTTTTCTAGAATATTTTTTGGAAGGACTACCATTCCAAATCTGAAGATATATTACATAATTATTGCAAATCTGTGCCACAATATTGGCAAATAGTAGACATATAGACCAATGAAACAAAATTAAAGACCAAAACCTGAAAGTATATCTACAGCCATATGATGAGAAACTTTGAAGATCCCCCATGGAAAGCCTCACCCTCTGTGGAAGCAGAAGGGGGATGGGATAGAGGGTTGTTGGGGGGCAGGGGAGGAGGGGAAGGAGAGGGTTTGTATCAATTGTACTACTATCAACTAACCTTCTGCATGCAGTGCAAAAACATAAAAACCTTGCATTAACCATATATCTCAGTTATTTACCACATAGTAAATATATGAAACTATCACAGAAATCCTCATTTGCATTCTTAATTATCATATAGGTGAGCAGTTCAGTTGACCAAATGGATACCTGTAAATAAGAAACAACCTGTTCCTGTTTTCTTTACTATATATTTTGTTCTGTTTATTGTTTTTCTAAACAACAAATAACAAGTTAATATTTGATATATTGTTAATTGCTTTTGTTTGGCAAGATATGCATTGTAAAATAATTTCTAATTTATTTTTCACTTACATTATGATGTAGAACTACAGACAAATAATCACAAGAACACTTATATGGATTTAGACAAGATAAAGTATGTTAATAATTGTTATGGGTTACTTATGCTATTTCATTTTGATTAGTTTTAATAATATTTTATACAATAAACTCTAAACTCATAGACCAACACAATACTTATTGTTTAAAAGAGCATCCTTTGTTCATGGCAGAATGCTAACATGATCAGTATTTACTGATTGAAGGGTTAGCACTGCCATTTGCACTGAACTAAAAAAATTATCAGTTGTTGTCTTAGCAATTAACTAAAATGTTAGGTTATTAAATATCAAATTAAGTGTTTTAAAACAATATATACACAAAATGTGGCTTTTCTATCTTCTAAACTTTTTCACAGCCTCAAATTCCTGTCTTTATCAAATTGTTCCTATAATACTTTGAGCATCTTATTGTTCTGTAATAATTACTTTTTAATACCTACAGCCATCTTTAAACACTCTAAGCATCTGTGTATTATTTTTCATGTAAAACAGTTGAGTAGCTTGCATCCCCAGGAACTTATTTGAAACAGCTATATGACACTGTATGGTACGTTAAATAATTTCCTGCCAGGTTGACTTCATGTACTATACATAGGAAGGCATTTTCAAACAGAGTCGTGTACAGAGCTAGCTTTAAGTAATTACATTATGTATAATAATTAGAGTTTCATCTGTTAACATTAGGTTGATTCTTTCAAATTAAGAGAAAGAATTCTTATTCATGAAAGGATACTTTTATTTCTTTGTTATTTATAATTCAATAGAGTTATGGTGCCCAACACTGAGAAAAAATTCATCAAAGAACATAGTTCAGGTGCCAGGAAAATGTTCTAGAGTGTTTCTGTGCTGTTTTACTGTGTAGATTGGAGGAAATTTTCATAGAGGAGCATATGAAAAGTTTGCTGAGGAGTCAGAAATCACCCATGTATATGATAAGTGGACTTTAAGTGGCTACCCAGGTGTTTAAAGTGGAAAGAATTATAGAAAAAAAAGAATTTCAGGATGGGTATTATACTTAAAGATAAGATTGTAGAGGGAATATGCTGCTCACATATACAAAACATTTTCTGAGAAACACTGAGCTCTGTTACCACTAAAGAGATTCTTAGTTCTCCCTTTGGTGTCTAATGATTGCAACAAGTAATCAAGGGCAGAATCGGAACTAAAACAAGCAGGCTGCTGGAAGTGTGCCCTCTCCCTATAAGATTTCTATGATGAAACCATTCAATGATGAATTTCTGAGTGTGTCCTATCAGTAAAGTGACATGTGAATATAAATACCATTTTTTTCTTATTTAATACATAATTTCATGTAGTCAGGATGAATTCAAACTCAATATTTTCCTAAAGTAAACTTCCTCTTTTGATCCTTCTTCCTCCATATGCTCAGGCATCAGGAACCATGATCTTGTGATGTAGAAAATAATTATTTTCTCCTCCCTTTAAATATTCAAATGTTAAATATTAACTTAACAATATAAAATGCCCTTCCCATACTATAGCTATGGTGATACACTATTTATCATTTATTAAACCTTGCCAGAGGGTTCAAATAGCAAAGTCAGCCTCAGCCTATAGATACCAGGCTTTGGTGATATGTACCTTTAATCCCAGGACTCAGGATTAAGAGGTAGATAGATCTCTGTAAATTCAAGGCCACCGTGGCCTAGACAACAGTGGAGACTAACATAGCTCATGTCTTTGCTCCAATTCCAGCATTAGGGAGGTGAATAATACAGTAGCAAGGTCAATATCAGACTTCATTCTCCAGGTGCATTGAGGATAGGAGGCATTTATTCTCAAACCACACTGAGGATAGGCATATATTGAATTCTCAGCTTTCTCCGGCCACACTAAGGAGAGCTTAACAGTCTGGAATTGCAGTCTGAGTAGCCAAGATCACCTTTCATTAGAGGTGAGAGCTAGTGGCTGTCTGCTTTGATTTTCTGATCTTCAGCTTAAACCTTCAACCCAAATTTCAGTCTCTGGGTTCTTTATTTTTTTGTGTTACATATAGCTTTATTATTTTACTACCACTAATACCAGTATTTTTCTATTGCTCTATGCATTTCCTTTTAAGAACAGCAGGAATATCACATGTGAGATGTATCTATGTGAATCATCAGCATTTATATATGTCTGATAAACATATTCTGTATATCATGTTCATACCTTACTAAGGTTTATATATTTACAAAGTACCACATATGGGTTGATGTTTATGTAAATAAGACTTTATAGTTCCATGGCTCTAGAAGCTTATTGTTCTAAATCAAGGTGTTGACAACACTCTTTCTTTAATCTGTAAGGACAAATCAATTCTGTGCCCTTTGCCTAAACTGACAACTCATTTCACATAATTTATCCACAATGTCAAGTAGCAAATATCCTGGCTGAACATTTTTGTCTGGAGTGTAGAAGAGATTGTCCTATTAAAAACATACTTCATTTATTCATCACTAACTTATTAATAACCCATTGGCATATAGATTATAGAAGAAACACAGGTTGGCTAATAGCATCCAGCTAATAACAAAAGTTAAGGGAAACAGCACTATGGATCAACATCCTGTGATCTCTCTTTGCAAAGGCAATCAAAAGAGGCTCAGAGTACTTGCCAAGTACCAGATGTTTGACCTTGGCCACTTAGCCTCTCTGTATCTCAATTTCCTTTTGTGTAAAATGAGCATAATAAAATCCCTTCATAGTATTGTTATGAGGATTAAGACAATCAATTGCAGATGCCTAAGATAATACTAGGTATAATTTAAGTGTCCCGTCATTATTAACTTTTACTTGAGTTACTGGAAAATCTGAAAAAAAAGTCATCAGAGTGATTTCTAATATTTAAAGAGGTATTTGGAATTATTATATATGAATCAGATTTCTATTATACAGACTCTGTTGTTCTGTGTTTGACTCCTATACATGCATGGTTCCTAGGATTCTATAGTACACATAATACTCTCTAGTCAAACAAAATTGAAAACTTATATTTTAAAATGGATAATGTCATTCAAGACTCTGTGCTTATACCAGTGGCTTTTTAAAAAATTCTCTCTAAATGTACCCACATACTGAGTAATCAGAGAAGAATGGGGCAAATGTAAAATCAATTTCAAGCAATGATTTTTTTAGAGAATTTCAAGAAATAGGTAGAGCTGGATATGATTTAGATGTCAGTTCAGAATTTTAAAGGGAAAAACATATATTTGATGTATCTAGGAGTGTGTATGAGGAAAGTGTGTGCAGAAAAATAACTATATTAAATAAGAGGATTAATTTCTAACAACATAAAAATTAATCCAAATTTTCTTTAACTTCATTATTATATGTGATAGAAGAAAACTACTCAACTTGACCTCACATATTAATTACACTCTCATCTACAAACTGTAATCTCAGGAAGACAGCTATAATTCAAGTATTTTATACTTGGGAAAATGTTGAAGGTTTTCATTTATACAATGCAGTCCATTCAGGAAAAGTTAATTTTCATATTTTCCCATCTCAAATTCTTCTTCAGGGACCCAATAGGAACTTTATTTCGCAGTGATTTATATGTAGGGAATATTGCACTTCTGGTAGGCTTCAATTTGCCTAGCAGTCTTTGAGAAACATGATAGGTAAAAGACAGTCTATGGTCGGGAGATGGAAGATTAAAACTAATCTGTCTTTGAAGATTTTATCTTTACCCAAATGGCACATAAAAGAAGGCCAGATTTTGGAGCATGCAAGCAAAAATAATTGGCTATTTTTTCTCTCATCATTTTTATGAGGTGGGAGTTTTATGAATATCTGAAGAGAATGGAAATTTAAATGACCGGATGTACATATGATCTTCAACACAAAGACAGCCTGGTCAAAATTCAGCTTCCATATTTTTCAACAACTTTGCAGATTGTGACTAATATAAAGGTACTGTTTTAACAAATGTTTGAACTTGAAGCTGTTTAATCAGAATCTAAGAGCCTTAAAATTTATGCCATAGAGAACTCAGACTGCAGGCCAAGTTTTCATCCATGACTATTGAGAGCAAGGGAAAAATTGGATGCCATCATTCCACCCCACCTGCTAAGGCCATTATAACCCAAATCATACAATTATCTAGTGAACTTGCTTTCCTTTCTTTTCTTTGTTACATATATATTTAATGCTAATTATTATGAAATGTAGTGGTTCATTTCATTTTTCCAAGCTGAATTTTACTTATTTTTTTCCCTTGTGAGTGGGTATGAGTATTTGCCTATGGAGGTGAGAACATGAGATTCAAAACTCAGTGTCCTCCTTACCTTGTAGTGCAATGTCTCTTGTTTCTGCTGCCCTCTGTATCCCACCCTTGTTGTTCACAACCTTCCTGAAAAAATCTCCTGCTTTTACCCCTAACTCTCCATAGAAATGCTGTTATTATAGGTACATACTACTACATAGAGACATTTGACGTGGGTCCCAGAGATCAAACTGAGGGCAAACACTTCATCCATGGCAATTCATTTACCCACTGAGTTATCTAAGAAGGTCATATTTTCATTTCAAAACTTAAACTGATACTCAATACTTTTCTGAGTATTTGCTTGAGAAATTAATAACAAAATCTGTTTTGTTTTCTGTGATACTAATCTGATAGCTTCATCATAATTTCATATAATCAAAGAATAGATGAACAATAAATTGAATTGTTGAGAAAATACTGTATAATATTGTATGTTAATGTCTATTATGTACATTTTAATAGTAGAAAAACTGTAATTCTAATATTAGATGTCATATTTTAAAAATTGACTCATGTCAATTGCCCAGAAAATTACATCACTTTTTGTTTTTGCTTGCGTTTGCTTGCTAGTTTGTTTGTGACAGTATTCTATTAGGTAGCCATGGCTGGCCTGAAACTCTATGTGTGAACCAGGCTGGCTTTGAACTCACAAAGATCTGTTTCCTGAGTTCTGGGATCAAAAGTGTACACCACCACCCCTGACCTGCATCTAGTGTTTAGTAAAGATCAAATCTGACAAATAAATGAAAACCAAATTTATTTTAATGGAAAGATGAATTAAAAAATATTTAAATTGATTTAAATATAAAAGCAGTATGATATGGGGGAATAAAATAAGCACAGTTGGTGCAGGTATCACAGGACTACAGTTTTTACTGTAATTAAGGGAAAGCCATTTTTTTATTTTCTTCAGGTTTTCATAGATAAAATAACATCATAATATGTTGTCATATCCAGTTACAATATCCTTTGAGAATGTAGTCTAAAACTGCATGGGAAATTATTTTAAATTACTGATAATTTGCTTATAACTGGAATTGAAAAGATTAAAAAGTAAGAGCCAACATTTTTTTCAAACTGACTCACATAATGAGATTAAGCAGTAACACAGTCGTAGGTACAAGTAAAGCTTGGTGAAGTTCTTATTACTAGAATGTCAACTTGATTGGTATAATGGTTATCTGTGTATGAATAGAGTTTCTGAGAGCTACAGGACTTGGCTTAGTGATCTAAGAACCCAAATTAAAGTGCCTAGACTGTCTGGAGCCAGAGGCTTCAACTCTGTCAACCAACTCTTCACTTTCTGAAGCAGATAAACCATGTTTCAAAAAGCTAGCTCTTTGTGTAGCGTGACACATTCAGATCAACACTATGTCATGGACAATGCAGATTATTCTGTTGGTTTCTTATAACAGTATGATTTTTTAGTTACCATATACGTGGGACCACATCAAAATTCCAGGTGGTCCAACAACTGCCTGATCCCAGAAATTTAGAATTAAAAAACATTTTCAGTATTTTTACAACACTGAACTTTTAAAAGGGAATGAAGACAGGGGCAATCATTTTGTACTGACTCCTGGAAAATGACCTGTGAAAGTAAGATATTTATAATTGTTTTGATCAACCTGGTAATATTTTAAAGCAAAGAAAAAGCATCAAGCGGGGATGTATGATAGAGCTTTGGCCATGAAGCAAATAAGATTCAAGAAACTGCAAGAGCTATTGTGCTCAAGGGAACTGTAATCACTTAGCCATTTGCTAAGCAGGTAATGCCACCAGCTCTCTCACCTCATTAAAGACTTCCCTCACTTATTAATTTGGCAGGATAATGGTTCAAATCAGTAAAAAAAAATTTAACCAGTACACTAAAACATCTTTGCTGTTGCAGATTTATTCTTTAATCTGAACATAAATTTTAAGATTCTTTTGTTTACAAACACATAGCATTCAACTGAAATATACCACATATGTCAATTTGGAAAATTAAAGTAATAAAGTAAAGGTACTTCAAGTATAGTAAACATTTATGAAGAAGGACAAAATGACACATTGAAAATATATCACATGAACTAAAAGGAAACAAAAAATCCTTGAAGATTTCAGTCAATAAATACAGCAAGATAATTAGGTAAGTGATTTGGTGATCAGCCATTAAAGTCAGAATCAGTATATTTTTCCACTGTAATCTTCATTATTTATGTTAGCCAAAGGAATTAGCAGATTTAAGTGTTATTAAGTGAAAGAGATATTTTAAATGAGTATCAGAAGATTTACAATTTCTAAACTGTGTTCCTAAGTAGTGAGTCTAATATAAGCATGAAATGGGAGTGTAATTATTTTTCCTGCTTTGAAATAACAGACATAATAACTATCACTAGAACCACTACTTTTTAAAAATAACATGTCATAGTCAATTCATGGTCACAAACAATATATTAACTGCACTCTTGAATTGGTGCCATTTACAAATTCGTTAAGCAGAATGAAGATCTAGAAAAGGAAAAAAATGTCTCTGAACACTTTTCCATTATAGATGAGGATAGCCAGTTGTGACTTAGCTCACAAAAACCTATGGCAAATGAAGTAGCAATCTTTTTTCTCAGGAAACCATAAAACTCACCCAATGCAAAATAATGGAGAAAGAACATGTTTATTCCAGAAGCCAGGAACTCTTTTGTATCTTTTTGTTTGTTTGTTTTTTATGGACAAATGTCACTTTTGTCCCTGACGTATGTTCTGAAACCCATAGCAGCAACATCTGCTCTCTCTCTCTCTCAATTATAAAATATCACCAAGAATCCAAGTTATCATTTCATGTAATGGGCATCAATTTGCCTGTCTAGAGCTTGCAGTTTGCAATATCCCAGGAATTTGCAGGTGTCAGTGTTTTACAACATTCAGCCACTGAGACTTGTAGGAACTGTCAACACTACAGTTTTTCATGGGGAATGTTCAAATAGACCACTAGGGTATGTCTTTGAATAGATTTCTTGTACTCATGCGGCAGCCACCAAGTTGCTAAGACTCATAAATGCAATTGCAATGAAATTCCTGGACAGGTAGAACCCAAACAGAAGTATATCAAAGTCTCTCTGCAATTGAGACATTGAGAAGGTGAAAATTGTGGCTTAATTTTGTGGGAAAACAGTCTGGATATGAGAGCTACCAGACGTTACTTCCCAATGTAAACTACTGCCCCCGTTAACTTCTCAGAATCATAGATATAAAGGAATATTATACTGTGTTGAGTGTGTCTACGAACCAAACTTTAAAATACCTAGGAATAAAATGAGGAAACTATTTTAATTTGTTACATTATAGAAAGTTAGTAATATATAGTCACTGGCTTATGTATTTTATGAGACTCATATTTCAAAGGAGCATGCCTTTCATAGAGATGGTAGCTAAAGTGGATTTGAATACATGAATTAAGAAATCAAAACTGTACTTAAGCTAGCAAAAATCAATTATGTAGGAGATAAGTTTTCAACCAGCTACATAATTATGAACTGTCAAGACAAATTTATTCTTTTCTGACTTATGAATTTTAAATAAAAAGTAGTTACTACAGAACAAAATATCAAGATTACTTATGTTACCTACACGCAGAATAAACATTATCAAGAAAAGTAAAACTTTAAAGAAATTAATCTTTAAATACATGCTCCAACAAGTATACCAATTTTGCATGAAAATAGTAAATTGTCCCAGTCTCATGGAGCCATCATAGAAAAAAAGACCCACATTTCAGTCAAAAGATAATAATTGTATACTACCCTATATAAGTAACAGGTTAGGATGCATCTGACTCAAGTTTATTCTACTCTCCAGCTCTAGTGAACAAGGACTCTAAGAATCTAATATCTGTGTATTTAATAAATAAGAAGAAGCATCAGAAAAATGGAAGCTACAACCCTCAGATCCAGGAGCCCTGTCAGAGGGAGGCTTGAAATTTAGGCCCAGAGCAGCAGCATCAAAGGGAGGCTGGAGCAGAGTCCAGGGATCCAAAAGCCCCAGTCCTTGGAGCACTGTCAGAGGGAGGCCTAGGAACTAGCAGTGATCACCAGGTGAAATAAACAGCAACAGTTGTTTCCAGCAATGGCTTCCAGAAATTATTGCAATAAGTTCCTCTTGGAAAGAGCACCTATGTCCCACCCAGCATCCACTGCCATTTCTCAGTTGGAGATACCTTACTACTACACTGACCACTGGACCCTCAGTCCTGTCTACACCTCCAATGGGAGGATCATCCAGGAGAGCTGAATTCCCATGGTAACATCAAGGAATTACCAACTGAACATTAGATACACTTCCACCAGGATGAGCATTCACTAGAAGCTCTGCTCAACTTGTTCCTGAAGGATTGCTCAGCAGAGCCACAGCCCCCACCTATACCAATTAGAGAAAGAGAAAACCCAGGATACACAAGCTCCACCATACAAATTAGAAGAAATGATACATAGCAAAGTAAGAACACACTCAACAATATAAAGGGCAATACAGCACCACTAGAAACTTGTGGTGCAACAACAACAATACATGAACATCCCAACAGAGATGAAGTATAAGAAAATGACCTAAAAAACAACTTTATGAAGATGATTGAGGGCCTTAAAAAGGAAATTAAAACTTCCTTTAAAGAAATGTTGGAAAAGACAAACAAAAAAATATGGAAATCCCTTAAAGAAAACCAAGAAAAAGCAATCAAACTAGTGAAGGAAACAATTCGAGACAAGAAATCTGAAAGAGAGGCAATAAAGAAAACACAAATGGAGGGAATTCTAGAAATGGAAAATCCGGGTGAAAGAACATGAACTGCAAATGCAAGCATAAACAACAGAATAAAGAGATGGAAGAGAGAATTTCAAGAACTGAAGATATGAGAGAAATAGATTCATCAGTCAAAGAAAATTTAAATCCAACAAATCCTTAACACAAAGCATGCAAGAAATCTGGGACAACATGACAAAACTGGAACTAAGAATAATAGGGAGAGCAAGGCGTTGGTGACACATGCCTTTAATCCCAGAAATGAGGAGGCAAAGGCAGGTGGGTCTCTGTGAGTTCAAGACCAGCCTGGTCTACAGAGCAAGTTCCAGGACAACTTCCAAAACAACACAGACAAACGTTGTCTCGGAAAAAAAAAGAAGAAGAAGAAGAAGAAGTATAGGGATAGAAGAAAGAGAAGAAGTTCAACTCAAAGGCACAGAAAATATATTCAACAAAAAGTCCACTTGACAAGTAATAACCAAAGCAATAAACATACAGAATAAAGAAAGAATATTAAGAGTTGCAAAATGAGAAAGGCCAGGTAAATTAAAGGAAGACCAATCACCAATCAGAATGACACTTAACTTCTCAATGGAAACAATGAAAACCAGAAGGTCCTGGTAAGGTATTATGCAGACACTAAGGGAGCACACAGACTAATTTGTCAGCAAGTTTTCAATAACCATAGATGAATAAAACAAGATATTCCGTGATAAAACCAAATTTAAACAATACCTATACACAAATCCAGTCCTACAGAAAGAACTAGAAAGAAAACGGCAACTCAAGGAAATCACCTATGCCCATAGGAAATAGATGAGCTTACTGCAGTAAATCCCAAAGAAGGGAATTAAACTCACAATTCCATCACCAACAAGAAAAACAAAAATAAAAGTAACTAGCAATCACTGATCATTGATATCCATTAATATAAATGGTCTCAATTCAACTATAAAAAGACACAGGCTAGCAGATTGGATACAAAAACATAATTGACTGTTCTCCTCATACAAGAAACACACCTCAACTTCAAAGACAGAAATGACATCAGAGTAAAAGGGTGGAATTTTTTTTTTTACCAATCAAATGGGCCTAAGAAACAAGCTGGCATAGCTACACTAGTATCTAACATAATAGACTTCAAACTAAAATCAATCAAAAAAGATAAGGAAGGTAATTTCATATTCATCACAGGAAAAATATTCCATCAACAGGAATCTCAATTCTGAAAAAGTATGGCCCCCACACAAGGGCTCCTGGCATTTGTAAAAGAAACATTACTAAAGTTTAAATCACAATCAAGCCCCATACACTAATAGTGAGAGACTAAAACACCCCACTCACACCCTTGCATGTGGAGAGGTGCCTTGGATGAAACAATGGGACAGACTTCCTAGGGGAGGCCTTTCCCTCTCTGAGTGGGGTGGGGTAGTACGAGGAGAGGAGGGAGGGGGAACTGAGATTGGAATGTAAAAATTAAATTTTAAAATCTTTAAAAGAATTTGGAAAATGCTACAGATCATTTCTTTTCAGAGAGAAACATCTTGGCTGCTTCAATTTCTACTTCTTTCTTTTTCATTATATGTATCAATTGAAAATTGTATACTAAAGCTTCTAAAACATTGAGTTTTTTTGTAATGCTGAAATTGATTTAACTGAGTCTCTTCTACCAGTCATTTTCAGTACTGAAAAGTAAATGGGTGGATCAGCAAGCTGTCTCTGCAGCTGGAGAGAGAGAGGATAGCAATGAGAAAATTTCATTAAATTTGCAGTCATCAAAATGATGAGTAGTTTTTTACTACAAGGACTCTTTTCTTTTGACACAAAAAGAGGATTTCATGTCCTGCTCTGCTTTCATTAGACAAACTATTTAATTTTCAAAGCATTTATTCCAAATGAAATCTAGCTTTTGAATCTCAAAATAACTAAAATATATGCCCATTAGCTCCTACTATTCCATGATGGAAAATAAAACTAGTGTTTGGTCTGGCTGAACCTGAAATCTTTTCTTCTACAATATGAGAAAGCATAAAATATTATTTTAACAATCTGCCCCATTGAATATGAATGATCTCAATGTTCATTCTAACCAGGCCTCTGAACACATTATTGCTCCAAAGATACTTACTAAATTATAAACATATAACTTCAGATCTTCTCTTCTACTCAAGTATAGGCCAGAACTGTATGCCCTCAGTTTCTCATGTCTGGCTGCCTTCTTGGAAGACAGGAGTTTTTTTTCTATTTTCTATTTGTTTATAGTTCCTTGTGTGTGTGTGTGTGTGTGTGTGTGTGTGTGTGTGTGTGTGTTAAGGGTGTTGCTAGGCAATAGATTAGAGACCTAGACTAAGGTCACTAAAAAGATCTAAGGAACATCTGTTTTCACACAATTCATTTGCATCACAACCTAACCACAAGCAAATTTTAAAAATGTTGCACAATTCAGGCCCATACACTTGGTTGCACGTCAGTGCAATTTAAAGAAATATCTGTTAAGGTACTCTCGACACCCATAAGAGAACTGTATTATCAAATCTTGACATTAAGGTTGAGAAAGATAAACAAAGACAACATTAAAACAAACCCATGTGAGACAACTGGCCACAAGATGTGACATAGTGAGCAATCAATATGACTACTATTTGCATTATTGTGGGTGACTAGCTGATCTGATCTTGCTTAAAATTTTGACAGGCATTTTCAATATGCTCCCTATATGAGTTTTTCCAGGTTCTGGATCTGCTACCTGTAACTCATACTGCCTGGAAGTCTTCCACAATTGTGTTCTGTTGGTCCTTGTTCTATCTTTGTAGAGGTTTCTGACTCTTTCTCCTGGCTCATGTATCTTGTCCCAGGCACACATGGCACCTCACCTGCATGGAGAGGACAATAATGCATGCTCATGATATATCCATCCTGAGCTTTAGGGTGACATAAATGCCCTATTACCAAGAATCTTTAAGCAGAGGTAGTGGTGCTGGTTTCAAGCGTCTACTTAGGTCAGCCATTGCATGACATGCTGTAATGGTGTAATCTGTGTCATCCACTGAACTGAATGTTGCCTGGCCATGAAGACATAGTTTATCAATTATAAAGAAAACTTCAGATCTTCTCTTTCTTTATGGCACTTACTGTATCCCTCATTTTCTGGAAAGTCTGGGCTTTTAACATGAAGTTTTTTTCTTTTTTATTTTTGTGACAAATCAATTGTGTGAGGTTTCTGTATCTTTTATCTGAGGTGCTGTTTCCAATTCTTCCTCTCCTCAATCTAAAAAAAATTAAAATATTGGGTTAAACTTAGACCTTTTCAAAGCAATTACCAAATTGCTTCAAGCTCAAAACAAATTTGAAATAGTCACACTGTTCTGAAATGAATATCTGAGATATTGGGAAATTCTCATGTATCTCTATATACCATATCAATATTGCATAAGGACAATATTCACTTGAAAATTGTCCTTAATTCATTTGTCATAAAGTAAAACTATGCCTGCCATCTGACATTGGAAAACTTTATTATTAAATCTGAGTCCACTGATTCATTACGCATAACAATATAAGTGCCGTAATAAAGAAAAGGTCTTGACAAAATAACTAAAAAATGGATTATTCATGTAAGATACTATTTACAAACTTGATCTGATCATCTAAGGAATTTAAATCATTTAGGATTTGCTTAATGTTTCACAAATTTAATAATAAAAAAGTATGAAACAACTTAAATTAATTTAGATTCTACATGCGGAAAAACATGAGAGTGTGCATTGCAATCTGTATATGATTTAGATTGAATTTCATGTTTATTACAGTTTCTCTTTTAATCAAATTTTCACCTGTGGATATATGCTATTTAAAATTCAAGATAACAGGTTTTTATCTGGGCTTTTTCATCATGCCTCCCTTTGCTGTAACTTGGTTTATGTAAACACTGTTTCCTTTAACATCTTGGTAACACTAATTACTACACATAAGAAATATAAATTTCATGAACAGATACATACCAGATTAAATATGCATTTCATCCAAATGCATTATTTGAGCAAACTATTTTTTTTCTGATTGGACAATAAGCTTTAGCCCTACAATGTTTTCAGCTGAAAGGAGGTGAAACTCTTTCACACAATTCCACAATCAGATTGAAGTTAAAGGACGTGGTCTGGAGTCTCCCTTAGAAAACAGTTTGTCTCTTTCTTCTATAGGACTTCTTTCTTGCTACAACTTTCAAAACTGCAGATTGAAGGATGGAAGGTTTAAAAATCAGGCTGAGCCAAATTTCAACATTTGTATGGAATGTTTATTCTCTGGCAGTTGCTACATTGGCACCAAGAAGCAGGGCAGCCACTGGCTCTTTCTTGTGCAACTGAATGCAGAGAGCACTCAGTGGGGTTTTACCAGTGACACATTGTGAGCTTAGTTTCATTACTGAATTCCAGCCTGATGTGACGGGAATGATCACGACCAACTTCATGGTCAGAATCAAAACTCCTGACACCAGGTGTGAAATGCAATTAATGTGAATTGCAATGGAGTCAGAACTAGTTTGAAAAACAGATTGTTTATTAGGAATTACTCATGCGACAGATCCTGTCCTGAGCAACCAGGTGGAAAAGGAAACAGAGACCTGCATGTGTGGGACCCTCATACTTAAAGCCTTGTTAGTCACTCTGACCATCACCAAGTGTTCATGGTCAGTAGCACCTGTGCTCCTTCAAGCATGGTCAGCATTTCTCCCTACACTGTAATCCATTTAGAGGTTTTTTTTTTTTCCCCTTCTGAGTCAGTCTTTACTGTATATTGCTATCTTTTCCCCACCATACGAGTCTTTAATCTGCTCAACAGCATGTCTATCTGGCTGGTTCTGACCCAATAGAGGTACTGGTGGGGCAATGTTTATTGCCACAACTTTTTTCTAGGTCCATGTTACCACCAAGAAGCATGCCACTGGCTTGCTTCATGAACACCATTTAATTGTTTGGTAGCAGTCTTAAAAGAGCCTTGCAGTTTTTACCACTGGAGTCAGGGAGCCTACAAAGGAGTCAAGCCTCTGCTTGCCTTCAGCAAACAAAGCCCACTCAAGAAAATGCTGCTACCAAGAAACCTGCTAGATTATGTTCTTTTGTGTTTAGAATCCCTTTTTAAGCTTTTGTCAGGTTTTATGTAGACAGAAGTTTCTGTCCTGACTACAGCCCCCAGGTCATCTGCAAATAATGGCAAGCACTCAATGGAGCCATCAGTCCAGTCCCTGGAAACTTTACTACTTAAATGTGTGAGTTGAAAAAGTCACTTTCCCTCTAACTAGGTCTAACTAAAGCTCTTTTAGACAGTAACATGTCTGATAACCTGGCTCAGTCAGGAGTAGAGATAAATGAAGAAAGCAGAGTGCTAAGTTGTTTTCAATTCTTAAGG
Source organism: Cricetulus griseus (assembly GCF_003668045.3). Taxonomy (NCBI): domain Eukaryota; kingdom Metazoa; phylum Chordata; class Mammalia; order Rodentia; family Cricetidae; genus Cricetulus; species Cricetulus griseus. The sequence continues at coordinate 180,887,729 of NW_023276806.1, read as the reverse complement.
GATTTAAAATATTTCTATATTGAAATTGTATAAAGGGAAATTATTTAAAAACTCAGGGTGCTAAATTCTTTTAAATGATTACTTAAAATTATTTTGTTCTTTCTTAATTTTTAAAAAGACAAATGCCTACTTAAACCACAAATAATTCCATGTACCATGTTACAAAATTTCCATGTCAAGATGAATATATAAAATACTCAAATTAAATAAGACACCATGAAATATGAGTGTATTTTGTCAGAGGCAGATCTGTTTTGATTCCTCTTTGGCTATGTATTTATATGAAACTGTGCATCACCATGCACTTTTCTATTCTTCTGTTCCCAGATTTCACAGAGTTTTGTTATGTATCCTTGTCCCTGCCCATCACATTGATAACTGTTGCTCCATTCTTTGTGTTACTTGCCAGAACTTTGTTTCTTTTCCCCAAGATTGACATCTTTATTCTCATTGTACTTTCCTTGTCATAACATGCATAAGCCTCCATAATCTGATTACCTTTGCTAAACCAGTGTACTAAAGAAACTCAATTCCTTTCTTTCCTTTGCATTACTGAATCACAGATTCAGTTCCCCTAATTGCAGAGCAGTTTAAATGACTTTTGTAAAATTTGTGCTTATTTCCAATGCCCAACTCTTAAAACATATCTGTATACTAAATCTACACAATCCTTTTTTCAAGACTGACTTCCAAGGTCTTTCAATAATCTCTTACTCAATTTCAGAACTAATACTTTATAATTGCAAAAATTATTGAAAATTATTTTATTTCCATGAATCACTCTATTTCACATTGAAATTGTTTTAAGCATGGACTTCATCTAATTCACCCTAAGTGTAAAATACTAAATATTTATAGAATTTCAATGGATTCAATTAGCATGGTTAAATTTTTCTGATATTCACTACCAATATATTCACATAAATTGTGGTTTCCTAAAAATATTGCAAATTTGTGAACTGCATTTAGAATACCTCTTTAGATATATCATAATGCCTTAAATATTGACACAATCAATGAAACAGTCCAAATAGTAATAGAAGCAACAAAGATGGGGAAGATGGGAACAGTAAAAACCCTTACATTGAATATACTGAAGACAAGGTTATGAGCTACAATCTATAGTTTAAATTTCAGTTTTTCTTATATACACGGGAGGCCTGCCCTTTTCTGGAGTAAAAAGAGGAAGAATTGAAGGGAATGGAGAAGATGGGAGATTGGGGGAGGTACTGGGATGGAGGGGAAACTGTAAAATTTTAGTTTAATTAAATATGTTGAAAAGGCAGGATGTTTCTTTTATAGCTGACATGTATAGGAAAGAACTGTTTTTCCACTCAGTAAAGAAAGTTGGGTTTAAAGTGGGAGGGAATGTGATAGATACTTGTGTCCCATTCAGGACTAAGCATTTTTCAGTCTCTTCTTTTTTAATCACCATTTATTGCAAATAGAGGCTTCTTTGATCATATTTATAGGTATGTTAATCTGTAGTAATCATTATAAGTCACTAGGTGTCAGCTTAAAACTATATCAGCTTGATGGAATAATGATAATATTTTCTCCCTTATAAACCTCACTTTACTAACCACAGGTTCTTGGTCCAACTATAGTGGCAGATTTGGGTTTCATCTTGGGGACAGGCCTTAAATTTAATCAGAAAGTAGTTTGTTACTCTTAAGATGTTCATGTCACTATTGCAACAGTGAGTATGTCTTTACAGGCCACACGTTATTATAGTTCTCAAGAGTCCAAGACTGAGTAAGACTGAAAATTACTTTCTTCCTTGAGTAAAATGCATAGCACCTTCTAGCACTACAAAAACTAGGCAGGAATAATGCAGCTTCACTCAGGACACTTGTAAAAGAGAGTGTTAACAGGTTATAAGAGTCAGAAGTGATAGATGAGTGCCAGTAAACTATCCTCTAGACATCACAAGGAAGCTATGCACATGAAAGCACAATGACTGTGACAATATGAGCAAGCCATGCTCAAGCTTCATCTAGATAAATCTAAATGTCATGGGAAAATACTAAGGAGATCTAAAAGTATTGTTCCTATAAAAATTCAATGGGAGAAAATGAATGTAAAAAGATAAATATAACTGTAAAGTTATTGGGAAACAAATGAACAGAATCATGACTTACCTAATCCAAGAGAAGATCAATGAAAGCATTGCATGCTGTAATTTAAAATGACCCATATTGTCCAAAGATAAACAGAAAATCTTTTATTTATTCACTAGCATATTCTCTTTCCTGTTAGTTGTTGGCTGCTGTTTTGTTTCACTTTTGTAGTAATAAACATTAGTCACTTTTGTTTGTAATAAACAATAGTCATTACGTAACCAATATTATGACTGATTTCCCATGAGTATGCACCATGTGGTCATATATATATATTATATATATATATATATATATATATATATATATATATGAGAAATTTGAAGAAAAAAAACAAGTATCTTACAAAGTTTAAAGCAAAATCTATAGGCGGGCATTGATGGCACATGCCTTTAGTCCCAGCACACAGGAGGCAGAGGAAGGCAGATTTCTGTGAGTTCAAGGCCAGCCTGGTCTCCAGAGAGAGTGCCAGGATAGGCTCCAAAGCTGCACAGAGAAGCCCTGTCATGAAAAGCCAAAAAAAATCTACGTAAAATTTTTTTGGCAAATCTATTTATAGTTTATGCTGATACATTAGATCTATAGATTAGTTTCCTGTTATCACCTTTGAAAAAATAAGGTGTAATTAGCTAATACAAAATGCTTAGTTGCTACATATCAGAACTTAGTGAGATGGGATCATTTACATGCCAACATAACTAAAACAGCAATTAGAGGATTGAATGTTGGTGATTGCCATGAACATGTGTACTAGTTACTGTCACTCTCATTTCATGTGGGAAGTTTATTTCATTGTATTTGAATTCAGAAAAATGGAAGCATTTTGTATTCTTTTGTTTTTGGAGGTATTTATTTATGTTTTACCATGATACCTTCCACTGCACTGAGAATTCAGTAATTTCACTTCTATAAGTTTATGTTAGGAATATATTATTAGGTAGTGTATTTGATTTTCTTGACAAAAAATCTGGTTCTTTCTATTGTGTGACTGTCATGAATAATATCATGACATTTCTGACAAAAGTTTGTGCACAGTTGTCTGATGGGGCAAGTGCTTCTATGTATGTGATTGTCTTATTGGATGATAAATAAAGTACTGTTTGGCCAATAAGGCAGCAAGTTAGGTGGGACTAGGAGTCAAGGAGGATTCTGGGAAATGTAGTAGAGATCCAGGCAGGAAATGATATAGCAGACAGACTCATATATATAAACAATATATATATGAGTCTGTCTGACTCATATATAAGCAATATATGAGTCTTTCTGCTATATCACTCTTCTCTCTCTTCCTCCTGGTCTCTGCAATGGAGTTGCCATGTGATCCGATGGCAAGAGAAGGTGCCAGTGGAAGGCATCGATAAGTCTTATAAAATATATAGATTTATGATAATTAAGACTGAGCTAGCAGATGAGAAATCCTAGTCATTGGCTAAGCAGCATTTGTACCTAATGTAAGTCTCTCTGTGTAACTTGGAACCTTAACGTGGTGGCGGGCAGAACTCAGGCAGCTGAAGAAAAGCAAGCACATTGTGGCAGGGCTTGGGTGGCTTAGAGTAAAGCCTTATTGTTACAATTGTATGTTCTCATTCCTTTTAAATGAATATAAAAATTTGAGTTACTATTCCATTTAATATTTATGTTAACAATTTAACAAAAGTTTTGAAAACAGTTTTCTAAAGTCATTTTTTTTTGTGTGTCTCACAAATCGTGAACAGAAGTTATAATTAGGACCAAAAATCTTTCCAATCATTTGATTTTTTTGGTATTCCACACGGTGGACCCTAGGAGAGACATAGAGGGTTCCTGGGAGAAGGGGAAAGGGACAAGATCTCCTTAGCTAATTGGGAGCATGGGGGAGCGGGGGAGCTAGGAGAAAGAGAAGGGGAGAAGAGCAGAGAAGAGGAGGACATGAAGGAGCAGGAAGGTTGAGTCAGGGCAAGAATAGAGGAGTGCAAGAAAAGAGATACATACCATAAAAGAAGGAGCCATTATAGGTTTAAAGAGGAATCTGGCTCTAGGGAAATGTTCAGAGATCTACAAGGATGATCCCTCCTAACAATCTAAGCAACAGTGGAGAGGCTACCGTAAAGGCCCTTCCACAATAAAGAGATTGATGCCTATCTTATATAACATCCTAGAGCCTTTATTCAGTAACTGGTGGAAGCAGAAGCAGACACCCACAGCTAAACACTGAGCCTAACTCCTGGAATCCAGTTGCAGAGAGGGAGCAGTGATGAGCAAAGGGGTCAAGATCATGCTGGAGGAACCCACAGAAACAGGTGACCTGAACAAGAGGGAGCTCATGTAGGCCAGACTAATAGCTGACAAAACAACACAGGACTGATTCAGACCCCCTAAACATGGGTGTCAGTAAGGAGGCCCGGGCAATCTATGGTCCTGTGGTAGTGGATCAGTATTTATCCCTAGTACACAAATGGACTTTGGGAGCCCATTCCACATAGAGGGATACTCTCTCAGCCTAGACACATGGGGGAGGGCATATGCCTTGCTCCCAATGATATGACAGACTTTGAAGATCCACTTTGGGAGGCTTCATCCTCCCTGGGGAGCCGAAAGGGGATGGGAAAGGGGGCTAGTGGGGGGCAGGGGAGGAGAGGAATGAGAGGGAAATGAGATTGACATGTAAAACAAGCTTGTTTTTTTATTAAATTTATTCATTCATTTATTTATTTTTTTATTTTTTATTTATTTTTATTTATTTATTTTTATTATTTATTTATTAAATTTATTCATTTATTAAAAAATGAAGGGAAAAAGGTATTCCACTATTTGTAATGGAATTATGTTGTCATTTTTATGTACATTTCTCTGATGACTAGTAATAATGAACTTTTATTTGCATTTATTATTTATTTTCCATTTATATATTTTTCCCTCCATTTTTTATTTGAATTAGAAACAAGAATGTTTTACATGTCAATCCCAGTTACATCTCCCTTCCCTTGTCCCCTGCCCCCCAACAATTAACACCCTACTTATCCCATACCCTTTCTGCTCCCCAGGGAGGGTGAGGCCTTCCAGATGGAGTCTTCAGAGTCTGCCATATCCTTTGGGATAGGGCCTAGGCCCACCCCGGTGTGTCTAGACTCATATTTGCATGATGGGCTGTGTGCCATTGAGGACACTACAAAGTTCTATTGTAATTTGTCATAGCTATTAATCAGCTGCTACATTTTTATCCAATGTGACTAATTACAAACTTTTGCATGATTATCTACTTAATGATATGAAAGCATAGCATTTTCTGGTATAATCCTTGACCCTTGTTTCCTATACAAGAAATTTTTTAACTTAAAATGATAAAGATGCTGTTCTCATTTTATGATTCTGGGTTTTACATGTAAATTGAAAATTTATCACAAATTACTTTTTTGTATAAAATAAATGTTGTATTGTATTATTATTTGGTATGTACTCATTGCACTTTCTTTTTCCACTAATTTCCCTCAACATTTTTCATGTTGATGCTTGATTATATAGATAAATATCTTTATAACCTCTATATTACTTGGATCTGTTTGCTTACCTATAACAGGATGACTCCATTGCAATATTATGGACTTATATAGCACTTTAAATCCTGGTGATCAATTTATAATATTGACTACAATATTTATGTACCTATAAATCACAATTATTTCTTCATATAATTTTAAATTACTTATTAATGTGTTTGCTGGTATTTAATTTGAGAATATGTTTATACTTGTCTGATTTTGAAGAAATCAATGCAATGATTAAGACTTCCAATCTGAAATTTATCTTATGTATAACTTTATGTCTTTATTTTTTTCAATGTTATGCATCATTAGAGCTCAATTATACATTTCTTTAGTTATTTTTCTTATGAGACATGTTTATATACTGCTATGAAAACAAATTTTAAAACTATTTTCTGTTTGTTTACTGTTAGCAGATATAGTAAAATTATTATTCTTTGGATTGACCTTATATCCAGGCCTTTCCTAAATTAACTCACCATTTCAAAGATATTCTAGATAGCTTTGTATTTCTATATGTTAATGAAAATACATGTGATAAGAGTTTTAATTTTTGTCACTACTTGCTTTATAATTACAGAACAATTATTTTATATAGAAATATTTAATCATTTGAAAGCATCATGTATCTTTCAATAAGGATATTTCAATGTAAATATTTGTTAGATTATTTTGGTAATAAAGAGTTTCCTATTTGACTTTCATCATTATAAATATTTTAATTTTGTCCAAATAGTTATCATAATTACTTTTGGATTTATGCTCAGTATATGAGTTGAGACATACTTTTCTTTGTCTGTTTCTCTGTTCACTATGATTTAGGTTCCCCACTATCAGTGGTTTCAAGAAATTAAATGGAATTTTCAATGAACAAATAAGTTTAAATAACATTTGTTATGGTGCATTGCTATAATTGTCAAATTTTATCATTTCTTACTTCTTTCCATCTATTCCTATGGCTATAAATCATGTATGTTTAGGGGAAAATGGATGCTTGGTTCAGTACTATCTGCAATTTTGGTTGTTTGTAAAATGTCTTGGAGCATATCTCTCATAGCCTTAGGAGTCTACTGTAATATATTTTCATGTTCCATTGTCATTGGTACATCAGCCTCAGAGGTTGTGAGACCACTCATTTATATTTAAATTCAGTAAAAACAGCAATGATTATTAATCAAATAATGAATAGTTATAGTGATAAATATCTCTCAGTATTCTCCCATAGTCATAATTGAAAACAACTCAGAATTTCTCCAAATGAAATGAAAACTGTTCTCAGTAGCCAAGGTTGAATACAGACATCTGTGAAACAGGAAACCAAACTTTCACAGACAAATCTGCACATTTCTGACTTTGAACATTTAGGTGACTGGTCACCTTCATGCTGTTGATCACATTAAGCAAATCAGAATGTTCTGCACTGTAAAACTACTTGAAGTTTCACATGTGTTAGTGTCTATAGAAGTCAAATGCTGGGTAAGAGCAGGGCTCCTGAGTCAGTAATCAACAAGCACACTAGGAGATAATGTGTCTGCTACAGCAAATTTGAGATGAGACCTCCCTTTTCTCACAACCCAAGAGATGATAGGAAAATGACAGCCTTCTTCAGCAGGAATAGCTTCATTCCCAAGAGTCATCCAAAGGCTTATCTAGATTGTTGGCTTTCAAAATCATTACATAGGTACCTTGACCTCGGAGAAAACACTGAAATTGCTCACTGAATGAGAATACAGTGAATTAATTCATTAAAGATAATAATGCAACTACAATTGAGGACTTTAAGCAGGGAAATGTTTTCCGGAGCATGGTCTGCTCTGTTTTATTTCTTTTTAACGTGAAGTGTATTAGCAATGACAGATGAAGGATTGCCTGGGAGAGATGTGCCAGAGGTGTGGTGACAGTCTGGTATTCACAATGGATGCATTGGTGTACCTCAGGCATCTGTTTTATATACTGCACATTTTGAAAGCTGGTGATACAGCACTCTCCCTTACATTTGTTGGATGTTATAAGATAAATGTATTGCACCAGAAATTTGAGGTGGAACAGCCGTTTATGTACATGGAGTGCCAGAATTCCAAGTAAGGAGAATAATCAGCAAGGTTTGAATCACTTATATTAGCAGGAACAAACATGTTACAGCCCCCCTTTCTATAGACCCCTACTAGCATATACATGAATGATTTACTAGAAATGCACATAATATATTCTGCTGCTGATGGAATTGTTTTGTTTTCTTCATAAGGCAGGACTCTTGGGTTCATCTACCTATATGAGCTAAACTTTGCAAGATACTAAAACTACAAAAACAAACAAACAGAAACCAGAAGTAGATGAGTGATGGTCATTTGATTGCATGGAAGGGATAGACATTTCCTAACCAATAATCTTCAGTAATAGCATAGCTTTTAGTAGCCTGGCTCTAGTTCATTATAGCACAAGTCAAAAGGGCAGATTTACTCAAGCCTTCACTGAAAGAAAGAGACACCTCAGCTATGGATAACTACCAAATGCCTTGGAAAGAAAGAGGTGGTGAATACTTGAACATATACAGCACAGAGAGGAATTAAGGTTTCTGTCTTCTTGATCTTTTTGCAAAGTGTCATCAGCTTTAAACACTAAGTGAGCCCTCATAGAGATGAGGAAATGTTCACGACCATCTCAGAGTTACAGTGTTATACTTGCCAATAGTTATTAAGAAGCTGAAACATCCCAAGACCCAGTGGAGCAAATTATACACATAAGCAAGCATGAAGAGACTTGTTTTCATATTCATTATTTATTACACATAAACATGAATTGAATAACTCCTTGAATGATAATTAATCTAAGAATACTCTTTAGACTCCATATTATTTCTTGGATTTATTTTATTTTCAATTATTTGAATGTTAGTGTGTCTACATATGGGTATGTTCACACAAGGCAGATGCTTGTGGAAGCCAGAGTGTGTCAGATCTCCTGGAACTGGAGTTATAGCCAGTTGTGAGATACCTGATATGGGTGGTGATAGCTAAACGATTCTTTGAAAGAGCATTACACACATTCAACTCCTGACCCATCTTTCAATTCCAGTTCCTATTCCCAATATTTTCTAATTTTGAAGGAGATGAATGGGAAGGAATAGTCTACCTTGGTTAAAATGATAAACACAATATATTTACTATATGTTATTGAGGATTTAGGAAGAACTAAATACATTAATCCCAAAATAGTTTGAATTATTTTCCAATTTTATCTCCATTCATTACAGACTATAAATAAAATCTTAATGCTGATATTATCATCATTTGAGGCAAATCATTCATTATATTCCAACATAAAATGTATTGTATATTTTATTTTCAAATTTATAGTCATCTAATCTTTAAAATGAGGAACATTTTTAAATTAATATAACCCTGAATACATGTCTCCGGGATCTGAAGCTAACAACGCCAAGGCTCTCACAGCTGAGAAAACCTTCCATCTAATGCAGAATGGCCCTTTATTAAAGCAATTGTGTGTCTAATCATTAGCATACATAATTACTGATTTCAGGATATGAAAGTAACTGTTTTATTGTTGTTTGTTTTCAGTGCCACCAGTTTTCACTTACCTGGTCTCCTTGGTATTTTAACTGGCATGAATGACTAACCTGAATTCGTGAAAACATGCTATATGCTTTGAAAACAATGAGTCACATAGCTGTCAGAGGACTGCACTTTTTTGTCAAATTATGCTGCTGACTGCTGCTGATTATGAGGCTGTTATAATTTATAGCTGTTTTCAGGGGACATCACTTCATTTCCACAGATAGTAATTGTTTTGTCATTTTTTCTCTATCCACAATAGTTTTCACCTTTCTGCAGACATGACTTCCTCTGCTTCCTATGGAGTTAACCATGTGACTTTCTTAGGCAATAGGACAGTAGAAAATGTAATGTATCTAAGACTTCAAAAAACACAGGTACATTCTGTTTGGTTTTGTTGAACCATTTGTTTTGCTTTTTATAGCATTCTCATAGCAAAATGAGCCCATGACAAAGCTAATCTGCTTAAGGTATGTATGTGTCTGGAACAATTTCATGACTCATGCCAGCATTCTCAGCGATATTGGATAGAATAATCCTACTTATAACAATAGACAATGAAGTTCCAAACATGTAAATGTAAAGAATACAGTTGAGAACAAAGAGGTCTTCTTAATCTATCATCTATCTATCCATCATTTATCTATCTGTCTACCTATCGATCTATCCATCTATCCATTTTTGTATCATCTATTATCTACCTATCCATATCACAACAATTGGTAAACTGAAAAAATGTTTAGTATATTGAGCCACCAGATTCTGGTATGGCTTGTAATATTTTGGTAATAAAGATGCATTATGGAAAGAAAATAGACTAGTCATTAATCATGTTTATAGATTGATGGAAATATCTTAATTACAGTATTTTATTTTGGGAACTTTGGTGTTAATAGCTTTCTATTTTATGCTTTGTTTCTTCAAAGCTGTGGGAGCTTGTACACATAGGTTATGTTTAGTTTTTGAAACTATGGTAAAGGAATTTCATTGCAACCTTACACTAAACTGCATCATGTCTTTCCTCCTGTTTCTGCCATAGTTACACTACTTTTGCCAACAGTTACTATTTGTCTTATGCTTCACTTAGTTCAAATCTAAGAGAATAATGGAAATAGTTATTGCATGAATTTTTTGATAATTCATAAGTGAAGGAAAAAAGAATTTCACTGAACTTACACAAAAGTTATGCTCATAGACTGGGAGATGGCTCATTGGGTAGGAACTCTTGATATGTAATTAAAATGAGTTAAAATCCCCAACCATAACTTGTAAATCTGAGCATGGCTGAGTATGTCTATAACATAAACACTGTGGGGTCATAGATAAATGATCACTTTGGCTTGCTGACTCTCTGGCAGCTCCCTAAACAATCTCAAAGAAATGATGTGGAGACTGAGTGAGCAAGACATGCAGTTCTTCTTCTGATCTACACATGTACACACAGATACATGTGCACACATTGGCACATACACCACTCATTCATTCACATACATTATTAATCAGTTAATTATAAAATAAATTCACAAAAATGCTATTAATAATAACACGCCTATGCAGACATGTGAAGTTGGAGCATTGTTTGTCATAAGCAAATAATTCACATAAATTCACTAGACAAGTAGGGGCAGAATAGACGAATCTTTAGACATCTGAACTAACATTTTACTAAGAAGGAAATGGAAGCAGAGATCACTTGAAATAACTAAGTGCCACAAAGAGGGCTGAATATAAAAACAAGATAAGAATTTTATTTACTGTGTTCAGTATCAGAAAAAATTTGCAGATTATTGTTAAAAGAAAAAAATCTCTTATGGTAAGACTTGAGTTTTCATTTTTGTTTCTTGGTTTTGAGAGTAGGTGCATCCTTGAATTCCAGAGCTTCTTGGCTAAGCCTCCTGAGTGTTGAGATTACAGGTATATGCCACCACAAAACCCAGGCAAGACATAGATATTCATTATTAAAACTCTTCCTTCCATGTATTTGGGATCAATCAATAGAAACCGTTAGTAAATTATATGTCAGCCTTTCTGCTAATCATTGACAAATAAAAGAAGTTATAAAGAAAATGGATGTAATGGATACAAAAGATATAAAAAGACAAAAATAAACACTAAGATGATGTTTGACAGAAAGGAATAAGTAAGCATCAAGTTAAGAAGAACAATAAGCCTAACTTAGTTCTAGGTGAGGTAGTTTACAGAGAATAAATCAAAACCAGCCAAGTGAAAGTAACACAGGCAGTCTCCCCAACAGAGGGAAGTATCAGGCAACAAATCCTGCTAAAGAAAGTGCTTGTGTAACTCCACTGATGCACTTGCACTACTAAATCATAAAAGGAGGAGTCACTAGAGGTGAAAGCTCAGTAAGCCAAAGTCAAGCACTGGATTTGCACACTAGAGAGCCATTAAAGACCTTTGAGAGGGAGGATTACATGGCTTGATATATGTTTCAGTTAGAACAATCTAGTTGCATTGTGAGGGAAGAGGGAGAGCTATACTCTAGGAAGAAAATATATAAATCTGAATTACAGTAAGAAAGTGGGATAGAGCAAATGGTGAATAGAGAAATTATATATCAGTTAATGTTTGTTTATGGTTTTCATCCTTAAATATTGTTTCCTTCATTTCTCTCCATCTATAAAAACTTAGTGAATTAAGGTGATTGCATGGATATTTTGTTCTTATAATTATTATGGGCTTTGATCTGCTCACATGATATGTTTGTCATACACAATGGAATATTCACTTTTAGAAAATTAGCAAAATAAAACATAGTTGCCTTGTTCATCTTTATATGGAAAAATGTTGAAATAGTAATATCCATGTGCAATTTTTCTAAGTAGCAAGTGAGAGAGAATATTCCAATATCCATATGCAATGCAATTCTTCTATTGGTTATCAAAATAATAGTGTATTTATATTGTGCTAAAATTTAGCCTGGCAATAAAATAGCTTTTTATCATAGCACTTTATGGACTGTTTTAGTGCATTGAACAGCAAATGTTTGCAATAACATAACACTGACATCTCCTGCTAGTCATAGTGCCTGAAGACAACATGTGTATCTCAGATATAGAACAATCAATGCCCCATGCTGAGAACCCAGTGAGGTCCCATACATGTGTAGGCAACTCCTTGAGTATTTTTCTGCCAAAAATAAATTGGAGAGTAAGCAATTACAGGGTCATGGAGAAATGTAGATAGATGTCAAAAAGGCCATGTACTTTACTGTTATTTATAAATTTCATAACTTCAGTAGATGCTTTAAATCCACTTTTCAATATTTGCTATTTGTGCACTGATAGGAAAACTGGACAAGTCTTTTCAAGACTGAAATCACTGTTTTCTCAGTAACAGTGATTTTTTTCTCAGAAAAGGAAAATGTAAGACTGTATTTACTCTTTAAAGTATAAAATGTTTGCTTCAAGGTTGGAACCATACTCTCCTTCCTAATAAAGTTCTGCTTCTAGAATTTTGACACTACTAATCTGTGCCATGAATAGTGGTCTACCAAATTTCAAAGAGTTAATTAATGCCATTTACAGATTGCTCATTGGTCCTCAAGCTGCATATTTTCTCATAACCTCGTGAATTTCGTTTCCAAAGAAGTTTTGGTAGATCAAAGATAAGCTAGTTAGATCTTCCAGAATAACTAGTTCCTTGCTGCCTCTCTGTACACCCCAGCTGTTAGAAGGAAGACAGAAGGATCATTAGATGACATTCCTGGTGGGATTCTGGGCCAAGATCACAAAGTGTTCTTCAATGTGTTCAATGTAGTTGTAAGCCTATTTTTTCTACCATGATTTTTCTCATCTACTATATTTATTTCTGTATTCAGTTACTATCCTAGATACCCTAGATAAAATCATTTTAAATACATATCTATATAGTTTAAAGTAATGCATAAACATTAATAATTTACATAAAGTGTTTGGCAAATACCACTATATGTATACAAACTGGCCAGTTTTAAATGGAGAGGAAGAGCTCCATATGCTCTGACAAAATCTTGCTTGATTCATTTGCAGAGTTGCCACAAGGCACCAAGCCACAACTGAATTTAAAAAAAACGTATGCCAGGTTTCCATAATCTGCTAATACTCCTGGAGTTGGAAAACAGTTAAAAAAAAAAAAAAACATGTGACTGTTATTTTTTATGGGGTGGCTGCTTTGTGTCTGAATGAAGTAACATTTTATTTTATATTTTCTGGTGCATGAGGCTAATTAGCCACAGTTCACAAACCATACAATTTTATATGGCACAAATACAGCAGATACTTCATAGAAATAATTTATGAAATGCAATCCAGAATTCCCCTAGTTTGCTGTACATTTATACATTTTCTTGTATAAAATTCTCTTCTATACAGAACACATAGTAAGTTAAACATTATTATTATATAATATTATGTCTCTTAATCTGTTTATATAACAAATAATAGGTATCAGTATATCAATAGAAAAAGAACTAAAGCCTAATATAGCTTACAATACTTCTGTTTTCCTAGATTTCTTAATTTTCAATATATCAGTAGGTAGCCTATCTCAGAATTAAATATGGTGTTCAATTTTAGGAAGACATGAAGCTGTTGAAAGAAAGATATTATATGCCATGCAGGACAGTATCCCAAAGCTGTCAGTTTACCTAGATTATTTATAAGTTTTCTTAATCTAAATTTTGTTACTTAGAGAATTCTATACATGAGTATCTACATCATTTCTACTCCTCCCATGCTCTCCATACTCCCTCTCCAATCCATGACCTCTTCTTCTATAATTATTATTGTTATACTTATCTATATATTATTATAGATATACTTACATTATTATTGATATACTTATCTATAAATGCATTTTGATATTAAGCCAACTGAACCCATTTGGGGTTACTAGTATACATATTTGCTTAGGAATAGCCATTTGTGACTGGGTAACATCACATGGTTCATCCCCGGAGAAAATTGCATCTCTCTCAGGAGCCATTGATTTCCTATAACTGTCCATCTACGCAAGGGACCCTGTGAAATTTCAATCATCCACATTACCATGTCAACTGGTGCTATCATTACAAAGATCTTGTTTTGGCAACTGTATTGTTGTGACTTTATGGGAATAGCATCCCAGTCCTTTCTAGAAGACACAATCTCACAGCTGGTACCGTGGTCTTCTGTATTTTGAAATTTTTTTAACCCATGTAGCCTTAAGTATCAGAATTGGGTTGTAGATAGATAATTTTGGGCTAGTAATTCCACAATTGTCTATTTTCTGTATTTTGGCCAGTGGTGGTTCTCTGCAATAGTCTTCATATGCTGCAAAACAAATGAATTTTTGATGAGGAATTAGACCAATGTGGAATAGTTACTTAAATGATGTCACCAGAACCATGCTTCTCTTGATCCTCAGCCCCACTGTCTCCTGCTCATCAAATGAATACAACAGCTCCATCCTGTGTGGCTTACTTTTCCTTTGTAAAGAACACATCCATTTCAGTCAAGTAACATAAATATCTTAAAATGCACTACTGTCTTTGGCTTTTATTGACCTGAATGGTCTACTTCCATTTATGAAATTTAATCGCTGCTTCTAGAAGTGTGAACACTTGAGTCACATGTTATCGTTGGTACTACAAATACTGTGAGCTCCCACAGAAAGTTGGTTGTGATCTGACCCACATAAGCTGTGCAGCCTGAGGAAGGAATTGGTAACATTAGAAGAGGACTGGTGTCTAGATGGCAAATACAATGAACTGCACAATGGGAATAGCATCAGTCTGCTTCAGTATGCTGAAAGCACCAGCTGTCTGTAACAGGCAAAGAATGTGAAAGACTGAGCAGTCAACTTCCTCTGTCTTACATAATTGACCTTCATGCAGTAGCTAGCTTGAGTTCTAAAAATAAATGATCTTCCACATGCTAAATTTACTAGCTTCGATATTGTTCCTAGTCTCAGCCATCCACTGAAATCTAGTTCCCAGTTAGCCTGTCTTCACACTGCCCACCTCATTATTAATCCCAGCTTTTTACACTAGAGGAGCCACAGTTCCTCTTCAAGAGAATCTTAAGCACTCTGAGAATCAGTTTCTCAATGCTGCAAAAGCAAATGATAGCACAAATCCTCAAAAGGAAATATTTGCTCTTTAATATTGTTTGAAAAATAAATACATGTGGATTGATTGTTATTTTCTTAAGCTTTCTACTTCTTTCTTTACTTTATAATATTCCATACTCTCTGTTGTCTTCACTAAGTATTTTGTATCTTCAAAAGTATTTATGTTTTCAATATTTTCTTTCAATGTGATATCTACATTCCTCTTCGAGAATTTAGAAACCATGGAAACTTTAGAAATGCAGAGTGCTCTGTGAGTTCCACAATAGTTAAAAATGTATTTGCACAAAATAAGTCAATGCTGCTGACCTGGAAACAGATAATAACACAGAGTTAATAATACACAGAGTTAATAATGCAATGTGTGGTCTAAAACAATTGCTGAACATAAATTGCAAAAAAAAGTTTTTTTTAAGTGAGACTATTTTGGAGATATTTTAGATTCATGAAAAAAAAAACCTCAATATGAGGTACCCAACTAGTTTGCTACTAAAGATATAAAGCACTAAGCCACAAAGACATATGAATTTTTCATTTTTATTTAGGGTATTTGTAACCACAAATATTTGAGATAATGCCTGCCCATTATCTCAAAAGCAATTCCTGCCTACTGCATACAATATGATAATGTGTAGGTTTCTTTTTACCTTGTCTGTGCCATGCTTGCAAGATGTATTAGACTTTAAGCTTGGGATATTTATCAAAAATAAGACAGATTTAAAATAGTATCAGTTTTAGATATTACTTTACTCATCCTGTTTGAAGACAATGCTATAATTTGCATTTCTGCAATCACAGGAATGTCTATGGTCCAGCACATTTGATGGTGGCCATTTGATGGTGGCTCACTGATTCACACTACATGGAAGGGTCAGACTCAAGCTCTGCACTCAGCTGGCCAGTTTTTCACTCTGCTGTTTGCTATCACTTGCAAAATAAGGTCCACATTTTAAAGCAGAAAAAAAAAACATGTAGTTTTAATTTAAATCAAATTTATCAGGGGCTTGACTACTCTGGCTTTTAAAGTGTCCTTCTTTATTCTGGATTTGTTCCATTTCTGAGAAGCCCAGTCATTCTCCTCCTTGGCAGCTATTTGTCTTCTGATTTCCTGCTAACCTCGGTGGATTCTTGAAATCAAGCCTATCACTTCCCTGGTGTCCACTGCAGATGCTTCTCCTGCAAAGGAATTTACTTCAAATGGGGAAGCATTCTTTTTGTTTCAACTGCTGACGACTGTTGGGAGTTAAAAGAGGAGTTGGCAGAAATTTGTCTGTATTGTATACATCTTTTTCTCTCTTAAAGGCATGCCAATAAATATTTTTTTCTTTTTATTTAAATTTCCTGCTGTGGTGTCCTGTTCATCATCTTTGTTCTTGGGATGAACTTTTCACTACTGACATGATATACAGAGGTGTGTAAGACAGATAGATTTAAAGAAAGTCAAAAGCCAGGAATATTTTAAAGAGGACAAGGAAAGGACAGACATAAATACGTTTAAAAGTAGCCAACATTTTGACAGGCAGTATTTAACCATTAACAGAGTGAAATCAAAGGAATTAATACCTGTTTGATTAGAAGGACAAGAATAAGTGAATGTTAAACATGATTTCAAATCATCAAAAAGTGAAGGTAGAAAACATAGGTATCCTATGAGGGAATTGAAGTAATCCCCAATCATATTTCCACCCTCAGAAATGTCTTATTAGACATGAAACTGATGGTAATTTACACAAATTGGCAGCTGTATTAACTTCTTCTTTATAATTTAATCAAGTTAGCAATAGGTTAGTTGCCATTCCTCAGTTATTTTTGCCAAATTTACAAGAATTCTCATTGATAGTATTACCAAAGGAAAGGAATCCCAAAATTAGAGGGTGGGAAATAATTGGTTTAGTGTGGTATGCAGGCTGGCCTCTGTGAAAAAAATGGCTGAATACAACGTCCATGTGGATAAGATGAAATATTCTTCCATTTGTTCATGGTTGACAACAATAATTATAGGGGAATTATAATGTTGCATAAATCCTATTAATTTATAAAATAGCAAGGTGAGTAGACATGCTTAAAAGGCTGTCCACTGTATAAAGTGTCACATTTTACAGAAAATACCAAGCTCTACTTAGCACAGAAAACACACATTCCAATTATTACTTTCCTTTGCTATGTAGCAAATCTCATTTATTATCTCACAATTCTGGAGATCAAATCTGGGTTTGTTGCAGCTGGATTTTATGTTCAGAATATCACAAACACCACTCCTCTCCTTCCCCCAAATGTATCAGCCAGTTTGCATTCCCACTCAAAGCTGAAGGCCAAGGACACTAGGCTAGTAGTCAATGACAGTTGTGTGACATTGTAAGACTTTTGTCCCCAGAATCTAGAGAATGCCTATTACTTCCTATCATAGGAAACTTGAAATAATATAACATTGTTATTCTTCACAACTACCAGATGAACAATCTATTCTCAGTTTTAAGAGCTAATATGATTAGAAAGTCATCCTTCCCAAGATATAAGATAATCTCATTTTCTTACAAGTCAACTGATTAAAGGTATTTTTTCTTTTTAAATTAACATATGTTAACTGTACAAAGCAAAATGTTTCAATTACAATATTTCTTTTTAAATAATTCTTTATTTGAATTAGAAACAAGCTTATTTTACATGTCAATCCCAGGTCCCTCTCCCTCCCCTCCTCCCCTGCTCCCAATCCACCCCCTATCCCATCCCCTTTCTGCTCCACGGGGACGGTGAGGCCTTCCATGGGGGAATCTTCAAGTCTGTGATAACATTTGGAGAAGAGCCTAGACCTATCCCTATGTATCTAGGCTGAGAGAGTATCCTTCCATGTAGAGTGGGCTCCCAAAGTCCATTAGTGTATAAATACTGATCCACTACCAGAGACCCCGTAGATTAACCAGACCTCCAAACTGAAATCCTCTTTCAGGGAGTCTGGAACAAAGTCCTATGCTGGTTTCCCAACATGTAACTAAAGATTTTAAAACTTCAAAATCTCTTTAAACATGTATTATGAGATAATTTTAGAAGAGGTCTTTGTGGACACATAACATCATAAATACCTTCCACATCCTCAGCCATATGCTCACCATTATTTTCATAGATCATGCTTACATCCAAGAAGAAGTATTTAGGGTATGCATATCAGGGATTAATTCTTCTGGGACCATCTTAGAATTCTGTGTACCATATCTTATATTTAAGAAGCATAGAAATGCATGGTCAGGACAAGTGGTGGAGGCTAGAAAAATATAAAATCCTTCCACAAGTATAGAAAATAAAGGGGACAAGCAATGCTCTTAATTTACTTTACTGCTGCTGTGAGAATATTGAGAAAAGCAACTGAAGACAGAACAGGTGTACTTAAGCTCACAGCTCAAACAACAGACCATCATATTTTATAATTAAAATATAAAATAAAAGGAGCCCATAACTAATCATAAAATATGAAGATGTTTACTGTAGATATAAGGGAAGCGGGCAGAAGGGAGAACTCAAGCTATACATGGTCAGGGACTATACTGGACCATGAGAGGAGAGATAGAGATCAAGAGAGGAGCAGAGGACCAAGACATGTGGCCCTGAGGCCAAGAAACTGGAGTAACCAAAATGGCTAAATTACATAGGGATCAGGCTGGAAAGGAAAGCAGAAGCCCAGAATCCCTGAAGAAGAGGTTAAGCTTGGTGGGAAGGAAAGTCCTGGCAGGAACCACAGGAACCGAATGAGATTTGTCACAGATTTCTTTATGATCTAACACAAGATAGAGAATACACGGCAGTAAGAGTTTGAACTGCTGTAGATAGACAAAACACATTGGCTATCAAGCAACAGAGAGGATGCATATACACTGCCATGCAAGTCCATTTACCCATGCCATCAGGCCAGGATCCCCAGATTACTTCAGGAACAGTGCCACCCACAGTGTATATGGGTTTTCCTACATCAGGTAATGTAATTAAGATAATTTGCCACAAGCATGCTAGTGTCTAATCTCCAGGCTTAGTCTGTGTCCTGTCAAGTCAACAATTAGCACTGCCCATCGCATATGCCTTCCACATCATCAGCCATTTGTGCACCATAAAGCAGATATCATATCACAGTCTTTCACTTGAGTTTGCAGTCGCTTTCCCAGAGTCTGCAGCTATGAGGCAGTGGTCTTTCTTTTTAGCTCAGGTAATGCTTACATTGAAGTTCAAGTTCATCCCATTCTAGCAGATAGTTCTACTTCCAGAGAAGACAAAGTCTAATGGCATTTCTTCCTTCCTTATATTCTTATTGATATGGTTGAGATTAACTCTAGATACTCACCTGACTTTGAATGTTATTTCTGTTAGTCTTGAAGAGCCCACGACATTTTGCTATTCTTTATTGCTCAGCAACTTCATGAAATAATTTGCTGTTCAATGAAAGCAAAATGAGGGACTTTCCCCATTGTTTCGAAAAAGACTTGGAGTGGTAATTCACTCCAATGATAAGCCAATTACGCATCATAATTCAAAACAGGGTGTAGGCAAGGTATGCAAGATTACTGTAATTCTTGAGCATAATATTTCTCATAACATTATGAATGTTTTCTACAATGGTATTTAATAAAGACACACAGGGAAGGGTGGCAAGTATGAGCTGCTTTTGCTGACATAAAACAAAACTCCACATTTAAGTGGTTCTTTAATCTGGTCTTGCTTATTTAATCATACTGTGAAGAGAAAGAAAAATATTAGTGTCATATATCTGCCAAAGAGTCTAGATAGAGGAAAAATGCATAGATGGGCAAATTTTGCACTCAACTCAGGAACAAGGTGGGGTCTGCTATCCCATATCATACAAAATTTTTCTGTAATCTTACTTTAGAGTAGGCTTTAGACTGATGCAACTAAGCTTCATTAGATATCCTGCTAGCATTTACAATGGCCCTGGACTTCACAAAGACAAGATGTTGAACAGAAAATAAAATGTATTTACACACATAATAAATAAAAGAAAAGAATTCTTGAATGGCAATTGTAGATAAACTTCACTAGCTTAAAGTGAGCCTATGACCATGACTGGCTTTGGATCAGTGTGTACATGTGCTTTTTCTGTCTGTTTAGAAGACCCACAAATACACTCACAGAACAGATTCTGACTACTGTAGTATCAAGATAATGCACGAATGTGTTTTTAACCTGGACTCAGAAATAGCAGAATGACAATTATGATATACTTACTGTCAGTTTCTTTGACAACCATATGTCTATCTTGCCCTTCATTCAAAAGGTGACATAAACTAACTCCTGTGTGAGGCACAATCTCAAAGTGTCATTAGTGGAGGCACCAAAACACAGATCATGATTTCTCACTGATGAGTAGGGTAGTGCATACTTTACAGGGAACAGATATGTCACCTTCGTATCCAAATCCTACATACATAAGATAAGCTACCTGTTGAGAGCATAACAACAGTATAGGAATGCAGTAAAGTCAATGTGATGTCATAACACTCTGATTCAGAGAGAAGAAGGGAGCAATAAAGCCACTCTGATCCATGTCATCACTGATATGAATTGAAATTAGCCATGTTTATTAAATTCATTATGACTTGAAAAGCCTTTGTCATCATTGGTCTTATGGTGCTTCACAAATCCTAGTGAGAAAACTATCCCTGTGATTATGAATATATTCCAGAAGGATGAGTTGAGACTTGGGGACTTGATCAAAAGAATTGAGAGTAATTGGATTCAATGCAAATATTTCTGGTTCTAGTTCCCACGTTCCTTCTTTAAAACATATTCTTGTAGCTCTACTGTGATGTATTTAAACTTGTAACATATATAAATAAATTAGTAAATTTTCAGTTGGCCATTCAGAACATGAAACTAGAAATGCACCCAATTAACATAGAATGACATCTGCAATGAAAACCACAAGACCCTGGAAAGGAATATTAAAATGATACCAGATTATGGTATTCAAACTCCTAGTCTGTCAAAATTATGAAACTATATATACTACCAAAATTCATCTATACAAATATTTAATGCAATGGCTATCAAAATTCTGCTTTCATATGTCACTGGTATAGAAAATGATGTAAGATGTTATATGGAATCATAAAAGACCAGAAATAACCAAAGCAGTCCGAAAGGAGGAAGAACTCAGCCAGAGGTAGCACAATACCCTATTTCAAATTATATTATAGAGACAAATCATATTATAGAGACAAATGATACTAGCCTGTAGTGAGCACAAGCCTATAATTTACACATGGACCTAAACAAATGAATGTGTGTATTCAGTGTAACATTTAGAAAAGAGAAGATGAAATGGTAATAAAAAGACAAAATGTAATTGTTCACATTCATAAGGCTCTTCATTTAAGTTTCTTAATTTTGTTCTCAGGTTTTCACAAATTCTCAATCAATAGGTCTTTAAATAAGTGGTGTCTATGCATGATACTAGAAGGTGCTGCTACTTTATGGAGATCTGCGTTTTAAAATAAGGTTTTCATTGACTATTCCTGTGGAATCAAATTCTTTGTAAGGACTACTAAGCATAGTATGTCTTATTCTTTAAAGATGAACTTTAGGTATTCAAATTATAGAGCACTGCTAAAAGTATTTGGAAAACATGGTAATTTTTCTAAACAGAGAGAATACCTGGGCATACTCTTGTGTTATGCTTCATCTCCAAGAATAGCATGACAGGAATTTTAGAACACTGAAAAAACTGTAATTTTTTTACCATATGTTATAATTGTAAGTGCTAGCATTACTGTTAGTATGCTTTGTTCAGTGCTAGTATTTCAGGAAACTAGAAATAGGGGGATTCAAAATTTAATGGCTGCATGGTGATGTGACAAAAATAATGAGAAATTTAAGATTTCATCCCTTTTAAATAGTTTTAAGATACCAATAAAGTTGACCTAAAAAGAGCATAGAAAGACAACTAAGTGGAGGGAATACCGAGAAGATACAAAGCTTGAGGCAATGTCATTGTCTTATTAATTATGTGTGTTATTAAAATGTATGTGTGCTTTTGTGCATGTGTGTGCAAGAACACAGACACGTGATGTGGAGAAAGCGTGGAGGCCAAAGGACAGCTTCTTGGAATCTGTTTTCTCTTTCCAACATTCTGTGAGTTCCAGGGGTCCAAACTCAATCAGGCAGGTATATGAGCCTGCCAAACCATCTTGCTTGAGAAAAGAATAATGAGCTATGGAGCTGTACAGTATGTAGTACAGCTATAAATATGTGTATGTTCATGTTCAGGAATAGAGAAGTCTTTGCAAGAATTCTATTTTACATTCTAATATTGGAGTCTACCATGTATAATTTATGGACTCCTCCACAGGGAATGTGAACCATTTTGTTTTTTAAAAGGCATCGTGTCAAGTAGATGGGCATGTTAGCATCCTGACAAAGCTAGTCTCTGATTCCAAATTCAGGATCACACTATCGTCTAGATCTTTTATTCCACCTAAGAGCATAAAAATACAATAATATAGGCATTTTATTGCTATAACTAGTAACAATTATTACAAAAAGCAACTCAGTGTTGAGAGGAAATATAAATGATACTTATTTTGAATAAAGAGTAGCCAGAATTTTGGGGGATAGCAAATTGTTGGGAAAAAGAAAGTGAATGTATAATAGTTTTTTTTATCCTAATCTGACTGCTTTTAACACCACTTTGTAACAATGAGGATTTCTGAAACAAACTTAAAAATTCCAGATACAAAGTCACACTTGCTGTATGTTATTCAAGATAAGTCATTCATTCTTAAACTACTTAATTAAAAAATAACTTTTGGTCAAATATCAATTGATTACATATAAAGAAAACCAATACATTATATGTATTTAAATGATGTATATATAAAATTACATATCACATATAAATTTTTCTGGTCAGCTTTATTAAAATATATAGGAATATAATATCCTAACTGTCCCAGAAAAAGAAAGTACATTTGGTTGCTATCAATTGGAATTCATCTGTAGTTATGCTCCAGGGAAGAATAGTGAAACTGCTGGTTTTCCATCCTCCTTAAGTCTATATGTCTCTAAATTCTGTGTAAGTGGATACACAGTAGGGGACAGTGTTCAGTATTTAAATGACAGCCTATTCAAAACATGTCTTAGGTTTTCTTTTGGAGGAATTACATGATCCTTGAAATACATTTTTAAAGAATATTACTGTTTTTTTTATCCACACTGAGATCATTCAAACCTATTTGGATATACTTTTCATATTTGTATTAAGTAACATCAGACATATCATCATCATATTTTTTAACTTTCTAAACATATTTTATAATATATGATGCTCTTTGGAATATCTAGAATATTTTTCGTTTCAGGGGTATTCTAATAATATGTGCTATAATATAATTATACAATCTAACTGGGCCATTTTGTGTTTTTAAATGATCATGAATTTCATGTGTATTTTCTTTGCATAAAGCCCTTTAGAATTAAATGCACAATAATAAGTGAATTAACTATTAAAGGAATAAAATGGCTTTTAAATTTTGGATGGTGACATAATAATTTCAGCACCTGTCATTATAGACGACAAGTATAATTTTAAAGTGGACCTCAGTTTCCTTCCAGTAAGCAGATTTGGGCCATTAAATTTACTTTTAAGTGGAGGACACTTCCAGTAAATATCACTTAGCATTGTTTGGGTGTGGGGATGAAAGAAGCTGCGCTTAACTGCCTCCTACCTTCTTCTGTATTTACGCCAACTATTAAAGCTCCTGGAAAGTTATAGCTGCAGCAACGTCATAAATTACAAACCAAAAATTGATTAAAGTAACCAGAGCTACTGGAAATCAACTGGCCATGCAGTGTGTTGATAATAAACATATTTCACTAGTGTTACTGTTGCTTCCAAAGCGTCTAATCAAATACAAAGTCATATATAAAAAGTATACATTTTCATTTCAAAGTACTGCATTGCTGACCCAAGCACATTCCTATAAATACTATTTGAAATTCTTATTTAAAATGAAAGAGTAGATCTCTGACGTACATATTCAGAGAAACCAGCAGGTGGCGGTATGTATATGAAAGTTTTTGATAAATAATTTGCAAACTGCAGATTCCTAGCTATGACTAACAACAGGATTTGTTAAAAGCACTGATAGAGAAAATAATCACAGGCTTTGAGTGCTTTGAAACTCTTCACTATCACAGTCGTATATCTATTTAAGAAGTGTGTGTTTGTCATCTGTGAGATGCATGGTCGAGTTTCAGTCGTGTTCTGCATTTCCAGGGAGGTGAGTTACTGGCAATTTTTGCCTGACTTCTCCTTCCTGTCACTGATGACAATGGAGTTGCTTAACATAGAGGCCTTCTAGGATGAGTTTATGACTGACCACTTGTAGGCAATGAACAAATTAGACGTGCATATGAACAAGAAAGAAGAAAGATCGAAGCAGACAGACTAGGAACACAGTTCTGTTACAAAGCACTAGCTCACTACTCACGAGTCACTGAAAAAAAGTGTAAATATAATTATTTAAGTAGCTATAATGGAAACAACGTCACTTATTTGTAGGGGAAGCTGTAGCCACGCCTTCTTAGGCCACAGCTCCTCGACCGCACTGGATCCAACTTGCTCCATTTCAGCTGACACTCCGGCCAGAGGTTCGGGTACTGACTTCAATCAAGTTGAGGATTTCAAGCGAGATCTTCAATCAAGTGAATCCCATCTAACATGGACTGGATACTAACATTTTCTTTCTACAGGACCCCACATGACTATCATCGTCCCATTTCAGCAGGAAGTAACTTGGAAAATGCTACGCCCCCTTTCCCCATTGTTGTCACTTAGGATAGTGTATATACCTAGTTAGGAATAGCTTCCTATTGTTTATGACTTTAGGGTTTAGTTAAAATAGATAGTTATCTTCTTAAGTTTTAATCCTCTTTTAGACTAAAAGGGGAATTGTAGGGGAAGCTGTAGCCACGCCTTCTTAGGGGCTGGCTACAAGAGTACCTGAGGGCTTGTGAGGGCGTGGTCAGAGTGAGTAGGGGGACTGCGTTTTCGGTTTCGGTTTCTCTTTGCTTCTTGCTGTACAGACTACCACCGGCTGGCTGGTTCACTCTGTAAGTAAGGCTTTTCCCTATTAAATACCCTTATATTTCTACCTGACTCCTTATTGGTAATTTCTTACTATACTTATTAAAAAATATTATTGAACGTTACAATGAGATAAGTTTTGAATTCACTTTGAAAGTTATAAGGATGTATATGACTTATAATGCAATATATTATACACATCTCTGTGTGTGTGGGTGTGTGTCTGTTCATGCATGCACCTCTGGGTGTATGTGCCTGTGTGTGTATCTGTCTTGCCACTCTTGTCCAGGAACCCTAGGAATGGAAGTCAGGGTGGCTTATAATAGCACTCCTCCCATGGCTCCTGGTGATGACTGGAACTACCGAAGAAAAGTGGGAGCAAGAGTGCAGTGCAAGATTCCAGATAATACAAGGCTGGGTGGGACAAAAATGGGGAAAACACAGGAAGAAATTGAGGAATGAAACCATAGTTCAAGGTCTTTTCTATTTACATAGGATTCACACAAGTTTTTTCTTCTTCTCCAGGGGAAGCTATTGAGCTGATTGTTTTTTTTTTTTTTTATACCATCTATCAATTGGTCAGTCTAAAGATATGAATATCCACATATAAATGTTTATGAATAGACAATAAGAAAGGAAAAATGAAAATAGCATTAGAAATTTAATATCTTCAAATTTTGGGGGATGTTCAATGCATAAACACTTTGTGAATTCTGGATATTGCTACATTTTTAAAAAGCTTCAGGTAAATGTATTTTAAGATATATTAAACAAGAATTACAGGATGAAGGGTGTTGTGTGGTATTCCAATGCATGAACACCTTGCATAATATTTAAATCAGGTTAAATGAATGTACTCTCTCAACAATTTATCATTCATTTACCTGAGAACATTCAAAAACCTACAATTCCATCCAGATGACATCCAATCTCACTTTTCTATGGCTGAATAGTAGTCTCTGAATAGTAGTCTCTCTCTCTCTCTCTCTCTCTCTCTCTCTCTCTCTCTCTCTCTCTCTCTCTCTCTCTCTCTCTCTCTCTGTGTGTGTGTGTGTGTGTGTTATCATCAATCAATTCATCACTGATTGATGCATGTGTCATTACCATTTTTGCTCTTATGAACAGTGGTCCAATAAATAGAGCTCTGTACATATACTTCATATACTAGTTTCATTTACTAGAGTTAAATATACTGAAGTATCTCCACACTGCCTTCCATAATGCATGACTAATTTATATCTCACAGACAGTATGCAAGCGCTTCCTGCTTTCTAAGTCCTTGCCAACAGTTGTCATTTTAGCCTTGCTCATTCATCCTCAGACTTAGTAGGAATTTAACTGCAGCTGTGACTTGATGTTAAACACCTTTTCTCATACTTACTGAACATTTATTGTACACTTCCCTATTTTGAATGATTTCTTATTTTTAATGATTTTGTTTTTCATGAGTTAGGCTGTTAGAATTGAGGGTTTTTAGACACCCTAATAAATTTGTAAATTTACCCCTCGTTACCTGTAGAACTGTGCTGTGGGTTGTCTCTGTAGTAGAGGGGATGTATCATTTGCCAAACAGAAAACTAAACTTTCAGTTCTATGCTATTCTGTGTATCTGAGATTTCTATGTTCTGGGCATCTAATCCAAGAAATCTTTCCATTCTGGGGCTCTGCAGCATTTCTTCGAAGTTTTGTTAAAGTAGTTTCATGATTCCAGTATTCATGTTTAAATTTTTAATCTATTTTGACACATATTTTGTAAATTTTAGCAGATGGATATCTAATTACTTCAGTTTGCAGAGATGCAATACTCCCAGTAACAGTCACCGATAAGAATGTACTTCCTCAAAAAAATGTACTCCCTCCAGTATGTGGAGCACTTTCCCTTCTTACATACGACCAGAGTTTGTCTTTCAGCCCCTACATAGGGTAGCCCACAACTGCCTGTTTTTCTACCATTACACTAGGGGATCTATCTCTATCTTGGCCTCTTCAAGTACTAACATGCATAAGCACATACTAATAAGCAGAGTCAAGACACAAATGAAAAACTTAAATCTATGAAAATCAGTTTGAAAATGATGTACCAATATATATCAAGATGTATTCTATCTCAGGTGCACCTATGTGTGTTTTGGTATTAACAGGATATTGTTTTTGTTATTATAGCTTGATATATTGTTTCAGTTAATTACTGTAATCCCTCCTTATTTGCTGTCTTTGCTCATGTTGACCTTAGTTATCTCTTGAACTCTTATATCAGAAAATAAATCAGAATACGAACAGTAAAAAAGAAAGAAAGAAACATAGAAGTTGCTATCATTTTGTTCATTAAGGAAGGCCAGATATGAAACTTAATATAAAATATAAATCCATAGAAATCAATTCATCTAGATAACCTCCATACTGTTAGAACATGAAATGTTAAGACTGCTTAGTAACAATTTTGCCATTTCAATCATGTAATCATGTAAGATTTCTAATGAAAGCATCAGGTTTGTGTAATGTACTATGTAAAACTGTACATATATTTGTGGGAATCTACCTATGTGTGTACATACATAAACATATATAGAAAAAAAGGATTCATAGATTTATATCCAGACCCTTAGTTTATAATGAACTATACAAATGGCTCTTATGGACAAGCATGGCCCTTTTCTGTTATCTGCAATTGTAATCTTGCCTTTTCAAAACTGAGTTATTTGTATGATGAGAATAAGAAATAGTGAAGATTTTTACTGGGAGGATCATGGCTGAAAGAAAATCTGGGTGACAGCACACATTTGTAGGGTAACTATTGGGTCTACATCACCTGAGTAAATGTCAAGAGCCCATTCCTGTCTTCAAAAACTTGTATCCACCCTGATGTTATGGAAAAATAACTGTTCCAGCTCTACTTATGATGATGAGCTTCAGCAGAGAGTCTAAGACAAAGCAAATTAAATAAACTATAGGCATTAATATCAATTCACTTATTTTCTATGGCTTTAACCTGAATGCCAAATGCTCCATGAATCTGATTCATGAGGTCTGAGGATATCTCAGTCCTTCTGACTATACAGTCCTGGATCTAAATATTATTTTATAGCTTTTGTACTATCTATTTACAAATTCTAGCCAAAATACTATAGAATGCTACTCCTTTACTAATTTTGGCCAAATGAATCAAGCATTCAGTGTTTAAAGGATATGAAGAGTTTGACTTTGAATTTTTCATTAATTAATTAATTTCTGATGGATGGCCATGGGATCCTTTTGGTTTATATCTTAAGAGAAATACTGTCCTCTATTTTCAGATTTCTTGGACTTCCCACTAATTTGACATTATACACATTACTAATGTTTTTTTTTTCTTTTCTACAAATAATAATGCTGCCATAGTAAAATGTAAAATGGGAGAGCTTGATAAAACACACACACACACACACACACACACACACACACACACACATATATATATATATATATATATATATATATATGTTATGTTCTTAATCCAAGCAAAGATTATGGTTCCATCCATGAGTAAACACTGTAGCTTGGGCCTCAGGTTTCATCATTATATATCAAAGTGCAAAAGACAAAGACACAAAATTAGGAAAATTCATTCTTTTATAAATGCTTCATTATCTTAGCAGTGTTAGGGGTGAAAACAGCTTTACACTATCTCTGACAAAACCCTGAGAGATTCACTGATATACTTAGGGACCCTAATTCATGGAAATAAGGATTTGACACAGGGAATAATTTCAGGACATGTAAGAATGAAGCAACTTGAGAAATGAATAAAACATAACTAAGTGCAGGTATATACTTCTCAAGGCATGGCTTATAATGAGATGTCTTAAAGTTAGACATATATACCATCTTGATTGTTCTCAGATTTTATTCTGAATGGTTGCTAATGATCTTTTCTTATCTTTCTGTTACAAATTGTAGGATAGTACTGAGATGCCATAGATGGGATTTTACTTTTAGAAGATTAAGTCAGGAGCCCCTAAAATTGTACAGGGGGTTAGGAAAGTCTTCAGTGTTCAATAGGGTTTCTAGTGATATTTCTAGGGAAAAACATCTTATATTTTGGAAAGAAGAAAGATCTTCAGAAAATAAAATATTGAAGTTCTCCATTCTCAGAGATCAAGAAAGACCTTCAGCAAATACTGTATTGGAATTCTCTGTTCTCAGAGTTCAAGAAGCTTCAAGCCGGCTCTATAAAAATGGTACTCTTTCTTCTTATATCCCCTTAGTTTTCCACCTTTCTATCTTGCCTCAATAACCTCCTCTAAGACTTTGACTGTCTAATGTGTTCTTGAAAGTAAAGATTTCCCTATGACTTCTTTGGTGGCTGAGTTTGTTTTCTATTCAGTTTTCTTTTCTTTTTTCCCCACTGATTTTAAGTAAAACATTAATTTTTCTTAATAGGAGACTAAATAAATAGCAGAAGATCCCACACAATGAATATTGTAATTGAAAT
Organism: Cricetulus griseus; assembly: GCF_003668045.3. Lineage (NCBI taxonomy): Eukaryota > Metazoa > Chordata > Mammalia > Rodentia > Cricetidae > Cricetulus > Cricetulus griseus. The sequence goes on along the minus strand of NW_023276806.1, from coordinate 180,857,856 downwards.
CCATGTTTCTTTTGTTTCTAATTATCTGTATGGGCATAGTTTTTACATTTTACAAAGGCAGTCATTATTGCATGTGGATAGCTCTATGTGACAGCACCCAGGGAAAAAACCCTTCATAGTTCCATTCCTGTCTACTGTTAACAAAGGTGGTGTAAATTATGAGTTAAGTGAGATTATTGCTTTTACTATGGGATTCTCACCCCTGGGAGAAACACAACAGAAACAAATGTTATAAACAAGAATAAGAAGGAAAAAATTGATGCAACTGTAATTTCTTCATGACAACTCAATGATAATAAATTGCAGAAAAAATGAACAAGATTATTAATGTCATACACTCATAATAACATCATGAGGTGTTTTCTCTTCTGTTCCCATGAGATTATTTTCAAGTAAGCCTACAACTAAAATTAGTATTGAAAGGAGTGATGGTAATGTAACAGAAATTTCCATCAGTATAACTAGAATAGTAGTGTTAAAATTATTTTGTTTCCATTTTAGTCTTAATAATGAAACTACTTTGCTAATTAATTCAAAGTTCAAATATAGTCTAATTAATATATTACCTCATAATAATCCTGATTGTTACTTGACTTTTCTGTGACTTGTAAATGTTAAAAATGAAATAACTAAGGGGGCTGAAGAGATGGCACAGGTGTTAAGCACACTGACTTTTCTTCCAGAGGTCCCAGGTTAATTACCAGCACCCACAGGGCAATTCTCAACCATCTGCAATTTCAGCTCCAGGAGATCCAATGTCTCTATGTGTGTCAGGTACCCAAGTGGTGCACTGACATATGTGCAGACAAATCACTTAAACACATAAAAAGTAATTTTAAAAAATTTAAAATAGGGGACTGGCGAGACAGCTCAGTGGCTAGGGGCACAGATTGCCTTTCCAGAGAATTCAGGACTAATTCCCAGAATCTTCATTGTGGCTCAAAATTATTTGTAATTCAGGTTCAGGAGATCTGATACCCTCATATGAATTTAAATAAATAAAACATTTTTTTTATTTATTAGTTCAAGTTAGGGAACAAGCTTGTTTCACATGTAAGTCCCTTCTCCCTCTCCTTCCCCTCACTCCCATCCCTCCTCCCCCATCCCCATCCTACCCATCACCCCATCCACCCACTACTCCCCAGGCAGGGTAGATCCCTCAATGGGGGCTCTGAAAAGTCCACCAAATCTTCCTGTGATGGGCCTGGGCCCTTCCCAATGTGTCCAGGGACAGAGTGTAACCCAGACCCCTCAACATAAATAAAACATTTTTAAAAAGCCATATGGTGATGTTGCACAACTTTAATCCCTGAATTAGGGAGGCAGAGGCAGGCAGATCTCTCGGAGTTTGAGGTCAGCCTCATTGACAGAGTAAGTTCCAGGACAAACAGGGCTATACAGAGAAACCCTGACTTTAAAAACAAAAAGAAAAGAAAAAACAAGGATAGAATAATTAACATTCATTAAACTCACACCAGGAAGCTTTAATAAAATTAACATATACATAAATAAGAAGTCAGCTGGTTAATGATTCTATGTGCCACCCAAACTAACATGAAGTATCTAGACTATATGACGAGTAAAGGGAGATATAAGTCATATTTAGTAAAGTAAAATCCTACAGACATAGAGGGCAGTATCAGGAGATACTAAAAAAGCACTGGTTATCAGTCCATTGGCCTGATCAATAGCAGATAACTCCTGTGGTTAAAGCAGAGCAGATACATGGGAAAGAGATGAAATGAAGTCATGGGTAAACAGAGGACACTGATTAAAGATTCAAAGACAAATTATACAAATTGAAGAATAGAAAGCTTAAAGGAAACCAATAAATTGAAACAGTAAAAATGCTACCCCTAACTAGAGATGGCACCAGTCAAAAAGGCAGCTGGTGGCAAACTTCCAGAGGCTCTGCTAATAAGACATTAGGAGACATGAAATAAAGCAACATAGCAATAAATTCTCATTTGATAACCAGGCTGTCTTTGACTGGGAGACAATGATGAGCCCATTTTGATATGGTGTTGGAAATGAATAGTTCTATACTGTGATTAGTCATTTTAACTTAGAACTTTCTAGTAGAATATGTATGCCAATTTCAACATTTTACAAACAAAATTATGAGTTCAATGAATGGTCAAGACTGAACAAATTATATTAGAATAATATTACGCTCATATCTGAAACACTGTAATGGTATGAAGAGAAAGGCATCTAAAATGAGTGACAAAACAGGTGGAATATTCATTAAATATGTGTTTAGTGGAGAATAAAGTTATAAACATTTCTATTCGTGTATATTATAAATTTTTGGAATGCCTAAGAATTTTAGAAATAAGATGGTCAGTAAACATTCGGATAATACTAAGAAATCCAACATCTATACAAGAATCACAATAAAAGTTTTCTCTATATTGTGCACCAGTAGACAATGTAAATTGTTCAGGCATAAAAAAATGTTATTTTTCATGCAAAAGAGGTAATTTCTAAAAAATAAAGTAAAAAAAAATTATTGACATTCACTCTGCATGCTTTCTGGTTTTCTTAGAGATTGATAGATAAACTGGTAATACTAGGTTTTGTTTGTTTTGTTTTGGTCTTGTTTGTTTGGTTGATTGGTTTGGGGATTTTGATTAAGACAGGGTTTCTCTGTATAACAGCCCTGTCTGTCGTGGAACTCACTTTGTAGACCAGGCTGGCATGGAACTCACAGAGATCTGCCAATCTCAACCTCCCAAGAGCTGGGATTAAATGTGTGTGCCACCATTCCCAGCCAGTAGTAAAGTATATTTTTTCATTCATGAAGATTTTTGTTTCTTCCATAGAAAGGGCACAGAATTCTTCTGAGAAAAGAACTTTTGAGAAGAGACTATGTTTCTTTGTGAAATGATGGTAAAGGAACTAAGATCCACAACAACTGAAAGGTAGCTTGCCAGTTGTGATCACTAGTCTTAAGACTCTGTTGTGGATGCCATGAGATACATAAAAAGGAGTGTTAAACAGTTTTCTTTCACTTACATTTAACATATACTGGCAATCAGCATTTATTAGGAATGATTGGATAAATAGATAAAACGTGTATGCATTGAAAAGGGCCACAGATAAGATTGCAATAACATATCAAATATTGTTATAAAATCAACAGTTTGATCTTTCATGATTTTATGCTATTATTTTCATATATTCATGAAAATGATTGTGTGGCATGTTACATTGAATTATACAGTTTGAATTTGTGAATTTGCAAACATAAAGATGGATTTAATATTAAATCGAAGAGTTTGATCCCTATCGTGTCTGCCAAATATGCTCTGAAGTAACTGACTAGTTGGTGTCTGCACATGTTCTCCTGACATGACGAAACCTGAAGGAACAGAATACTTTAATCTTATATTTTGACTCAGATGACAAAATTGATACTACATAGTAGCACCAAATGTATTCCCCAAAACAATTTCATTATCTTAAACTGGACATGTGCAAAGTTACCTAATAAGTTTTGCACAGATTTCAAACACATACTTCAAGTTACTTAGATATAAGTAAGTGCTGCCATGTCTTCAAGTCATTTACTCCCCTACACAATTGTTTAAGTTGTAAAAATGTTTGACTTGTACACAATCATCCATAAATTCATTCTAAAATTTGATATGAATATTATTATCTTCTTTTACTAGAATACAAGTTTGATAGGCCAACTTTAATAAATTATGGATAGATTTCATGTTCCCAAAGATTAGTATTTATCTTTCTAGTTATGGAACATGTAGTAAGAACGTTAACTCTTATCAAACTGCAAGGAACAGGTATTGTGTAAGAAACACATGTATAATTACCATTACAGGATGGCAATATGCATTGTTTTTAAAAAAGAAAAGAAAACCTGGCCATAGAGCTTTGTGACTCTGAATATTACATTATTACTCATCCATTTAACCTGGATTCTTCTCAGCCTATTAACAGTGAAGTTCTGCTTGTCATACTCTCAATAAGTTCCCCTTATTTTCAACTTGAATTCTGTTGTCTTTCATTACAGATATTTCCACATGTTTTCAAAACCATAGTGCTGAATTATATCAAATGTTATTCCTGCCACTGATCATTCTGCTCAGAGTAAAGGGATGTTCTTGATTAAAAATGGAATGAGTCTAACAGTCAGTATACGACTTCAATTACCACTAATGAAATACATATTTTGCATTACTATGCATATCAACCAACTACTCCATGGATTTACTATTTATATTTTCTTTAGATTCTGTAGAATAAAAACGTATTTTAACATGAGAATTATCATCCAAATTTAAACAGATACTTTGAAAGATTTCAAAACAAAATTTAAATTAATTTAGTATGAAGTCTTAAACTTCATTTGAAATGGTTAACAATAACCATAAGAGTATATGTATAAAATATAAGTTAATGAGAATTTAAAAATGAAAAGTAAAATGGGGAAATTTTGCATCTTTTTCCTGTAATTGTATATATACTCCAATGTTATATTATATTTTTTCAATATTATACCTAGCATAATTTCAAACTGATTATAAGGTTAAGGTAACTCAGAGAACATTTTCAATAGATTGATTGAGAGTGGGTTGTAGTAATGATGCATGACACAACTTGGGCACTTTAGTGAGCATTTGCTGTGAACAAAAGCATATTCCAACATAAATTACCACAATTGATAAAAACATATAATATTAGTTCTGTGAAAAGTCTAGCTGATAAACAGTTATCTAATATTTAACATGCCCTTGATATGGATAATAAGGCTTCCTCATTAAAACACTTCAAAGTTAGGGGTGGCAGTCTGTGAATCATCTCAATTCTATGAGGGATTTTTATTGTTTCCCACATAAAAAGAGTATTATTTTAAGACTGTCAACCCCTTATAAGTATATTGTTCAGCATGTTTTCATCCTTATATCAGTCTTTATCAGATAAGAATCTTGTGTCTTTTTAGTAGACACTCTTGTTCTGTGGAAGGAAGTTGACTGCTATTTTTATATAAGATATCACAAAGAACAGTCTGAGCTTTTATCTGATCAGTTGTTGCCATTTTCCTTATATAACTTGTACTGTGCATTCTGAAACATAAGTGAGCATGTGTGCCAACTAAACAAATGAAAAATCCATGGCATGTGAGTTGATTTCAACATTAGTCATGTTCACAGTATTGTGAATTGTCCCGTGCGATCGTCTTGCCGGCAAGAACAACACAGGACACTCGGATCCTTCTGCAGTAAAGCTTTAATGCGTCTTGAGAGAGAGAGCATAAGCTTACAAAATGGAGACCCCGAGCCAAGAATCCTGTCCCCTAATAAAGGCTGGCAACCGCCGCCTGGGACGTGTCACCCTATGATTGGCTGCAGCTCATCGGACCATATGACACCACGGAATAGGCAGAGATCAAGGAATGGAAAGTTACCCAGCGCCTGCGCGCATTAACTTTACATTCGGTGCCTGCCGGATGCAGGCGCCATCTTGTAATGGAGAATGCAGGGACAGCTCCCTACAGTGAATGACAATAAGACACTAAATGTGTCTCCTATTTTCCTCTTATCTATGAAAGTTATTTCCTTACTTCTATCTTTTTTTCCTATGTACATATTACACTGATTTGTTTTTCTAAAGTTTATTTACCTAAATTGTACAAAATATGAAACACACTTCTCTACTAGTAACATTTTTATAGATCATAAGAATTAATCTTAGGGCATATTAACTGATATTTTGATACATATAAAATTACTAAATATTATTTAGGAATTATTCCTTTCCTCTTATTCATCCATCTGTATATTTCTCTTTCTTTTTTATTTAATGTTCACAAAATTATAATTTCACATGAAAATCCCTTCTCCCTCTCCCCCCTCCCCTGACCCCTCCCCTCTCTACAACCCATAGAGGGTAGGGCCCTCCACAGGGGCTCCCCAAATTCCACAACATCATCCTGGGCCAGGCCTAGGCCCTCCCCCATGTGTCCCCGCTGAGAGAGCATCCCTTCACTTCACATGGGATGGGCTGTCAAAATCCCTTCTTACACCAGGGAAAAATACAGATCCACTACCAGAGGCCCCATAGGGTGCTGAGTCTTCCTCATGACATCCACTTTCAGGGGTCTGGATTAGTCCCATGATGGCCTCCCAGACAGCAGACTGGAGGCCATGTGTTCCCCTTTTTCAGGTCAGCTGTTTCTGTGAAATTCTCCAGCCTGGTCCTGACCCCCTTGATCTTCATTTCTCCATCTCTGCAACTGGGTTCCAGAGTTCAGTTCAGTGCATAGTTGTGGGTATTGCCTCTGCTTCCATCAACCACTGGATGAGGGATCTAGGATGGCATATAGAGTAGTCCTTAGTCTCATTATAGAGGATGGGCATTTAGAGTAGCCTCTCGGCCATTGCATAGATTGTCAGTTGGTATCATCCTTGTAGATCTCTGGAAATCTCCCTAGTTCCAGATCTCTCTTCTGACCTATAATGGTTCCCTCTGTATGGTATCTCTCATCTTGCTTTCCTCCATTCTTCCCCCAACTCAACATTTTTGCTCCTCGATTTCCTCCTCTCTCCTCATCTTCTCCTCCTCACATTCTGCCAGCTCCTTCTCCCTTACCCTCATGGCTTCACTGCAGAATTCTACCAGAAATTCTAACAAGAGTTAATACCATACCAATACTCCTCAAATTGTTCCACACAAGAGAAGAAGGAGGGACATTGCCAAACTCATTTTACGAGGCCACAATTACTTTGATACCCAAGCCACACAAAGATACAACTAAAAAAGAGAACTACAGACCAATATCCCTCATGAACATCGATGCAAAAATACTGAACAAAATATTGGCGAATCAAATCCAAGAACACATCAGCAAAATCATCCACCATGATCAAGTAGGCTTCATCCAAAAGATGCAAGGATGGTTCAACATATGAACTTCTGTCAATGTAATCCACAATATAAACAAACTGAAAAAGAAAAACCACATGATCATCTCACTAGATGCTGAAAAAAGCCTTTGACAAAATCCAGAATCCCTACATGATAAAGATCTTGGAGAGAACAGGAAAAACAGGAACACATCTAAATATGATAAAAGCAATATATAGAAAACCAACAGCCAACATCAAACTAAATGGAGACAAACTCGAAGCTATTCATCTAAAATCAGGAACAAGCCAAAGCTGTCCACTCTCTCCATATCTCTTCAATATTGTACTTGAAGTCCTAGCTAGAGCAATAAGACAACAAAAGGAGATCAACGTGATACATATTGGAAAGGAAGAAGTCGAATTTTCACTATTTGCAGATGATAAGATAGTCTACATAAGTGACCTGAAACACTCTACCAGGAAACTCCTACAGTTGATAAATACCTTCAGCAAAGGGGAATGATACAAGATGAACTCAAAAAAATCTGTAGCCCTACTATATATGGAAGATAAATGTGCTGAGAAAGAAATCAGAGAAAGATCACCCTTTACAATTGCCACAACAAAATAAAATACCTCTGGGTAAAACTAACCAAACAAGTGAAAGACCTGTATCATAAGAATTTTGAGTCTTTAAATTAAGAAATGAAAGAAGACACTGTAAAATGGAAGGTTCTCCCATGTTCTTGGATAGGTAGGATCAACATAGTAAAAATGGCAATCTTGCCAAAAGCAATCTATGGATTCAACAAAATCCCCATCAAATTCCCAACACAGTGCTTCACAGGCCTTGAAAGAACAATACTCAAATTTTTATGGAAAAACAATAAACCCATGATAGCCAAAACAACCCTGTACAATAAAGGAACCTCTGGAGGCATCACTTTATTTCAAGCTCTATTATAGAGCAAAGTCCTGAAAACAGCTTGGTATTGGCACCAACATAGACAGATATACCAATGGAATTGAATTGAAAATCCTGATATTAACCCACTCACCTATGAACACCTGATTTTTAACAAAGATGCTAAATCTAAACAATGGAAAAAAGAAAGCATCTTCAACAAATGGTGCTGGCACAACTGGACTAGAACATTCGGAGGACTGCAAACAGATCCATATCTGTCACCATGCACAAAACTTAAGTCCAAATAGATCAAAGGTCTCAACATAAATCCTTCCCCACTGAACATTCTAGAAGAGAAATGGGAGATACCCTTGAAAGTATTGGTGCAGGAGACTGCTTCCTGAACATAACACCAGTAGCACAAACATTGAGATCTGCAATTAATAAATGGGACCTCCTGAAACTGAGAAGCTTCTGTAAGGCAAAGGACACAGTCAGTAAGACAAAACGACAGCACACAAGTGGGAAAAGATCTTCACCAACCCCACATCTGACAGAGAGCTGATCACCAAAATATAAAATGAACTCAAGAAGGTAGCCACTGAAACACCAAACAATGAAATTTAAAAGTGGGGTGCAGAGCTAGAGAATTCTCAACAGAGGAATCTGAAATGGCTGAAAGACATTTAAGAAAGTGCTCAAAATGCATGAGAAAAATGCAACTCAAAACAACTCTGAGATACCACCTCACACCTGTCAGAATGGCTAAAATCAAAAACACCAATGACAATCTATGCTGGAGAGGATGTGGAGAAAAAGGAACACTCCTCCATTGCTGGTGGGAGTGTGACCTCATAAGACCGCTTTGGAAATCAATATGGCAGTTGCTCAGAAAAATTGGAATCAGTCTACCTCAAGATCCAGCAATTCCTCTGTTGGGCATATACCCAAATAATGCACTTCATACAACCAGGACATATGTTCAACCATGTTTATAGCAGCATTGTTCCTAATATCCATAACCTAGGAGCAACCTAGATGCCCCTCAACTGAAGAATGGATAGAGAAAATGTGGTACCTTTACACAATGGAGTACTACTCAGCAGAAAAAAGCAATGAAATCTTGAAATTCACAGGCAAATGGATGGAACTAGAAGAAACCATCCTGAGTGAGGTAACCCAGTCACAAAAAGACAAATATGGTATGTACTCACTCATATATGAATTTTAGACATAGAACAAAGGATTACCAGCCTACAATCCTCTTCACCAATGGAACTAGCAAACAAGAAGGACTCTTTATTTCATTTTTAAGACAAGTTCAGACTATGTATCTACAACTAGCCCTGAACTTGTAATCCTTCTGCCTCAGCCATTTCTGAGAAATGGGTTTATAAGCAATTCTCTCCATATTCATTTCTTGCATTTAAATGTGCCACCTAAAATGAATTTAACTGCTCCAGGAAGGTTTTCACCACTGGAACAGATTTGTTATAAAAAATATGAAAGATTGGCAAGCTGCTGAAAGGAGCCTTCAGTTTGAGTCCTTCGAATGCTGGTTAACTGTAACAAAGGCAAGAATTAGCAAGACATCTGAATCTTGAGTACTTTCAGTATCATAATTTAAAAGAATTAGTATCTAATTGAGGAAATATTTTCAATGATCTGTATCAATTAAGATCCAATAAGAGTTCCCCTGAAGGACCTCATTCAGAGTACTTGATGCTGTATCAATTCACATGAAAGAGACATTTGTGATGCTTCCAATGTGTTGTGTATTTCTGTAATTATTCTTACCTGATGAAAAAATATATGAAAATCACTATTCTAATAGTACATGTAGGAAAAAGCTGAATTTCTTGTAGTATTTGGTATTTAGGAAGATATTTTATATGGAAGAGGTTAATTGATTGTTTTATCAAAATAAGCAAAGAACACTCGAGGTACATTCACCCAACGACATACCTACTAGTTATTTTAAGGAATGTGTCTGAGGAAGATCCTTTGCTGGCTTGTGATCAACTTTCATGGCAAAGGAGGCACTTAATCATTTTAAAGTATACAGCATGGCTTCTGTTTAGAATTGCTTATCCTAATTCAATACCATGTACTATGGGTTTCACTATTCAGAAATTACTCATGAATATTCTGCTGAGAACATAAAGCATAGAAGGAAGATGAATCAGCTTGCAGTTTAGATTTCAGCAGTGCCTCACATCTTAATTTGTATGTTGCAACAAATAAGCACTGGTGAGAGCAAGACAGCTTAAATCGAAACACTACCCTTATACTGGAGTGAGTAGGAACATCAAAGTGAAATGTATCCATTCTAATTCCCAGGACATAGGAATGATACTCTTTTTATAAACTATGAAATTAGTTGGCTATACTGAGATATGACCAAAATGGATGGTAAGAAAGAGTGCTAAACTAAGTGGCAAATATCCTTAGAAGACAATGCAAAGGGATAATTGGGACAAAGAAAAGAACTCAAGATAAAGACAGAGGAAGAGGCTTAGCCATTTTCCTAACTAGCTCTCATAACTTAAATTAACCCATTTATATTACTCTAAGTTCTGTCACATGGTGTTACCTAACTTCTGTCTTGCACCTCTATTTCCTCTCCATATTTAGCTGGTGACTCTGCCTTCTTCTTCACAAAGTTCTCTCTCTGCCAGAAAGTCTTGCCTATACCTCCTGCCTAACTACTGGCTGTTCATATTTTTTTAATAAAACAATCACAAGCAATATATTTTCACACTGTGTACAAATATCCCACAACATTTCCCCATTTTGTCTAAATAAAATGAAATGTATTAACTCTAACATAGCAAATATATACAGTAAGAATAATTGTCAGGCAAGAGTTACATTCACAATATCCAGTCAATATATATTTGGCAAATCAAATTCAGAGGAAGCACTGAATTATCAATTCTATCTTATGAGTCAAACTTTTATATCTGAACTGTTTTTCATCATAACTTGTATTACCATCATAAAACATATTTTTTAGACCTTAAAACATCTTCTTAGATAAACAATTTAAGCTTTTATGTTTCTCAACCTTATAAACTTATGTCTCTTATTAAGTTTCTTTTTTTGAATTGGATAACAAGGAAAACTGTAAAACTTAACAAACTAGTCTTTAACCCCATCGAAGACCTGATAAGAATATAACACTACCTGAGTAAATAGGAAGTATAGCACAAACAACTTTTAAAACTATAGAAGTGACAGAGAAAGCTGGCTGCCTGGAAAGTAACCCAAGTTTCATCTGCAACATTGGAGCATCCATCTTCAGCCTGCAAGCCTAGAGTATCTGACATACTTTGCTGTAAATCAGGAATTTTTAAAGGACTCTCCTACTTTGCCTTGGCAAAGTTCAGCAATTGCCTTCTTTTGCATTATGCCTATCCAGTTTGGATAGCATAGTGTCAGCAGTCAAGGCAATGGCAAGTTTTTGCCCAGGGATTAACTTTTACCACATTAAGTTGTAAGATGCCCATCATCTTCTCTAAAGTAGATTGGTGCTACCCAAAACAGACCTGTATCACTGTCATGAAAATCCTTATGTAATTAAAACATTTAAATGCCATATTCTATATGTCTTTGAAGTATTTGAAGACCGTCTATTTAAAATACATCTGTTTGACTTTGAAAACATACCTAACATGGCTATAATTTTGGTTGTTATAGATAACTAACTACTAACCTGTCTTTATTATTCTAAATATTTTTCAAGGACTAAAACTTTACATTATATTCTTAAATGAGATGTATAGGTACAATACCTTAAACAAGAGTAGAAACATATATAGATTATAACAAAAATAACCTTAAATTTCCATCAAAAACTGTACCAATATAAAATATTTGAAAGTAGTGGTTGTCCAAAAGTAGACTCAAAAGTCCACCCTTTTATCCATCACTTTTTCCCTTCACAAATAAATCCCTGAATCTAATCTTTGTTCAGCTTTTTTTTTTCCTGATTGTGACCCATAACAACTTGTAATAACCCACCCTAAGTGATGGCAAGACATCTATAACCCACCAAATGTCCAACACCCACCTATCCTAACTCTTGAGACTGTGGCTGTTGTGTTCTCTAGACTGCTTCCTGTTGTGTGGGGGCAATGATATGCTTAAAAAAACCTGATAAAATTGGAATAATGGTGAAGTCTTGGGAGAGCTGGCTGTATTATTTTTTGTTTAGTTTCTATGGGATGGGACAGTTTATAGCTCATCTGAAGTCTTGTCTGGATAGACTCACCTAGCAGCTCTGAAGTTGGTCTAGGTTCATAATTTTGAGGAAACTACAACAGGAGCATTTTGAGAGGCTGGATACCTTGGCTACTTGTCTTTAGTGGGTTCTGGTCCTTTTTTTCTGAAAAAAAAAAACACAAACTTATAAGCCAACATATGTACCTATATTAACACAAGCATGGAATGTGCAGTGTGACCAAGTCAATTAAAATGATAATTTTGTTTTATGTTTGACCAGGTAATAGGTGTATATGTTATCTTTATAATTTTTTGAACTGTATAACCAAACATCTATCCATGCCATATAAAAGGATGTCATGCAATGATCAGGCATGAGGACTCTGTAGCCAACAAGATTTATATTGTCTCATCCAGTCTCAGAACTGTTCCCATAGTAGAGGAATCAGCATGTATGTCACCCTCCCTGTAGTCTTTCTTATTTTGTTTTATGTTGGTAGCCAAGATTTTCAGGTATCCTCCAATCAAATCTGATCTTCATTAATTTTAAAGAGTTTTTATTTCCTGTGGAAACCTTTCCCCAAACACAACATATTTTCTGACTTCCATTTGAAAATTAAAAAAAAAACTTAGTAAAATATATGGGTTCATTTTATTTAGCAGTTTTCATAATTCAGTATCTCTCAGTAGCTATTGTCTTTTTTATATTAGCATTTAAAATTCAAAGTCAACAAACTCAATACAAGATCCATACACTCTGTGTATTTCACATCTTTACATTTCTTATGTTTACTATTTCTTTAAAGACTATTATTTTAAAACTATTTTTCCATGATTGCCTGTATCCATTTTTTACTGTATCTGTTTACAGCTTTTCTGGTCTGGACTGTTTTACTGCAGGCATGGCAGCATTCCCTGACCTCAAGGCAAACATTAAATGGCCATGCCAGCCACTGCATGGCTCTGCTGGCTGGTTCCATCCCTCTTCTAGGTGCTGTTAGAACCTAGCCTCATGATGGAGCATTTAATTTCCCAAATCTAGGAAGCAGCTAGCCCACAACAGGGCAGACAATTTTACCTTGCACAGTGTCTGCTCAAGTGCTCTGTTACACACTGAGGCCTCTAAAAATGTCACACCTCTGTATGCCTATCCTACCCGAGAGACTGCTTTCTCAAGTCTTCATACTGGGAGCCATATATAGTCAGATTTTCCTTTATGCCACCATCTCACAAAAATTATCAGAGACTTGTTAATTATGAAAGTTTGACTTTAGTTTATGTTTTTTTCTAACTAGCTCTTGTAACTTAAATTAACTCATTTATGTTAATCTACATGTATCACATGGAGTTGTCTCTATTTCATCTTATACCTTCCATTTCCTCCCCATGTCTGGTTGGGGACTATACCTTTTTCCTCCCAGAGTTCTCTATCTGTCTGGAAGTCCTGCCTATACCTCCTCCCTAGCTATTGACCTTGAATGCTCAGGTTTTTATTACACCAATCACAGGTAATACATTTTCACAGTGTAAAGATATTTTACAACAGAGTTAAGTGTGGCAAGTTAACTGATTGAATTGCATGTCATGATTCTCAATTTGTCAACTGTATCACCTGTACCCAAGTCTCAAAGACTAAGGGATAAGAGTTACTAAGTTTGAAAATAACTCTTTTGAAGAGAACAAGTATGTACCTTGTTAACTGTGATGATGAATTGGAACACAAACAATCTTTAACTGAATACACATTTGGAAGTACTTTTATTCCATTTATCATTTTCAGGTGTATCTGTGTGAGTGTCCTCATGCTGTGTGTGTGTGTGTGTGTGTGTGTGTGTGTGTGTGTGTGTGTGTTGGGACTGATCCAGAAGATTACTTTCAAAAATCAGTGTTCTCCTTCTATAATCTGGGTCTCTGGGATCAAACAGATCAGGTGGAATGTGCCTTTACCCTTTGAGCCATCAACCTAGGAATACCGAGCATTCATTTTTCTTTTATGGGAATATTAGTCAAAATGAACAATTACAACAAAAAAGAAAAAATACACAGCAGAACAACTAAACACTCCTGGGGAAAGTTAACTGATTCACTCTTGTTACACTCAAGTTTTAATTGTCCATGTCAAACTATTAATGACAGCAACTTGTTACATGAGGGGGAGCCAGGCCTTTGAGCAGTGCATTAGTTTCAGACCACAGTATTTTAGGGAAGAGGATAATGCAGGCTCTGCAAGCCAAGGTCAGATCCATAGCACTGAGCTCTTGCCAGGAAGGAGAGCTACTGCCAGGGGAAAGTTTGAAGTGCGGTTTAGCCACACTAAGGAAATACCACAGAAATGAGATGTCTTGGAACTGAGAAATAAATTAAAGATTTTCATAGAAAATTTGCAGGAAACTTCCCTTGAAGTGGTCCATGGGTTAAAAGATACAAATATTTTAGCCTTGCTATAACTGCCTTTGGACCTGTCAGTCTTCCACAGGCAGAAGTACCAAAGCACATTAGACAAGGCTTCTGAGCCCTTAATAGAAGGGAGGTAGGGTCTGGTGGGGTGGGATGGGGTGGGGAGGGGAGGGTAGCAGCTGCTTTCTTTTGCTGTCACATACATGAAACTCTGTGGTATGGGATCCTGTGCCTGTAGCCAAAGATTGGGGAAGGATACAATTAAAGATTGCTTGAACTTTCATTCAATTGTGCAGTTATGTTTATTCTCTGAAAATTCCTCTTTATTTTTGTGATATATTTTATACTACAGACTTTTTCCCCTTATACACTTTTTCAAGCAAAAATGAAAACAACTAGGAAATATTGGTAAAAACTCAAATGCATGGAAAAGTGGTGGGAAGCCAAGGGGTCAGGAACAGAGAACTGGCTAATCACATTGATTCTACATAAGGGAAACAGAGAGTGAAAAGGAAGTGGAACTGTGTTATAAACACCAAGGCCTGCCCTGGTAACTACTTTCCTCTAACAGATTTCCACATTAGTAAGGCACCACAGACTTCCCAAAGAGCACCACCAACTGGAGACCAAGTTCAAACACAGGAGCCTATGAATGGACATTACTTGTTTGAACTACAACATTCTACTCCTGGTCCTCATAGGAGTGGAATGTTGCATATGAATATAAAATGAGTTCTATCTAACTTCAAAAATTTCCATAGTCTTTCAGTTCTAACAAAGGTCCAAAATCTTCTGTGATTCAAAGCAATTCCTTACCCTGTAAAATCAAAACAAGTTACATCACTTCCCACATACATTGGTACAAAGTATATATTCCCATTACAAAAGGAGACATAGGAGAACAGAAAGGGAAGAAAGACCATGCAAAAGCAAGAATGAGACGCAGAAGACCCAACACAAAATCCTGCAGTTCCATATCTCCAGTATCCAGCATCTAGTGTTAATGATGAAGTTGGCTCAACTCCAAAACTTTGAACCATCCTATACCTCCTGATCTGCCACTAACACCACTTGTAGCCTCTCTTTTCACACAGCTCTCCCTGGCTGACACACTGAGCCTGCTGTTGTTTGTCCTTGGCAGCTCACTGAAACACAGAGTCTAACTCCACTTATCCCTCAGTAAAGCATTTTTCATGTCTCGAAAACCAGTACAATATGGATGACACATTTTGGTTACCATCTACAGATGGAGCCTGGCTCCCTGGGATCAAAGTTATAGATTCCCATCAGATATCTGAGCTTATTTTTCCCCTTTCAAATGAATTTGTATTTTCATACTTTTGGGATCATTGAAGGGTAGGGTCTTGTCTTTGGCACACCTTTATTATCGTCTCAGGACTAATTCAAATGTTTCCTTTTTAATGGCTCTAATATCTCTAACAACTATAATTATCTGTCATCTTCACTAGTTTTCACAGTGTTAAGCTTACTCAAATTTTTCCCCCCAAAACCCACATTTTCCACATTTTGCAAATTTCTTTTTTCCTCTACATTTTGCTCTCATTTACACTTGAATTAAATTAGTGAGCAATAATCATGGCACAGCTTCAATGTTGTCCTTGAGATAACTCCATTTTTATATATATGGCCATTATTTTGAATCAGCTATTTGGAGTCTTTAAGTCATAGGAATAAGACAACCAGACTCTATATTGAGCATACAACCCAAATGGCCTGTGTCCAATCCCTACTGAGTCTTGTTACCCTGAACCTCATGAGCCAAGAATCCACAGACCACATTTTTCTCTGTCTTCCAACCTCTCACCAGAATAGCCCACAAAAGCTTTTTTAGCTCAAAGTTTTAAATTTCTGCCTTCCTCCAACAAACTATTTCCAAAGATCTCAGAATCATAGTCTCCAGTTTATAACATCAGCAGCACCACTTTTGGGTACCAATGCCTGTATTAGTTACCTTCTCTTTGCTGTGACAAAATACAATGGTAAAAAAAGAATTAAAAGGAAAGAGTTCATTTTGCCTTATAAATATGGAAGGATCGAGTCCATTGTGACAGGGAGGGACATGGAAGCAAAAAAGAAGTCATAGTGGCAAGAGTAGGAAGTTGTCTGTTCACTTTGTATCTGCACTCAGGAAGCAGAAAGTGAACAGGAAGTGATAAATAGAAGCCAGGATTAAAAAAATAAAACCTCAGTCTTCCCTCAATGAATCACTTCCTCTAGCAAGACTCCATTGCCAAGAGGTTCAACAGTCTTCCCAATGAGAAGTATCAGCTGAGGACCAAGTGTTCAAACACATGAGTCTGTGAAAGATATTTCATATTTAAATATCAGTACTTACTATAAACACATATAGTGAAGGGTATGGAAAGTTAATTGGCTGTTCTAAAAAGAGCAGATTATATAATCCAAACTTGTTTTTGTAGAAAAGATTAATTCAATTGCCAAACCTCTTGAAAGTCACTTCATGATAATGATAATCTTGTATTATTCTGAACTATTATAAATATCTAGTGGGTACGCTGCTTTTATTTGCTTTTAGTTACCATGCAAAAAGGGTGTGTTTTGTTATGGCATTTTTATATTGTATACCATTGTTCTTTGCTTATATTTACCCACAATACCCCCTTGTTAACTTGTTAATACATAGCACTATGTATGGAAAGTGTAAGGATTCAGGAATTATGTTGGCCTGCCCCTGTCACATGGAAGAATTTACTGGAGCAGTATTCTGGTCAGCTCAGGGATGCATATTTGCATAGTCTACACACAGGTGCAGAGGAACCCTTTTAAAGAAAGAGCCTGGCCCACTTAAAGTCTCTTCCCTGCTCTCTTTGCCACTGTCTTTGCCCACTCTCTTTTCCTGCTATCTCTCTGGGGCAGACAGGAATTTTCTTGCCTCCCTCTTCTCCTCTGTCCTCTCTCTGTGTCTCTTTAATTCTTTACCTCTTTTCTCTTTATTCCTCCTCCCCTTTCCTTTCTAATAAAACTTCTCAATTAATTATTGTCTGCCTCATTTGTTTGTCCTTCTGCCTTGGTCACCCTTACCTTCCAAGAAATCATTCAAGGTTCCCCACACACTTTATCATAATAGAAAGATGTAAGTTTAACCAAGAATAGAACTCCCAAATAAAGAATTGTTTCACTAACAGAATATCATTACTTTGCTGAACTCACAGATCTTTTTGTAACCACAGGTAGATGCCTAAGATACATAATAATCAGAGTGGGGTAAATAATGTCTCTGTCTAACCTAGTACCTTCCTTTTCTGTCACTCAATGAGTGCTACCTTGTCCCTTCTCTTAGTAAATTTTGCATTGTATGCACATGGAATGATATTTTATGCAGACATACTGTTGAATTACAATATCTAGAATAAATTATGAAAACAATAAAAATAGCTGACCTTATTCTAAAAATGACTCGACTATGTGGATGTGATCAAAATAATCGTGTCTATTTGAGGCAGCTTAATACAAGATTTAACACAAAGTTGCTGATTGTAAACTAATGAACAATAGTTAGCTACATTTCTAATATATGAATAAGACCCAATGACATACTCAACAAAAAACAAATGTTTAAGAACAGAAGGAATATTTTCAGTAGGTGTGCAAGCAGGAAATATGTCAGTATATATGCTTTCCAGATAGGACCAGACGAGAAATATGGTGGCGTATTGGGGTTGCCTTTTTTAAGCTTCAGCAAGATTTGACTTGGCATCATTTTTCGGGGAATCCTGGAATGGCCATGGACAGAGTGCATCCTTCTGGCCAGTATTTAATTAAAGCTTGCTTCAAATTTGGCTCAAAATTGCGATAGTGGTATTATTCTCAATTGGTGTAATTAATACAATGAGTGAATTGTAAAAGATTAGCCAGTTTATGAACAAGTCTCTGGGTCTTCAGCATACCAAATGCACATCTTGGGAATTGCCAGCCTCCACAAGCAGAGAGCCAATTCTGATTATAAGCGAGTAAATGAACAAAAGTTTCTTTCTGGTTCACTTTAATTACAAATATGGTGTAATTTCTCATGTCATTTAAAGCTTTATTTTTTAAATAATGTTTCCTTAAAATTTTATTGAAATGGATTCTTTGCTCAGACTCTGCATCTCGACCCCAATTTCCCTCCGTACACTCCTCCAGGTTCCTCCCGCTACTACCACTCCTCTGCCATTTCCTCTTCCGAAAAGAGCGGGCCTCCAAGAAATGACAGCCAAACAAAACAAAGAAAGATATAAGACAAAGCAGGAGCTATCATATGGAGGCCAGACAAGGCAACCCAATAGGAGGAAAAGAGTCCAAAGAGCAGCCAAAAGAGTCAGAGATCCACCCAATCCCACTGTTAGAAGTCCCACCAAAACACCAAGCTAACAACCATAACATATAAGCAGAGGGTCTGGTATTGACCCAGGCAGTTGCCATACTTGATGCTTCAGTCTCTGTGAGCCCATATGAATCGTGCTTAGTTAATTCACTTGTTCATGTTCTCCTGGTGTCCTCTGTCTCATCTGACTTGCACAATATTTTCCCCGTTTCCCAGAATTCCAATAGGATGGACCAAACGGAGACCTCCAATTAGATTCTTTCCCCATAATGTCTGGCTCTGGGTTTCTATACCTGCTTCTATCTATTCCCAGAGGAAGCTTCTCTGATGATGACAGGACAAGGCACAATGCTATGGAATAATCATTTTGTACATTGTGAAGATATTTTGCTCCCATTGGTTAATGAAATGCTAACTAGCCAATAGTGGTGGAAAATGGTTATGGAGGAGAAACAGACTGTGAGGAGAACATGGGGAAGAGGGAAGGCAGATTCACCAGGGAGACAAAAGGAAGCAAGAATTGAACATGCAATGCTGAAAAACAGGTACTGCCACGTCGTAGAGATGAGGTAAGAAATGTGGTTAATTTAATTTGAAGGTAGTAACAAGACTTAGCTACCAGATGAGCATTTATAATTGCTAGTAAGTCTCTGTGTGGTTATTTATGGAGCCAGTGGTATGGAAGAAAAACTCCACCCTCATCACAGATCTGTGAATATAACAGAATAATAGTAGAAATCATTTCACTGATATTTTCGGTTAGTGTTTGGTTCTACCCTAGGTTTCTCTCTGTGCTAGCCAGTCTCCTGGTTTATAGCTCTCTAGGCAGGAAAGAGATTATGCCTCAAGATATTGGTCCATCAATAATACAAGTTTTGTGCCACCATTGTCCCACCATACCTTGCAGGCTGGATAGATTGTTGGTGAAAGGCTTTATGCCTGGATTGGTATCTACATTTCTCTTTTGGTAGCCTACAGTGTACCTTCCCTCACCAAAAAGACTAGAATGTAGGGGTATTTGTTTCACGAAGTCATAAACTCAACATCTCTATATTTTTAAAAGCTTGTTTTTAACTTATTTTAAATGTTCACATGTGTATGTGTAGATGTTTGTGGTGTGTGAGCAAGTTTCCACGGAGGCCAGAGAAGGCATTGGATCCTCTAGTTCTAGAATTATAGGTGATATGAGACATCCAATATGGGTGCTAGAAATGAAACTTGGGTTGTTAGGAAGAGAAGCAAGAGCTCTTACCCACTGAACTATTTCTACAGACTCTCTTCTTTATTTTAATCTTTGAAAAGTTAATTTAAATATGCAACTAGTTATAGTGCATTAAGAATATTTTCTAGTTTATGTAATATATTTCACAGCAACTCCTAGATTTAAGATATTAACATTCTTTGATGATAATATTTGTTTATAAGCTGACTAATCTTTTACAATTTGCTAGTTGTTCAACATTTCATATGTACATATAAATATACTTAACCCAAAGCCCAAGTTATGTCTATGTACAAATATGGTGATACGATAAGTCTTTATGCCAAGTATCCTGAGCCCTGCTCCCAAATGGATGCTTTCTGCCAGGTACCCAAGTTTCACCCGCTGCCACGTTAAGCTTCTAAGTAACACACAGAGACTTATATTAAGTACAAATGCTGCTTGACCAATGACTAGGATTTCTCATCTGCTAGCTCAGTCTTAATTATCAAACATAATCATAAGATTTATCTTATGGTGGATACAGTCCTTGCATCCTGTCTTCCTGGAGGTTACATGGTGACTCCAGAGAGGAGGCGGAAGAGCAAGGGTAAGAAAAAAGGTATGACTTACTGTTTGTCCCTGCTTATATATGAGACTGTCTGTTATGTCACTTACTGCCTGGATCACAACACTTCTTTACTACATTTCCCAGAATGCTCCTTGACTCCTAGTCCTGCCTAAATTGCTTTTCTATTGGCCGGCAGTACTTTATTTATCAACCAATAAGACAAACATATACACAGAAAGACATCCCCATCAATTTTCTTTTCATTAGTATTAGAAAGCAATCATAACCTTTGACATTGGTTAAAGGTAAATATATCACTTACCATATGTAGAATAAAATACTTATATATCCTGTCTCTGTTATGTTAAGTAATTACCACCAAGTTATTATAAACAATTGGCATTCATACTATGTTCAAACACTAACTCTAATAATTTTGTTACTTTTTTATATCTGTAGTTATTTTTATCAAACTTTATAGGTATTCAGTTGTCAGGCATGATGTTCTTTCTGGTGGTTCTTTAGACGTACTTCAAGTTAAAAAGATTCCTCATGAGTACCTTTTGTTAAAGTTTCAGTCTTCTGACTGAATATCCAACATGGTCAGTCCTCCTTACTTCCCAGGTCCTACAGATAGCACATGATTTTGCACAACTGATAGTTTAATTGCTCTGACATATAGGTTTCACTGACTGTCTATTTTGTCTACTAATAATGGTTTTCTCTTAAGCAGTTCAGGCAAACAAAATCTGAACTAAGAGGTCACAAACAAGTTACCTTCAGCTTGTTTGTGTTCCAAGCTGTGCTATCAATAAATTCCTCATGTCTTCTGTACTTTTAAAGGTTTATTTTTAATATTTTAAATTATGTGTATTAGGAGTACTCTACAGAATGTGTATCAGAAGGTGTAGAAATGCCTGCCTACAAAGGCCAGAGGTGTAGGATCCCCTGAATCTGGAGTTACAGGCAACTGTGATACTTCCAACCTGTTCAGATGACACAGCTCTGCCTCTCTGCAAGAACAGCAGATACTCTTAACTCCTGAGCCACTTCCCCAGATGTCTTTTGTAGTTTCTTTTTGTTTTGTTTTTTTTTTTTGCAGATTTTTTTATTTGAATTAGAAACAAGATTGTTTTACATGAGAATCCCAGTTCCCTCTCTTCCCTTCCTCCCTTACCACCTCCCCCAAGTAAAGCCATACCTATCACATATCCTTTCTGCTCCCCCTGGATGATGAGGCCTTCCATAGGGTGTCATCAGAGTCTATAGTATCCTTTGAGGTAGGTCCTAGACCCAGCCCCATGTGTCTTGGCTCAGGAAGTATTCCTCAATCAGTCATTTTGCCTCATAGTGTATCAATTATGTTTCTTTAAAATTTTCTCTTGGTTGACCTAGGCATTACAATGCACTATTTATTAACCTCAGTTCAAGACAAAGCAATTCCATTGCTTCACAGGTAGTAATGATCTGAAAAAAAAAAACTTTATTTCCACTTCCTTCTCTCATACTATAGAATCCCAAGTCATTCCTCAGTTTTCAATGTCCTAAAATAACCCAGTATACTGCCACTGTTATTTTACAAGTTCCTTTTAGTTATTTGGAGTATCAAAATAAAGTATTTTAATTTTGTTTTCATCAATTCTTTCATTATGTAGTTCCAAATGTTCTACATATATAAATGCAAACATAAACTTATATACTGAAGTCCTTTAACTTTTTTTCCAGTATATGCTATAGGAAATGAAATTTTTACTTTTTAATTTTAACACTTTTTCTATAGTTTTGATTAAAATATAAGTATGTCATTAACTCTCTTTCCTGTTTACCTAAATGCCCTTCCTTGTGCCCCCCAACACTCTTAATTGATCTCCTATTTTCTTTGATTAACATTTTTACATATATATGTATGCACACACATATACCTTCCTCATCTCTTTTGATTAATTTTAGTTTGAAGAATAATTTGTTAGGTATTAGGATAGTTATACCAGCTTGTTCCTTAGATACATTTAATTGGAAAATATTTTCCCAGCCCTTTACTCTAAGGTATCCTCTGTCTTCCTTGGGTTGGAGGTTTCCGTCCAGTACTTTCTGTATTGCTGGATTTGTGGATATGTATTGTTTAAATCTGGTTTTGCCATGAATATGCTGTTTTCTCCATCTACAGTGATTGACAGCTTAGATGGATATGGTAGTCTAGGTAAGCATAGTCTCTTAGTGTTTGTAGAACATTTATCTAGGACCTTCTGGCTTTCAGAGCTTCCATTGAGAAGTCAGGTATAATTCTGATAGGTCTGCATTTATATGTTACTTGGCAATTTTCCTTCGCAACTCTTAATATTATTTCTTTATTCTGTGTGTTTAGGGTTGTCATTATTATGTGGTGAGGGGACTTTGGGGGGGTTCCATCATATTTGGTGTACTCTAAGCTTCTTGCACTTTCATGGACATGTCCTTCTTTAGGTTAGGAATGTTTTCTTCTGTAGTGTTGTTGAATATGTTTTCTGAGCCTTTGAGCTTGGTTTCTTCACCTTCTTCTATACGTATTATTATTATTTGTAAGTTTGTCATGGTGTCCTGTATTTCCTGCATATTTTGTGTTAAGGATTTGTTGGACTTAACATTTTCTTTGGTTGATCAATTTATTTCTTCTAGTATATCTTCAACACCTGAGATCCTTTCTTCTCTTTTATTCTCTTGGTTATGCTTGAATCCATAGTTTCTGATATTTACTCAGATTTTCTAGTTCCAGCATTGCCTCAGTTTTTGTTTTGTTTAATGTCTCTATTTCAGTTTTCAAGTCTTGGACTGTCTAAATTGTTTCCTTCACCTGTTTGATTGTTTTTCTTGGCTTTGCTTAGGATACTTGTTACATTTCTTACATTTTGTTTGGTTCATCATTTCCTCTTTTTTTCCATTTTTTGTTTGTATTTTTTTCCATTTCCTTAACATATTTTTTAAATTCCTCTTTAAGGGGCTCTATCATCTTCATAAAGTTATTTTTAAGATCTTTTTTTTTTTGCTTTATCTACAGTGGGAGGTTTAGGTCTTGCTGGTGCAGAACCCCTAGACTCTGGTGGTGTCATATTACTCTTTATGTTGTTGAATGTGTTCTTATACCATCATCTACCCATTTCTTCCTCCAGTTGGTTGAGGTGGGTAACATTGAACTCAGGGGATCTCTTCTCCCTCAGTTGGTATAGGTGGGACCTGTGGCTTAGGTGGTTGATCTTCTTCTCCCAGTGAGGGGGCGACCAAGATTCTAATGGTGGGAGATACAATGCTGAATGGCTTGGGCTGCCCCCAGGTCTTTGGGGATTTGGTGGGTGATACAGAGCTACATACCCCAGTCAAGGACCTCCAATAAGGGGTGCACAGGAGAATTCCTGAACTCACCTCTGCTGAGGAGCTAAGGCTCTGATGGTAGCAGATACAATGCTAGATGGTTTCCAGATGCTTTCGTTTTTCAAAGAAAATTAATTTCATTGGAACAGTCAACACACATATATAACTATAACTCAATAAAGAAATGACCCAGAGACTGATACTGGGGCTCAAGCATCAAGCTGAAGATTATAAAAGCAAAGCAGCCAGCCACCAGCTCTTACTTCTACCTCAGACTGAAAGGTGATCCTTGCTCCATCAAACCTCAGTCTACCACCCAAGACTACTATGCTCTACTCAATGTGGCTGAAGATTGACCCTCAACCTGAATGCTTGGGTCATAGCTTTATATGTCTCCAGTGCTGGGATAAAACTTGTGAGCTCTGTTACTCTTTTAAACTGTTTCAATCTAGTGTAACCATGAGTGACCTTGAACTAAAAAAGAAACATCTTCCTTTGTCTCCTGAGTCCACTGATTAAAGGTGTGTACCACCTCTGCTTGATCTATATAGCTTAAGGCTGACTTCGCTTTCTGGATCTTCAGGCAATCTTTAATAAATTATAAATAATGCATCACTAGATATAACAACCAGACATCATAAATTTGAAAAGTGATGAAGTGAACACAGGAGGAACTGGAGGGAAGATGTAAACATGATATATGTCTTAGTTAGGGTTATTGTTTCTGGGAAGAGACACCATGACCACTCCAACTATCACGGTGAGGAGCATGGTGACGGGGAGTATGCTAGAAGACATGCTGCTGGATAGGTAACTGAGAGTTCTAAATCTTGGTTTGAATTCATCAAGAAGTAGTTTGTCTCATGGGTGTTACTTTAAAATGCATGAGACCTCAAAGCCTCCCTCCATGTGATATACTTTTCCAACAAGACCACACATACTCCAACAAAACCACAGCTCCTCTAGTGCCTCTATTGCCACTCACTTTGGGGGCCTTTTTCTTTGAAACCATCCCCATACTTGCATATAAGGACTAGAAAATGATGTGACAATCTTTGATGATCCACCACGGAAGGCCTCACCTTCCCTGGGGAGCTGAAGGAGGGTGGATGGAGGGTTGGTGGAGGGCATGGGGAATGGGAGGGAGATGGAACTGGGATTGATTTTTAAAATAGAATTGATTCTAATTTAAATTTAAAAATTTAGGGAAAATTTAGGGATCTTGGGACTGGAGATCCTGCTCAGTGGCGAAGACACTTGCTGCTTTTGCAGAGGATGTGGGTTCAATTCCCAGCATCCATATTAATAGGCTTACAGTGGTCTATAACTACAATTTTAGGGAACCTTACATTTTCTCCTGATTTCTGCAGCCATTTCCATGCACATGGTATATAAAACAATACTGAGGTTCACAATTATACATATTAAATAAAATAAGCAAACATTTTAAAAGTAGATTATGAATTAATCTATGAACTTAACGGTAGAAGTTACAAAAATTAATATTGAATTAAATCAGTAGTATGGTCATTTCTTTCACTGAAATAGATTTGAGTGGTTTATAAGTTCATTAATACTTGTTTGGTAATATGCAAATTTAAGGGGAAAATATATGTTTCCTTTTACTATTCCTTAATAACATCTGCAAACTTCTAAATAAATTTATCCTTAAAATATGAATGGATCATCTAATTTGTGATTGTCACCTTGTGTGGGCTGTAAGTACATTAAATGATAAGAGAATTGACAAAGAAAATTATGATTGAATAGTTATGTAAATATACAATTTACCATTTATTTTATACATGTAAAGAAATCAAATATTGTGAGTGATAAAGTACTTACTTTTTCTTAGTAAATTAATGATACAAGAAATCAACAAAAAAGTAGGATAGCAGGATATTATATGCAGAAATTTCATTTGAATACTCTTATTTTATTTCTGGATTTGGAGAAGCAACTAAGGCATCTTAGCATAATAAATATTCTTTTTGGTTACACATAAAACTTTACTTTACCTTTCTGATACTGTTCTGCTGTATTTTTTATGACTTACTTCTCCAGGAAACAGAAGATACACAATGTGTATGAGGCCAGTTTCCTTTAATTTAAAAAATATTTTAAAAATTCATTAACTTTACATAACATTTTAAGAATTTACTACCAATTAAATTAATTTTAAATATGCATTTATATGTTTGCAATATAAAAAGATCCTACATGTAACATAAAAAGTCCATACTAAATTAATGGTGAGCATACATCCTTTAGAAACTAAAGTAAATGGATAACTCATATCTCAACCTCAGTTTCCAGAAAGAAGAGAATGAAATCTATTATGTCTTGAATACTTAGAATATTTTATGTTTAAACAACAAACAAAAAAACTTCCAACACTAACACTTACATTTCTAAATTAAACATATAAAATTCAAATTTGCATTGTAAACAAAATAGTTCATCCTGCCTCAAGGAATGACACAGAATAACTTTAATTTTTGAATTTTTATTTCAATATTTGAATTTAAAATTTGCTCCATTTGGGACAGAAATGTTTCGGTGTTTCATTTTGGTAGCAAGAAAACAATTACATGCATTCCCACAGGAAGAAATCACAAATCAAATACTTCTCTAAAAGTTAAAAAGAAAGCTAAACTAAGCTTGAAAAATCTAAGTGTGTTATTATTTACTTCGACAGAGAGATCTGATGTGCTCTAACAGAACTGTTGCTGAAGTTTCGTGGACCTTGAAATAAATGACTATGAATTTTTGAAGCTCTAATGTTTATGTGAGATTACCAACTTAATTTATTAGAAGTTAATAAATAAATCCCCACTTAATGACAGTTTAATTGTATTTTTTTATAAATGTACCCAGGAATTTATAAGCAACAGCTTTTATTCTTTATTATACTTCATATTAGACCATGGAGCAGAAAGGCCATTTTTTGACAAATGATCTTAAATTCCACCAATGAAAAAAATTCTGTTGCATTTACAATTGTATAAATTAAATTACAAAGTCTTATGTTTTCAAAACCATAAAATGTCTATCATTTTAATATCTATAATAAAACCATCAAAATGCTGGATCCTTTGTTTATAAAGTAATGTTTAATTTCTTTACTGATGAATCAATATGCAAAGTAAATTTGTAATTGTAAGGCAATTTGGAGAGTTTGAATTATTAGAAAAGGAAGATTGACTATGTAGGTGAAACAAATGATTTTCAATTTTAGCTGTTATTGCATGATTATTACACAGGCACACATAGTTTTGTTGAATTATTTTTGTGACACACGCATGCCATCCTATCTGAGTATTCCTTAATAGTTGAGGATTGTCTTCTACATTTGAACAGCAAATATTTGTGAATTAAATAGAAAAACAATGAAAGACTGGCCAAATCTAGTTGTGCTATCCATGAATTCTAAAATAGAGATGAAAACTTTAACCACCAAATAAATCAAATGATCAATTTCATTCCTAAGGTTTTTACAAAAAATATTTTATTCTGAAATTTTCTTTATTCTCAACTTTTCTCTAAAACTATATACACATATAATTTCCCTATCATACATTGCAATTTTGAAAGGCAGATATGAACAGTAGAAATACTTCTTTACCACACATTTGCAAGAGTCTTTGAAAACAACCTGGCTTATTCTGATATTCAAATCCATTTTTGTATTTTCTGTAAAAAAATTAAAAATTGAATTAGCCATCAACATTTGGCCTGAAAGTTTACTTATCTATACTCTGTTTGGTTGGAATATCTGGCCAATTTACAGTGAACATAGTTATGTGGGTTTTTTAAAGCAAATAAAAATGTAATCTTATACTAAGGGAAAAATGAAGGTAGGAAAGAATTCTGTTATATAAGCACAAAATATCTTTGCCATGTGGAAAGTTTCCAGAGTGATAAAGAAAACCAACTCCTAAATTGATATAAATATGTTGCATGCTCATGTAGTACATTTCTAGACCAGTACTAATACAGTTGGGCCCACAGAAAGAAGGCCAAATGAGAGAGGAATATGAAATCCTAAACCACCATTTTCAGCAGAAGTTTTGCTCTGTCAGCAGTAGGCTATACAATTGGGAAGACACTTTTTTATTTTCTTGTACATGTTTGTGGGTTCATTTGCAAGCAGATCTCTAATGCAGTTCACCAGATTTTGACAGACATGTGTGGATTTTCCAGAGAAGCCAATAAGCTGACATTCCTTCAAACCACCATACTTTCAATATTTTCTCACATTAATGAAGAAGATGGTTTACATCTATGTGATTGAAAGTAGGGAACACAGTACACATAGATAGCCTATATCTATTTTCTATAATGGATTGCCTTCAGCTTCACATCCTACTTAGCAAAACAAATAAACTTACAATGAAGAGTCCATTTATAAACAGGAAGTGTAAAATAGATAATATCGTTATATGACATGTTTCTAGTATTTTTTTTTTTTTTTTGGTTTTTTGAGACAAGGTTTCTCTGTGTAGCTTTGGAGCCTATCCTGGCACTCGCTCTGGAGACCAGGCTGGCCTCAAACATACACACACACACGCACACACGCACGCACGCACGCACGCACGCACGCACGCACGCACGCACGCACGCACGCACAGATATAGATATAGATTTTAAACCTAATATTTTCTGTATGTAGTAAAATTAGGCCTCCTTTTGAATTTTGAATTCATACAATTAATTTTGTATACATTTGAACCAATACATTAAACCATAAACTTCACTGTAGTTTTGGTTTTCTTGTCTCTGAAGGTTAAAAGTATTGATCATATTTTATATGCCTGCAGGTAGTTTGCATGCTTCATTTGATAAATGGTCTACTTCAGTCAATTAATCCACTTAAAAATACAGTTATTTTTACTATTAGTCATTATAGTTAATGTATTTTAAAAGTTCCTTATACATTTGAAATAGTAACTTATTTCTTTATATAGGACAATTATACTAGAGATTGGAAGAAAGCCTCCCAGATTTTGTACGCTCTCAACTGTTAAGAATAGGAGAATGGAGGAGATAAGTGGGGAAAGCCATACTTTTTAATCAATTGTGGAAGTCACCCGTTTTAGACAAGTAGTCACATGTCAAGGTAGGGGTTGTTTTAGAGAAAAGGTGAGGAAGCTTCCAGTTTCAGAAAATGCATAGCTAGGTTCTGGCAGCACCTGAAAGAAAGAGAAAAAAGAAAAGGGAAGGATTCCATTTGTGACTCTGGCCTCTGTTGGAAGACCCAGGTGAACCTCATGGTGGGCAAGTTGCTGGAGGGAGGGAAGCAGTATTGTGGGAAGGAAATGTCCAGCATTTCAATAAAGGAAAAATTATTTGGCCCATCTCTTTAGTGTGGAGTAAGGTAAACCCACTTTCCAAAGTGGTGGTCCCACATTACAAAGAAGTGGTCCCACCTTCCCAAGGACTGGACAATTAGCCAGATCACTGATGCTATGCAACTGGAATATCTTATCATTACTCTAACAATGTTGGGGGTTGTCCTTTTGTATGCTGTGAATATATGCTTCTCTTATTGGTTGATGAATAAAGCTATTTCAGTCAATGGACAAGAAGGATTTAGCCAGGGGGAAAATTCAAACAGAAATGGAGAAAAGTAGTAGGTAGGTAGATTCAAGGAGATGCTATGTAGTTGCTGAGGAAGCAAGAGACCTGGACATCACCAATAAGTCAAGACAGCATGGAGATACACAGATTGGTATAGATGGGTTAATAATTAAGAGACAGCTAACCAATAAGAAGCCTGAGCCATCAGCCAAACAGTTTATAATTAATATAAACATGTATGTGTTTATTTGGGATTAAAGAGCTGCTGGACCATGCAGGACAGAAAATTCTGTCTATATAATAATGTCCCAATGAAGAAGCATCACTAACATAATTTGGAAATCAGACAAGGGATACCAGCTGCCAGGGTGTACCAGGACATTCTTGGCTTTAAGCCTGGACAGAAAGGTATTACTTTTATTTGGAGTCATTTTACTCCAAACTTCCTATCCAACTTCTACCCCTTGTTATCATTCCCTACTCTTGATAGGTGTCTCTAACGGAAATTATAAGATTGGGGTGAGGACTGACCCTGATTCTTCCAGTTGAATGTGGGAATTAGGTGTGGTTGCTAGGGTATCCCTGAGTGAGCCAATCTAAAAGACCCGAAAAGTATGTTGGGACTTCATTTGCATAATTTTCAGATATAGGAACACCTTAATTGGTAGTGGAAAGAAATTTAAATGAGTAAAACTTGATGCAGGGACCAGAAGAAGCCAAAGCAATGCTTTTACATGTCTGAAATTAAGGTCTGCTAGCATCTCTTGATCAGCTCATAAGAACTTGTTCCATCAGTCTCATGTTCTGTTTTCCTTGGGCCTCCAATGCTGAACTGGAGAGTGATGAACCTAGGATCTGTTTCAAGGATCTCTGGGCACTGCTGAACTGGCTAGAATCATGGTATGAAGTGTCCTCCTATTGGCTATAAGACAGGGGGACAGAAATGTAACTTCTTTTCTGTTTAGCTTCAAATTACAGTAAGACTGTCAAACTCTCCACTGCTGCTGTACTGGAACAAACAAAAGGTTATGATGTGCTTAATCTTGGAAGCATTGTACTCATCAGGAAGAAAATCATTAATGGAGTTTTATAAATAACTCTTATGGACATAAGGCTAATGTGTGGACAGTGAGATCACTTGAACTATTGAAGAATCATATGTATCATTTTTTATACTGATCTTGGTTGTACTTTGCTAATGGCTATTTAAGGGCATTCAGGTAGCCAAAATTAACAACTTCTTTTTCATTTTTAAAAACAATAAAGGATATATTCCTCAGGTGTTCTTTAGCCTTCCATCTTCTGAAATTAAGCCAAAGGCCCTTGACCATAGCTTCACTTAATTTTCATAATGTTAATTTTTCCACTTTTATTTTTAAGAGTAAATTTTAATTTCTTCTATAAGAATGTGCTTACATTTTGAATGTAACTTCATAAAGACTATGTAACATAACACTGGTTCCCCTAGGAATTCACTACATAAGAAAATGGCATAAATAATTGTGATGCGTCAAAATAGTTCACAACAAATGTGTCCTTTGTATGGATGATCACTACTTGAATAAATATTTACTTATTATTTCTTCCTTCTTGCTTTAGTTTCTCAATTCATTAGAAGGTGTGTTTTTCTTTTTACCTTCAAACTACCAGGCTATGCAGGAATATAAACCAAATGTAAACCAAACAATGCATTGCTAATATCATTTAATTAAACTACTGTTGTCATCTTAAAACACTAAAGACTAAGGCTAGAAAAAGCTACAATCATTTGATGAGTAACATTTGGTAAATGTTATTTTATTTGTTGTGTTGTCAAAATAATATAAATATTTGAAGCTTAACAGATATAATAACTGATAATTATTATAACATGCAGTTTATTATATTGTTTCTACTTATCTTCTCATTTGAGAAATTTTTATACAATGCCAGGTACATACATATTCAAGGCATTTGTCTTAGGGTTTCTCTTACTGTGAAAAGCCACCATAACCATAGCAACTCTTATAATGGTAAACATTTAATTGGGGCTGGCTTTCAGTTTTAGAGGTTTAGTCCATCATTATCATCAGGGTAGAAATTTTGGCTGCTTATAGGCAGACATGGTGCAGAAGATGGAGCCAAGACCACTTCATCTGGATCCTTAGGGAGCAGGAAGAGACAGTGACACACTGGCCTGACTTGGGCTTCTGAGACTTGAAATCCCACCCACTAATAAGAAACCTTCCCCAACAAAGCCTCACCTACTCCAACAAGATAACAATAGTGACATTCCCTGTAAACCTATAGGGAACATTTTCTTACAAACCATCATTGTCATTTCTGTTTCTCCTTCTGCCTCTTCTTTTTCTTTTTCTCCTTTGTTGTGTTGAGTGTACATGTATTCACCCATGGATGAAAACATAAGCTTGTGTTTGTATACATTTGTATGTGTGTATATGCCTGTGTATGTTTACAGTTGATGCCAGTCTTCTCTGTGATTCTTTGAAGCAGGGTCTCTAAATCAACCATTCAGAAAACTGTGTGCATAATCTGGCTATCCAGGTTCCTCAGGATTTCATGGGTGGAATTACAGGAGGCATTTATATGGATGCTAGGTATCCACAACACTGCTCTCAAGGCTCCCAAGTAATCTCTTCAACTAGTGGGCTGTCCCCAGCCCCAGTCTCCAGGCTGTTCTGTAATTTTACTTAGTTAATAGGATAAAAGCAACCTACATTAGCAAGTGGATTTGTGTGAGACTTTAGGTAAATTCAAATGCAAATCTCATTAAGAAAACACCTCATGCAAAGAGTGAGCACATATCTGGGTACTCTTTGGACTAGGAAAGCTACACAACTACCACAAAAGAGAGGATCACAGGGCTGGTTATTTCTATCCCTTAAACAGCATGAGGACATGGACTAAAACACAGATATAGATTCTAGAAAAAGATGCAAGATTTAGATTAGGCAACGTTGGTTAAAACTTGAGCAGAACTTCTTTAGTCAAAGACCAAAATCTTCAAGCTGTCAATAGAGAGAAATTTTGCTGAAACATAGGAAAGAAACTAAATAAATGTGGTAGACAGAATGAGAATCCTAGTGTACATGTGTGGTGGTTCCAGTGAGAAATGTGACTCACTGACTCAATTATCTGTATACTTGTTCCCTTTTGGTGGTGGTGTTTGGAGAGTCTATGAAATCTTTAGGAGTAACAGCCTTGATAGAGGAAGCATATCTCTGAAGGTGCCTACCCCCCAGCTTCTTGTGTGTAGATGAAATCTAATCAGCTAGGTTACTGTTCCTGTCTCCATGACTTGCCTTGCTTAACATTATGAACTCCAATCTGGGGCCATAAGCTAAAATAAATGCTTTCTTCCTTAAGTTGTTTTCCATCATAACATTTTGCCCCATCGACAGAAAAACAACTAATATTGTGGAACAATATTTGAGAAAACAATGACTGGATTTTATTATAGTGGGCTAGTTTTACAAACTTTTATTGTTAACATTTATTTATTTATTATTATAATATTTATTTAATATTATAATATGTTATTATTATTATTATTATTGTATAATTATTATAAATTATTATATTTTATAATAATATTATTATATATATTATATAATATTTATTATATAATATAATATTATATTATATATATTAATATATTTATTATTTATTATCTTATTTATAATAAGATAAAACCTATAAAGACTGAAAATATCTGAGTAGAATATATTTGGCAAACACAAGTCTGTAAGAAAGTTAAGAATTTTCACCCTCTTTTCCGCGGAACCAATATTCCACTCACGTCCTTAGCTCAGTAGCAGAATACCAGGTGCAGCCTCCCTTATACCATGACTATATCTCCTGTGGATCCCACAGATCTAGATCCTCCCAACCTCTCTATTTCTACTATCTCTGTATCTCAGACCCCAAGACAAGCAGATCCCCCTGATCAAACACAATCCAAGTTTCTCAGCAAAACAGTCAAGTTACCTACAGACCTTCTTCCTTCTCTCTCTGACCCCAAGACCCAGTATTCCATCCCTATGTCTGAAACATAAAATCAGCTACAGCCATGCTTCCCATCCTTCACATATTAACTATGGATCCAATACAGTCCATGTGAACCTAACCTCCCTAACCCCATTTGTTGCTTTGTCCCAGGCTCCAACTCCAGAAGGTACCACGTACTAACCCAAGGCACCACCTGCTAACCCTGCTCTTGCAAGTACAAAGAGGCTGAAAGTAGGCCCACAGGTCTCCTACTGAACCTGAGATTCTATTCCCCCATTCTCACCCCCATCTCTATAGATCACCATGCATTAAAGCTTGATATCAACAATAACAGAAATAGTCTTCTCCTAACTTAAACTTCTTGCCCCATCATGTCCTCCTCACCCCTCCACTTCTCCTCCTCTCATTCTCCTAACTCCCCTCATTTTCCAAATTTGCTCAGGAGATCTTGTCCCTTTCCCCTTCTCCTGGGTATCATGTATGTCTCCTTAGAGTCCACTTTGTTCCCTATCTTCTCTGGCAGTGTGGATTGTGGGCTGGTAATCCCACAATCTAGAATCATATATGAGTGAGTACATACAATG
Source organism: Cricetulus griseus (assembly GCF_003668045.3). Classification (NCBI taxonomy): domain Eukaryota; kingdom Metazoa; phylum Chordata; class Mammalia; order Rodentia; family Cricetidae; genus Cricetulus; species Cricetulus griseus. The sequence continues at coordinate 180,823,822 of NW_023276806.1, read as the reverse complement.
TTTGTCTTTTTGTAACTAGGTTACCTCACTCAAAATGGTTTCTTCTAGTTCCATTCATTTGCCTGCTAATTTCAAGATTCCATTATTTTTTCCCACTGAGTAGTACTGTATTGTGCAAATGTACCACATTCTCTCTATCCATTCTTTAGTTCAGGGACATCTAGATTGCTTCCAGGTTCTTGCTATTACAAATAATGCTGCTATGAACATAGTTGACAGATGTCCTTGTTTTATGAATGTGCTTCTTTTGTGTATGTTCCTAAGAGTGGAATTTCTGGATCTTTTGGTAGACTGATTCCCATTTTCCTGAGGAATCACCATTCTGATTTCCAAAGTGGCTGTACCAGTTGGCACTCCCACCAGCAGTGGAGGAGTGTTGCCCTTTCTACAAATCCTCTTCGAGTTTGAGAAAGAATAGAAGAGAGCAAGGTAAGAGATACCATAAGTCAGGGATCCATTATATGTTTCAAAATAAATCAGGCACTAGGGATATGTCTATAGATCTACAAAGATGACACCAACTAACAATCTAAGCACAGAGGAGAGGCTACATTAAATGCCCTCCCTTGATAATGAGATTGATGACTGACTTATATACCAACCTACAGCTTCACCCAGCAGATGGTGGAAGTGGAAGAAGACACCCACAGCTAAACACTGAACTGAACTGGAATCTAGTAACAAAGAAGGAGTTTAGGGGATGCTGTAGCCAAGCCTGCATCTAGGCTGGCTACAAGGGCATCATCAGGGTGATGTAGAGTGAGGAACACTCAAGTGGCCAGCCCTGCTTTTGTTTTCATTTTGGCCTTGCTGTACTTACTCCTGCCATGTTGGCTGGCTAGGTCACTCTGTAAGTAAGGCTATTCCCTATTAAATTCCCTTGTATTTTTACCTGGCTCCATTTTGGTAATTTCCCACATGATCTGGTGTCAGGAGCAGGATATTGTAAACATGGGCCCCGTTTGGGTCAGCCTGTGAGTTCCACCAGGACTGCAGACTATGCCGGAAAAGTGCTCCCCATCTCCAAAGGTGCTACTGGCTCGCAGCTGACCTGGTGCACCACACAAGTGCATCCCTGCTGTCCCTGAGCCGCTCAGAACTATCAGCCCAGCTGGGAAAGTTGCACAGACCTCCCCATGGTTACTATCACAGTTTCTAGCTGCATGTACAGGACCAGCTCATACTGGTGCTACCCATGACCAGAAGCCTCCTGCTCTTGATCCGAGTAGGCCTCAGGAGTAGGCCTCAGCTTTCAGCAGAGTCCGAGGCTTCCCCTGGCTGCACTAGCCCTAAAGCCACACCTCTTTCAGTGCTTTCGGCCTCAAGGCCATACATTCTCTAAACTAAGCACAGCTGCCTTTGTGACCTGAGCTTCACCGCCACCACCATCTTGAGTGACCAACTGCTGCCAAAAGCCACACCCACCAGCTAAATGCCTGTGTCACCTGCTGATCAAAGATAGTTATTGAATCTGGAGTAAAAATCAGGTAAAATTATGGCAGAATATTTATCATTTGCTAAAATTGGTAATATATTTGCTTATTATGTGAATTCAATGTTTGAGTAGGATGATAATCTGCCAATTACTGGCCTATAGACTGTAATGGTAGTTAGTTTGCTGGTACAAATAATAGTATTAGCCAGAGGGCTCAGGAACAGGGACAAAGATAACCTCACGACCTGCTTGCAGGAAATAACAGCTTTATGCAATGAGGTTTTGGAGAACAGATTAGGTCAGGCCACAATTGTGCAGCAAGTGGAACAGAAATTGGATGATAAGCTTGCTTCCGTGTCCAATACACTAAAGACAGAGCTGTCTGTTACCCAAGATGAGATGCAGTGTACTTATGGCAACATAAACAGAGATCCTCCATGTCTGAGGCCATAGAGGCTAGGCTGTCAGAGGACCATGATGAACTAAAGTATATCTGTAGCCAGCTAGAAACTCAGATCAGTCTGTGATCCATTAACCAAATGCAAAGCTACAAAATACCCAGCATAGTGTTGAAGAATGGACAATGCCATTCAATCAATTATTGAAGCATCTAAGGTAGCAGATCACAAATTTGAGTCTAGTTTTGAATATTTGGAAGATAATTTACAGAACAGGGCTGACAGATTACATAGCTCCATATGGTCAATTGCTGAGGACTCAAAATCAGCAAATCAGGACCCTAAATCTAGACTGCAATACCTAGAAGGCAGTTTCCATACCATCCAGATGCTGTTTAAGGACAAAGGTAATAAAGACTTAGAAAGATGTGTAGAGGAGCAGTTAGAGCACTTTACAGATTCACTAACATGCTTGGAATCTTTTATTATGGAGTAAATTAAAACTTTTCATGATGATTAAATTACTAGGCTTAAAGATTATTGGGATGCCTCAGAGCAGAATCCCTCCAATCCGAGGCACCTACTCCACCCAAATATCATGACTATTCTAAGGTTGTTACTTCTACACCATTAGTCTACACAGCTACCATGGTAGAAAAGCCACCTTCTAAGAACCACCCTCAGGGACAGATGGCTTATGTATGGCAACCTATACAGCTGAAAGATCTTAAGAATATTAAAGAATCAGTTGTCTCATATGGTCTCCATAGCCCATATGTAAAACAGCTATTACATTCATGGGCAACTTTTAACAGGGTGACACCCACAAATTGGGAAAAATTGGTAGCAGCTGTACTTGAGAATTCATACCAAATCCAGTGGAAGGCATTGGTCTGGGAAGAGGCAAAGCTCCATTTGTGTGTCAAGGCATAAAGGATGGTTATGAAGCCCCCCTAGATAAGATTCTTGGTGAGGGTATTTATGCTAACCCACATGCTCAGGCTGAATATGATGACAATATTCTATCACTATGAAGGAAAGCAGCATTAAATGCCTGGGATAAGGTTTGTGAGCCAGGAGAAGACCAAAAAGCTTATACCAGAATAGAACAGAGACCTGCAGAACAGTTCCAGGACTTCTTACAAAGGTTAACTAGGGCAGTAGAATTCCAAGTAACAGATCTGAAAACAAGACAATCAGTTGTATATACAATAAATAGCGTATGAAAATGCAAACCCAATATGCAAAAGAATACATTTGACTTTAAAGATCAGATCAGATCCTCCAGAAGAATGGGTTTTGCATGCAGCCAACATTGTCTATAATGTGCAAGATACTGGGGCTTGGGTAGGAGACACCATCTCGAAAGGTTTAAAGAAATTGTAGCAAACAAATTCTAACAATGCCTCATAGCAAAGGCCACTACCTTCTGGATTGTGTAGAAGATGTGGTAAGGGCAAGCACTGGATCAATGACTGTACAGCGATCAGGGACATGCAAGGAAACGTGTTAAGGCCAGGAAACCCCAAGGGGGGCTTCAAGAATGCCCCCACATTGAGAAAGGTCCTGTCATTCCCAGTAGCAGTGGAAGACAATCTCTCACAGGACGAATAGATAGAGCTTTGCCTATCGTAAAAAATGATACTGCTCTAGATGGTAGTTTGGCTAGCGATGAAGAATCAAATGTGAACAGAAAAATGACGCATATTTTGGCAAATTTCTAATATATATATATATTATATATATATATATATATATATATAGGTTTTTTGAGACAGGGTTTCTCTGTGTAGCTTTGGAGCCTATCCTGGCACTCGCTCTGGAGACCAGGCTGGCCTCGAACTCACAGAGATCCACCTGCCTCTGCCTCCCGAGTGCTGGGATTAAAGGCGTGCGCCACCAATGCCCGGCTTCTATTAACTATAAAAGGCCTCAGTTGAAAGTGAAAAAAAAATAATAAAGTTATTTCTAGCTTAGTAGACACTGGGGCAGATGTGACTATTATTACCCAAAAATCTTGGCCTCAGAAATGGCCTCTTAGAGACGCAAATGTACAATTTTTAGGAATTGAAACTCTATCTAGAGTTTGAGAGAGTGTTAACTTGGTGGTCTGCATTGGACCAGAAGGACAGAACGTGATACTGAAACCATACATGGCAGATATATCTCGGGGGTTGTGATCTCTTAACAGCAATGGAATACTCAGATTAATATTCCTCCAGTATCAGATACAAATTATGTACAATCTTTAGATAGAAGAAAAGATCTGGTAAGATGCTATGGAAAACAGTTACCAACCATCCAGGCTGTACAGAAACTAGTTACAAATGATAGACCTTCAGAGGAGCCAAAGGCCCTGCCATTGTAGTTGCTAACAGATCAACCTGTTTGGCTAAGACAATAGCCTATGACCTCTGAGAAGCTGGAGGCTTTAGAAAGACTAGTTCAGGAACAGCTAGAGGCTGGACACATAGAGGAGTCTACCAGCCATTGGAATTCTCCTGTATTTGTTATCAAAAAGAAGTCAGGTAAGTGGAGAATGCTGACAGACCTGAGAGCCATAAATAAGGTAATTCAACCAATGGGCTCTCTGCAACCTGGAATACCATTGCCTTGCTTGACATCTAAATTCATTGATCCAAAAGACTGTTACAGGAAAATGATATAGAAAATTTGTATTTACTGTACCAACTCTTAATAATTCATAGCCGGTTAGGAGATATCAGTGAATGGTTTTGCCACAAGGAATGTTAAATAGTCACACTTTGTGTCAGCACTCAGTACAGCAACCTTGGAAATAATTTGTCATAAATTTTCACAATCCCTCGTTTATCATAAATGGATGATATTCTTTTATCAGATTACAACAAGGAAACTTGGAATGTATGTTTGAAATGGTGAAGGAAGTTCTGCCTCATTGGGGATTACAGATTGCCTCAGAAAAGATACAAAGAGGAGATTCTGTTAACTATTTATGTTACAAAATAGACTTACAAGGAATCAGACCTCAAAAGGTACAAATTAGGAGAGATCATTATCAAACTCTTAAAATGTGTAAGAGGAAATTTCTCCACTCCATTCAAATATTGTGCTAGAAGGACATGAGGTAAAGCAATTAAAGATGGACCTTAAAGTTGATAAGGACCTAAACATTTTGAGAATATTATCCACTGAGGCAGAAAAAATAATTCCAATGGGTAGAAAACAAAATATTGGATGCACATGTAGATCACATAAATCTTGATTTAGACTGTATTCTGGTTATCTTGCCATTCAAAGAACACCCTTCTGGGATTCTGATGCAGAGGGAAGACACCATAGTGGAGTGGATATTTCTACCACATAAACAGAAGAAAAAGTTAAAGATATATATATATATATATATATATATATATATATATATATATATATACATTTCTGATTTGATTCTAAAGGGAAAATTAAGATTCCATCAACTGACTGGGAAAATTCCAGCAGAAATTATAGTACCTATAACTAAAGTGGAAATTTCCTCCTTGTGGAAGGATAATGAATATTGGTAAATAGCTCTTACTGACTTTTTGGCAACAATTAGCAACAATTATCCGAAAACTGAAAGAATTAAATTCATAAAAAAGACAGTCTGGATTCTTCAACATATTGAAAGACAAACTCCCATTTTAGAGTTCTTACCTTCTACGCTGATGCCAACAAATCAGGTAAGGCAGGTTATAAAGCAGGCAAGGTAAGTGAAGTATGTCTCCATAAATTTGGAACAGTTTTTCAAATATTATAACATAAAGCATGTTACCGGTATATCACACAATTCTACGGGACAAGCAGTGGTTGAGAGATCTAATAGAACACTTAAGGAGATGCTCCACACACAAGCTTGGAAGACTAAACCCCCCAAACATAGGTTGCATAATGCTTTATTAACACTAAACTTTCTTAATGCCAACAAAAAAGGACAAACACCTGCAAAAAGACACTAGACTACAGAAAAAACAGTGGCACTGAATCAGCCGGTATATTTCAAAGGTGTGCTAACCTCTGTATGGAAACCAGGACATGTGTTACAATGGGGTAGGGGTTTTACATTGATTTGCACAGGAGAAGAAAAACTTTGGATACCATAAAATTTGATCAAGAATCAAGTTGAAAAGGATAAACCTCTCGACAAGGAGAAATGACAGATATTCTACTAAGGTATATCTTATAAACTAAATAGAAACCTCCCAAAGGAAAGGGAAGTGTTTTGCTTTTATATTCAAAGGAAATCTCATCTCCAGAAGGCAAAGAACACTGCATGGGTAGATACTTAAGAAGAGAAGGTAGCTATAACCATCAAACAAAAGGAACCTGCCATACGGTAAACTTTATAGCTGTCTCTCAGAGAACTCTATTTCTTTTCATTTCCTGGTCCCTATTAAATTAAAACAATGCTGGATTTGGAGGTGGATTTGGCTTTCGTCCTCTAAAATCGGGCACACTGTTTAACTAAAATTTAATGTTTCTGTATTGTATCAAGAAGCCAATTGATGTAATACAGAATAAAAGAAGAATTTGGGGCAGGATACAAGAGTAACTCAAAAAAATCTGTAGCCCTACTATATACAGATGACACATTGGTGGAGAAAGAAATCAGAGAAGCATCACCCTTTACAATTGCCACAAACTACCTAAAATACCTTGGAGTAACACTAACCAAAAAAGTGAAAGATATGTACTGTAAGAATTTTGAGTCTCTAAAGAAAGAAATTAAAGAAGATACCAGAAAATGGAAGGATCTCCCATGTTCTTGGATAGGCAGGATCAACATAGTAAAAATGGCAATCTTACCAAAAGCAATCTACAGATTCAATGCAATCCCCATCAAAATCCCAACACAATTCTCCACTGACCTTGAAAGAACAATTTTCATCTTTATATGGAGAAACAAAAGACCCAGGAAAGCCAAAACAACCCTGTACAATAGAGGAACTTCTGGAAGCATCACTATCCCTAACTTTAATCTCTATTACAGAGCTATAGTCCTGAAAACAGCTTGGCATTGGCACAAAAATAGACAGGTAGACCAATGGAATAGAGTTGAAAACCCTGATATTAACCCACATACCTATGAACACCTGATTTTTGACAAACAATCCAAATATATACGCTGGAACATAGAGAACATCTTCAACAAATGATGCTGGCATAACTGGATGCAAACATGTAGAAGACTACAGATAGACCCAAGCCTTTCACCCTGCACAAAACTTAAGTCAAAATGGATGAAATACCTCAGCATAAACCCAGCCACACTGAACCTACTAGAAGATAAAGTGGGAAATACCATTGAATTTATCAGTACCGGAGACCACTTCCTGAACATAACACCAGTAGCACGAACACTGAGATCAACAATTAATAAACGGGACCTCCTGAAACTGAGAAGCTTCTGTAAGGCAAAGGACATAGTCAGCAAGACAAATCGACAGCCCACAGACTGGGAAAAGATATTCACCAACCCCACATCTGACAGAGGGCTGATCTCCAAAATATACAAAGAACTCAATAAGCTATACTCAAAAACACCAAACAATCCAATTAAAAAATGGGGTACAGAAATAAATAGACAATTCTCAATAGAGGAATCCAAAATGGCTGAAAGACACATGAGAATGTGTTCAACATCCTTAGTCATCAGGGAAATGCAAATCAAAGCAACTCTGAGATACCATCTTATTCCTGTCAGAATAGCTAAAAGCAAAAATACCAATGACAGTTTATGCTGGAGAGGATGCGGAGAAAGAGGAACACTCCTCCACTGCTGGTGGGAGTGCCAACTTGTACAGCCTCTGTGGAAATCAGTATGGCATCTCCTCAAGAAAATGGGAATGAGTCAACCACAAGATCCAGCAATTCCACTCTTAGGCATATACCCAAAAGAACCACATTCATATAACAAGGACATTTGTTCAACCATGTTCATAGAAGCATTATTTGTAATAGCCAGAAACTTGAAGCAGCCTAGATATCCCTCATCCAAAGAATGGATAGAAAAATTGTGGTACATTTAAACAATGGAGTACTACTCAGGAGAAAAAACAATGGAATCTTGAAATTTGCAAGAAGATGGATGGAACTCGAATAAACCATTCTGAGCAAGGTAACCTAGTCACATAAAACAAACATGATATATACTCACTCATATGTGGACCTGCTTTATGATAGATACATAGTAGTGACCATGCTTTATCAGAGCTGTTTTTAATGCTGTTGCTCAGAATGGTTTCCTCCCAGATGATGATTGAGAAGATAATTTAAAAATACAGTGGTGCCAATTACCACAAGAGTAACAGAACTGTTCTGTTTTCTGGGATTTTGTTTTTTACTTTTTTGTTGTTTGTTTGTTTGTTTGTTTGTTTTCGTGTTTTTGTTTTTTTTAATGGAGTGTGCTGGATGTCTCTACAATTTTGTTCAAATGACTGCAGAACCTGGAAAAGCTGTTGCTGCTATTGATGCATAACATATTGCCATTATTGATATATATATATATATATATATATATATATATATATGCTAATTTAACCTCAAATATGTGATGAATCCAAGGTGTTTCAGTGAATGTTCACCTGTCCATGCAAATTTGATTTCATCTTTAGTAAGTAGTAAAGTTATATGCTTGGCAAAAAAAAATAAGTGCCACAATGGAAGACAAATGTCACACAATTTCAATTTTATGTGTAACCTAGAAATGATGAACTTATGGGAACAGGGAGCAGAATTGTGGCTATTGGGCTTCAATGTGGGTCTTTTAACAATAGGGAAACGATTGGTTTAAGGATATAAAACTGCAGTTGGACAAGAGGCATGGGCTCTGTGAAGTCTTGAGGTCTACTGAGAGCATGATAAATATGGTTGATAATATGATGTATTTTAAAAGTTGTGAGATAGTATACTTTAAGTGTTCTCAAAACAAAAATGTTGAATATGTGTGATATAACACGTTAATTGGTTTAATTTAGCCATGCCATTGTGAACATACAGTATTATGTATCATAATTTTGTATGACTTTATTTATGAGCTAAATAAATGAATGGAAAACAAGAAGAGAAGGTAGCTATAACCATCAAACAAAATGTACGTGACATATGGCAACCTTTACAGCTATCTCTCAGAGAACTCGATTTCTCTTTATTTTCTTGTACCTATTCAATTAAACCAGTGCTGGATTTGGAGGTGGATTTGGCTTTCTTCCTTTAAAATCCAAGTATTTTGTTTAACTAAACTTTAGAGTTTCTTTATTGTATCAAGAAGCCAATTGATGTAATACAGAAGAAGAGAAGAATTTGAGGACTGCCTTTGTCTTTTCTTGGCTGTTTCTTTCAAGGTGTACACCCCCTCAAAATTGTTATGCTCCCATGGTTGCCTTTTCTGGTATGCATACTTACACAAGCAAATATTTCTCTGCTAACATTTATGTTTGAGTCTCACCAATCAATGAAGACCTGCCTGACAGCAATCCCTGAACACCCTGGAAAGAAAATGGGCCATACATCCTTTCTGTACTGCACTGGATCCAACTTGCTCCATGTCAACTGACACTCCAGCCAAAGCTTCAGGTAGTGACTTCAATCAAGTTGAGGATTTCCAGAGAGATCGTCAATCAATCGAAGGACCTTAGCATCCTCCAAGTTACTTCCTGCTGAAACGGGATGACGATAGCCTCGTGGGGTCCTGTAGGAAGAAAATGTTACTATAGTGAAAGTCTTGAATGGATTGTATCCAGTCCATGTTAGATGGGATTGGCTTGATTGAAGATATCACTTGAAATGCTCAACTTGATTGAAGTCAGTAACCGAACCTCTGGTGTGAGTGTTATTTGAAATAGAGCAAGTTGGATACAGTGCACTCAAGGAGGTGTGGTCCATTTTCTTTCCAGGGTGTCCAGGGATTGCTCTCAGGCAGGTCTTCATTGGCTGTGTGGGACTCAAACATAAACAGATAGCAGAGAAATGTTTGCTTGTGTATAATGGAAAATGCAACCATGGGAGAATAACAATTATGAGAGGGTGTACACCTTGAAAGAAAGATCCAAGAAAAGACAAAGACAGTCCCCAAATTCTTATTTTATTCTGTATTACATCAATTGGCTTCTTGATACAATACAGAAACTCTAAAATTTAGTTAAACAACATGCTTGGATTTTAGAGGAGGAAAGCCAAATCCACCTCTAAATACAGCTTTGATTTAATTGAATAGGGACTAGAAAAGAGAAATAGACTTCTCTGAGAGACAGCTGTAAAGTTTGCCATATGGCATGTTCCTTTTGTTTGATTGTTATAGCTACCTTCTCTTCTTAAGTATCTACCCATGCATTGTCCTTTGCCTTCTGGATATTTGATTTCCTGTAAAGATAAAAGCAAAACACTTCCCTTTTCTTTGGGAGGTTTCTATTTAGTTTATAAGATATACCTTAGTAGAATGCCTGTCATTTCTCCTCATTGAGAGGTTTTTCCTTTTCAACTCAAATCTTGATCAACTTTGATGGTATCCAAAGTTTTTCTTCTACTGTGGAAACCAATGCAAAAACCCTACCCCAACATAACACATGTCCTGGTTTCCATACCAAGGTTAGTACATCTTTGAAGTATACCGGCTGATTCAGTTCAGCAGTTTTTTCTGTAGTCCAGTGTCTTTCTGCTGCTGTTTGTCCTTTTTCATTGGCATTAAGAAAGTTTAGTATTAATAAAGCATTATGCAACCTATGTTTGGGGGTTTAGTCTTCCAAACTTGTTTGTTGAGCATCTCCTATAGTGTACTATTAGATCTCTCAACCACTGCTTGTCCTGTAGGATTGTGTGGTATACCAGTAACATCCTTTATGCTATAATATTTGAAAAATTGTTGTAATTTTGTGGAGACATATGCTGGAACATTGTCAGTTTTTATTTGTGCAGGTATACCCATAACTGCCATCACCTCAAGCAGGTGTGTAATAACAGAATCAGCTTTTTCAGAGTTAAGAACAGTAGTCCATTGGAACCCTGAGAATGTATCTATAGTATGATGCACATATTTCAAATTTCCAAATTCTGCAAAGTGAAAGACATCCATCTGCTAAACTTCAATTCTCTTAGTGCCTTTAGGATTACAGCCTGCTGGTAATGGAGTTTGATTATAAAAGGAATAAGTAGGGCAGATTCTCACTATCTCCTTGGCTTGTTGCCAAGTGATGGAGAAGTCTTTTTCAAACCTTTGCTATTTTCATGATGTTCCTTATGAAATTCTGAGGCTTCTAGCACACTTCCAATTAATAAACGATCAATTTCATCATTGCCTTGTGCTAGTGGGCCTGGCAGACCCATATGAGATCTAATATGTGTAATGTATATAGGATTACTTCTGTTTTTGATAGTTTCCTGTAATTGTAAAAGCAGAGAAGTTAATTCTGTATTATCAGGAATGAATTCTGCAGTCTCAATGTGTAACACGACTCTCTCTGCATATTGAGAATCAGTAGCTATATTAAGAGGTTCTGTAAAATCAGTAAGCACCATGAGAATTGTTTATAATTCCACCTTCTGTACAGATGTATACAGACTTTGAACTACTTTACTTACCTTGCCTGCTTTATAAACTGCCTTACCTGATTTGTTGGCATCAGTGTAGAAGGTAAGAACTCCAGAAGTTGGAGTTTTTCTTACAGTAAGTGGAAGAATCCAGACTGTCTTTTTTATGAATTTAATTCTGTCAGTTTTGGGATAGTTGTTGCTAATTGTTGCCAAAAAGTCAGTAAGAGCTATTTGCCAATATTCATTATCCTTCCACAAGGAGAAAATTTCTTCATTAGTTAAAAGTACTATAATTTCTGCTGGATCTTTTCCAGTCAGTTGACAAAGTCTTAATTTGCCCTTTAAAATCAAATCAGAAATCTTTTCTATGTATGTCTTTAACTTTTTATTCTGTTTATGTGGCAGAAATATCCACTCCAATATAGTGTCTTCCCTCTGCATCAGAATCCCAGAAGGGTATTCTCTGGATTGCAAGATAACCAGAATACAGTCTAAATTAAAGTTTATCAAATATACATGTGCATCCAATATTCTGCTTTCTACCCATTGTAACTCTTTTTCTGCCTCAGCAGATAATATTCTAGGACTGTTTCAGTCTGTATCACCTTTAAGGGCCATTTTTAAATGCTTTAAGTCATGTCCTTCTATACCAATTATCGTTTGTAATTGAGAAATTTCCCCTAATAATTTCTGAAGAGAATTAAGAGTTTGATAACGATCTCTCCTAATTTGTACCTTTTGAGGTCTGATTCTTTGTAAGTCTATCTTGTAACCTAAATAGATAATAGAATCTCTTTGTATCTTTTCTGGGACAATCTGTAACCCCCAACGAGGCAGAACTTCATTTACCATTTCAAACATACGTTCCAAAGTTTCTTTATTGGAATCTGATAAAAGAATGTCATCCATGTAATGATAAACAAGAGACTGTGAAAATTTCTTATGAATTATTTCCAAAGGTTGCTGTACAAAGTGCTGACACAAAGTAGGACTATTTAGCATTCCTTGTGCCAAAACTCTCCAGTGATATCTCCTAACTGGCTGTGAATTATTAATAGTTGGTACAGTAAATGCAAATATTTCTCTATTATTTTCCTGTAACGATATTGTGAAAAAACAGTCTTTTAGAACAATGACTATAATAGGCCATCCTTTAGGTATTAAGGAATGTAATTGCATTCCAGGTTTCAGAGAGCCCATTGGTTGAATTACCTTATTTATGGCTCTCAGGTCTGTCAGCATTCTCCATTTTACTAACTTCTTTTTGATAACAAATACAGAATTACAAGATTCCTCTATACTTCCAGCATTTAGCTGTTCCTGTACTAACTTTTCTAAAGCCTCTAGCTTCTCAGAGGTCATAGGCCATTGTCTTAGCCAAACTGGTTCATCTATTAGCCACTTCAATGGCAGGGCCTTTGGCTCCTCTGAAGGTCCATCATTTGTACCTAGTTTCTGTACAGCATGGATGGTTGATAACCGTTTTCCATAGCGTCTTACCAGATCTTTTCTACTATCTGAAGATTGCACATAATTGGTATCCAACATTGGAGAAATATTAACCTGAGTATTCCATTGCTATAGGAGATTACGACCCCAGAGATTTATAGATATATATGCCACGTATTGTTTCAGTATCCCTTTCTGTCCTTCCAGTCCAATGCAGACCACTGAGTTAAAACTATGTTGAACTCTAGATAGAGTTGCAATTCCTAAAAATTGTACATTTTCCTCTCTAAGAGGCCATTTCTGAGACCAAGACTTTTGGATAATAAGAGTTACATCCACCTGTGTCTACTAAGCCAGAAATAACTTTATTATTACTTTTCACTTTCAACTGAGACCTTTTATCATTAATAGAAGCTTGCCAAAATATGCGTTTCTCATTTTGTACAGTCACATTTGTCTCTTCATCACTATTCAAACTACCATCTAGCACAGTATTATTTTTTGCAATAGGCAAAGCTCTATCTATTCGTCCTGTGAGAGATTGTCTTCCACTGCTACTGGGAATGACAGGACCTTTCTCGATGTTGGGGACATCTTGAGGCCCCCCCTCAGGTTTCCTGACCTCAATGGGTTTCCTTGCATGTCCCTAGTCGATCCATATTCTTTGGCCCAGTGTCTGCCCTTACCACATCTTCTACACAATCCAGAAGGCAGTGGCCTTCCGTATAAGGCATTGTTAGAATTCATTTGTCTACAATTTCTCTTATTATGTCCCATTTTACCACAGTTGAAACATCTAAGGTTCCTGGCAACCTCGTGGTCTCTAGGGGAAGGCTCTTCTTACCCAAGGTTCTGGTTCATAGTAGTAGTAACCTCTAGCCTCTTGGTACCTATGTTGACTTCTGTAAGTTGCTTCTCGTTCCCAAGCCCTTGCATTCTCACATCTAGAACTTTTAATTTCCTGTTGCCTTTTTAAATCTTTTGAAATGGCTTATCCTACCCAAGCTCCAGTATCTTGCACATTATAATCAATGTTGGCTGTAAACAAAACCCATTCTTCTAGTGGAGCTGATCTGATTTTTAAAGGTAAAAGTATTCTTTTGCATATTGTGTTAGCATTTTCATAAACTATTGTGTATATAATTGATTGTCTTGTTTCTGGATCTTATACCTGTAATTCTACTGCCCTAGTTAACCTTTGTAAGAAGTCCTGGAACTGTTCTGTAGCTCCCTGTTCTATTCTGGTATAAGCTTCTAGGCATTCTCCTGGCTCATGAACCTTATCCAAGGCATTTAATGCTGCTTTCCTGCATAGGGTCAGTATATTGTCATCATATTCAACCTGAGCCTCTGGGTTAGCATAAATACTCTCACCAAGAATCTTATCTAGAGGGGCTCCAAAACCTTCCTTTATGCTCTGACACTCAAGGAGCCTTGCCTCTTCCCCTAACAATGCCTTCTATTGGATTTGGTATGAATTCTCATGTACAGCTGCTACCAATCATTCCCAATCTGTGCGTGTCACCCTGTTAAAGGTTGCCCATGAATGTAATAGCTGTTTTACATATGGGCTATGGAGACCATATGAGACAACTGATTCCTTAATATTCTTAAGATCCTTCAGCTGTATAGGTTTTCCTCTTTGGCTTCCTCTACTTACTGCTGCCATGCCGGCTACCTAGGTTGCTCTGTAAGGCTTTTCCCTATTATATTCCCTTGTATTTTTATCTGGCTCTGTATTGATAATTTCCCACATAGGAGTGATGAGCAAAAGGGTCAAGACCAGCCTGGTGAAACCCACAGAAACAGCTCACCTGAACAAGGGGGAACTTTTGGTTCCCAGACTGATAGCTGGGAAACCAGCATGGGATTGATCCAGACCCCATGAATGTGGGAGGAGACCTTGGAAATGTGGTCAGGGAGGAGACCTTGGAAATCTATGGGGCCTTTTGTAGTAGATCAGTACTTATCCCTAGCATAGGAATAGACTTTGGAAGCCTATTCCACATAGAGGGATACTCTCTGAGCTTAGACACAAGGTGGTGGGCCTAGGCTCTATCCCAAAGAATCTGTTAGACTCTGAAGAACCCCTATTGAATGCCTCACCCTCTCTAGGGAGCAGAAACAGTATGGGATAGGTAGGGTGTTAGTGGGGTTGGGGGGTAAGGGAGGAGGGTAGGCAGAGTGAACTGGGATTGACATGTAAAATAATCTTGTTTCTAATTTAATTAAAATGTAGAGAAGGAAAAATAAAATATAAATTGAAAAAAAATTAACAGAAATCTACAAACTCATACAAGGAAAACAATTCTCTATTGTCTGAAAATGGACTAAGACAGAAATAAAGAAAGGAATTAAAGACTTTCTAGAACTCAATGAAAATTAATACACAGTATACTCAAACTCAAGTGATACAAGGAAAGCAGTACTAATAGAAAAGTTCACACCACTAAGTGCCTGCATAAGAAAATGGAGAGATCTCATACTAGCAACTTAGTACAACATGTGAAAGCTCTAGGACCAAAGGAAGTATGAACAGTTAAGAGGAATGGATGGCAGAAAACTGTTAAACTGAGGGTTGAAATCAATAAAACATAAACAAATAGAACAATACAAAGAATCAGTTTAACAAATGTTGGTACATTTAGAAAATCAATAAGATAAACACATCCTTATTCAAATTTACTAAAAGGCAGAGAGAGAATATCTAAATAAACAAAATCAGAAGCAAAAGAGGGACATAACAACAGACACCGAGGAAGTCCAGAAAAAAAGGACTTAATTTAAAACATGTACTATACCTTATTGGAAAATCTGAAAGAAATTATTTTTTTCTTGATAGGTACAACTCACCACAATTAAATAAAGATTATCTAAACAATTTTTAGAAATCTATAACCCCTAGTGAAATAGAAGTAGTCAATAAATGTCTCCATCAAAAATAAAAATATATAATAAAAGCCCAGGTCTAAATGATTTTAGTACAGAAGTCTGCCATACTTTCAAAGAAGAGTTAACTCTAATACTCCTCAAATGATTCCTCTAAATAGAAATAGAAGGAACATTAACCAATTCATTCCATAAGATCACAGTTACTCTGATACCCAAACAGCATAAAGACTCAACAAAGAGAATTGCAGACCAATGTTCTTATTAACATTGGTGCAAACATGCTCAGTAATATACTTGGAAACTGAATCCAAGTATACATAAACAAGATCAGTGACCATGATCAAGAAGGCTTCATCCCAGAGATGCAGGGATGGTTCAACATATGAAAACTGCTAAGTATAATCCACCTTATAAAAAATACTTAAAGAAAAAAAACATGATCATCTCATTAAATGCAGTAAACACCTTTGACAAACTCCAACTGTACTTCATGATATAAGTCCTGGAGATATTAAGGATACAAGGAACACACCTAGACACAATAAAGGCAATTTAGAGTAAACCAATAGTCAACATCAAATTAAATTGTGAGAAAATCAAAACAATTTTATCAAAATCAGGAACAAGCTAAGTTCTTCACTCTTTCTACACCTACTCAATAGAGTACTTGAAGTGCTAGCTAGGGCAATTAAACAGCTAAAGGATATCAAGCAGATACCTAGTATAAAGGAAATAGTCAAGTATCATTATTTGTAGATGGCATGATAGTATACATAAGTGACCCTAAAAATTGCACCAGGGAATCCATACAGCTTATACAGCTAGAACCCCTTCACCTTTAGTGAAGTGACTGGATATATGATTAACTTAATGAAATCAGTAGCCCTCATATATATATATATATATATATATATATATATATATATATATATATATCAAAGGGACTGGGAAAGAAATCAGAGAAATAACACCTTTCACAATATCCTCAATTAATACAAAATATCTTAGAGTAACTTTAATCAAGCAAGTAAAAGTCTTTTATGATAAAATCTTCAAGTCTTTCATGAAAGAAATAGAAGTTCTTACTCAGAAGATGGAAAATTTTCAATGCTCCTGGATCAGCAGGATAATACATGGGTCAAAAAACCCTGTCAATCCTACCAAAAGCAATCCCACAATCCACAGATTCAGTGCAATGCCCATCAAAATCCTAATGCAATTTTTGACACATATTGAAAAGACAATTCTCAACTTCAAATGGAAAAAAACAGCATAGCTAAAATGATCCTGAACAACAAAACAATTCCTGGATGTCTGATCATTTCCAATTTCATGATGTATTATAGAGATGCAGTATTAAAACACGGCATGTTGTTGGAATAAAAACAGACATGTTGATTAATAGCCTCCAATTGAAGACCCTGGCATAAATCCACACACCTTTGGACACATGGTTTGGATAAAGATGCCAGAAATAAAATCTGCAAAAAGGACATGATATTTAACAAATGGTGCTGGTCAAACTTGACTTCTTCATGCAGAAGGATACAAATAGATCCATACTCATCACTCTGCACAAAACACAAGTACCAGTGGATCAAAGAGCTCAAAATAAACCCAGATACACTGAACCTGTAGAAGAAAAAGTTGGGACATAGCCTTGAATGCATTGACATGATAGACAACATTCTGAAAAAACACTGATAGTATTGACACTAAGATCAACAATTACTATATTCATACTAATCAAATTGCAAAGCTTCTGTAAGGCAAAGACACCAATAATAGGAAAAAATGGCATCATACAGAATGGGAAAATATTTTACCAACTCCATAGGGTACTAGTATATAAAATATGTAAAGAATCCAAGAATGTAAACACTGAAAATCAAATAATATAGTTAAAAATGGGGTACATACATAAACAGAAAATTCTCAGTAGAAGAATGTCAAATGGCTGAGAAACAAATAAATGATCAACACACTTAGCTATCAGAGAAATGAAAGTCAAAATTGCACTGAGTTTCCTTCTTACACCTGTCAGAATGGCTAAGATCAATTATCCAATGACAGCATGTGCTGGTAAGGATGTGGATCAAGGGGAACACTCTTACATTGCTGATGGGATTGCAAACTTGTATAGCCACTATGGAAAAAATATCTCAGTTCCTAAGAAAATGGGGAATTGATCTACCTCAAGACCCAGATTTATTACTTTTGGGCATATACCCAAAGGGTGTTCCATTCTACCACAAGGACAGTAGCTCAACCATGTTCACAGTGTCTTTGTTAATAATAGAAAATGGTAAAAATCCAGATGTCCCTCAATATAAGAATGGATAAAGCAAATGTAGCAATTTACATAAAGGTTCATTACACAGCTGCTAAAAAATGACATCATAAAATTTGTACAGAGGGCTGGAACTAGAAAATAATTTTGAGTGAGGTAACCCAGACCTAGAAAGACAAATATGGTATGCATTCACTTATACATGGATATTATTTATTAAGTAAATGACAACCAAACTACAACCTGTAGATACAGAGAAGTTAGATAGAGAGGAATGGTCTATATGGGCCCCACTGACCTCCATGGTGGGATAAAATAGAAGAAATTTTAACAACAAACTAGAGGAAGTTGGGGATTGGATAGGTGGGTTCATCGGGTAGCAAGAAGACATGGAGAGAGAGCTAGAATAGGAGGAAGGCATTTATAGCATTTATATGATGATCTGGAAACTTAGTGCAGTGGAAACTTCCTGGAATCTATGAAGGTAATCCTAATGAGGTCTTATAGTAATGGAGAATACAGAGGCTCAACTGGCCATTTCGTATAGCATGCTGAGACTTCCAATAGAGGCACTAGGTTGAATTCAACTGAGTTGTCAGCTGATGGTTTTCCATGTAAATCCCCAAAGAATCCAGGCTCTGGATAAGATAAAAATTTGTTTTCCACAAACTGACTGTGAGACCCCACTGCCAAAAACAACACCCACACAACTCAATAAACATTGAGAAATTTACCTAGTAACTACATAGAGCCCTAACCCCTGCATTATAGTCTCTTCAGTGTTGGAAGGTACTCCCCAGGCTACCAAAAGAGAAATGTGGTCACCAATCCAGCTAAAATGCCTCTGACCCAAAATCTGTCTTACCCACAAATATACTAGAGCAATTCTGGCACAGAACTTCTATGAGTAGCCAAGTGATGTCTGATTTTACCTAAGGCCCACTCAAGGAGAAGGAACCCACACCTGACAGTGCTTTGGTAACAAAGAACAAGAGATGTACGTAAGTGTATTGAAATGGAGAATTATTTTTAGAAAGATCATTTTTATGTTAGAAACCAGAACATAGTCACAGTGTTAAATCCCTAAGGGTATATCTTTCTGAAACTAAGTGCATCACTAAGATTCTATCTCTATAGGGGAATTCCAGCAACCCTAAAAAGAACATCAGGCCGCATGTTATAGCCTATCAGTAAGTTGTTTTACAAGGCTGACAATTGCTTCACATGCAACTCTAAATTTCATTATGTAAAAGTGTCTGAAACTTTTCTGTTAATCTTTGATGTATCATCCCTGTCTTTTAGGCCCATGTATTCCTACAAATGCCTGTTGGTGGTATCCATTTCCAATGCTAACCGCAAACCAAAACTGTGAAATTCAATAACTAAATAACTGTGTAGGATTTGTTGTATCCATTATTAGCATCCTGTTAGTGTGAATGCAGTTAAGTACAAGACAACTGAACAGAGTGTTCTAAGGTTTTTGGCAATCGTACAACACTTAATATGAGAATATCCAGTGATTTGGGGGTGGTTGGCTCCTTAGAGGATTTCATAATTCTGGTAATTAGGTTCAAGTTCATTCTGACCGTCTTGACTTTAAAACATATTTGTAGAATTAGACTATAGTCATGATTGGCTAAATGCCTAGTTTATAAGGACTTTTCCTTTATCTAGTCTATAATATTTTTGCTTTGTCATTAATTTTTACAGTTGGAAGTTCCTATGTTGGAAAGGAAATATGGTTACTTTAGGCCTCATTTTACCATCCACAAGAGAATTTTTATATCTAATATGCTGAGTCTTTGCCTTTGTAATTTACTTTCAACTTTTATTGCTACAGCAGACACTTTACAAAATATTGGTTAGTCTGATGTGTTTACCCAACACAAATATACCCACATCCTTGTTGTCAATAAAGAAAAAATAAATTTACTTATAAATTATATATATTTTCTGAAAATTTATAGAGAAATGAATGAAATTTGTTTGTATTAATTTGGGAAAATCATTATTAGAGTACTGTACTATTTAATACAACCCAAACATACACTTATACTAGAGTTAATTCTATCAACATTATAAGCATTTATACAAACAAAATTATACTACTTCTTTATGTAAAAGGCTCTTTCAGTTACATGATACACAAACATATTCAAAATGCTACTAAGTATTATGAGTTAAAAGTCAAAATTACATATAAAAATTTAAATATAGTCATTTTATAATTGATATTTAAGAGATATATGACTATCTCATAAACAGTTGATAATTGTCTGGGGCAAAGTATTCATATCTATATTGTTTTTCGTATGGCATGTCATATGAAAATCATATAATACCATTTACAATCTCATTGTAAGCTGCCAGTATATATGTAACTAGTTAGTGAAACAAATATATTTTCTAGTTATATTATTGAGAATTAGATTGAGGATACTTGCAATAATTTTTCAAGAGCCATTTGAGTCAAGAAACTAGAATAATAACTGTCCTCTCTTATAGAGACATAATAGGAGATTAGATGTATTTTTAGAGGAAATTCTGCTTCTAGTAATAGTAAATTAGTTCCTATCAGATGTTTTCTCCAATAACTGTAGTCTCTAAAGGAATTTAATTTAAAGTCAATTTTCTGTGAAAAAGAGAGAATAACAAGAATCAGGCAAAAGATACTAAAAGGAATCTTCATTTATAAATCTAAAACAGTGCTGTCGTGTGTGTGTGTGTGTGTGTGTGTGTGTGTGTGTGTGTGTGTTATATCTGTGTATGTTTATATTTATTATATTGTCTTCTGTTAGCAAGCCAAGTCAGTGAAATGTGATAAAAGCTTAGAAAGTTAGACCCTTCTCACTTATAGGATTATAGGAGAGAGTTTGGTGACACTCTGAGGAAGCTCTTAAGGTTTCAGTTGCACACACAAACTCCTTCCTAAGCTCTAACGTCACAATTGTTCATCTATGTAGAAAAACTGGAAGGGCCCAGAAATGCCCCAGCTATTTCACTGCAAATCTGCTGCCCCATTCTCAGAAAAGTTGGAAGTTCCAGGGTAACCAACATAACCAACCTTGTGCAACTAAAAGCAACATTTCATAAAATTTGGAAAATACCACCATAATTGGAAATTCTAAAATAATACCCTCTGCAGTTCCCAAGACATAGAAAATTTGGCTTATTTATTTATTTATTTATTTATTTATTTATTTATTTATTCAATTATTTTGTTTTTCGAGACAGGGTTTCTCTGTAGCCTTGGAGGCTGTCCTGGAACTCGCTCTGTCAACCAGGCTGGCCTCAAACTCACAGAGATCCTCCTGACTCTGCCTCCTGAGTGCTGGGACTAGAGACATGTGCCACCAACACCCAGTGAAACTTTAACTTATAATCAAAAAGAAATTCAACTAACATGAGAAAACTCATTTTTTGGAATTAAACAATGAAAGAATAGTACATAAACTTTTGTGATCATTTAAAAGACAAAAAACACATAATTTTCATGAGCAGACAAGAATTCTCAGGATATGAAACAATGGAAACCATCAAATTGTCATTTTTTGTAATGAAAACCAGTGTCTGAGATTATATATATATATATATATATATATATATATATATATATATCCTTATGTCTATTATAATTGATTCTAACAAATAAGAGAGGAAGGATAGAGCAAAGAGAGGAGTGGAAGGAGTAAGGAAGGATAGAGTATATTCAAAGACCTGCCAAATACGAATGAAAAAAGCATCTCTAATCTGCACACGTTTATAACATCAATAATGATGCGAGATGGTTGTGTTCCTTAAGTAAATATCACTCCCTAGCTGATTGAGAAACTTGTTCTTTGAGAATTTTCCATGCATATACAGGTGGTCCAACCTCTTTTTTACACTGATCTTTAACTCTATTTTTCCCATAGAGCTGCTTTTATAGCTTTTGCAGTAAGTCTTTACTCCATCTGCCCTAGCCCTGCCACCATGTAGGCACCCAGAATAACACACAGAGTCTTATATTAGTTTACAATGTTACTGGACAATTGACTAGGATTTCTTATATGCTAGCTCAGTCTTAATTATCATAAATCTATATATTTTATAAGACTTATCAAGGACTTCTTCCACTGGCATCCTCTTCCTAGGAATCACATGGCAGCTCCATAGAGAAGAGAGTAGGAGGAAGAGAGAGAACATGATTTCCTGCTTGTCCCTACTTATATTCTGTTTGCCTGCTCTGTCACCACCCATCTGGATCACATGACTTCTTTACTACATTTCCCAGAATCCTCCTTGACTCCTAGTCCTGCCTAACTTGCTTCCTCATTGGCCAACAGTACTTTTTTCAACAACGAATAAGATAAACACATACAGAAGGACACACCCAATCAGGGGGTAGTGAGTTAAAATATTTCAATGCATTTGGCTATGAGAAAATGTTCTTTTAAATACAGGAAACATACTGTCATATCATTTCATTTTTTTTATGTGAATACAAGGTAGCAGAATTTGACCCTGCATGCCATCATAAAGCAAAATAAGAGCCAACTATATTTCTAGATCACCTTCATCCTTTTGCACTCACTTCACATTAGCAAATTTGAACATACAGAATTAATAGCTACAGGCAAAATGAGGAGATATCGGTGTTTTCCTCTAATGTGTTACAACAATTGCTTTGGTTAAACTGTGTAGATTAATACAAAATGTCACTAGTAAATAACTGGTGCAATGAGAAACATAATGACAGTTTCCCGGAAGAAAGTATTGGTATTAGGTAACACCAGACACATACTCAGCAGTTTACAGGAATATTTCTATATTTAAAAACAAATTCTGCTAAAGATAATGACTTCAAATGTTTATAACACAAAACATTTTACTAAAAAGTTGGATAAAAGAACTATAATCTGCTGGGTGGTGGTTGCACATGCCTTTAATCCCAGAACTTGGGAGACAGAGGCAGGCAGATCTCTGTGAGTTTGAGACCAGCCTGGTCTACAAGTGCTAGTTCCAGGACGGGCTCCAAAGCTGCATTAGGGAAACCCTGTCTCAAAAAACCAAAAAAAAAAAAAAAAAAAAAAAAAAGTAGAACTGGAATCATTGCCCACTAGTGATGGGAAAAGTGTCTGAATTATAACTCAGAAGTCTATAAATAAAAATGGATTATGAAGTTCTTTTTCCTTGGCCATTCTAAAAATTTATGCTATATTTTCTTCTTTCCTTCTTTCCTTCCTTCCTTCCTTCCTTCCTTCCTTCCTCCTCCTCTTCTTTCTGAATTTCAAATTAGTAATTTTCTTACTAATTTTAAAATGTAAAGGAAAAGAAATCCTAGCTAACCAAAAAAATCATGTTTAAACTGATTTACATGTTACTCAAAAAAATTCTGTATATTTAGAATTAGCAATTAAAGGGCATTGCAATAGACATATTTTCTTATCCCTTCATAAATGTAAGGACTCGTATTGTCCATATCGTATGTTGGTACAATAAATATAAACATTTGTGTCATATATACATATGTTTAACCTTTTATTTCTTTTTCACTAATGGCTTAAATACATTGTCACTTTCCATTAGTTCTCTGACCTTAGGAGTAAGAAAGATATAACTATAATATACATTTAAAAAACTGTCCAAAAATGGCTTTAAAATTTTAAATTAAACAAAGAAGTTGTTTGTAGCATGATTCTTTTAGTGCAATTATTGCCATTATACTTACTGTGCATATTATAGCTGCCAACATTTTAAACTGTATTATTACTCCTAATTGAGCTACTATGAATCCAACTGGTGAGCTTTCCTCTTGCAGCCATAGATCTAAGTGTTGCAGGATTGATTTGGAACAAAATTTTGCACTAGAGATTTAAAATATTATTACTTAATTTTTTTTATAATTAATGTATCCTCTCAACTTAATAGTCCTGATATAAGTATAATGAGAAAAATAGAGAACTGAAAGTAGACAATTGTATTTTGGTACCTTATGTTTGAGCATTTGTCCAGGGCCAGTAACCACTCTTTTTTTAATGGATGTAGTTACTTTTGATTCCCCATAACAGAACCAGTTAACCTATTCACATTTATGTTAGCCCAGCCTACCAGTGGTGATGGCATAATTGACACTGAAAATAATAGCTAAAGAATCATCACTTAATATATTCAACATGTCTGTTTAAGATGATAGCTTTACTTCTTAGTAAATAATATGCATTCTGGTTTTATGAATAATTAGATATTTTTAAAATCTTATCCTGTACTTAATTTAAAATATAAGTAATATTTTAATTCTTCTTGTTATATACTGAATTGTGTATCTCTGTAACCTACACATTAAAACCTAGCCTGTAGACACTCGAAATATGAGTGTGCTTGGACACAGAAAAAAAAGTTTAACTGAGTTTAGCAGGATATATTCTGCTTCATATACCTGATATTTCTAAATGAAGTGAAAATCTGGGTACCACCTTCAAAACAAAGGACATCTGAATGTACAAGGGGGGTATATATTCACCTCTAATAAATGGAAAAAGGCCACTGAAGAAAACAAACTGCTAAACTTTGACCTTGGACTGTTTGTCATCAGAAATTTTTGAAAATGAATTTCTTTTGTTTCACATGCCCAAACTATATTCTTCACTATAGGATCACTAACAAGCTAATACATCTTTTTATTCATTTATTGAAAATGGAACTTTTCATACAATGTATTCTAATTTCATTTTTTTCTGATCTCTAGTACTACTAGTTCTTAACCACCTATCCTCCCATCCAGATACATCCCCACTCTGCCTCTCCTTATAAATTAGATGTCTAAAATATAATAAGATAAGATAAAAAACCACAGTGAAAAGAAGGAAGAGACCATAAAATTGCACAAGAAACAGATATAGACATAAAGTACCACTCATTCGTAATCTCAATAATTCCACCAATTACAAAACTGTAAAACATATTATATAGTCAAAGGACTTGTAGGGTTAAGAGGTAGAAATAGAAAATGAGAGAAGAGGGGAGAGACAGAGACAGAGATGAGACAGCCCTGACATGTCATTGAGTGAAAGAACCAACAAAGATGCCCCTGAGTTCATCTCCTGTTGGCCATCTCCTGCTGGACATGGGGCTAACACTTATGAGTAGCTTGTTTCCCCAGTGAAACCTCCTTGAAGGAAGCTGGATTTTAATTTTCAATTAGCTGTCAATTGGAGGTAGCATCTATGTTAGCAATGGGGGCCTCTGTCCAACTCTCCTTTCACCTCCATATCTGGTACAGAAGCCAGGAAGGCATCTGCTTTCTTGTCCTCCTCTATTCCTCCCGTGTCTCAGTCCTCTTGTTCTCCTCCCCCTCCCCTTCTTCCCTTCCCACCTCCTTGTCTATCATTTTTAAATGTAAATATTTTTTGTTTAGTTTTGAAGCAAGACTTATTATGTGGGAGGAAGCTAGGTATAGCAGGATGACTTTGAACTCAAAAAGATCCACCTGCCTTGGCATTCTCTGGCCTTGGTTATAAGTGTGTGCCACAATGCCCAACTGAATTAAAAAAAATAAGTCAAAATCGTTGACTTTTAAAGGTCATTGTTTTGTGATTTATTGGCCATGGTAGTATAGACATAAACAAGTCCTTTAAAAACAGAATTCAAAGAAAGGACAATAGTTTCATAAATTTTTGGAACTGTGAGTGAAGCATTTTATATTCATACTCTGTGATTTACTTCTCTAAAATAAAATCCTTAAAGATCAAAAAGGACTTTTGTATGTGTGCTTGTCTTGTTTTTAAAAAGTCCTTTTAGTCAGTGCAGTCCCAATGGTCAATGTGGGGAAGGGGAGATGAACTAAATGCTGTAGAAAGAAACTACTATATTTTCAAAACCTTTGATCCTAGCATGAGAAAGTAGTTAAACTAGGAGACATAGTAGTTTATAAAATGTCTCTTTTTGCAAAAAAAAATGCCTGGATGCTTAATTTGCATGTTATCCAAGAAATTTGGAGAAATAAATGAAGCTCTGTGTTTTCTTGGAATTATCCCATTTGGGAAAAGTCAAGGGAAACCCTCTCTGCTGTTCCTCATTTGTGATATTAAATGCCGCAGAAGTCTTCATTCAACCACTAGGACACCATACAAAATTATTACAAATGATGGCAGGAAATTAAGAAATGTCCTGGTAGACCCTAACCAAATTAATAAGTCCAACTTAAAGCCATATAAATGCAAGTCTTGTTGCATTATTTCTTTGCTAATGTTCTCTAGATTTTATGGAGCAACCATTTTGCTTATATGGATGTAATCAAAAGTGAGACACAATAAATGTAATCAAATAGAAATGAAAATGAAGCATGTTTTGAGAAATGTCCATTGTTTTTATTATATTACTTTTACTTATACTTATTTTCCTGAAAATAGGATATTAACATCTCACCAAATATCATATCCATATATATTGGGTGTGTGTGTGTGTGTGTGTGTGTGTGTGTGTTCTATTTTAAACTCTATGAGTTAAGGTTGAATTTATACAAATTTCAAAGGGTTATTTTAAAGGTAGTCACAGTTTCATAATCAGCTACTGGAAGTATTTGACAACCCAGATGACATTGCCAAGAGTCAGCACTAAGAATAAGAACCGAGCCAACATTTTTTTCTAGACAAAAACTGACCCCCAGTAGAATAGCTTGTATCTATAGTTACTCAAATAATTATTCACTGAAAATATTTTGAATTAAATAAAATGTAAAGCATCTAACTGGGATCTCAGTGATAATGTAAGTATTTACATCAACAGACACGAGATTGGTATGTCAATTCAAACAGAAAAGAAAAGTACAATAATGACAACAAGGATAGAGAAAGAAAGGAAAGTGACTCAAATGAATAGCTGGTGATGTCAAAGTGAGCCTCCACATCTGAAATTGTTAAAAGATATGCCACATATTTTAAATAATTTTAAACTGAGAAATAACATATGAAATCATAAAAAATTAGATGCACTTTCCCATGTGTGTGTTATGTCAAACTGAATAGGGGATATGATTTTACAGTAGAATATCTACTACTAAAGGATGATCTGTATTTCTCATAATTATATTTTCAAATCATTTTCTTTTCCCATACTTATTTACACATGGATTTCAGGTAGTTTCAGGAAAATATATGTATATGCTGGATTACACTGATTGCCAAGAGCTGTGTACAAATTGAACAATATAATGGGAATTTTGAATCTGTGAGTCTGAAATAAGAACATAGTTGTATGTGCCATAACTCTGAGAGAAAGAAGCACATTCCACTCATTTTTGTGTATACTGTAATAGAATACAGTTGATCACCTAATAATCATCACTATGTGAATGATGATTGAGGGAAGAAAATAATTCATGCAAGAACATAAAGAGATCATATGTGCCACTCATGGCACACACCTTGCCAGCTAGTGTGGCTACACAAACAAAGGCATTTTGCTACTCATGCTGCAAGGTAGATGGATGCCCTACCACACCAAGCAAAACGAAGATTTTAACACTTAACAATTCCTGTAGTTTTTGTTAATTGAGTAGTACTCTTCATTATCCTCTAGATTCAGATCTCTGTTTTCAGTGGTCTTCTAGATAAACTGCCTAAGGGAATTGATTACTGAAAACTTAGCAGGGAGAAATCCAATTCCATTCACCTTTCCCCTAGTTATGAAATGTTGTCTGTGCTATAGAGAAAAGCAGCCATAAATTGGTAGGACTTATAACGCCTTGAGTACATGCTCTTATCTATCAAGGCTGTATTATTTCTATTTTGTCAGTCCACATTCTGGTTATGTTTCTAGTTTTTCTTCTTTCTTTCTCTATCTTCTGCTATTTCCTTTGTTCTTCATCTCATTGGCCTCATAGAATGTCTTTTCATATAATTCAGTTCAACTCAAGATTTCTAGTTACCTTTCTCTAGCTCACTTCAAAGTTATTACACTAAAAAATTATTAACATTTAACAAATTAGGCACAAATTGCTCAAAATGTCATCCATAATCAAAGAATGGGCATCATTTTCCAGGTTTATTCTAGTAGCTGTCTAACTTGTCACAGAAGCCAATCAGCGCATAACCTCTCTTTCTGAAACATGCACCGAGTTTTGTTTTGTTCTTTACAGGTCACACTGCTCCAAGGTGCTGAAATCCAAATTTATCTTGTGTGTTTAGAATAACAGGGGTGTTACTAATTTGTGAAGTTTTCATGGTATTCCAATGAGATACGATCCCTTTTCTGCTAAACCCACACGACACCTTTAGATGAGGTTAATTATAGTCTGTCTGGTAGTGCATCTATTTCAGTTTCCTTAAATTTGTATGATACAAACTACTACATTGGGAGAATGCTTGTCTTGTCTGCTTTGCTTTGTATTTATTATAGACCATAGCTCCATGATTTCCTAAGAGTGGTCAGAAAAGTCACTGAAGAAAACTAAAATGTCAGCAAGATAAATAAAACTTGGCCACCCATATCCATTTCTAGGAACTTCTGGTGTCTATGGAAAGATTGGGTACCTATGTAGGGAATCCCTCACCACAGAAGGATAGCCACTGTCTGACTCAGAACACACATGTGGGTGTCTTCTGAGTGGAACAATCTTTGTGGTAGTCTACTCTTTGAAAGACTTTATTTGAAGGACTGTTATCAGTGGAAAAGTATTTTCATTCTTTTTCCATACATGTCTGGCCACAAAAGGGAATCCTGTGACTCAAGTAGTAGAAGCACTTATTTGAGCCCAGGAATTTTTCAGCTGCATGACAGTCCAGTATGCAATGCAAGCTGCCTACTGAATAAGGGAAAGGAAATGAAAGGAAAGAATTGTGGGTAGAGTTGGCAAGTGGCCCAGACATTTCTCCACACTACTGATCCTCAAGAGGAACAAGTAAGATGATGAGTTAAAGCACTAAAATACTTACTTTCCTGGTAGCTATAAGCTTAGAATTAGGAAATTGCCAATGAAATGTCACAGGATGTTTTAGTTATACACATAATATAGATGAAACCAACCAATTTGATGCAGTTTCTTTAAAAGAAAGTTAAGTCATTTGTAGGGTGCGGCGTCCAACCTTGACCAGCAAGAAAGACGCCACACCGAGGAATCTTCTTCAACACAGTTTAATCGGGAACCTCTTTGCTTCGTACAGTGTATAATGGAGGTGGCGGCCCCAGGCCGAGGGAGACGGGGCCTGATATAGTCTACATCTACCAATCACCTAACCCTACGTGGCGCGCCAGGATAGGTTGTCTCCAAGCAGAATTAAGAGGATACATGACCTCTACCATATTTGGAGTTGTTTACCACAGAGAGCGCTCGCCGTCGGGCTGGCGGAAGGCGGAAACCAGCGCCATCTTTTGGGTGCGGTTTTCTGCAGCTCTCTACAGTTCCCCCTTTTTGTTTTAATATTATAGGAGTAGCAGTATCTATCTGTTGTCAGATTTCAGTCATCTCTGTCTTAGGTTCAACCCCAGTGTCCCTATCTTACCCGTCAAAGAGTCACTGTGTCGCCCTCACAGGCTCATGTCTTAGGTTGAAGGGAACACATGTATGCTTATTCGCTCAGCATGAGGGTAGGTGCCCGTCATTGAGCATGACTGATTCAGATACGCATTACTCACTCAGCAAGGGCGAGACAGACATCTATTTGTCTGTCAGCATGGATAACCATGCTTGAGGGGACTGTCCTGCTTCCACAGCAGCAAAGGCCTGTACCAACATAGCAGCTTGGGATTTTTGCGACTTCCTGATCCTGCATAGGCACCACAAGCAAACAAAAATGGCTAACAGCATCATGGAAAACATAACCCCTATTCCAGCCCATTCCTTAACTAAACTAAAGGCTCGCTTAAGGGTAGTTAAGAGGGTATTAACAGTGGGCAGGCTCAGGCGTGTAGCATTCACGGCAATAATCTGTTGTGTCAGGGTGTCTGTCAGGTTCTCGAACTGTTGACTCCAATTTCCCTGAAGGTAGGCACTCAACTGCCAACTCAGGTTGCTGTTCTCCGTGAAATTATTGGCCATCCTGGAGGTGATACACAAAGAAGAAAAGGAATGAATGCATCCTATGGAAGTTAAGGTTACTAAATCATCCACCTGTTCCTGCAACAGGTCCACTCTTTGGTTCACAGTTAGAATGCCAGCTTTTAAGTGGCCATCAATAGATCTCAAGGTAGTTAATGTTGTAGCTGTTTTTTCCACAATATCATTGACTGTCTCAGCTGATTGGACCTGAGCAGCCATGGCAACGGCGGCAGTCGTAGCCGCTGCTGCAGAAAGGGTAATGGCAGTAACCAATGCTGCAGTTATGCCAAAATCCCGTTTGGTTCTGATGATTTCCGTAATGGGAAACGTTCCTGTATCCACTTTGACTGGAATAGGAACATACATAGGAATCCTCATCACTACTGCTGTATTAGCAGAACCATTCCAACATTGGCTAGCAATGCAGGAGACATCAGTCGAATTGCACGAGATCACTTCTTTGGTAGCATCAGTAGCATTAGAGAGCAGAAAGAAAAAAGGAGCTTTTAAGCATACTGGGCTAGCTGGAACAGTGAGATTATTCAAAGCTTTATGTATTGATAGATTCTTAAGAGAAGGTCCCTTCTCATCCCTTGTACCAGAAACATTAAGAAGTCTTATGCAGAGATTCTGGAGAACTGCAAAAGGTTCAAGAGAAGTAAATGCTCCACGCTCGTTGGAGAGTACCCATTGAAACCATGGCCAGGTATTTTTACTGCCTGTTCTTTGGGAACCTCCCTGAGTTAGGTTATACTGGTACTTGCCAAGAGGGGGAGTAAATTCAAAACCTGGAGCTATCTGCTTAAGTTTGTGATCCGGACTCTGACAAGGCGTCCAATGAGGTGGATAGCCTCGATTGGGTGCACAATAAGGCAAGACTTGTCGAGCAGTGGAGTTCTCTTGACTAAAGCGTGAATTTGAGGGTCGGAGCCCCTCCATCAGCATCAGAAATGTAGTGATATTTACATCTTTGGTTCCATTTGTACCAGTGCCAGAGCCAGAACTAGCGCCTGTACTAAACTGAGACAGGGCTTCAGTGAGCATAGCACTCGAGATCTGGTTATTAGTAAGAGGATCAAGCCAATTGCCAATAGAACCATTCTTCAACCAAATGCATGGGTTAGAATTATTAATAAGGGAGAAGCATAATGCTCCATTGAGAGAAATATTAGTGGCTGAATACTGGGCAGTGTCAGGATCTAAATTGACACAAGGCAAACCCAATTCACAACTAGTAGAAAAGAAAACAGGCAAAACTTTAGATGTGCTATGAACAGGCAAAGGAATTGGCCACGCTTTCGCTATGGCCCACAGGATTTGTTCTCTGGCCTGGATCAGCCACGGTGTTGTCAAGATCAGCAGCAGGATCAATATCGGAGGCTTCATCTTGTTTGTTGCACCTCCTCGTTAGTCTCTCTGGAATCCACACCGGGTCTTGCTGATCCTGAGGGAAAACACAAACAGAACCTCTCGCCCATGCTAATACCGGGTCCGGTCCATGCCATAGACCCGTAAGGATATCTTTCCATTTTACATAGCCCTTCTGAGCAGGTGCCCGAGTCTGGTGCCTATCGGCAGCAGAAAGGCCTTGAGAATCCAAATTTAAAAAATTCAGAGTAAAGAGAGCCAAAGATAGTTGTTCCTTTGGTGTTCTACCATGGCCTATTCCCCCTTTTTGTTTTAATAAACATTCTTTCAATGTGCGATGGGCTCTTTCAACTATTCCTTGTCCTTGGGGATTATAAGGCAGGCCATGGTTTAATTGGACTTCCATCTGTTTACAGAAGGAGGTAAAAGATTGAGCTGTATAAGCAGGACCATTGTCAGTCTTTAATTGCTGAGGTTTTCCCCAGGCAGCCCACGCCTCAAGGCAATGTCCAATGACATTGCGAGCCTTTTCCCCACTCATAGGGGTGGCATGGATGATGCCTGAACAGGTATCCACAGACACATGGATATATTTAAGAGTTCCAAATCCTGAAAAATGAGTTACGTCCATTTGCCAGATCTTCAAGGGCAATAACCCTCTGGGATTGACCCCCAGGCTAGGGGGGTGCAAGAAGGTTATACACTGTTGACAATTCAATACTATCTGTCTAGCTTCTGCTCGAGATAGCTGAAACCTTTGCTGTAAAGTTTTTGCAGATACATGAAATTGTTTGTGAAAGTGCTGTGCTCGTTCCATAGAGGAAGCGAAAAATACATATTCCCCTCTAGTACAGAGATCTACGATCTCATTGCCTTTTGATAGAGGTCCAGGCAAGTTGGTATGAGCTCTAATATGTTGTATAAAAAATTTCTGATCGCGATGCCAGATCAACTTTTGCAACTCCTGTAAGAGTTTGCAAACTGTACTATTAGGTTTAATAGGTCCTGCAACCTCCAGGGCCTTAACAGCATTCACAACATATGCCGAATCAGAAATCAGATTAAAGGAGAACGGGCAATTTCTAAACACTTCAAGAACAATTTTACATTCAATAATTTGGGGGGAGCCAGGCTGATATTGAAATTGCACTGGATCCTGATGCTCTATCATGTAGGCTCCACAGCCCGTCTTGGATCCATCAGTGAAAATATTTGCGGCTCCAGCAATAGGAGCTGCTGCAGTCATTTTAGGAAAAATGACTGGATGTTCTTTAAAAAATGACATTAGAGGGTGTTTTGGATAATGATTATCTATTTCTCCTGAAAATCCACATTGAAGAATTGCCCAATCATCCACAGTTCCACAAAGTATCTTAACTTGTTGAGCAGTATAAGGGATTATGATCTTAATTGGTAGTTTCCCAAAATATTGAATACATTGCTGTATCCCATTTTGAGCCAAGTCAGCAACCGCTGCAGGATAGTATTCAATAGTTTTTCCTGGGGAGGATTTAGAATAAATCCATAGTAACGGACCATCTTGCCACAGCAAAGCTGTAGGCTGGGAGAATGTTGGAAGCACACACAAAAGAATATCCATATTTTCTATTAGCCTTTTAAGGCTGGCATTTTGTAATTCTGTCTCCACTTTCTTTAAAGCTTCTCTGGCTTCAGCAGTTAACTGCCTAGGTGAATCTAATGCTGAATCACCATTGAGAATATTATACAATGGCTTCAACTCATAATTTGGTAATTTTAAATAACATCTTATCCAATTTATATCTCCCAACAACTTTTGAAAATCATTAAGAGTTTTTAAATTATCTTTTCTAATCTCTATCTTTTGTGGAATAATTGTATGAGGGAGAATCTTAGCCCCTAGATAGTTAACAACAGTGTCCTTTTGTACCTTTTCTGAGGCTATGACTAAATTATGCATCTCAAGCAATTTTACCAATTTTGTATATGCCTTATTAAGCGTTTTATCATCTTTGGCAGCCAATAAAATATCATCCATATAATGAACACATCTAATCTTTGGAAAGTCCACTCTCAAAGGAGCAATTGCTTCTGCTACAAACAACTGACACATAGTAGGACTATTGGCCATACCCTGGGGTAAAACCACCCACTCATATAATGGTATGGAGAATAGAAGGTAAAGTAAAAGCAAACCTAACACTATCTTGCACACATCACAAATCAGGTTCTTCATGATTGGGTAGGGCTGACAGCAACGGTAAACCATGCTGCACAGGCCCCATGACTTGCATCTATTTATTTCCTTCAGCTGTTCTACCACCTCCTGCCCCTCTTCTACAGCCTTGCGGCATCTTTGATCCTCCAGACAGCTGCGAACCATTTTCCAAATAGGCCTCGTCCCTGGCTTCAGCATTCCCTGTGCCCAGACAAAATCTAGATCTTTTCTAAGCTTATCCCAACTATCCACAGTGAGAGTGCCCGAGGCTGCAAACCAGGGTGCAATGGTGTCGCATTCACTCAGGAACCTCTGTAATGTGGCTTTAGTTAACCTTAAATTGTTAGAATGAAGTAGCTCTTGAAGAGCCAGAAAAATTGGATGTGATTGTGACGATCCCATTGTGCTTTTGTCTTAATTAGCACGCTCCGAAGGTGTGCAAGTAGGATAACACCACCAGAAAACAAAAGCCCACACTGCGATATTAAAAAGCAACCAAATCACCACTATAATAGCGGGGTCCATTAACTTACTCTCACTCTGCAAATTAAAGCAGAAGCGAGGGTTTTTTACTTTCGGTTCGCTTTTGTCGCGAACAGTGTTGCTCCTTTCCGGAGACTTTACTGCCTCTTCCCCGAGGGCTTTGGTACTCTTTTACTGAGACCTATCTCCTCTTTCCTGAGGACCTTGGTGCTCCTTTACCGGAGACCTATCTCCGCATTCACCGCGGACTTTACAGTTCCACTTACCTTGGGAACTTACCGGCGCCGCCCCGACTGTGAGAAGTTCTGAATTCCCCGTACGGGCCACCACTTGCGGCGTCCAACCTTGACCAGCAAGAAAGACGCCACACCGAGGAATCTTCTTCAACACAGTTTAATCGGGAACCTCTTTGCTTCGTACAGTGTATAATGGAGGTGGCGGCCCCAGGCCGAGGGAGACGGGGCCTGATATAGTCTACATCTACCAATCACCTAACCCTACGTGGCGCGCCAGGATAGGTTGTCTCCAAGCAGAATTAAGAGGATACATGACCTCTACCATATTTGGAGTTGTTTACCACAGAGAGCGCTCGCCGTCGGGCTGGCGGAAGGCGGAAACCAGCGCCATCTTTTGGGTGCAGTTTTCTGCAGCTCTCTACAGTAGGGTGCTAGAAAGATGTCTCAGCTATCATTTACAGAACCATATAAGACATCTCACAATGGCATGTATTCAGTTTGAAGTGGTTCCATGTCCTCCTCTTGTTTCTGGAGCACCAAGTATATGCATGGCACATAAATGTACATGCTGACATTCACACAAACTCACAAAAAGAGAGCTTTAAAATCATATATATTATATATAAGCTTATATTTCTATATTTGGAGCATATAGAAATATATATATATCAACTCAAATGGTCATGATGTCTCATATATATATATATATATATATATATATATATGTATATATGACAGGAGGAATACAATATTAGATAATTATGATATATAACAGAAACTATTAAATTATATGAAATAATGTAAGCATTATAATCTATAATATCACAAAGCTTCCTAGAAATTACAGATTATGATATGTATAAAGTGAAAATTTTTTCTTTCTTTCCTAGTATTCACCCTCTCATCTCTCTCCCCACCTGGTCCTCCCATTTCTGCCA
Organism: Cricetulus griseus; assembly: GCF_003668045.3. Classification (NCBI taxonomy): domain Eukaryota; kingdom Metazoa; phylum Chordata; class Mammalia; order Rodentia; family Cricetidae; genus Cricetulus; species Cricetulus griseus. The sequence continues at coordinate 180,788,577 of NW_023276806.1, read as the reverse complement.
CCATCCATCCATAGCTATCTGTTACGTTTCTCTTCCCAAGAGATATCTATCTGCCCTGAAACTCAGTTCCGTACTCTATACCTAACCTTTATGATTCTATGTATTGTAGTTTGGTTACTGTTTATGTTTACACAATGGATTATTGCAATCCATTAAAAAGTTAAATCATTATATTTTAGTATAAATGGCTGGAACTAGCAAAATATAAATCTGGATGAGGTAACCCAGACCCAGAAAGACAAATATGGTATGCATTCACTTATATGAATTCACAAATAACAATTTTATGAATTAATGCTATCATATTATTTCTCTTTTTGCAAGTATAAATAGTTTGCAAAGAAACTAAGTAATATAAACATTAGTGTTCCAAATTAATATATACATGTATGGTTAGAAAAAAAATATCTGTTTAGAAATAACAATGATACTTTCCAGATACCTTGTGGACAGTGCTGTGTGAATTATGAGTTTGAAGTTATTGCATTTAATAGTGGAGTTCTAGATTGAGCGTAGATGCTAGATAAAAAAATGATAGCAAACAATAGAGTAGAACCAATATACTAATTCAGTATATTTGGAGAATAAAGAGTCAACTTTCAAAAATCAATAGCATTTCCATATATTAATATTGAACTATCTGAAAGGAGAATCAATGCAGCTTCACTTAAAATTTCATAAAGATACACTTAGAAATAAATTTAACCAAGAAGGTAAAAGATCTATTTTAAAAGACTATTAATTTTTTCTTTAGTGAAGGAAATTAGAGACAGAAAGGTGAATGAAAATATGCCCTACATTTACAAATTGAAATAATGGATGTCATACAAATGCCTATGCTACTCAAAGTGATCTACAAATTTAATGCAATTCTTCTTAACTTTACAATGAAAATTTGCATAAAAATTGAAAATAATTTTGAAATCTCTATATTACAACAAAGAAACAACCAATAAACACAATTTTCTTAAGCAACAAAAGACAAAATTGGAGACATCAAACTAGTATACTACCCCCCAAAATTCTGTAGTAATCAAAATAGCACAGGCATAAAATCATACATATAAAAGTGTAATAAAATTAAGGTCAAGTGATAGATAAAAGTCTTACATTTATAGTCACTTGATCTTCTGTGCAAGTGACATAACATGGAAAACCTGGTTTTGTGAAAAACAGGATTAGAGTAAGCTGAATAGCCACAATGAATCCAGATGTTCTAACTGTATAGAGAGGCATTAATACATGTGGGGATTATAGAATATGTCTGTAAGCTCGGTACTCAAGAGGCATTCAACCAAGGACATCTGTTCAACGATGTACATAGCAGCACTATTTGTAATATCCAGAAACTGGAAGCAGCCTAGATGCCCCTCTACCAAAGAATGGATAGAGAAAATGTGGTACATTTACACAATGGAGTACTACTCAGCAGAAAAAGAAAACAATGGAATCTTGAAATTTGCAAGAAAATGGATGGAACTAGAAGAAATCATTCTGAGCAGGGTAACCCAATCACAAAAAGACAAACATGATATGTACTCACTCATATGTGGTTTTTAGCATAGAGTAAATGATTACCACCCTACTATACACACTGCCAGAGAAACTAGTAAACAAGGAGGATACTAAAAGAGACAAACATTGTCCCATAGAGAAGGGGAAAGAGTCAGGATCCCCCGAGCAAATTGATAGCATGGGAAGAGGGGGGAGGGAGCTACAAGAATGAGAAGGGAAGAAGAGGAAGGATGCAGAGGTCATGAGGGAGCAGAAAGGTTGAGTCAGGTGAAGAATAGAAGAAAGGCTATGTGATAGGTAGGGTTTTAGTTGGGGGGGTCAGAGGGGTGGACAGGAGGGAGAAGGGAACTGAGATTGTCATGTAAAGCAATCTTGTTTCTAATTAAAATAAAAAGTAATAAAAAATGTTGTGCATTTAAGACAAATTCTGAATATGTTCCAATATCTTGTCCCCAAAATAAAGCATATCAACTGAAAGTGAATTCAAGTATTAAGTAGAAGACTTGAATGTAAAAATGATGAGGTTGAAAACATGACTTAGTGATTATGAACACTTCATGTTCTTCAGAAGATTCCAAGTTTAGTTGTCAGGACACATGTTAGGCAGCTCACAATCTCATATAATTGTAGCTCCAATGGATTTTTGCCTAGACAAACAGAATTATATCAATCTGAAAACAACTGTTGACAAGAAACGGTAGTTGTGGAATGGCAAAAAATATTTTATAAGCCATAAAATGTTAAAGCTTGATAAAATGTTAAAGCTTGATAAAATGTTAAAGCTTGATAAAATGTTAATAACCAAAATACAAATAATTCAATAGCATTATCAAATTTTAAAATGGGAACAGATACAGGGTAGAGTTTTTTTCCTAAAAATAAACTATGAAAATGGTCAATATGTGTATGAAAATATGTTCACTGTTATTGGTAATCAAAGAAATGCAAGTAAAAACTTTAATGAGATATTTAAGGTTGATAATAATGAAATTAAGATAAAATAAGCCATTAAAATAAATAATAATAAATATTACAATGGCTCCTGATGAAAAGGAAGCATTCTGGCCTATTTGATGGAACTTAAATTACTTATAACCATTATAGAAAAATTTGTGATGTTTCTTTAACATTAACAATGGAAGGAACATAAGATCCAGCTACATCATTTCTGTGTATACATCAAAACAGAACTCCATTTGGCTCATCAAATAGTCACCTACAATCCTGTGTTAATTTCAGAATCATGTAAAGTAGTCAACACAAATAATGAACTTTAGTATTTAGTAAATAATGAAAATATAAAGTGCTAAGATAACAGATAATTTCACACAGTACTAGTATAAAATTTACTCATGACTATGATATTGGAGTTAAATAAAATGTCAAAATTTATCTTTCATAACTGAATTTTTGAAGTTCTTTCTAAGCTGGGAAATAATTTTCTGAATAAAATGCATTAATAAATGAGGCCATTTGAAAAACAGCAAGTGTGGTTATATGAATGTATTAGAGGGACTCTTTTCAAAAGAGTGATGATGGTTTCACATTTGATAATTCTATTCACAGTCTTTGGCTTGCATTTATATGAGTGGAATCAAAGAGATAGTTGCTAAATGTAAACTATTATCCTGACTAAATTGCACATTTTTGAAAAATGAGAGCTTGTGGAACTGGAATAAGCATTTCTGATTAGTACTACAATATAGCAAAATGTTTACAAGGAAAAATAAACATTTTCAACCAAAAGTTGTAATGAAAGTAATTTTCATGTACAAGAAATAATTGTTGAAACTTTCTTAATATTTTCTGTAAGACCTATGCTGTTCTTCTAATATATATTAATCAAAAAGAGGCTGCTTGGTCCTGATAGACAAAAGATAAATCATTAAATATTAAATGATCTTCTATGTCCCAGACTGTATGTACCTTTGAGTTATCACTTTATATTTACATAACTTTATATGCATCTCCAAAATGAGTTTAATATTGACTTTTTCATTTAAATAATGAACTGAAATGAAATATTAACTTAGACTAATTCAGCTAGTACTCTAAATCAAATAAGCTTTAAGTTATTCCTGACCTGAAATGGGTTCTGCAATCCATTCTGTAGATTCTTCAGGTAGAACATCTCATACATTTATTTTATTTTAAAATGTCTGTAAATATTATCATAACTTTTGGAAGTTTTTAAATATTGAGAATACGGCTTTCTACATAGCTTTGGTTTGCCTGTCACTAACCTTGAAACCTGGAATGGTCTCCCAGTCACAGCATTTCAACTGTGTTAATTTCCTGAGAGGTGTCACGGCTGACACGTGTTACCCTGTATAGCTTTCCAACTATTAGTGCAATTTCAAAGTATAAACTTCACTTTTAAGCTTTCTTTATTTTTAGAAAATTCATTAATATATAAAATGACAAATAAATACTTCTATCCCAAGTTTTATAGCTCCAACTCCTCCATGTCCTCCTAATAAAATTCATGTCTTTTGTTTTTAGGATCACCTACCATGATTAATCATTGACACCATTACCATGGCAAATCTTACAAAGGAAAACATTTAACTGGGGTTACTTACAGTGCAGAGATTAGAACATTATCATCGTGGCAGGAAGCATATCAGATTTGGTTCTGGGGAGGTATTTGAGTTCCACATCCAGATCCAAAGGCAACAGAAAGAGAAGGTGACACTGGGCCTTTGTTGAGCATCTGAAACCTTACAACCCACCCTCAGTGACACTTCCTCCAAAAAGGCCATAACTACTCTAACAAGGCTACATATTTAATAATGCTACTTCCATTCAAACCCCCACATTCTACTCCCTGACCCCACAGGACTATAGACATACAATAATGCAAAATGCCATACTTCAAAGACCACATTGTCTATCATACTCAACAATATTTATCCATAGTTCAAAGTACCTTCTGGAATTCATGCTGTCTCTTAACTGTAATCCCCAGTAAATTCAAAATAAAAAGCGATTATATATTTCCAACACACAGTGTCACAGGATATATTTTATACTTATAAAAGGGAAGGAAGGGAGCATAGTGAGAACACTTTGAACCAAAATAAGACAAAGGATGAGTTGGGCAAACTCCAAATTTTGTATTTCCATATCTGATGTCAAAACAATGTTCAGATCTCCAACTCCTTTCAGTTTTATTGACTACAACACATTTCTTTCTAGTGGGCTGGCTCTACCCCCTGTTATCAGCTTTCCTCAGCAGGTGTCCCATGCTTCTGGAGGCCTCCATACAAGGACACTAATGACACATGCCTCACCTCACTCAGCAGCTTTTCTTGGTCACAAAGACAGATTCCATAACCCCTTTCTTGTGTCCTTGACTAGGAAGCCAGCATCATATGGTCAAGGTTATCAAATTGTGCTGCTTGCTGGGGCTGAAACATGGCCCTCTTGTTCAAATACATTTTCATAAATTTTCTGTTTTTAATGATTTTCTTCACTACTTAATCTTGAATGTCCTGGAACTCACTCAGTAGATCAGGTAGGTCTTGAACTCAGAGATATAACAGCCTGTGGTTTCTGAGTTCTGGGATGCACTCTTGGCTCTAAGTTTGTCTTTAATTCGTTTCCACAAATTGTAAGATTATCTAGGTGGAGTCTTGTTCTGAGGTCACCACACCCTTTATTTCATTTAGCATCAGGCTTTTCTTTTAATCTGTTTATACTTCATGGCACTCCTTTTCTTCTCCAAATGCATAGGTAGTATTTTTCATTGCTCAGCTTGCCCCTTTTCATTGCCCGCCACTAATAGCCACTCAGCTTAGTCAATGTTAGGTTGTTTGGAAATGTCCTCTACAAAAACTTTTCATCTATAACTTTTCAATTTAACCTCAGGCAGATATTACAGGGCAAAAACCAGTCATCAAAATATCACAAAAATAATCTTTAGGCCACATGTTAATGTTCTTCACCTATGAAACCTCTTGATCCTACATTCCACAATTCAAATCATTCTCAATACCAATATCTTCCATGCTCCTACTAGTATAGTCCTGTAAACCCTGTTTAAAGTCCAGTCTCTTTTGTAGTCCAAAATCCTAAAGTGTTGCATATTCCTCCAGGCAAAATGATCAGGCCTATCACAGCAAACTCCTAGTCTGTGATACTATCTTCTGTCTTAGAGTCTCTGTTGATAAGGAAGAGACACCATGACCACAGAAACTTTTATAAGGGAAACATTTAATTAGGGCTAGTGTACAGGTCAGAGGTTTATTATTGTCATGGTGGGAACATGGCACAAGCAGGCAGACAGGTTGCTGAGTTGCTGGAAAGGTAACTGAGTTATACATCCAAATATGAAGGCAGCATAAAGAGAGTAACACTAGGCTTGACTTGAGCACCTCAAAACTCAAAATCCACTCACTGTGACATCCTTCCTCCAACAAGGCACCTCCAATAATGCCACTACCTATGAGTCTGTGGGGGCCATTTTCAGTGAAACCATCATACCCTAGTAAGTCCAGTTACAGTTAAACATATGTGTCTTGGCTGAGGGCCACATCCAGATGATATCCATTGCCAATTGCTTCCTTTGTTTCTTTTCTGATTAGAGTTTACTAAGATGACAACTACTGACATTTGACATACATAAAGCATTTAAACATTAAAAATTAAACCTTTGAAGTTGATGATATCTAATTCTAATTTGCCCCATGCCAGTGAAGTGATTGCTCTTTAAATGATACAATCTAATTTATTTTGTTTTGTTTTGCTCTGTTTTCATTTAGTGGAAAATCAGAACATCTGGTTGTGATTAAGTATTATAAATTTCCTAATTTATGATTATATATTCCTGTTTTAATTTTTAAGTTTTGGAATCAGTGGAATATTTACAAATAAATACATTGGTAGATCAGTCATTTTATGCATGCTCTACTTGGAAAATTTCCAAGCTTTATGAAGAGTATCAATTGAAATCATAAAATTCCTTATCAAGAACAATAGTAGTACTTCACACTTCATCCTAAGTTAGGCTAGTACTCTGTGATTGCTATATTGGGCAATTACTAGTTCTTAGTTACTGCTTAACACATGTCTAATATAAGCAATAATACTATAGCTCAACAAAGCAAACATTAAAAATTTTGTATTTCGAAAGAGGTCATTGAAACCAGATGATTAGCTTGGCTCATAGAATGAACTGAGTAAAACTTGTCCCTTTAAATCTATAGTGCTATTTGCTAACATCACAGAATCACACATTCAAGACTTGAAGGTCCTCCAAAATTTATCTAACCTCTTTCATGGCAGAATTTCCTTGAAAATTATCCCACAGAGGCTCTGCAAAATTTCTATAGCTTCATATGCAAGCCCTGCCAAAATACTTTATATTCTTGAAATGTGAAATTTTCATTATAACAAACAACATGAAATTGTCTTTGTGGGTTTAATTATTTATTTATTTGCCCAATTCCTCCCTGTACATGCATAGCCTTTTTATTTTACCCTCTCCACTGGAAAAATACTAGCCAAGCCTATGGGATAGTTTATCAAACAATTCTTCAGAATTCTGAAGATACAGACAGTACACACTGAGTACTTTTTATGACAATAAGCCACAACAGTCTGAAAAAGAAATAATACCAAGCCTATATTTAGTTAGCATTCATTTTACTACACAAACAATTTATAAAGTCAATTTTTAGATACTCATTAGGAAAGAAAGTGAAAGGAAATTAATATCAGATTTCCTAAGGAAATATGATTCATAAAAAACATGTTTTACCTTATGTTTAACATATCCTTCATTATAGACAATCTAATGAGGTAATAGGTAAATAGGGCATAGAAAACATACATACTCTTTTAAAATAACCATAAATCACATTAAATTTGTTAATAAGTATACTAATTATGAAGCATGTGGAGATTTATTATTTAAAAATAATACTAATAAATTATGCTGTTTAAGAAAATCTTTTTCCCTATTGGAAATGTATTAAGGCATAATCAGTCAGTATTTTTCCTTTTCTGCTCCTGTACCTCAAGCCAACAAAATTAGACAACTTAAAACACTGTTCAGTCAGAAGATTCACTTTCAAAACACAGAATATGTGACCTGTGAATAAGAAGACAAGTCTTTTGAGGCCAGGTAAACAGTGAGTCATGTTCCCTTTCTACCCACACCTATTTGCTCTGATGGAGGGTATGTGCGAGTACAGGATGCTTTTGAGTCCAGAGTCAAAACCCTGAACCACATGTAGTGTCTTCCTTCAGCTAAAAGTAACATGGAAAAGCAGCATGGTTCATAGTCCACAGAGTACTAAAAACATTAGAGTTTTAACATCCTTGATATTTAATTTGAGAACTGTGATGTTTTTAACATACTGAATAATTTTATTCATCTAAGTGACTTAACAAGTTAAAATTCAATGTACTTATCTACCACTGAGTAACGCTTTTCTTTGTGATTTTAAGTGTATATGTGTTTCTCCTGCATGTATTTGTATACTCTATGTGTGTAGGTGAAGTCTAGGAAGGCAAGAATGGGGAGATAAATACCTTGGAACTAGAATTACAGGTGGTTGTGAGACTTCATATGAGGTCTAAGAATTTAGCCTGGGTCTTCAGTCAGAGCAGCAAGGTCTCTTAACTGTTGAATCAATTTTCTAGGCTTCCAGGTACAACTTTGTATATTAATATAAGATTTAATAGGAAATAACAAAAACCCATCCTCTAATCATTTCAAAGCACAAATTTTGTTTCCTGTCTTAACATAATTTTCTATATCACATGACATAGTGTAAATAAAAACAAGTTGTTATCTAAAATTAGTTTTCTACCATGCCTCTGCCAGTCTTCCATGATCCATGATCTCTAATACTGATCAGTTCTTCCTTGCTGTGGCCATGGAGGTGTTTCTAATTCACAGACTATATGAGCTTTAATGACATTGAGGCACATACTAACTCATCGCTCTACCTTTGCCAGCTCTGATCTTTTTCTCAGGAAAATCATCAGGTTTTATTGCAGGTAAGTTGTCTCCATATAGTGAGAGAGTAATATGTCACTCAATGCTCTGACTTTTACAGCAGAAGTAAATGACTTTGGATGAATATGCCAATCTTCCCTTTATCATGGCTTGGTTACATCTCAGGAAGCATGCATGGTGACATGATTAAGACAATGTTGGTCATTAAATGGATGGAAAACATAGTAACATATACTCATCTGCTGCAAGAAAACAGGTATGACACTGTTCTATTATAACCATGTGCAATAGAAGAGAGATGTTCTCTTCCAATGGGTACAATTAGCTATTAACATATTCAATATGGTGCAGCAATAAAAATGTACTCATCTTCTCCCTTATGGCGACAACTCTAAGTCACTGTTAAGCTGTCCTGTTCTAAGTCCAGTGTTTCCAGCCAAAAGATATGTGTCTTAATTCAGCCCAGATGTGGATCCCTACAGCATTTAGACCAAATTCTAATTATAAATATACAAATTTCCATCTTACACAAATAATGTTAAATATTCTAATTTTAAAAACAAAGAAATAATTAAATCCCTTCTCTGTTAGAGCTATATAAATCTTTATATGTGTTATTCATTTATTTTCCATCATCATCCCAATAAGGATACTAGGGAGGATGATGCTTCTTTGAACAAGATTTTGCAACTGTATCACAAGCAGTAGCTCACAGTGGAGTGAGCCATGGTTTTAAAGAAGTTGAGGGAATACCAGGCAGATTATTTCCATACATGGAATTTACTAACAATCCAACTCTCTTGAAACCTTAGTGATCTTTGAGTTGAGTAATTCTTTACAATTGTAATAGATGAGAAGTTTAGGCATACCATTGATTCTTAAGTCCCTACCTTGTCCTTGTAATCTCTATTTTTCTATGAAAACTATAGAATCATGGCATGTCCCTGTACACTAGCTAATGACTAGTATCTATAGATTCAGGAGTCATTGGACATGACAGTTATTGGAAGAGTTCTGGTGCTATAATTGGTCTTATATTATTATAGCTGCTGGTGGGTTGAATGTAATCCCCCCAAAAGTTCATTGAGAGTGACACTAATAGGAGATATGGCCTTGTTGTGGTAGGTGTGGCATTGTTGGAGGCAGATTGTCACTGTGGGGGACAGGATTTGATGTTTCCTATGCTCAAGATATCCCTCAGTGTGATAGTCCACTTCCTATTGCTTTCTGATTAAGATGTAGCCATCACCATATCTGCCTGCATACTGCCATGCTCCCCACTATAACATATTGGACCTCTAACTGTAAGCAAGCCACCCCAATTAAATGTTTTCATTTATAAGAGGTGTCGTGGTCATTGTGTCTCTTAACAGCAGTAGAAACCCTAAGACAGAAGTTGCAGTGAGGGACTGGGGTATTGCTGTGATAGGCCTGAACATGTGTTTGTCTGGAAAAAAAAAAAGAGGTCCTTGGGAATATGGATTAGAAAACAGTTGAATTGCTTTAAGTGTTGCTCAATGAGCAGTAGTAGGAACATGGAACATAGTGGTTCTGAAGGTGATTTGATGAACTGTGGGGGTGGTTGCTCAAGAGGTTTCAGAGAAGAATATTAGTATGTTACCTAGAGATTGTTCTTGTGATATTTTTGGAGAACAATGTGGCTGTCTTTTGTCCGCATCTGAAGAGTCTGCTTGAAGCTAAAGTGAAGTGTTTTGGAGTATCTTCATTGGGAGAGTAAATTTCAAAACAGCCTAATATAGACACTGTTTTGCAGTTACTAGTGTTAACTATAATGTAGACATATAAAGAAAAGGAGCAAGGTGAGCTAGAAAAAATATCTGAGGAGAAAAGGAGCACCAGAAATTAGAATGAAGCTAAATTCTGTATTTAAGGAGATAAACAGATTAAGAAATGGAAATAAAGTAGTAACCTCATGGCAAGATTCCACCTGGCTATATTTCAAATTTGTGAAAAGAGACTACAGAAAATTTCTAGCTGGGTGTGGTGCTGCACACCTTTAATCCCAGCACTTGGAAGGCAGAGGATGGTGGGTCTCTGAGTTTGTGGCCAGCTTAGTCTACAGAGCAAGTTTCAAGACAGTCAAGCTTTGGTAGTGAAGGACAGAAAGCTGGTGAAGATGTTATTGAATGAGGGAACCATGTTCGAACCCAAGTAAGTAGTAGAATTTGGAAGCTTCAGCCTTGTGGTTCTGGCTTTAGAGTTAAGGTTAGAAGAAACAGGTTATAGAATTTGCATCCACACATAAAGAAACGTATGCTGAGACCAGGCAGGTGTCAGGGATGTCCCTGAATGGAGGCCTAGAGAGCTCATTATGTGTAGCTGTAAAGTTGAATCATGGATTACCTTAAAGACCCTAAGATGTTAGAGATACCAGAGCTGTGTGTTACCTGCTGAGGAGAGCTAAAACCAGGGAGTGGAACCAGACAAAGGGAGAAAAGTGTGTTGCAGTCATCAAAGCAGAAAGGATTTGGAGATCTGAAGAGCATTTTAACAACAGACATGGAGATGCAGAGTTTAAACTTTGCCCAGTTAGTTTTGGTCTTGCTTTGGTCCAGTATTTTCTTGCTTTTCTACTTTCCCTGGTTGTTGTTGTTGTTATATTATTATTATTATTATTATTATTATTATTATTATTATTATTATTATTTGGAATGTAATGTAGATCCTATGGCATCATATGTTGGAAGTGTGTGAACTGCTTTGTGATTTTGGTTTTATAGGGGATTACACAGTTTAGACTTTGTATGAATCCCAGAAGAACTTTGAAGTTTTAAATATTGTTAAGATTGTGATAGACTACAGGGACTTTTCGAAATTGGATTAAATGGATTTTTTATTGTGATATTGTTACAGGCTTATGTGTTTCAGGCTTTCTTTTGGCCTGCCAAGGAGTTCCCAAATCATGATACAGAAACTTATTAGTTATGAATGTTTGGCCTTTCTGTATGCTTGCCCACTAGCTCCTATAACTTAATTTAACCTGTTTCTCTTCATTTATATTTTTCCTTGGGGCTTTTTACCTTTCTTTCATTCTGAATGTCCTACTCTGTGTCTATCTGTCTGACAGCTGCCTGGCTGGCAGGCCCCAGAGCTTCTCCCTTTCTCTCTTATTTTCTTCTCCCTCTCTCCCTTTGTTCTCTTTTTCTCTAGCCTAAATTCATCCTCCTACATATTCTTTCTGCCAGTCAGTCATGTCTATCCCTCTACTTCATAGCTATTAGCTATTCAACTTTTTATTACCAATTGGATGCCTTAGGCAGGCAAAGTAACATACCTTTACATCATTAAACACATGTAGCGGAAACAAATGTAACACATCTTTCTTTGCCTGGTTAAAGTAATATTCCACAACACTTATGGGGAACAGGAAGTAGAATGTGCTAGTCTGAATCCAATTGTCCTCCATAAGCTCTATTAAGGGATGTGGCCTTGTAAGAAGGAAGTGTATCACTGTGGGGACAGACTTTGAGAACCCCTGCGCTCAAAATATGGTGTGATAGTCCACCTCCTGCTGCCTGTACTCCCCCATGCCTCCTGCCATGATGATAATGGACTGAAACTCTGAACTGTAGGCAAGCTACCCTAATTAAGTGTGTTTGTTTGTAAGAGTCACTGTTGTCACTGTGCATCTTCACAGCAAAAGAAACCCTGTCTAAGTCAGCTGGGTAATTTACTTTGCAAGAGCATATTTGCAACATATGCATTTTTCTGAGTACATAATGAACTTGCTCAAAATAAATATCAGACATAAACTTAACTAGGATAGATAATATTGATTTATCATGTTATTTAAGGAACAGCTTCAGTGAATGAAGGAAAGTTCTACTTACTGACATAAACATAGAACCAGCAGAATTTTATGTTGAAAGAGTCACAGTATAGTATTGTAACTTGAGTAGTTATACTTTGACACACAAGTGCATAAGTTTTTTAAAACGTTATTCAGATATTTTGAGCTGGAAGAATGATAATATATCATGGGGAACATCTTTCTGATAGTAAATTAATTTATCTCCATTTGATTTCAATGATATACCAAAAATATCCAACCATATAATATAATAGCCATAATGTATACACATTTTGCATGTCACATATAAGCCAGCTAAAATAAAACTAGCTAAGATATGGATCAAACTATATATCCAACAATGGAAAAATGAGAAACCAAAACCTGGTATCTACATAATTGGAATATATAGCTGGGTTTACAAGAACCCACATAAAAAGCAGGATGGAGTGGCACACACCTGTAACCCCATCATTCAAGAGGCACCTATAAATCCATGGGAATTGCTGGTTAGCCAGTATAGCAAAGATTGCAGTTCTAGGTTCAATGAGAGACCTTGTGATGAGGAAACAAAGCAGAGAACAAACAAAGAAGCTACCTGATTTTAACTTTGGGCCCTCACACAGCCATAAACATTTTTTTAGACACATCCTAACAGGAACGATGAGTGCCAGTAAAAAATATAAAAACAAGTCTAAAGAAAATAAAATAAACCTCTGATATCCATATCACACATGTGATGCATACACACACACATTTCTGTGTATATACACATACTGTAATAAGCATTGTAGAACCATTTAAACAAGTTATTTAAAATTGTAGCATTCGTATATAAACAAAAGGCAAATGGTGGTTGCTGGGGTCGAATAGCATGAAATTGTAGTGGTTTATTGAAATACAGTTCCAAATTTGGATAAGTGAATAAAAATATAATGGATAGAGAAAGGGTAACATTTCAGTGTTAATTTAAACTGTGTTGAAGTTTATTGGAATATGTACATAATTTGGGTCTGATGATATTTGGTGAGTAATTTTTATTTCCAACAGTTTATAATGACTTTAATTTAAAACGTTAATATTTTTGGTTGCAGAGTTTCAGTTGTCCTTTCAGGCTTACTGGCTGCAGACATACTTGCACAGGTGTATTAGTATTTATGAACCAAGATGTCCTTAACAGCAAAGTCTACAATGGCATTTTATGCTCTTCATTGAAAGAAATAGGTGGAGAATGAATACTGAATTCACAGGCAGAGTATTCTGCCCTTATTTCTCATTGCAAAGTGAATTCTTTAAAAAGGTGATCTATTTTGTTGTCTGCCAATCCAGTGATCTCAGTTTCCTCCACTGGACAAGCATTCACCATGCTTCTACCCAATGGCATTGCCCCCTTTGTGCTAAGGAAAGCAGGGCCTTCGGTGTCTGTCTAATTATTGTACACTAGATTCGTTTGACCTCTTTGAAATATGCCAACAAAAAATAATTAGAATGCCTGTATTCCCTTTATCATATATGTGTATGCAGTTATTTATAATGCATTTCTGGAGCTCCAAACTCTTCAGCTGAAAAAAATGAAGAAAATCTTGCTAATTTAATTCAAAAGATTTTTCATTTGTTAGTTTTGTGACAGGATTTCTCTGTGTAACAGTCTTGGCTGTCCTGGAACTCTCTCTGTAGACAAGGCTGGCAGAGAACTCATAGAGACCCACTTGCCTCTGCCTCCGGAGTGCTGGGATTAAACACATGTGCCACCACGACCTGGCTAATTGAAAAGATTTGATAACCCATTTTCAGTTTGTGAATTTTTCCAAAAGATCCTGGGCAAATTCTTCTTCAATACCAATGACAACTTACTTGAGGGATAAAGCTAAGATGTTGCATTTATCTTACCTTTCATGAGCCACATAATCCTACTTCAGATGGATATGGCAGCTATTTATTGATGACTTTGCTGCCAATAATGATGGGAATAATTCTTTTTCTATAATCACAAAATGGCAAAGGTCAACAAGCATTGCACTAAAATAATTATGTTTTAAAATATTTTACTGGAAAAGTAATTGCAATCTTAATATATATATATATATATATATATATATATATATATATATATATATATATATATCTGCACCAAATACCACGTTTGGCTTTTCTCGTGAATACCTAAGAATACTACAGACAATCTGATACCACAGAATTTATTTTTTCAAATAAGGGATTTGGATTCAGAGAGCTGTAGTGAGTTAAATGTAAAACAGCCACCTGCATTGACTAGGAGAAATACAAACTGAGGCAGCTCTGGCTTCCTGCCTGTTTCACCATTACATCATGCTGCTTTAGAGAAACAGAAAGTTCAGATCTTTCCAAACATATTTCTTTAAGTAATTTCTAATCTTGAATGGACTCCTGATAGTTTCCTCTGCTGTAAAGAGTAACCTTCATTGATTTAATATCTGTATTTCCCTTTATTCAATATACATATTTAGCTAGTTAGCAATAAACATGAAAAATGTAAACATATTTAGAATTCCAGTTTATTTGAAACTATACATTAAAAGCTGAATGACCCATCTCCGGTCACAGAGATCATATAAAGTTTAACTTTGAGTCAAACTTGTTTGCTTACCAAATTTGGTATATGTTAAGTGGTATGTAGCATCCATAAATACAGAGAACACAAAAGGTCTTAACCACATCATAGTTTGGGTAACACTTCATTTTACCAAACACAAATATAATATAACTTCTCTATTCTATATTTATGGGGCAGGTGTTGACCATATAATAATAACTTACTAAAGTAACGTCAACTGGCAAAATATACCCCATGCACAGCATTGGTAAATGCAGTAAGTGCATAGGAAAAAGCACTGTTTATTTCTGTTTTCTGAACAGGAGGAAGGGTTGCAGCACATGGCAATTACCTTGAGGCTTTCTGCTTCATGAAGGCAGCTTCCAATTTCTTAACCACAATTCCAGAGGATGCAATCAGTGTGGCCATGGGCTGTAAGCCCTCCTTCCACATCTCCCTGCCAATCAGAGGAAAGCGTGCCCCCTGGGAATGGAATTGTAAAAGTTCTAAGCTAGGGAGAGCAGGGAAAGAACCAACTGGCACTGCAGGAGGTCATTACTGAACAGATGTGACAGCTCTAAGCTCTCCACAGGCCTCTTAACTACAAGGAAGACTATTCATTTCCAAAATGGAACCTTTTTTTATTTATATGGAATAAGCTATTTCACTCAAAACCATTCAATTCAAAGCAATAAGAATTAATTGGTTTACATCATAGTATGTACAGTCTGTAGGGCTGCTATTTTAGAAATTATGAAATGTTGACAATTTTAAATGTTTTTGTTGTGAAATCAATTCACAAGTTAGAGTTAACTGAATGGACAAATTCCAGTGTTGTGGTGATAAATTTGTTGACTCTTTCTTACTCCTTTGCCCTCTTCTGGAGAACTGCTATATACAAAATCTGACAGCAACAGCAGACAGGTTTTTATTTATCTGACACTGAGTGTGTTATCTGTGATAGAGTACAAACTGGCATTCTTTGGTACATGTGTCATAGAAAGAAATGAATAAAACTGCAAATAGAAGAACTATTGTCATGAAGGTACACATAGATATTATTGGATTATAAAGAAAAAAATTAGTCCTGACATGATCCTGAGATAACACCATGCAGAAAATTACAAAGTAAAAACAAAGGCCAATGTAAATGTGCTACTTAAATCGGACCACTTAAATAGAATTTTTAAAAGATTTATACAGTTTTACTTTATGTGTATGTTTATGTGCCTACATGTGCATGCTTTGTGACCATAAAAGAGAGCAGATTGTATTAAATCCCCTACAACTGGATTTACAGGCAATTATGATCATCTTGTTGTGGGTTCCAGGAACTGAGCCCTGTGAATTCAACCCTGAAAGAATAACAAGTACTCTTAAAGAACCACATTCCCCAGAGAAGATCAACTCAATAATTTTGTTCCTATTAGAATATAATGTAGTCTGAATAATAAAAACCCAGAGATAGCTATTGGGGCTCATGCTGAAGACCAGTAAAGGAAAGAAGCCAAGCCACCAGAGAGATCTTACCTCTAAAAAGGCTGATAAGATCTTGTCCTCAATGTGGCTGAAGACTAATTGCCAGGTCTGAGACCCTGTTCCTATCTTCTGTACCACTCTAGTTCTGGGATTAAAGGTGTGTGCCACCACTGCCTAGCCTCTATGGCTGTCAGTAGTTTTACATTCTGATCTCCAGGCAAGATTTATTAGTTCATAAACAATATGTCACCCCAATAGAGACTTGCACAACTGATCCAAGTACTACAGGGAGATGTTTTGGGTATGATAGGGACACTGTAATGAAGGTGTTCATTTTTGATAGTTCAATGTATTCATTGAACCCTATGCATTATGCATTAAAATATAAACCAAATTAAAAATAATCTAAAAACACTAACACGGGTTTTTCATTCATTATTCTTCCATTTTACTTTACTTTGTGATTTTCTTTATAATTTTAATTTATAATTATATTCTGATATTAATATATGTACATTTTTTATGTTGTAAAGTCCCTTGAGATAATGACAGAATTCAATATAAACAGCAAACATTTTTTATCGCCTGTACTAAAAATAAAAAATATTCCAGGATTGAGCAAAAAACAATTGCTCTCAAAAAGGAGAGTAAATAAAAATTAAGACAATCATAGTATTTACTAATTACTTTTCTATTTTTGCAATGCTAAGTTTGTGATTTTGTTAACATCTGCAAATAGGAATTTAAGAGATTTCTTTCCTGTTTCCTTCAGTAATTTTCCCTTGTATATCAATGTGAATGAAAATGGTATTTATGCAAATATTTCGTGTTACATGAAGGTAGTAGTTTCTGTATTTTCTAAACAATTAGAAAATTTTAACAAAATAGACAAAAATATTTCAATCAAAATTTTATAGATCTAGTACTTTTAGTAATTGAGCACTCTATCAACATACTTGGAATACTAGTAGAAAATTTTAAATAATTAATAATGTTAATAATGGCAATCATTAATACTAAATAAAAGGCTGCTATAGTGTGTGGATCATGCCCACAGGTGTTTGTTCTCCTTTGTTTGTACTCGATTTCATATCTTTGTCTTCCTTCTTTTAGTTACAAATTTAAATGGTCTTATTTTCAAAAGGATAAAATTTTAAGATAATCACTTTGAGAAAGAATCCAGACAACATCTAGAATCATATGAGGGTATCTTAAGAATTGTAAACTGTTATATAAGGCCAATTTCTCCATGATTTCTTGGATGGCTTTGACCTCACCTGCTCCAGTTTTGGGATATATATAAGATTTTGAAACACCATGTCTTACCTGCTCTCCACAAAGTGGTCTATTGACTACAGCCTTTTAAAGTAGTAAAATGTGAGATATGTATGATGGTATTTAGTATTGCTTTTATTTTGAAACTTTCTGAAGTTATCCTACTTCTAGTTATTCCTTAGTATGGGTATGGGATAGGTAGGATGTTAGTTGGGGAGGCAGGGGAGGAGGGAAGGAAGAGGGAACTGGGATTGACACATAAAACACTCTTGTTACTAATTTAAATTTAACAAAATAACCTGTTAATTTCATTCTCATGTAAAGTATACTGATTACAGTTTCCCCTCTGCTACTCTTCCTAGTTCTTCCCCACTCCTCTCCCAACCAGACCTTCTTCCTTTCTATCACTCATTAGAAAACATAAGGGATTTTAGAGGATAATAATAAAATGAAATAAAAATAAAAATAATACATTGGAATTGAATAAAACTAACAAACAGAAGGCAAAGAGCCCAAGAGAAGGCTCAAGAAACAGCAGACAGGGAGGAGTGATGAGCGAAGGGGTCAAGACTAGGCTGAAGAAACCCACAGAAATAGCTGAACAAGGGTGAGCTCATGGACCCCAGACTGATAGCTGGGAAACCAGTATAAGACTGTCCCAGACCCTCTGAACATGGGTGTCAGTTAGGAGGCCTGGGCAATCTATGTGGCCTCTGGTAGTGGATTATTATTTATTCCTAGCATAAGAATGGACTTTGGGAGCTCATTTCACATAGAGGGATACTCCCTCAGCCTAGACACATGGGGGAGGGCCTAGGCCCTATCCCAAAGGATATGATAGACTCTAAAGACCCCCCTATAGAAGGCCTCACACTCCCGAGGAGCAGAAAGGGTATGGGATAGGTAGGATGTTATTTGGGGAGGCAGGGTAGGAGGGGAGGAAGAGGGAATTGACATGTAAAACAATCTTGTTACTAATTTAAATTTTAAAATGGAGAAAAAAATAAATTCAAAAAGAAAAAAAAAAGAAACAGAGACCCAATCATTTGCATACTTGGGAATCCCAAATGAACACAAAGTAAAAGCCGTAATACACACATAAAGGATACCTTTTCTGCAGGGTTTCCTGAGCACTTATGGGTGGGATTTGATGGAGTCATCCCATATAGGACTGTGTCAAGGTCTCTCAGGCTCTGTGTAATATCTGGCTGTGATTCTGTGTATTTGTTCCCATCTGCTGTAGGAGGAAGCTTCTCTGATGGTGGCTGAACAAGGCTCTTAAATGTCATTAGGAGTCATTATACTGGTTATTTATTTGTTTGTTTATTTCAGGTTCAGTTTATCTTTTTTTATTTTGAGGTATTTGATTCATGTGGACTGAATTTTGTGCAGGGTGATAAGAGATGAATTATTCTAGATGAAGACATCCAGTTTGACCAGCACCATTTTTTGAAGATGCTGTATTTTTTTTTCAGTGTGTATTTCTGGGTTCTTTATCAAAAACCAGATGTACATAGGTCTGTTGGTATGTCTGTCTCTTCAACTCAATTACATTGATCAACCTGTTTGTTTACATGCAATACCATGCTGTTTTCATTACTATAACATTTCAGGACAACCTGAAATATGGAATGGTGATGCCCACAATAGTCCTTTTATTGTTCTGGATTTTTTGTTTCCATTTGTAAATGAGAATTTTCCTTTCAATATCTGAGAATTATCCTGGGATTATGATGGATACTGCATTGAATTTGTAGATTTCTTTTTGTTAGGACAGCTATTTTTACTACATTAATTTTACCAATTCATGAGCATGGGGCATCTTTCCATCCCATGATTATTATCATCTTATTTCTTCAGTCATTTATTTTTTATCATAGAAGACCTTCAATTGCTTGGGTAGAGTTTCCCCAGGATATTTTTATTATTTGAGGCTATTGTGAATGGTGTTGTTTTCCTGATTTCTTCCTGTATATTTCTTCCTGTTGTGTTTGCTTGTTTTTTAAATTTGTTTTTATTGAAAATACTTTCTGCTTACATGCAATACATCCCAACTGACCACAGTTCCCACACATACATATTCTTCATAGCTTCTGCCCACATTTCTCCTTCCCCAGATCCACTCTCTCCTACATTTCCTCTTCAGAAAATAACAGGCCTCCATGAGAAAACAACAGAATGTGACAAGAAAAGATGCAATAAGACAAGGCAGACAACAAAACTCCTTCATATAGAGGCTAGACAAGGCAAACCAATAGGACAAAAAGAGTCACAAGACTACCCAAAATAAAAGACATACTTGCTTCCACTGTTAAGAGTCCCAGAAAAAAAAATACCAAGGTAACAACCCTAACATACACACAGAAGACCTACTACAGACCCATGCAGGTTCCTTGCTTGCTGTTTCAGTCTCTGTGAACCCGTATGTGCCCTGCTTAGTTGATTTAATGGGTCATATTCTCCTGATGCCCTCCATCTCGTCTGACTCCTAAAATCTTTCCTTATAATCTTTCATGGAGTTCCCAAGCTTCAATGGGAGGGACAGAATAGAGATCCCCAACTTAGAGTTTCTCTCTAGCTGTGGGTCTCTGCGTCTATTCCCATCTGCTGCTGGTGGAAGCCTCTCTGATGACTACTAGACAATGCAACAAATTATGAGTGTAGCAGAATATCATTAGGAATCATTCCATTGACTTTTTTACCATTCATGTTTGGTTCTACCTTAAGTCTCTGGGATAAAATGTCTCCAGTTCTTGGTCATCCAGGCAGGGTACTGCATGAGCTCCATCTTGTAGCTTGAGTTTCAAGTTAAACTATATCTTGCTTGTCCACTCCCAGTTCTGTGCCATCACTGCCTGAGTACATCTTTCAGGAAGGACGCATTGTAGGCTAAGGGGTTTGTGGTTGAGTTGGTGTCCCAGTTTCTGGTTTCATAGACTGAAGTGCCCTTCCCCATGCCAAAGAGACTAGAATGTAGGGATGAGGCTCCAAGCAGGCACCAGCTCAGTCTGTCTATATACAATGAGCTGTCTGGATGTTGTCTTTGGCAATGGGATCTCTGCTGTCAGCTTTCAGATAATGAATCTCTGCCCCAGCCTCACCCTGGTTTGTTTAGTGATCTCTACGTCACCCCCATTGGCCAACACACTGAATCATATGCAACACAGTCCCACCACTGGAAGCCTTAGACTCAGTATCTTTCCTTACTAGGAGTCCTCACTAGGGATGCCGTCAGAGATTTCAAGCAGCTTCCACTATACTGTTTCTATACCACTTCCAAAATTCCACCCAACTTCAGCTGGCTCTCCCTGCACTGTCTCAATAACACCCTCCATCTGAACCCTTTATCTCCCACCCCCACTTGTCTCCAATTCACCCACAAAATCTGTTCTATAGCTCCTTCCCAGAGTGACCCATATACCCTCACGCCAGCCCTCTTCTTTACCTAACTTCTCTGGGTCTGTGGAATGTAGCTTGATTTTAATTTACTAACAGCTAATACACACTTATATGTGAGTACATACCATATTTGTCTTTCTTGGTTTCAGTTACCTCACTCGGGATGATTTTTTTTTTTCTGGTTGCATCCATTGGCCTGCAAATTTCATGATATCATTTTTTTTAACAGCCAAGTAATATTCCAGTGAGTAAATGTAAAAAGTTTCCTTTCTCTATTCTTGAGCTTAGCAATATCTAGGTTGTTTCTAGTTTCTAGCTAAAATGAACAAAACTTCAATAATCATAGTTGATATAAGAGAACTAATGATTTTTATGGGTTAATTTTGTATCCACCGACTTTGCTGAAACCATCTGGCCCTGGGATATTTTTAGCGGGGTGGACTGGTGGTCTTTTAATTACTATATCTATTTCACTGGGTTTATAGTCTGTTTTGTTTATCTTGATTTAACTTCAATAAGTGGAGGGTATCAAGAATTATCCATTTCTTTTAGAATCTCAAATTAGTGGAGTACATTGTTTTAAGTATGTCCTTATGGTTCTCTGCAATTCCTCTCTATCTGTTGTTATGTTCCCTTTTAATTTTTAATTTTCTTAGTTTGGATATCCTATAAATTTTTTGAAAAATATTTTCTGTGCCTTTGCCCTGGGTTTCTTCTCTTTTCTCTATTTGTATTATTTGTATAATACTTTTTTTCATAGTGTCAGAGATGTCATGAGTGTTTTGTAGCAGGATATTTTTAGATTTAGCGTTTTATTTCCTCCAGGTATCCCATTTTTCTATCAGGCTGCCCATGCCTGAGATCTTCCATCTTGGTTTTGTTTGTGATGCTTGTCTATGAGGTACCCCTTTCTAGTTCCTAAATGTTTTATTTCCAGATTTCCCTCAGTTTGGGTTTTGTTGTTTGTTTTGTTTTGCTTTGCTTTGCTTTGCTTTGCTTTTATTGATTCTATTTCTACTTCCAGGTCTTAAACTGTTTTATTCATTTTCTTCCAAAAGTTTGTTTGTGTTTACATTAGGGGTTTTATTCATTTTCCCTTGAGGGTCTCTGCTATATTCATAAAGACTGTTTCAAGATCATTTTATTGTGCTATCTTCCAATCCTCAGAGCCTATTCTAATATTTAAGGAATATTGTCCTGGCTGTTATTGATTTGGTATTTATACTGGCATTTAGGTGTCTCAGACTGGAAAGATTGTAATTCTAGGTGCTCATATCTGGGTCTTGTCTTTGCTTGTTATATAAATTTTATTTAAATTAGAAACAGTCTTATTTTAAATATCAATCCCATTTCCCTGGTCTTGTCTTTGTTAGGTGAATATTTTGTTCCTTGGTTTTGTTGTCATCTCAGGTTCTTCATACTGTGGTGACTGTGGCCACATTGGGGGTACGAGGTAAAATGTGTTTCTAGGTAGTGGGAACTGTACTTAGGAATCGTGTTGGGCTAGGAGGGGCTGGTTCAGTGGATCCATAGGAGTGATAAAAGACGGGTGTTCCATTTGAATCTGCTTTATCCTTTGGGATTAGGGGCAAAGAGTGAGGAGAAGCTGCCATTAGTGATCTCCTCTACAGCTGGGGATGAGACTCAGGGTTTGGAGTTGGAGAAATATAGGCAGATGTGAAGATCTGTAGTTAGCTTACTTGCCTCTCTGGCCAAAGTGGCCTGTGGGTTCCCACAGAACCCTAATGGGGTTGGAGGTGGAAGTAAAGCAATGATACAGGAGAGACAGGTTTGGAGGAGATCCAGATCTGTGTGATCCATTGGAGCTGGGGCAAAGAGGGAAAGAAAGGCCTCAGCATGTGGTCTGCTACAGAGCTGCTCATGAAACTTGGAAATTGGACTTTGAGAAATGAATGGCTAGGTGATGATTTTCAGTTAGCCTACCTGCTTCCTTGGCCAGAATTCATAGGAATTTTTAAGACTACCACTGTTTTCCTTCCTGTCTGTTTGTCTATAAACAGTCACTGCAGCCAGTGGTGTTGGTCTTTCAAAGGTCTGGATGATTAAGAACAGTAGACTCAGCGTCTTCACAAGTTTTTGCTTGATGTAAATTCATGTGTTACAAGAACAGACATTCCTGGCTACACAGATGCTGAGTCAGCCAAACAAAATTAAGGTGACATCTCCATTAATTTCTAACCCATGACATTTTTCTAGGAATAAGATAAAAATTCTCCCAGGCCCTCTTTGTTTACAGGTAGACTAAATGATTCCACTAGTTTTCCCCCTGTAATGTACCACTTCATGCATGCTTATAGTAAACACTCATTTAGCAGTTTATCTGAACTGTCAGAGAGGTCTGCAGAATCGTGTTCAGCATAATGATTGGATCTTCACTGCTCTTACTTGGAAAGAAAGTTTGAGTTCAGAGAGAGGCAAACAACTCACATGTGATCACTAAATTTTTCCAGAGGTGTTTATTCTGAGCAGACAGTGGAAGTTACTGAAAAAAATGACCCAGACTAGACTTCTACACCACAGCCCTGGGTGGGGCCAGTTGTTTTTGGAGTAGCTATAGCATAGAGAGGATGGCTCCTTATTTTCTGAGTTAGCTTACTTGCCATGACATGAGGGGAAGCTGTGGGATGGTGACTAACACAACAGGAAGAGTGGAGAAGACTGGAATGAAAATAGAGTTGGTGTTTCAGACATCTCCTTAATTGTAGTTTCTTGACATGGCTTCCCTCTTTTGTCCATGACACATCTTCCATGAGCCTTCAGTTTAGTCTTTCAGATATGCACTGTGGCAGTGGTTATCTTGTATGCAACATATGGAGGATTTTCTTTTTCAACCAGTAACATATATTTAATAGTTGGCATAAATTACTTACTGTGTTGATGATTAAAACAATTAAAGTAAGGGACTAATAGAAGCCATACCTAGAATAAGATTGAAATATCAATCAGAATCATTAATATCTTTTAGGCCTTTCAAATTCTTAAGTTTTAATTGGAAAAGAAACTTTCATAATTGACATTTACAATTCTACCCAGAAACTTAGTAGCAAGTTAAAAAAAAATCAAGGAATCCAACAAGTCCATAAAACTTTATATTGTGTTATTTTGTTAGGTTCAGTTTCACCACACTTTCCTGGAAATATCTACTGGTTGTTTATTTTTGTTAATCATCTTGTTCACCCATTTGTTTGAACTCACAGAATGTGGATTTTTTTCAAGTTTCTTGGCTCCTTTAATCTCCAATACTGTCTCTGCATTGTCATGCCAGAGATTTTTGTGTGAATAATGAAAAATTTCCACCAGCCTCAGTACTCACTATGGTACCTTCTCATCATGTTTGTGAATTCGGCTAATAGCATTTTCAGGAAAATGAAGCAACAGTAATAGTATACACTTATAAACACAGCTCTAGGCAAACCAAGGCAGACAGAGCTCTGGGAGGTCAAGGCTAGCCTAGAATACATAGTGAGTTCCCAGCCAGTTAGGGTTACATAGAAAGACTTTCTAATAAAGAGAATAGGTCCTGCTAAAAATTTCAGTGGTTAGAAGCACATAACAGTCTTGAAGATTACCTAGGTTACATTTTCAGCTACCATAGGGCAGCTAATAATTGTCTATCTCTTCAGTTCCATGGTATTTATATACTTCTGGCTTCCATGATCATAACACATGATATAAAAATATACATGCAGAGATAAAATATCCACATGCAGAAAATAAAATAAATAACTTTTTTAAAAAAAGAAAAGAAAATGAACAAAGTGTCTCTCTGTATACAGCCATCTAGTATATTGGTCTCTTGCCTTTAGTCTTATATTTTTTCTTTTTCTTGAGAATTATTTTAATTATGTTTATAATGTGTATGAAGACTGACAGATATATGAACCAAAGTGCAAATGCCTGTGGTAGCCATGAGAAATTGTCAGAACCCTTGGAACTGGAGTTACAGGCACTTATGAGCTGATTGACACTGGGTGCTGGAAACACAATTCATGTCCTCTGTAAGAGGAGTGTGAACTCTTGATATCTAAGCCATATCTCCAGCTCCTCTTTTGCTTTTCTTTATATTATCACTCCCCTGTGTTTTGATCTATTGTCTTCCTATTCAACTTACCTCACTTAGAAATCCCTTTAATATTCAAGTAATTATATAGTACTTATTGTTTATCCTGTATCCATGTCACCATTCATCCAACTATTTAGCATTTACTAAGCAATAAGTGGGTTCTGAAGCACAAGCCTAGCATTCCAGTAACAATTCTATGTCTGAGGTCCACTTCAGGCAATCCATACTTACCTGCTGACTCATCTGCTCCAGGTGTTCTCAGGGATATACCTCAGGCCCAAGTGATTTGGCTGATGAGATATGGGAGTCACTGAAGTAATTGGATGTTTCCTGAAACTAGTAGATGTATTTCCCAGTGGTATCATAGAATTTTTTATCTTCTCAGAAAAAAAATATACTTGTGACTGGCCAAACAAAAGCAATATTAGTCAGTATTAAGGTAAATGGAGTATTTTCTTGTGTTGTAACAAAGAACCTGCTGTGCCTTCCCATTTTAGGATTAGTTGAAAAGGCAAGAAGACCAGGCAAGAGGTCTTTGTTCTCCCACCTGAGAGATCAAGATGCACAAATCAGTTGTTCCCAGGCTTCACTGTGAGATGGACAGATAGCTTGCAATGGGAAGTAATGAAGTTTCTGAAGATTAGGGATATTGCCCAAATAACAGGAGGAGAAAATGCTACAATTGCAAGGAACAGAAATTTCACATCCAACTTGTATTTTGTAACTTTGTTGTCTATGTTAGGAAAGAGAAAACAAGTACAATAAATACATGAACTGAAAACTACCCTGTAGAGATGTCAGTTGTTTACATCTCCCTGCATTCATTTATTGCCTATTTCCTCACAGTAAGGTTTTGAAAACATTAACATGTTTGTTTATTCTATAGTATACATGAAGATTAACGTATGCCAATGCTACTACTATTAGGTGACCACAACACCATGAGTATTAAATAGCTTTTTATTTTTTAACTTTATCTAGATATTTTATTACTCTTTTAACACTTTTATTGAAAATATAAATGGACCCCAGACTAATGGCTGGGAGGCCAGCATGGGACTGATCCAGAACGTGGATGTCAGTGAGAAGGCCTCAGTAAAATATGGGATCTCTGGTAGTAGGCCAGTATTTATCCCTGGTGTATCAATGGACTTTGGAAGCCCAGTCCATGTGGAGGGATATTCTTTCAGCCTGGACTCATGGGAGAGGACCTAGGCCCTGCCTGGGATAATACGACAGACTTTGGTGATCCCCCATGGAGGGCTTCATCCTCCCTGGGGATCCGAAGTGGGATGGGGTGGGTGAAGGGTTGGTGGGGCATGGGGGGAGAGGAGAGGGAAGGGAGCTGTGATTGATGTGTGAAGCAGGCTTGCCTCTAATTTAAATTTAAAAAAAAGAAAACATATTTTATTTTCTCTCTGATTATTGTTTCCCCTCCCTCCATTCGTCCCAGTTGCTTAGATCTACCACATTTCTGTCTCTCATTAGAAAACAAAACAAACGTTCTTCTAAGAGATAAAGGTAAGATGATAAGATGAAATGAGATTAGATGAGATAAGAGAAAGAAAATGAAACAATACACTGCAATTAGACAAAACAAGCAAATAGACAAAAAGAGAGCCCAAGGGAAAATATAAGGAACACTGACCCACTTTTTTGCACACTCAGGAATCCCATAAAATCCCTAAGTAGAAGCCATAATATATATGTAAAATAACTGTATGATTTTAAAAAAAAGAGAGAAAAGAAAAACAGAATTAAGTAGAATAAAAATGAGATAAAATTTAAAATTCCACTAAAAATGTAAAACAGGAAAAGCCCTGACATGAAATCATGAGACAGGGATTTTCAAAAATACCATTGAGTTCATTTTCTGTTGTCCATCTGCTGCTAGGCATGAAAAGAAACAGGGAAGAAATTTTTCATTTGCAAGTGGTCATCATTTGGAGACTGTTTTTGGTGAGCTAGACTTTTTACTTAGGCTAAAAATTTAGATAATAAAAACTTTCTTCCACCACAAGTAGCTCTTTCATACACTAAGTAATAACAGTTTTCATTAGTTTCTGTAATATCCTTTACCCAGGTCATTTTGGAAGAACAAATATGCATTTTCTTATTCACAATTTGTAGAATACTCTAAAGTTTAAAATCCACTTTATGGTTGGATTTATTTCATTAAACTAGATTATAAAAATTTTTATGGATTTTTACTGTTTTCTAATAGCTGCAGTTCTTATTCCTATGATAATCTATTCAATCAGTTTCTTACATGTGGTTCAGATTTTCAAAATTTAGCCATCACAATAAAACATCACAGCATACAAACTTTTACATATATTGTTTGTAATTTTTAATGTTTATCTTCAGGTACAGCTACAGAAAGTGAGGTTCCAGTCAGAGGGTGTGTGTACATGTGGATGTTATTATCTATGAGCAAGTTTAACTCACAGGGATGGAACATTTTGAACAACTGAGAAAACCTGCTTTCAAAGCCCTAACTACAGAGTATGCTATCAACCTTTTGAATTTTTTCAGTGTTATAAGTAATAGCTATTCATCACGTTATAATTTTTTCAGTTTTATTTTATTTGATGTTAAATGGTGTTTATATTAAGGTGTGTGTGTGTGTGTGTGTGTGTGTGTGTGTGTGTGTGAGTAGATTCTCCTCATGTCTTTTACCCATTTGACATTTTACCTTCTATTTTTTTGTTTGCTAATTTTACTATTTGGAGTCTTTATTTATTAGATTAGCTGACTTTAATATTTGAAGACATTGTAAATCTTTGGGACAAGACGATGAGTTGTTACTGTGTTATGTGACTTCCATCATCCTTACTACAGAGTAAACTCTGTCCTTTCACAGTTTCCATGGTTCCATTTCTTAGCTAGAGCCTTTCAGATCATGGCCTGACTGCTTTTCCCACAAAAGTAAGCAATGACCCTTCCTTATGTCCACTAGAAATGGAGAAGACAGCCAGGTTTCCGATGCAAACTTGGAGATTTGGGTTCTCTGGTGGGATACAGGGCTACATACAGAAAGGCTAAAGGAATTGATTGCAACCTAACACAGAAGATCCCATGAGAATTGCATTCTCCTTACGCCAGTGTATAAGTGCAGTGTCACCAGGTGATGGCATCTACATTTCCTACAGTCAGAATACACTGCTGTGTGGTCTGGAAACCAACTACTTTGCCACATCTAAGTGCTTTTGCTAAGCCTGTCTAACTGAGGCATCAGGACGGAAGTGACAGATTACTGAAAAGGTATTTAGGAGTGACAGTTTTAAGATGTGATGATTGATTTCCTTGGCCAAGGAGTTTAAAATTTCAGGAAAGTATGTCTTAACCATGGTACATATCAGAAACCCTCAGGGAACTATTTTCAAAATTAATTTTCCAAGGCTCCACCCCAAATGTAGTGAATCAGGGCTCTGTAAGTCTGTCCAAGGAAGCTGGCATAGTAACTCTTGGGGCAAAATGTCAAATCTGAGTTTGAGGTATGAAATAATACTTGGAATGTTTTCATAATGGGCATCATTTTGGATTTCATGGTCACCGATGTATATTCACTTTTTAATGGTACATTTTTGTTGTTGTTAATAAGGAATAAGAACTACTCACATATTTTGATGATAATCCTTTGACAGTCACATTTATGAGGAATTAATTCTCAGGTTGTAGCTTGTCCTTTTTTCTATATATATAAAAGGTACCTTTTTTGCTGTTTTTGTTTTGTTTTTTTGTTTGTTTGTTTGGTTGGTTGGTTTTTTGAGACAGGGTTTCTCTGTGGCTTTGGAGGCTATCCTGTAACTAGCCCTTGTAGACCAGGCTGGTCTCGAACTCACAGAGATCCACCTGCCTCTGCCTCCCAAGTGTTGGGATTAAAGGCATGCGCCACCACCTCCTGGCTAAAAGGTAACTTTTAACTTAGAGTTTAAAAAGTAATATGATTAACAATATTATCTTCAGCATTTTTAGATGTAGTTTTTTCAAGAATATTTCCTTGACATGAAGTTGTGACCCCAAATGTTTCCATTTTGTAAATGAAAGTTATTTATGGTTAGTTGGCAAGTTTTAGAACAGCCTATACTAAATAGCAAGATTCTCAAAAATAAAACAAGCAATTAGTATTCACCAAGATTGGACTGTATTTTAATAGTTTCAGTTATAGAAATTAAAAAGCTTAAGAAGCAAAAAATTAAACCATATTAAAGGAAATATCTGAAGAGTACTGGCTTCCATTTTCATTCTCAAATCCACACAGAACTAATTGTTTCTGTCAAGGGGTGGAATAGGAATCTCACTCTAGCCTTTTGTATGTATGTAAGCAGTTCCCACTATAGCTTATTAACAGTTCATGAGTCTACTGTTTCAAGAAGTCTTTCTCTGAAGAAATGGAGAAACAATGATTAATTCAATGAAGTCATGGGGATGTATATCAAGTTACTTAGATAATTAGTTTTATTTAAGTCTTTTTAAAATAAAATAGGTTTTATCATATTCTTTCCTCTCTTCTAATCTTCTTCCAGATCATCGCCAAATTTCTACCCAACTAACTTCATGCTCTTTCTTGAAAAAAATAAAAAAGGAAAATCAATCAAACAAACAACATGCACTAAGACAACAATCATCAAACCAAAACCAAAGTGCACAAAAGAGCATGGAATCTGTTTTGTGTGGGATACCTGCTCTTGAACATTGGGCCTGCAGTGTGTGGTTGATACCCATGAACACTTGTTTATAGGAAACCGATTTCCCTTTACCAGAAGCTTCTAGGTTAGAAATGGGAATGTTTCCTCTTCCCCTCCTTCAGGCTGGGATTTTGTGTTTTCCGAGCTTTTGTATGTGTTGTACATGTCTCACATCTTTGTGGGTCCATGTGTGCAGCAGCCCTGTGTGTCTGGAAGACACTGTTGCCTTACAGTTGTCTATCAGTGAGAGCTCTTACAATCTTCCTGCCTCCTCTTCAGCTTAGATGTCTGAGCATTGGGAGGGGACTGATAAAGACATCCAATTTAGGGCTTAGTGCTGTAAAGTCTCACTCTTTGTACAATATCCAATTGTCAAGTTCTAGTGTTAACATAGACTTACAAGACCAGTTCTGTGAAAAAGACTAACTTCTGTCCATTGCACAGTGCTCTACATTTTGAACTGCCCTAAAATTTGGATAATGTTCTACCATTGTCACATTGAATTCTAAATGATTTTTACTTCTAAGGACATATTTAAACATATATTTTATTAATTATTTGAAAATTGTACATTTTTTATTACATTCACTCCCCTTCCACAGTTATACCCAAATCCAAGAGTTACCTTCCATTCACACCTGAGTTTGTGTGTTTATTCCATTAATGCCAATGTACACTGCTGTTATGTGTGATCTTCCATGGGAGCATGGTCAGTTTCTAATGGGCTATATAGGTTAAGACCCTTCTTCCTCCTCCAGGAGCTAACAATTGCTAATGGTCCCTCTGTCTGAAGTAATGCCACCATTAACATATTCAGTTTCCATTGCTCTCAGAAATTACATAGTGTCAGGCCTAGTGAGTACTTGGATGTGACACCTAGCATACTTTTAAATTCAAATTTGCATGACACCTACAGTTTACACAGTTAGCACTGTAGGGAAAACATGGCTTCACTATGTCTTGAGCCTACTCAGTTTCTAACCTCTACTAATTGAGATCTTGTATTGTAACAATATAAATACTGATACTGCATTCAAGAAAAGATTCTACCCTTCAGTTTCTAACTTGTAAAATTAACCACCTTTATCTTGGTCTACAGAAAAGGTCCTCAAATAATGATTCTTATATTAGCTTTTGTGTCTTATGTGTCATGTATCCTGCATATAGGCTAGAATTAGCCTAAGTAAAAGGTGGGTTTCAAGAGTGAGGTGACATTATTGTCACTTGAGGAATTACTCAGTTCTCATTGACTAATTCCATCTCTATTAAAATGCACTAATTGCATATAATTGCATGGATATTTGTCTACATTTCACCTCCACAGATACCCACAGCAGGAGCCTATAATCATGTTTTGTCTACAAATAGAGAGACAATGGACAATGGGTTCAGGGCTTTGTGGGAAAGAAAAAATTAATAAAAATGGGTCCAGAGAAGGTCACTGTCCCAGTGGAGTTTGTCAGACAGCAGGAGTACATCCCTCTCATAGCTAAGAGCCCTGTGAGCCATGGTAGAAGATATCCACCACATTTTAATTGGATGCTTTTAGCACCGGTAGATATGTTTAATGTGAAATGAAAATATTAAGTCCTCATAAAGATATGTATGAGGAAAACTGATTAAAAATCATAAGTTTGTAAACACAAGGAAGAATAGACACTATATAATCCATAGATAAGCTCTTACATGAAATTGGACGGTTTATAAATGTAGCAATGAAAAACCTGTCTCCTTAGTGATTTGAATGGCGATGGAAGTCAAAATATACTAGGCTTCAGGTCACATTAAAGAGAGAAATTTCTCATCTGGAAAATACACTCAAAAGCCACATAATATATGTGATATGATCTAAAAGCAGTTGTCTATAGAAGCAAAATTAAAAAGCATTCAAGAAAATAATTGAATGAAACATTTATTTTCTTAGGTCAATAGAGGGACAAATTAGTCACATTTAATTTTTCCCCATCTTTGGAAGACATTTTTAATCCATACTGGACTATTGCTATGAAAGGTATTACTACTAGTGTTTGGTGTTTCATAAAGTAATATCAATAAAAGGAGTTATCACAAGCACTAGAGTTCAATAGGGCATCTTAGGCCACCTGGAACTAGGGAGTGAAGATGGAAAAGAAAAGCAGTCCCCGGCAACAGGACATGTGTGAGAATAAGGTAATGAGAAGATATTGTACTACAAGAGTGAGATATAAACTGTAACAAAATCCAGAAGTTGTAGTGATAACTGTGAAAGCAGAGGATATGACGAGAGAAGATACACAGATGGTTCTGATAAAGGACATGAAGTCCCAAATGATCATGAAAGCCAAATTTTTTTCTGTTTCTGGGAGGCACTTCCTTCAGAAAAAAAAAAAAAAGATGACAAGGGATACAAAATAGATAAGCAAAACAAAATATACTCTTTAGAAGCTGTCTTCCTGATACTGTGCAATCGTATTTTTCTACTTGTGAGCAACAACCCAAGGGTGAAATGTAGAATCCTTTTGGATTATAGTTTTCAATACTGAAAAAAGTTAATAAATAAAATCAGAACATTTCAGAAGAGGGTGGAAATGGAATAAAATGCAACTGAATACATTGCGTGCATTAAATTTACAAGTAAATCTCAATTTATGCAACTGTTGCATCAGTTCAAAATTTATATGTCTACGGGGGAACTCTTATTCTAAATAAAATATCATAATATATTAGAGCAGATTGTTTCAGGTATGCTGTTTACATACAGGATAAACAGTGTTACAGTCACAGATTTTCCTGTAATCAAATGTTACCCTTAATCTGAGCAGATACATAATTATTACACTGTAACTTTAAAAGACATTTGTATAAACCAGTTTGTTAAGGTGGGCAATAGAATACCAGGAGAGAAAGAAATGAGCATATGAATAAAATTTGAAATTTATCCCCCTTGACTCCCAGCACACAGTGTAATTACCTAGTGCATCCACCAACCAGTGCACTTCTCTTATTGCTTTCCTAGCATCCGTCAAGAAGGGCTTGGATGGGAATATCACAGAGCTGCTTGCTAACCCCCAAATTTGTGGAAGTGGTATAACTAAATAAGCTTCTGTTAAAATATTATATACAACTCCATGGGCATTTATGTTTCACTGCACAAATGTTAATCCTTAACACAGACATTGTCTCACCAAAGAGGGAAAACCAAAGCCTGTTAAAACCCAGACAGTGCAGCTGAAGTGAGGAAATGGGGGAAAGTATAAACAAATCAAACACTTAACCTTGCAATGAAGATGTGTCAACATAAACATGACTGTACTCCCATTTCCAGCTCATGGGATTCTGGAAACAGAATGCAAACTGGCTCTGGGTTGTGTGAGCTAAGCAGC
The DNA here is from genome assembly GCF_003668045.3 of Cricetulus griseus. Taxonomy (NCBI): domain Eukaryota; kingdom Metazoa; phylum Chordata; class Mammalia; order Rodentia; family Cricetidae; genus Cricetulus; species Cricetulus griseus. Next base: position 180,755,422 of record NW_023276806.1, on the reverse strand, counting down.
ACCATTCATTGTACTTCAGAAAACAACCATTAGAGTCTCTGCTAGAACTGCAGATTTGTGTGCACATTTATTCATTTATCTTAGTTTTACATCCCTAGACGTTTTCTATATTCTGGAAATAGCTAACCAAGTTTTCTGAAAGATCTCTAACTGCAAAACTACAGCAGAAACAACAAAGGGAGTGCAAAGTATGCTTCAAATATGCTTTGCTGTGTAATAAACTACTTTAACTCTTGGTTGCCTACTTAGAACAGCATACGTTTATTACTTCTCTCATCCTTGGGTGGGCTGAGACAGTACTTTCTGGCTGGGTATGCTCAGCCATGGCTTGATGGCTCAGAGTAGGCCCACACATATGCCTGGCCATTGATGAGAAAGCTGACCTGTAGAGTCCTCACTCAGGGTTCTCATCCCCTCTCCAAGGCTCTTCTGGTGTCTGCATGTGGGAGTCCATTGATTCTCAAGAAAAGCTACAGATAAAGACCGACAGCATAAAGTTTTCAAGTTTCTGCTAGCATTGTATTTTACAATAATCACCAAATAATTTGTATGGATAAGCTGAGAGCCTCGAGGTTATAAAAACATCCATCCATCCATCCATCCATCCATCCATCCATCCATCCATCCATCCATCCATTCATTCATTCAATTTCATTCATTTTGTCTAAGTATATAAAGTAGTTGGCAATATTTTGACATTTGTAGACACACGTATAAGTTCTTATATTTATCCCCCTATTATTAAGACTTATTCCTCTCCCCTCCCACTGGTCGTCTTCCCTGTCTAATTTCATCTGTCCTTTATAGTGGGAAATTACCAATACACAGGCGTGGTCAGGCACATCTGTAGCCAGCCCCTAAGTAGGCGTGGCTACAGCTTCCCCTACAGTCCTTTCTCTCTCCCGACATCTTCCTTCCTTCCTCTCTCTTACTCCATGAATATTTAACACTTGCTTTTCTGAATCTGACTTGTTTCATTTAACAAAAAACCCCTAGTTCCATCCATTTTCATCAAAGTATCGTGATTAATTCTTCCCAATGTCTAGGAATATTCTTTGTATATATACAAAGATGTATATATACATAACATTTTTCTTATTAATCTTTCCATTAATAAGAATCTAGGTTATTCCAAAGTTGGATATTGTTAGCAGGCTGAAATAATTATTAGTGTGCCAGATACGATTTTTAGAATAAAGGCAATGTGAAAACACGTAATTTATGATGACAACATTAAAAGTAGTTTTATGATCCTTCTTTAATTTTAAACAGTTTTTTTTCTGAGAGAACCGGAACTTTTTCCTAAGTTGCTTTCTTCAACTGAAAAGCCAATGTGCTATATTTGATTTTAGAGCCTCATAAAACTAATGTTTTGACATTCTAAGGTGGAATTAACAAAAGGTCATTGTCCTCATAGTCTTGGTGTCACTTAGATTTTAAAGAACATGTACAGTTTTTATTCCTATTTAGACCATCTTCTGATCTTCAGGGATAAAGGTGAAGAGAACACAATTTGAAAGTTCCATCTTGCATTTTCCTTCTATGAGTTTTTCTCTATTGCAGATCTGTCCGTATTTAACCTATATTGGCATCCCCAGGTTTAGTCATGAGTAGCTCTAGTGATTGCTGGGTGATTGAAGGTGGGAAGGGGAAACAGAGAAAGGAGAGTGAGCCTGAAATGGTCCCTAGCACTCCAGAATTAGACATATGTGGAATGTAACTTGCCTCCAGGTGAGACACAACTTGAACATAATCACACAAGCATTTGCAAATCAACCATGAGACATTTGCCAAATGTAAATTATTCTTCTTTATATCAATGGCATGGTATATACAAATACTCACATGAAGAACATCTGCTTTTACGAAGCTCCCAGTTCTTAGGCTTGTTGCAACAAGCATAAAGAGATAATATCCTAGACAAGGTAGGTTCTGTCACACCCATGTTCGTGACCAGAGGAATCTCTTAGGCTTTGAATAATGACAAAAATAATGTGCAGGAGTGGTACCTCAGCCTAACATTGTAATTTCCTACCACAACTGAAACTGGATTTAATCAACAGTAGTTCAAGAAACATTTAATAATGGCTTCAGAAATCCGTACATACAACTCAGAGAGCAGATCTCCTTATAGAGCTCTCATAATGTAGGATACATTATTGTATCCCAGCATCCTAAGTCATCTTACAAACTTCAATTTCCTATTTTGTCACCTGGGTAACAGTCCATTCTGACATCTGTAAACTTAAATGTTTAATGATTAAATTATAATAATAAAACAACATGGTATGAAAAAGCTTATTTACTAAGGTTACCGTTTTTACTCTGGAAAACAATAGGAGCATGATGACTTTTAGCTTTCACTAAACATAACTACCACTTCAGTCACAAATGTAATTATTAGCACTAGAAAAATACAGATGTGTTAGAAACTGAAAAGAATTAATAAAATGAATAGAAAAGAATAGACCCATCCAGCCCTTCCTGGCTGCCCCTGTATGCAGATTTCCACTTTGAGATCAGTCTGTTTTTAGGTACTGGGTCTACAAATCAGTGGCTAATCCTTCTCACCAAATGAGAACTCAGTGCACTAACTCTGAACCCAGAGCACTATCCTCCATAGAGTTAGTCTTGGTTGGAGATAGGGAAGGCAAGTACATGCAGATACACACTGATAGTCTGGAAACAAATTAAGTCTCTTATAAACTGCTATGCTTCCTGTTTATTGTCTCCAATAATTGGCCAGGTGCTAATAGAAGCCAACTTTGAGGTTTCTAAATTCTTTCCATCCTTTCTAGACCCTTGGGGCAGTATTTACCTCAATGGAATATCAAATTCCCCCAGAGCACAGGAAGAGAGCTGTTTATTGTAAGCAGTTAGGTGCCAAACACATTGTTGGAATAACAGCTAAGGTTATTTCACTGGACTCCATAAGAACACCTCATGGTTCTTTGTTTTCGTTGGAGGTTAGGTGACTGCATTAAAGGGGGTAATGGAATACTGAATACTCTGCATGAATACAAAGTCACAACAAACAAAGGCCCCTTTTCTACACTAGGTATCCAAACTGTCAGACCAAGTGAACCAACAAAGGAAAAGTGTGGCCAGAGCTGCACATTCAGCTGCACACTGAAGAAATGACATATGAGCCAAGACTTAACAGCAGTAAAATGGGAGATACTTGCCTGTACACTTTGCCCGGAGAAAACATCCTTAATCCTCTAAGAAGCAGGAGTGAAAACTGTTCGTACCTGCTGAAACAAAGACAGCAGAAAATCATATACTGTGAAAGCTATTTTCTAAAGTAAGTTAAGAGCCGAGTAAGATGGGATCTGCATTTGTAACTACTTTTACGTTCCTTTTAATCTCAGACTTGCAGCCACGTTTGGTACCTGTTTTAATAGTATCTCCTATATAGTCTGTATCAAAAGAAAGAGATCCCTAAAAGCTCAACTAAGACTGACATTCTTTGTAGTGTACATTTTATTCCTAATTTTGTTAATAATTGTAGTTTGACATACATATGAAATATATTTTCCATCTAAAAAAAGAATATTAGCTTCCTTTTAAAGACAAAATATCATCAATATTTACAAAAGAATATAACTAAGTTTATGTAATTTACAATGAAAAAGTATAATCAAAAATTCTCTTATAGTATATTTTGTATGAAAGTAATTTATATCAGTTTCAATTTTTAACATCATGGAAACACATCTTCCTCATAATATTGACTATTAAGAAAAAATGAATTTCACATTAAAAAGTTTGTCTTCTTTTATTATAAAAAGCAATATATTTTATTATTAAATAAGAGTACTGAAGGAAATTCTTATAATTTTGAGATTTTGAGTACTATTATACATTTGGTTTCCTTAGCAGCATGCTAGAAGAGCTTCTTGTAATAAAGTAGAATAAAATTTTGGAAGAAAAGGAGAAATTTCATTGGAATACAAAGATGATTATTAATTAAGCTGGCTGTAATAGCAACCCTCTCCTTTATTTGCCATGACTGATACTGACCTCTCTGAGACCTACCAGTTTTTGAATAATGATGGAAAACTGTGGTGATATTTTTTATGATGTAATAAATCCACTGAAGATCAAAATGTAAAGCCAGCCACACTATTTAGCCATAGAAGCTGGGCAATTGTGGCACACAATGTTTTAATCCCAGGACTCAGGAGACAGGCAGATGGATCTCTGTGAGTTGAAGGCCACCCATGGATACATGAGAGTGAATCAGTCTAAAAGAGAAACAGAGCTCACACTTTTAATCCAAGCCCTAGATGGTTATATAATGAAGAAGCAAAGGATCTCATGAGAGATTCAGTTTTTAGTCACAGGAAAGAAAGGATCTCCATTTCAGCCTTGCTAGTGGTCAGAGCTACTGCCTAGTTGCTTTGCTTTTCTGGTCTTCACCTTGAACCCCAATATCTGTCTGTGGGTTTTTATTATTTGTGATTCAGAAAACAATGTGCACAACATTCCATCACTAGCAACAGGGAAACATATCAGGGGTGATTTTGTTGGTATTTTTATACAGAGTGAATTTGTACAAACTCCAATGTTGCAGTAGACTACTAAAACCCAGACTGTATGGTATTACCCAACCTAAATACTTACAGCATATACCATACTGAACTATGCAGGCAAGTCATGGGGAAGCTCTTGTACACACAATCCCACATTGACAGAACTGTTGTGAAGGTGGCAATTAATGAGATTATCTCTATCCTTTCATTGGCCTGCAATAAGATAGAATCAAATATTCCAGAGAAAGCAATTTTAGACAGGATTATCATAAGTAGTGATCTTAAGTATGTGACAATGTAGCTTTTTCTTGCCGTTCTTACAGGTGCTCCCACCCATAAATACACTAGAATGATAGCCAACCAATATTTTGTTATCACTTTATTTTTCTTTGGTTTACTTACTTCATGTCTTTCAATAGAGTTGTTTTTCAGCATTTCAAGATTTTCTATAGTTCTCATGAACTTCTGTACATTCTGGCAAAACCAGAACCTTTCTAGTTAAGAGCATACTTTCTCAATTTTATCATTCTTTTTTATATTTTTAAATTTTTGAATTTATAATTACATCTTCCCTCATTCCCTGTCCTCCTTCCAAACTCCTCCATGCATACACTTCTTTTGCTTTCTCCAACTCACTGCTTGTTTTTGTTTAATTGTTGTTATACATACACAAATGCATATATTTTCCCAAATAAATACAACCTTCTCTGTCCCTATAATGTGCATGATCCTGGGATTGATTACTTGGTGTTTGATATTGGATCACCAATGGAAGGGGTCTTCCCTGTAGAACATCATTTTTCCCACTCTCCAGCATAGTCAGATGCCCATACTGCTTCATTGAGCTTTCCTTATTCCATGTTATTATGTCCATTGATATTGTCCTGGGTCAGAGACTGTTTTGGCAATCATATTGATGAGACTTTTTGTGTTCAGTCTCTTTGATATTTCTTGGAGACAATCTTACAGCAAACTCTCTGTTCCTCTGCCCTTATAATCTTTTCACGCCCACATCCACTTCTATGATTTCCCTATGCCTTAGCCCAAGGAATTATGCTGTAGTTGTAGCATTTGGGACTGGAAACCAAACAATCTCTTGTTTTCTGCATTTTGGTCCATTGATGTTTTCTATAAATGTCTTCATCTGTTGTAAATAGAAGTTTCATTGATGAGGGTGAGAGCCGCACTTAGAAGATACACAGTGAGTACAATGATTTGCATAGGAAATGCTTCAAAAGTTTTCTTATAGAATACATGTTTATGGTAAAGGTTACATAATTCAAAATTGTCTGATTTAATCATTCTAAGTGCTCAGTTCTGTTGGTATTGTCACTCGATTTCCTACTACAAATTTAAAATTTTATACCCATTGAACAACTTAGTTTTCTCTCTTACCTTTTCTATGTGCTAAACACACCCCCATTCTGCATTTACCTTCTGTGAACTTGGTTCATTTAAATACCTCATATAGGCAGAATTTATCTTTTGTGATGTTCTTATTTTATTTGGCCTGATGTTTTCTAAGTTTGTCCATGTTTTACCTTGTAACAGGATCTTCTTCCTTAAGGCTGAATAATATTTCATTATATATCAAGTTTTATTTGTGTCTTACATGCTAGACTTTGGGTTGCTTCCAACTTGCCCATGTGGGAGATACTGCTGCTTGGAATACAGGTGGGGGAGTATGTATTTAGCTTGCAGTAAATAATTGATTTCATTCCAGTTTTATTTAAAAATATTTATGATCGCAAATGTTTCTTTTATATATTATTAGGATATTGGTTATTGAATTTAGAGTGTACCTTCATGATCATTTCTTTGGTTTTCTATAAAGGCGTCTATTTTTCTTTTTTGTTATAGCAAGAAAAGAAAATTATTTAGTAGAAAATTATAATGGATATGCTGGATATAGCAACAAGTTAAGCCTGTGGTAGTCTGAATCATTATTTAGAATGAATTGTTTGATGAGAGCACAAAACACATGTATATTTTTAAAAAAATCAGAAGGTATTATTGAGCACTAGCAATTCATGTAGATATCAAATCTTTAATTAAGTAATTGTTTGGCAGAAAATGTATTTGCAAGCTAAATAATAATAGTACATTAAAATTAGCTATAGCGTGAGATTTACTTGTGTGTATGCCGTTGGGTACACAAATATGTGAGAGCACACATACATGTATGTATATGTGAATGGGTACACACATCTGTGAGGGTTTATATGCATGTGTGTGTATGTGAATATATATGTGAGGCATACATGCATGTGTGTGTGTGAGGAGTTGCACATATATGTGAAGTAGACATGCATGTGTGTTAATGTGCTAGTTGAGGCATATCTACTTTAAAATTTTTCTTATGCAAGGACTCTCACTTTTGTGGAACCTGTATCTGGTCAGTGTGCCCAGAGTTCTGAAGTCTCATGTGCAAGTCAAAATTCATCTTGCACTGCAACATCTTTAAGAGAATAAATCTGAATAACATTATAAAACTTTATAATGATCTCTATAATTTATGTCTTATACTCAACTGTATCTTTATATCCCTAACACATTTTTTAAATCTCTCCAGGCTTTGTTAGCTAGCTAGCCATTGTTCTATCCAATATATGAGTGAGAACGTACAGCGTGTGTGTGTGTGTGTGTGTGTGTGTGTGTGTGTGTGTGTGTTAATTTCAATTGATAAAAAAAAATCACCAGTTTTATCATGATGATTGATGCAAATCCTAAGGAAATCCTAATGCTCATGTCTGAAAAGTATTCCATTGCCTATGTTTACAACATTCTTTTGGCCATTCATCCATAGATAGATACTTAACTTGGTACCATTTATTTTATAGTTAACAGTATACTTGCTGTATTACTTTTGTTTATGTATATGTTCATATGTGTGTATCTATTCATGTGCACATGGGTGTAACTGTGTATATGGGTGAAAGTACATGTGTGTACCCATGCATATGAAAGCCTAAGGACAGACAGCCTTAGGTGACATCGCTCTTTTGGCACTATATGACTTCCTTTTATGGTACTATGCATGGTGATTGTACTTAGGATTTGGGCATCAAAGTGAGGTCTTTATAATTGTTAGGCAGACATCATCAAGGCAAACTACAAGGCTCCAAGATTCATGTTTGTATCAAAAAGTGTATTAGAAGGCTGTCAATATAGAAATGTGAAAATGAAGATTTCAATATGTGAATGGTGATTCAAAATTCTGCCTAACTTCAAGATATATTTGCTTGTTTGTTTGTTTTAACAAAATGAGAATATTTCTGTCATCTCCTTTTCTCCCTTGCACATTTCTTCTCTTAACTAAGCAAAATAGCAATGTGGTGATGTTTTATAAAAGTTACATTTCTGACAATGCTGTTTATATGTGTTTTATTATACATGAAAATCTGACTTACGAATTTTTTAATTGGTATACCACTACAATTTTCAGTGAAAAAAATCACCTCCTCTGTCTATATTCCATATATTTGCATTATAGGAAGTAAAGAAATTCTAATTTGTAGTTGGACATTTTATTTTTGGGGGACCCACCACCTCACTGCCAAAGAAATACACCAAGACTCACCCTTACAGATGCTTGGCCTTAGCTTGGCTTGTTTCTAGCCAGATAGCCTAATTTAAAATTTCACATTTCTCTTTGTAACTATGTTTGGCCTCTGGGCTTCTTACTTTTCTTTATTCCCTTCTTGGTCCATGGTTATATGTGTGGCTGAGTAGCTAGCCCCTGGTATCCTCCTATCTTCTTCTTTTCTCACTCTTCCTCTTCCTCTCCTCCAGCATAGACTTCTACTCTTATTTATTCTCTCTGACTGGCAGCTCTGCCTATTCCTCTCCTGCCTAGCTACTGGTTCTTGAGCTCTTTATTAGACTATTCAGGTGTTTTAGACAGGCAAAGAGAAAGCTTTATAGAATTAAATGAATGCAACATAAAAGAATGCAGCACATCTTTGCATCATTAAACAAATATTCCACAGCATTAAAGAAAGTAACCCATCTTAAACAAATTTTCCACAACACTAATTAAAATACAAGACCTCAGAATTGTTAAATTAAATGGCTTGATATTTGAATAAAGTGTAGTTCATTTACTTTCTTATCACTTTAGACTTATTGTGTTCATCCATACAGTGAAAGCAACCTTTTCATTATAGGAATATGCACATCCAAATGTTATATTAACTTCAACCTATGTAAAAACATACAAAGAGGAACTATTGCTTAAAAGTAGAAGAGATGAAGCACTTGGACAAACAATTTGTCCACTTGAGGTAAGATACTTAAAAATTATTGAAGAGAAATTCACCTTTAAGCATCATGTTAAATTAAAACCAGCTTTAAGCATCATGTTAAATTAAACAAAACTCAATTGTTTGGCACATGTTCCACTGGGGAGCTGCTCTTCCAACTCTTGGCAACAGTGATGTGGGGTATGGCTAAGGATAAGATAATTAGCCAAGGTTAGTGTTGGCCAAAATCTGAATGCATAGCAACTGCTTAAGTTTCTTGCACAATTAAACAAAATTTCAGGGAAAATGAGGTCAGTTTTGATTGTTCTTTAATAAGCGGCCTCTTTCTGCAAGAAGGACTGTGGAGCACCCAAACTTTAAAGTCATACATGAAAGTGCTCATGAAGACACTGCTCTCTCAGACTGTTATTTTCAAAAAGGTTGATGGACATTTAATGGGTGGGATGGAAATATTTCTAAGAATTTTCTCACAGAAATCAGAACTTTGTTTCATTAGTGTTTTCCTCAATGCCAGCTAGAGGCATGGCCTGGTGCCTGTCTGTGATTTTGTAGGTGATGCTTGGCAACACGAATAAAGCAAGAATGAAGAATGGTGACAGAAGAAAAGCTGGCAAAAGTTATGTTTACCATGGGATCACTCGTTTGGGCAAATAAAGCTGTGTTCTATCAAAAATGGTACAGAATGACCCAGAGGCCTGAATAAGGGTTTAGGCATTACCCCCAAAATTCATGTAAACAGTTAAGGTAGACGTTGAGGACATGAAATCCAGAATTCTGTTACATTTCAGAGCTGGATAACTCTTCTGATAGAGAAAGGGGAAAGACAGAAATATCTGTAGTGAATAGCACCCTAAAGGGCATCTAGCTTGCCTCTGTGCCAATGTGACAGATCACTGTTTAGATCATCCACATGGGAAAAAAAGATTTAGAAGTTATTTTAGGAAACTTGTTTAAGTTTGAAGCAAAGCATCTAAGTTTGAATCAAAAAGCAGATTTTCTATGTCTATAGCTAGGATCGGAAAAATAATGAAAAGCCACATATTTAACCTGCTAAATATAAATGGCATAATCTGAATAAATTTAAAGAAATGTATCTTACTGACTGCTAAATGGGAGCTCAGGTCTCTGTCATGTGTAGTTCAGGGAACAGCACAGCACATAGATCACTGTGTGAAATGTTAGAGCCACTGCTGTCATTTAGCATGTTCTTTATTTATATAAACAATCTTACCACCTTTTGTTATTTTTATTCAACTTTTAAAAAGCCATAGGAACATGTGTAGTTTATAGTATCCTGTTGCATTATATAACTTTCTGGCTTGTTTCTTGAAAGCTTATGAAAAATGTGCAAAGAAAATTATCATGCATTTAGACAAGTTGCTTCTGTTTCATTTATCAATACTTAGATTCACCCACAGAAAAGTAGTTTTGCCAACAGACTCCATGATTTCAAACAATATTTGACAACAAAGCATTTAGCCATTGTGCTTCTAAGTGTGTTTGTTTTTATGTTTGCAGTAATTGTGACTAAAACTCAAAGCAAATTACAGAGTAAACAAATGAACTTCCTTGCCTAGCAAAACCAAGTGAGAGCCTATAAATGATTGACTTTCCCAGAGCAACTGTACCTGAACAGAAAACTCTCTGTTAACTTTTAACCTGTGGATTTATGAGAAAACATTAGTTTATTTATCTATGATTCATATTCTAAGGGGAAGCATTCAATTACTATTCCTGCACCACATAATAAATGTGAAAAAATGTGTTGACTCAGAGTTAAGTTTCATCAAAGAACAGCAGGAAATTGTCATTAACTAATCTGGACCTTCTCAACTCTGGCGTCCAGTAGTAAATTCATTTAAAAACTATGTACATCCCAGATGCAGTTGCAGCTTCAGATATATCCAGAAGCATTAGGTCTGGACTAGTATCAAGCAGATTTCTTTCACATTGTCTCCTGGTCTGTTTCATGTTCAAGTAATAATTTATATGCACAAGTAGATAAAAACACCAAAACTAGGGAGTAATACTGGGAGGTTGCTTAGAAATCAAAACATTTAAAAATAGCACAGCTGTTCAGATATGGCTATCATGCCAGCTATTCCTGGTGGGTAGATGATGGTAAGAGGCAAAGTGTGCTTTCAAGGCAGATGTTTTGCTACCAAGCTTCAGTCATTGTGGTATGCACTTATCATTCCCTGTGATGCATGATGCACCCCATATGTATACATTGAATAGATGCCAGGAAGATGGGTGTGCTCTTCAAAAGATGCAAATTCATTACTGCAGTTCTTGGTACTTCTTGTACCAGGAAGCTACACATCATACAAATGCCTTTGGTCAAAGAAGGGAAGTATGCAATCATCATAGAACAGCTTACATTCATTATTTAATGATTCCAAACCCAATAGGATGAATCAAATAAAGTATCCACTTTTCTGCCCCCCAAACCCATGATTTCTTAGCATTCATTCTTTAAGCAGCCTTCTTTTTCCAGGAGATAGAGAGGAAGAGGCTGAGACCAGAGCTGGGACCACTCAGGATTATCATTAGCAAGCTATCCACTTTTTTTCTGTCTGGGTCTGTCTGTGTCTTCTATAAAATATTCATTATAATAATAGTCTCTGCCAGGAGGTAGCTGTGAGGATTGCATGAGTAATTTAAGAAAGTGGCCTGGACTGTTACAAATGTTCCCCAAATCATTATCATTGATGGAAAGCATTTCCTTTGCTTATCTTTCACCCAGTGATGACTTCATGACTAGCAGTGCTTTGTCTCTGGCTGACTTTTTTTTATTTTAAAGAAACAGTGAGAAAGGCTACTTTACCAACCACACCTTCTCCAGCTTTCATACTTCAATTATAACCGTATATAAATTAAAGGACTGATCCTTAGTAATGCAAGGTTAATGAATCCCTTATAAAGTCTACATTTATTAATACATTTTAAGTCTTCTACAATGCAATAAAGTACTTGACAAAAACACAGCCAACAAGAAAGAATGTACCTAGATCTGCTACTTTCTTTTTTTCTTTTTTTAATTTAAATTATTTAATTACTACTCATATTTACATACCCATGCCCTCATTCCCTTGCCCTACCATCATTCCATGTTCTCCACCAACCCCCCCAACCCATCCCTGAACTCCTCCCCAGGAATAGTGAGGCCCTCCACCAGAGACCTTCAAAGTCTGTCATATCATTTGGGGGACCTGCTACTTTCTTTACATACCAACATATGTTAATAGTTTTTCATTAGAACTGTTTGTAGTTTCTTATTACAGTCTCCTAAAGCATTGGAATTATATTACATTTTATTAATTAGGTAGGTCTGTATATTACTTGTCTTTAAATAATTATGTATAATTACTTATACATATTGACCTAAGTACTAGGCGAGTGAGTATGAATATGTGTGAAGAGGTAACTGTAGCAGGTTGCTGTAGAGAGCAATAGGACAGACACTTTCAGAAGACAGAAACAATGTTAAGATTCTGAGAAGAGAAGAACTCTGGGCAGACAAAGCACAGAAAATGTCAGTGGATTCTGGAACCCTAATGGCTTCCAGAAAGGACTTCAAGCTCAAAACCCTAAGTAAAAGTATTCCTATTTGGGATAGTTGACTTTACTGTCTTGTAATTTTTTGAAAGAGTTAGTGAATGTTTTTCACAAACATCTCCAGCCATAATGTCTGCTAGTAAATATTTCTTTTAATCCAGTATCTAACATGATGACACTGTTCCAAAAGAAGTGACAGAAGTAAGAAGGGACCAGTGAGCGTAAGCCATCAGTTAGTTAGTAAAAAGTAGAGAATACGGCTCTCAGACTGCTTTCCAGATGGTGAGGCGAAGCAACTGCTTTGTTGCTAAATGGTTTACATCTCAACTCAAGTTTCGGAGCAGTCAGTGGGTTTGAAGTCCTTCATGCTTGACATGAGCTCTTCCCAAGTTCATAAGGTCAAAGCCTATTTGGGGCCTAAACTGTTTTTCATATAGTTGTAACAGAGTATTACCTACCTACTTGCTTTAAAAAAAAAGTGGTAGAGAAATATGAAGTGGACTTTAAAAATGTGTCGGTTTATTTCTACATACTAGAGAACAATAAAACAAATAACAATGGAATTTGATATAGGCTGGGAAATCTGAAGTACTGACGTTATAAGAAAGAAAAAACTTAAGCTGTGATTCACAGGCAGACTAGGCAGGAGACAAAGAGTTTGCTCTACCATTGCTTCCTGGGTTGTGATAACTGACCTTCGTTATGCAATGAGCTACTCAAGGCTTAAGTGGACTATGAATGATGTCCTAAAACTTTAATTATTATGTTTTATTTTAATTGCATGTTTATGGGGTTTGGTAAAATATTTTATTACTTGCATCCAGTATTTAATGCACAAATCAGAGTAATTGGCATATTAATTGCTTCCAACATGTAACATTTCAGCATGGTGAGAATGTTAAAATCAATTGCCATCTGTAGTCAAAACATTGTAATAGAGAATACCACTACTTCTATCTTCTATTAAATTGTAGCATTATACCAGTTAGCCACCCTTTCACTGTAGCTTTCTCTAAACTCCCCTCTCCTTTAAAACTGAAGGACTACCCTTTATAGTATGCTTTAAATATTAAGAAACATAAGTGTATTTTTATCCCAGTCAGAGTATGTGACTATGAATCTCATCCATCAGATGGTTATTACAAATGGTGTTGCCCTCACACTGAAGTGTTAGCAAGAAATATGAAGGCTCTGACTCAAAAAGACAAGGGATATCAGAAAAGCTCTCTAAACATGGACTTGTGCATGGTGGACTCAACAATTGTCCGGCAATTAAGAGAGAAGTATGATTCCCAAACATACCAATATTGATGTTCAGAGCACAAAAGCCAGGCACCTCATCAGGGATCAACTTCACATTTTCAATGAATGAAATGTTATACGCTGTTCTAAGGCATTCAAGGATGGGTTCTTTCCCATGTAAATACAAACCTACCTCCTTGGCAATCTTACGAGAAAACAGAATACATGCTAGATACAGGTTGAAAGACATTTGTGTCAAGCCACAGCTCTGCAGCTTACTAGCTTTTTGTTAGGAGAGTTTTAACTTCTCCAAACCATGTTCTTCACTGTAAAATAAATTAATTTCCACATAACATAATTGTCAGAATTAACTAAGTGAAGCTCTCCATAAATCAACTCTGAAAAGAAGATGGAAATCCATTTTATGGTTTTTTTGTGTAATAAAAATCCATAATGTATTAAATATTTATTGAAAATTACATCTACATTTCAAGTTCAAATGTCGCTAATATTGGTTATAGAGAGTCAAGAACACGTGAGTTCTCAGAATGAAGTAGTTGCAAATGACATTTCAAAATAATCCCCAATTGTAGCATTTACCACATTTTGACTGTACAGTTCATTTGTTGCAGATGGTACACAGTACAAATTTTAAATAATAACCACATTTAAAAAGAGCATGAAATGCAACACAATACAACAAAAGCAATTAAGCCCCCACCCACCCAGAACTGAAGACTCCTTGTGAAGTCTAGTGGTTTCTTTCTTTTTTTTTTTTTCTAGGTAGTCTGTGTACAAAAAGTGATTGGGCCATACTTGTTATCTTCTGGCAAAGTCTCCTAATGTTGAAAGATAATTATGTGAATAATTATCAGTGGTTTTCAAAGTTTAAATAAAGATCAAGTACAATGACAAATATGCATATTTAGAATTTCTATATTAAAAATGATCTTTTTCAGAAATCCTAACAGTGATGCAATTTTATCATGACCCATTATAGTAGGTATTTACTTTTTATTCAAAAACTCTTCAACTCCGATGAGAATATGCTTCCAGCTATTACTGAGACTGGTAATTTTTTTTAAATATAGCATTTGTATGCTCTGACTGTGTACTAGATAGGTTTGCATATATATATATATATATATATGCAAACCTATCTATATATATATGTGTGTGTGTGTGTGTGTGTGTGCGTGTGTGTGTGTGTGTGTGTGTGTGTGTGTAAATACAATTGGTGATTCATGGCGTATTATAAAGAATTCATATACATTTCAGCATAATATTTAAGTGGAGAGATTTACTATAAAGTCTGCATAAAAATAAGTTAAAGGGCCTAAAGTAATTAATAAAAGAGCAAAAGTGAGTCTACCAGAGTTCTCTGAGGTATTTAAATTGATTAAATAATTAATTTGTTTTTAATATAATTTAAGTATGTGTGTGTGCACATACATGTGTGCCCATGCATGCATGCTTGCAAGTTTAACAAAAGTCTTCATATTCTCTGAATTGCTTGTAGGAACCATAGTATTCTAGTAATGGTTCAAAAATATATCCTTAATAATGCTGTCACATTTACTATTACATAAATTTCTATGAAATTTGTAACTAGTAATTATAAGCCCATCAAGTTCAGAGTCCATATTTTGAATACCTTTTACATATGTTCATGACTTCTCATGTATCTTTATCCCAAGTACACAATTGGACTTTGGGTGCCCACTGCACATAGAGAGATACTCTCTCAGCCTAGACACACAGTGGAGGGTCTAGGACCTGCTCCAAATGCTATGACATTGAAGATTCCCCATGGAAGGTTTCAACCTCCTTGGAGAGCAAAAAGGGGATGGGATAGGGGATCCTTGGGGGGTAGGGAGGAGGGGAGGGAGAGGGAACTGGAATTGACATGTAAAACAAGCTTGTTTCTAATTTAAATTAAAAAATCACAAAAATAAATTTGTAATAGGATATGATGACTAAAACTAAATGCTTCCTTATGGTCTTTTGACTTTCCCATTGAAATACTAAAAATGCTAAGTAATAACCAATATTCTATCTAATGTGGCACAATCTTTATAGAGCATTAATATTAATATTCAGCCTGATTTTTTTAAAAAAATATTAGTTTATAAAATATGCAGTTCTTTTTAAGCAGTATCAGTTGTTCCTGATAAACTCAACAATACAATCATAAATATAACTGGGATTGTTTGCAATACTTTAAATTCAATAATTTGTGTTTTGTGTTCATATCCTACATTTATACATACATGATAGTTTAAAAGGAATCTTTAAAAATATTTTTCTAGAGGTCCTGAATTTTAGACAGTGTAGCTGGCCTTGATGTAGTCTGGATTTAAATGCTCATGATTCAGCTAGAAGAAAAATGAAAGGCAGGTCTACAAATAGCAAAGGCATGGGGAAATTGAATGTTGCCTACTAATGCAATAAAGCTTCTTTACCTTGGAGAACAATCAGGATTCTCTGTGGAGATATATATGACTCTTCTTCATATTGCACATGACATCCGTCTTGCATCTGAGCATCCACAACAAAAAGACCCTGAAGACTCATTTCACAAATGTGAGTGATGCTTCCTCTCTCCTCCTTTGGGCCACCTAAGAGCTAGGGCTAATCCCTTTCTTATATTGTACCCATAGTGACATTATTTATAGGCCATATGAGTCTTCTGTAAATCTTATTGTGGGGTCCACATATTTAGCAACTGACATTTCTAAACATCTTATAATTACAAACTATAGTTTTTTCTTTTTCTTAAATTAGAAACAAGCATCTTTTACATGTCAATCCCAGTTCCTTCTTCCTCCCCTCCTCCCCTGTCTCTCACTGACGCCCCTATCCCATAACATTTCTGGCCTACAGGGAGAGTGATACCTTCCATGGGGAATCTTCAAAGTCTGCCATATTATTTGGAGAAGGGCCTAGTCATTCCCCCATGTGTTTAGGCTGCGACAGTAACCCACTATGTGTATTGGGCTTCAAAGTCCATTCATGTACTAAGGATAAATACTAGAGGCTCCATAAATTAACTAGGCCTCCTAAGTGATACCCACATTTGGGGGTCTGGAACCGTCCTATGCTGTTTTCCTAGCTATCAGTTTGGGGTCCATGAGCAACCCCTTGTTCAAGTCAGCTGTTTCTGTGGATTTCTCCAGCCTGGTATTGACCCCTTTGCTCATCACTCCTTCCTCTCTGCAACTGGATTCTAGAATGCAGCTCGGTGTTTAGCTGTGGGTGTCTGCTTCTGCTTCCATCAGCTACTGGATGAAGGCTCTAGGGTAGCATTTAAGGTAGTCATCAATCTCATTATGGAAAAAGGGCTTTTAAGGTAGCCTCTCGACCATTGCTTAGATTGTCAGTTGGGGTCCACCTTGTAGATCTCTGGACATTTCCCTAGTGCCAGATTTCTCTTTAAACCTATAATGGCTTCCTCCATTATGATATCTCTTTTCTTCTCCTGACTCAATCTTCCTCCTCTCTTCTGTCCTCCTCTCTTCTCTTCTTCTCCCCTTCTGTTTCTTCTAATATACATGGTCCCCCGGAGAAGAGGAAAGGGACAAAACTATAGTTTTTTATTATTAATTTATCGAATGTTCATAATTACTAGTACTCAAAAATCATGCTGTTTTAAAAAAAACACTTAAAATCAATTTAACTCAAAAGAAGTTGGATAAATGGAAAAATAAAACTTTTAGTGTGTGTTTTGAATTCATATGTGTATATAAGGTCTATATTGTGAACTTTTAATTTGTATGCAAAATTACCTTTCATGTACTTTAATGGCATTTTTATGTAATGGGAGGTGTTTGAAGGAAGTTTTAGTGTGTTATGTAACTTGCTGAACAAAAAAGTCAAAATGATCACAATACAACAAGTTAAATGGATAAATGAATTGTGTCTATTAATTCCTGTGAATTAAAATTAAAAATAAGCAAAATCACTTGAAGATCTGATAACAAAGAGTTCTTTTCGCTTAAGGTTTAGTTCCGTATGGACAAATCTGTGAATGTAGCTTGAACTGTCTTCAGGCCCCTTTCTCTTTTGGATGTTCGGTATTCTTCCTGCCTGGGATGTAGTTCACTGGTAGAGTGCTTGCCCAAGATGCATTTAGTCCTGGGTTTCATCTCCAGGACCAAGCACACATTAAAAAAAATACTGACTTCATGTTTGCAGTTATATTACTTAGACATATACTTACTTTTCTTAGTAATAATTTGTTAATTTTGTTATAATATGTTTATAAAATAGAGAAGAAAAACAAGAGAAAGCAACATAGAGAGAACATATCACACCAAATAATCCAATGTAAAACCTTATAACACTAAAACCAGTGTTATCAGTCTTGCATCATTGTTCTAATCAGGGCATTTAGTCAATCAGATGGGTCTCCTTCCCCATTAGTCAATATAAGGTAGATATATCCTACTTGTGTTTTGTAGAATCTGGATTACTATTGTCAGGGGATGATGTATTTTACCTGGGAGTGGTATGTAGAAGGACCACATCTGCAGGAAGGAGATAGAGAGATACAGGGAAGCAACAAAGAACTGTTCTGTCTTGATTTTGAAACTGTCATATTTAGCATTTTACTTGGTAGAGTAGGGCATCATTTCTAAGCTGTAAAAGTGGCAATATTCAATGGGCACTTAGGAGTGAAGAATGTACACTAACTCTGTTCAGATATAATGATAATTAAAGAAATTTCGAGTCCAAATCAAAGAAAGATTCAGTGGGCATGTAAGCTAAATATTTGGGACATGGACGGTTGTGCTTGCAGAATGTGCAGACAAAAGTAACTACATCACAGATTTCAGGTACTATTGGAAAGCCAAGATATCAGAGAATCATTATTAGACTGAATAGAATTGATTTTATGACTGACAGCATGAACACATATGTTACATTCAATGAAAAGAATGAATATGTCTCATCTAGGAAATTAATCCCAAGGTAAAACACATATATGCACATATAATGATGAGAATATGAATTATTACCTATCAGGGATGTACTTTTTGGAGGATTTTCATCTCTGTTCCTGGTAAACTATTGTTTGTGACATGTTCTCAATGGTCAGGAAGACATTAAAGGGAAAAGACTCCCCAAGCTGTCTTGAGTGTATAAATAACCAGATGTAACCTATTAGCAACTCTGAAGTTATTTCTAATAAATTCAGACACTTCTTTTCTTATTCTTTCCAGACTACAGGACCTTAATTACTTATGTGTATCTTCATGAAAAGATCCTTCCAATGCTTTGATCACTCTAATTGGAACATTAAAGCTTTCTTCCCTATTCTGTTTTAACTTTCTTGAAGTGAAATAACCAGTTAAACTTTCATCCATCTTGGCTCTGCAAAGGGCAGAACTTGTGCCTTGTAAATCTTCTCCTGTTAGGTAAAATCAGGTTACCTAAGATTAGGTAGTGTTGAACAAATGTTAAGGAAATGAATCAATAGTCACTCATTTTCTAATAGAATTCCAAATTTTGCCAACTTAAGGGAAGCATTTTGAATATCTTCCCTGCATTGTTCTAATACTGTCAGGAAAGCATCCAGTACAGTTCTACTATCTGTCCTCAATACAAGGTGTTGATGAACTGTGGCCCTTGGGCAATGTGAGCAGCTGCCTGCTGTCATGAGTTGAAGCTGCATTGAAGACCTGCCTCAGTCATTTAGCACGTTCTCTGTGGCTATTCCCATACTGTAATTGCAAAGTGGAGCAGTGGTGACAGAAACCATATGGCAGTCAGAGCCTGAAGCATTTGCTCTCTGACCCTTTCCATAAAATGGTTTCGAACCCTGAAAGCATATAATGAATAGCATTAATAGCTTTCCTTTTGTTTTCATTATCAATAATTTTTGATAAATATTAGGGCCATTTCCTATGAGAACATATTGCTTTTAGCTTTCAGCAAATAACTTTGTGGAATGTTCTATAGTTCAGTCCCAGGTATAATTCAAAGGACTGTGTCATTATACAAGAAAAATAAGAAAAATCTTTCATAGATAATTTCTGGAAAATCTAGATGTATCTTCTAGATAATTCCCAGAAGACTTAGCTATGATTATGTAAATTTCCATTGCTAATGAGAAACTGTAGAGGTTAATTTATACTTTTGGTGTCTTAGGGTTTCTATTGATTTCATAAAACACCTGACCAAAATCAACTTGAGGAGTAAATAATTTATTACATCTTGCAACTCTTGTCACAGAGAAAAGACAGAGCGGCGACTCAGGGCAGGAACAAAGCAGAAGCCATGGATGAGTGCTGCATCATGGCTTGCTCCTGCCCAAGTGTGGTACCACTCACAGCAGGCTGGGCACTCCCACATCAATCATAAATCAAGAAAATGTCCTACAGATTTTTCTGCAGTCAATCAGGTGGAAGAAGTTCCTCAATTTAGGTTCTTCTCGATTTCTTTAGTGTTTGTCAAGTTAACAACAAAACAAAACAAACAAGCAAGACAACCAGGACAGTTGCCTTATATATTATTTCATATCTCACAAAAAATTCTGTGACTTAAAATCTGTTAGTAGCAGTACCTCATGAAAACAGGGATAGTGAGCAATAACTCTGCTGAATGCTCTCATCATTAAAATAAAGAACCATCTGTCCTGATTTGTCTTCGTTCCAATGATAGAACCCCAAATGGTTAATTTCTACAACTTTGTAAGACCAAGATGATGTCATGATAAAGCTTTGGAATCGCAGTCTTGCTTTATCTCTCCTAATTTCTGTTCCCATTACAGTTATTACTGGTGTTAATTATATACTATTCGAAAGTTTTATTTTAGCATTGTCATTTCTTCCCTTCTCTCCAAAGGAAAATGAAAATAAATACAATAATTAATATCACTAGTTTATATGTCATTATTTCATTTTGGCAAGAAAGGTAATTTTTTATAAATCCAAGTCATTAATAATAAGTACCCTTGCCCCAAGGTCATCGTTCTATGTGTCCATTCTATTAGGGGATATTAGTCACTGCTGCTCAGTAGTAGAGTGAACACTTAGAATACAAAATAGAGAAAACAAAGCAGGAGACATTCCTACTTAACATCCTACATCAGAATGTGCTAACATCAGAAGTGAGCACCTAGGTGTGTCAAGCAAAACCCTGGGAACCCTTGGCCTGCACCAATCAGAAGCAGGAGATAAAATGTTTGCAAACAAGGAATGAGCCTCTCAAAGACCATGAAAACACAGGCTACAGACAGTCCAGCTAACAGTGTCCATCATAACTCAATGCATAGCAATTACATAAACTAGCAACAGGGACCCTTATGGTGACTTCATCTCTTATTAGAAACTCTTGCCTCTGGACTGACTCTGCCTTGAGAGACCTGAACCCTGGTTGACCTAGCAAAGTACAACAGAGTGACCAGCTAGACTCTGTAGTGCTCAGGAAACATCACTCTCGGAGTGCCAGGCGTAGAGCCAGTATCCATTGAGTGTTCGCTGTCCTTCCTCACTAGGGAATGTGGACTTGATGGCTTGCTGTGCACTGGGCAATAGTTATGATCCACGTGTGCCAACCACCTCTATCGTCTGCCTGTAAATGTACTCAGCCTCCTGATGCCAGCCAGGTCATTTAGGGCCAGATTCTTTAGTTGTTACATTCATTTGCTGGGAATTCACTTACTTCTCTTCCCTGTGTGCTGTACTGTGTGAACAATAAACCTTGCATTCAAAAAAGACATGGGGCTGTCTGCCTTTCTGTGACGCCTGAGTCATGTTCAATTCAAGTGTGCACAACTGCAGTCCTCAGCGCTTCTTAGACATCTGCTCACCACTCCATTATCTGTGTCTTCAGCGCCGGACACTTGTATTCGGGTTTGCATGTCTTTTACTTCGTGATTAAAACAAGAATGTGAAATTGGAATTTAAAGACATTCAGTCTGGCTTTGCCTTGGGGATTCTCTATGCCTCCTACTGCTGAGAAGGAAGTTTGCCAAATAGAGAAGATGTGAAGACTGCAAGAAACGTAAATTAATAAATGGACTGGGAGAAGGGGACCCAACAACTTTATTCGGGTGGATGCTTCCAGACTCTCTTTTAAGTAACACAATTTAATACTGTACCCTTTCTAATAATGAAGTATTACATAGTATTGTGTCGCCTCATAAAGCCTTCATTCTCTTTTTTATGAATAAGTTTATGTTTTGACACATAAGGTGGTGTTGAAGTCTATATGAAAAGCAACAGACATGTGCGCAAGTGCTGAGTCGGGAGAGCAAAACAGCTGCCACATTGACAGGCTTTGTTCCTCACCTTCCAGTCTCTGAAAGGATTCCAAGCACCCTCTGAAGCGATGGACAGAGAGAATTGCTTGATGACATGTGCTGCTCCGGTGTTTACAGGGCAGTCTGTGCTCCTTGGTGTGAACTTCGGCTTAAGGAGCTTGTTCTAAAGTATATTGTTCCTGTGATCTAAAAGAGATTTCTCTGGCCTCTCTGAAAGTAACTCCAGCAAAACTGAAAGCCCTGGAAAAAGGCCGCTGGAAAGGTACTTTCACAGGGGGATTTGGCCCAGTGTGGTTCCCTGAGCAGCATGGTCCACAGGAGACAGATGGAAAGCAAATTCCATCTGAATCCTCTCCCCTCTTAGATGTTTAATTCCTTTCTGAGACAAGAAGACCCTGCCCCTCATGGGTGGTGGCACCACGTAGGAGGCATTCACATGCAGATAATAGACACAGCTTTGGGTGGACCCCTGTAATTCTGAGTAACCTTAAATATCTGCTGAAAACCCCTTTCTCACTGCTGCCAGCCTGCTTATTAGGTCTTATTTGTTCCCATCTTTAATCTCATGATTAAAACAACAATGCAGCTGAAAACTGAATTCAAAGGCATTCTTTCCTCATTTGCTTTGTCCTGGTAGTGCCTACTTCCTAGCAGTCTCTCCAAAATTCAGAGCACAATAATTAAAGACACAGCTCTTCCAGATAGTTGTAATGTGTTGCTGAAAATAAGAAACAAATGGGATGGTTTAGGTCTTGTGGGAAATGAATATTTCAGTGGATGAAGAAACCCAGCTCACTGATAACTGCATTTCCTAAAAATAAACTCATCCGATTCTTAACTTATGAGCCT
Organism: Cricetulus griseus; assembly: GCF_003668045.3. Lineage (NCBI taxonomy): Eukaryota > Metazoa > Chordata > Mammalia > Rodentia > Cricetidae > Cricetulus > Cricetulus griseus. The sequence continues at coordinate 180,732,710 of NW_023276806.1, read as the reverse complement.
GGAGAGATTTTTAACAGCTTCATGTAATCAACTTGACTTTTAATTTCTATTTTCCTAATTCATAAGGTTACCATTGTGAAAAGAGCAGTTTGGGCAATAAAGTTAGCATGATCTGACACAATCTTGAGTATCACACTCAATTAGAAATTCAAATATGTACATAAAAAATCCTTGTGAGCCCAGAGACCCTATGGATGCTTCCATTACCTTAAGTATTTTATTGTCTGCTCTTTAGCAGTGAACTCAGTGCCAGCATCTCCCCAACTTCTGTCTGAACAAAATCACCCAGGTCACACGTTTTGTTAGCAGGCTGAATCCTGTATTTTCTTGATTGTAGACAAAGGGTAGCCCCTTCAGGACTCTTCTTGGTGATGGTTTTAAACTGCAAAATCTTAATGAAAAGCTTTAAAAATGTGAAAAACATGGCACTAAAAAGACCACAAAGAGACTGTTGTCAACAATGTGAGAACAAAGATGAGAAATTCAGGGAACTGTATGTCCCCTTTGATGTTATAGGGATGTTTGCCTCAAGTAAGTGCAAGTTTTCAGCACTCTGCACAAGTTCATGAGTGACTATGAAAACATGAATACTGGTTCATGAATTACAGGTACTGAAACTCTCAGTGAATAGGTAAATTTTGCAAGGGCAGAATTCACAATTGATAATGAGGATAGATGAGATAGTAATTGCATAGCTATCATGTATAAATTGACCAGGAATGGATAGACTATATCAACTAATAAATTAAACGCATAAAATTATGTAGTAAGACAAAATTAAGATAATTTTACAAGTAATATTATTTAAGATAATAACGATAACAGCAGAGTACATTCATACTACATGATTGTCACAGGTTAGTAACACCAGATTGCAAATTAGGCCAGAAGTTCTGGATATATAGATTTATACAAGCTTCCAGCATAGAGCAAGACCAAATAATATACAGGCGACCTGGATAAAAGGAGGAGTTCGAAGTGAAGTCAACTACAGCAGTGGATCTTTTCCTTCGTGCTATGTACCATTTCTCTGACCTACACGAGATGAAACCTTATGATACCTTTTCAAGTAAAATAGTATGCTATGTTAGAAATTCATTAACTCACTCTGCTTTTCAGTCATCTACAGAATTGGCTTCCTTAATTACTGTCAGGTACAAAACTAGTACCGAAAGCAATGATCATTTCAACCAAGACAAAACACAATCACAAAAACATGCAGAAAGAAAACTGGCTTAATGGTCACTGTTGTAAGGATATGCAGAGGGAGCTAACATAGGTGCTGGAGTGGATGGGCAAATTATTCTTGAACTGTGTGTGCATCTCCTTCCAACTCTGCATGTCAATACCTTATGTGCCAGCAGACTGTAAGTGGCTTTGTTGACAAAAGTTAAAAGTCTGAGAATGTGTTTTTCTATTAACCCAAGTAACTAATAAACAGTGCTAATATCAAATGAAGAAAAGAATTTTAACTCATTTCAGTTTTAAGACATTTTAATTCATTTTTAACTTAATGTTAACTTTGGGTATTATTACTCTCTACTATAATGTAAGTATTTTCTCTAACACATAATGAAGAATTGCTATGAATTGATTATTATTTGAATTCAAATCACATAAAGAAAATGGACCTATTGTTTAGTCTTAGATTCTAATATATCAAAATACCAAAACCAGATGGGCAGTATTACTCATGGCATTCTTTCTGTCCCTTATTCCTCCACATTGCATCAAAAGTAAGGGAGTGCGCTGTGAATAGCGTTTGTCTGGAGGTCACTGGCCCCTTGCAGCAACCTCACATGGAGTCCTGGTAACAACTACTTTAGTTATGAGAAGATGTTAGCTTCTTGAATGATGTTTTCTTTTTGGATCTTCTAGTTCTGCATTTTCAGATCTAATACAATTTAGATACAGGGGCGGGAGAGAAGGCTTCCAATTGAAAGCACTTGAAGGCCCTACACAAGAGCCTGATTCCATTTTCAACACCCATATAGATGGCTCACAGCTATTGTAATTCTACCTCCAGGGACCCAGTTCCTCTTCTAGCCTCCTATTTCAGTGACACACTTCTCTCTCTCTCTCTCTCTCTCTCTCTCTCTCTCTCTCTCTCTCTCTTTCTCTCTCTCTCTCTCTCTCACACACACACACACATACTTTCAAGCATAAACAAATGCACATAAAATAAATAATTACACATTTAAAACAATAATATTTGGGCTCTTTTACTGACACAGCATACCTCTCTCAAATTCGTTTTACTCTTAGTTGTATGTATAGGTGTGATAGAGAGAGAAAAGCAGAGAGATAGTGATTAAATCATGCAAAAGAAAACAATTTTTACCAAAAAATACAAAGCAGGTTTTCCTAAAATAAGGACAAATTGTATTGTAACATATAAGCTTATACAGAACTAATGCATACATAAATTTTAAGATGGAGATGAACATGTTTACATCAGGTGTAGATCATGAAACAATGAAACATTTACTACCACCTTAGATAAGCAGGTGTCTATGTAGTTTCTGCTGTTATTCTTATTGTCATTTTTTGACAGAAATTCTAAAATGCTCAACATGTAGGGGAAGAGGCCCCATGAGAATGGCAAGGTCAATGAGATGGCAGGTAAGCCCTGACTGAATACCCATTCAGAAAAATATAACAACATAACCAGAATTCATTTTGATGTTTTAATGCATTGTTAAAAGTTCTAACATGTTCTAATTGAAATAGTTCAGAGTAGTTCAACTCTCCATATTTTACTACTACTTGTAGTAAATGAATTCTATAGATATAAAAATGAACAGAGCATCCCCACCTATGTTTGGTCTATGCACTGTCTACTCATTTTTACATCTTAGAGTTCATGCATAAAGACTGAGGGGGACCTAGGGATATAGCTCAGTGGGAGAGTGTTTGCCTAACATGTGTTAGGCCTTCCCTCTGGCAACATCCACAGGCATGAGCTATTTTGAGAGCTTCATTACAGGGTTCCTGATTATCCTTAAATGAAAGCTCAGATCAAAGTACTAACTTTGATTGAAAGCTGAAATATTGTAATCTCCATAGTTTATTTCTATTTTCTGAATGTGTTTTCAAAGAATTATCCAAAACTAACCAATTTCTTTAATTTATTTATTTTATATTGTTATTTCTTTCAAATCTTTTTAAGTTACATAATTTATTTGGGACACACTGAAATATCTATTTTCTTTTCTCAACCTCCAAGTAAGCTCTTCTTTGAATTAAATAGTAATCAGTCATCCACATTGGTAAACATCTGTTAATGAGCAAGAAAAAGAAAGGGAGAGAGGGACTCAAGAACCAGGCAGAACTTATCTTCTCCAAATCAAGGATTGAGTACCCATTATAAACATCCTCATATGTAGACCATAAAGGAACAGGTTAAGAATATTTGACTGGAGGAACATTGACAGGGGATGTCCTTCTGTATATGTTTCTCTTATTGTTTGATGACATAACACTGATTGGCCAGTAGTCAGACAGGAAGATAGGCAGGTCTATGAGAGAAAAGAGGAGACAGACTGAAGCTGTGAAAGAGACACCATGTAGAGACAGGGAAGGTAAGATGTGCCAGGCATTCTCTGGTAAGACAAGGCCATGTAAAAATACATAGATTTTTTGGGGGGCTAATTGGGTATGGGCTTAGACTGGAAAGAGAATCCAGCAACAGCATATGGATCACCTGTATCTCTATGCATTACCATTTCTTTTCAATTACAGCCTTGAAACAAAATAAACCATATTTTTTATATCAACTTTTGCTAAAACATGATCTTTTACAATGATTTTCTATCATTCTGTTATGAACCACAATGAAAATTTTGCTCCTGTTAGAATGAAATTTCAAATTATGGCAGAAATTAAGTTTATCGACACTATATACAAATATTTTATCCATAAAGGGCAATGACATATACATCTTTTCAGATAGATGATAAAAAGCACATAATCAAGCAGAAACAGGAATTTAAATGTCAGTGTAATTTTAGGTCAAGGCAATCATTATGTTTCACTGACTTTAACCTTTTAAATTGTCTACATTATCTTAAAGCTTGTGTTGGAATCTTAGCAGGAAACATCCAACAGAGGTGATTCTCAAGCAAAAGGACTGACTGTAGTGGCTTTTCTGTCCCATGAAGCTGATTAAATTTTAAATGATACTATAAGTAGCAGTGACTTTGTGGTTTTATTTTGTTTGCCTAGCTATCTCTTTTAAACTAATTACTTGTTTTCCTGGCCAGAGCATTGCTAGTGGAAGCTTTTAGTTATCAGGATTGGTAGGAGGTTACTAAATATATTTGTAAGAAGTTGGGCAAGCTAGTATCTTTTTCTGCTTCCAATTTCTGGGAATAAGGAAAAAATACATAGATCTTAATGACATCTATGTTCTCTTTCTAAAACTGCTGAAAGTCCATGACTCTGCTTATCAGAATCCTAAACTCCTCTGTCTGGGAATTATTCTTGAGGCAGTGCCTGTAATGTGCTAGATTTTATTAAGAACACAAGACTGCAGTAGAATAATTCATTGTCCCCAGATCACTTCAGATATACTCACATGGCATTTACTATAAAAGTGGTTTGACATCACTATAAAATACTCACCGTATTATATTTATTTTACTCCTAAATATACAAATGTAGAAATGCCTGAGATGCCTCAACTGTTCCTAATCCAGAAATACACATGGTAAAATTGGAAGCAACACACCTGTTATGTAGTAAAAAGAGAAAAAAAAAAACCCACAGTATCTTACATAAGTTCCCTCCTCAGGAATTAAAAGAGAAGGGAAGCACTCTATTTCCATCACAAATAGGGTTGGACAGAGTGGCTCCATTTCTCAATTTGCAAAGGGTCTGCACTGTAAGAATAAGGACCTGAACTCAGATCACAGAATTCAGGTAAAATTTGGGCACTGTGACATGCACTTGTAAACCCAGGGCTGAGAAGATGAAGGCAGATGGATTTCTGAAGCACATTGGACACCTAATCTTGCCTAGGCAAACTGATGAATTTCATGGTCAGTTGGAGATCCTGTTACACAAAGTAAACATGGATCCTGTCCTCAGACTGGATTGATGTCCCCTCCAAAAGCATAAACCTGGTCATCAAATCATGCTTAAAATCTTAGCTCAAAGATGGAACTTAAGACTGTCCCTTAACTGAACTGACTGTCCCAAATTGTCTTCTAAATAGCTTTTTCTACCAATATAGAATTCTACTCTCAGCCCTTAGTGAGAGAAACCTTTGTTTATAAATACCAATGGTGAATGCAAAGACTATGGCTACCTGGGGTCATTGAGGGACCAGCTTCAATCAAATTATTTATACCATTCTTTATAAGGCTAAAGGAACACTGCAGAAGAGGCGACAGAAAAAATAAAAGAAACAGTGAAAACAGTTCCAACTGATACCTCCTTTTGTAAGTAAAATGAAGTTTGTGCATTTTCTAACTCAGTGATTTGTTTGGAATGAGAAGATAGAGATGATTTTGTTTAATAGTTGTTGATCCAGTAATACTAGGTTGTCATCAATATTATCTCATTTAATACTTAGAATTTTTTGTACACAGGATTTTCTAATTAAATAGAGGAAAAAAACAAAATACAACACCTTGAGAATACTCGGCTAAGATTTACGTAAGTAGGTTTGGCAATGCTTGGAGCTTGGCACCAACCCCATTTCACGTGGTGGCTCAATGCCCTTTGTTCAACTTGATTCACATTCAAAGGCAAATATTTTAATTGAATTTTCTAGTCTTGAGGAGACTCAAAATACCAGTTTGCAAATCTCCGGGAGTAAGAACCTTTTGTGCCTCCACTGATGATTGGAGAAAAAATTGGCTTTGTATTTTCCATCAAATAACTCTACAACTAATTTATAATAAGTGGAAGAAGCAGTTTCACTGTGAAGAAGAAGGGTGAGGAAGACATGATGGGGCAGAGAGGTTGAGTTGGGGAAGAACAGAAGAGACCAAGATAGGAGATAATATAATAGAGGGAGACATTATAGGTTTAAAGAGAAATCAGGCACTAGGGAAATGTCTGGAGAGCTACAAAGATGACACCAACTAACAATCTAAGCAATAGAGGAGAGGCTACCTTAAATACCCTCTCCTGATCATGAGATTGATGATTAATTCATATGCCATAGTATAAGCGGTCATCCAGCAGCTGGTAGAAGTAGAAGCAGACACCCAGAGCTAAACCTTGAACTGAACTGAAATCCAGTTGCAGTTCAGTTAAGGAGGACTGATGAGCAAAGGGGTCCATACCAGCCTGGTGAAAACCACAGAAACAGCTGACCTGAACAAGGGAGAGCTCTTGGTCCCCAGACTGACAGCTGGGAAACCAGCATGGGACTGATCCAGACTCCCTGAATGTGGGTGTCAGTGAGGAGACCTAGGAAATCTATGGGACCTCTTGTACCTAGCATAGGAATGGACTTTGGGAGCCTATCCCACATGGAGGGATAGTCCCTGAGCCTAGACACAAGGAGATTGGCCTAGGCACTACCCCAAGGAATATGACAAATTTGAAGACCTCCTCCCCATGGAAGGCCTCACCCTCCCTTGGGAGCAGAAAGGGATAGGTAGGGTGTTAGTTGGGGGGGGGGTACAGGGGAGAAAGGAAGGGAGAGAGACCTGGGATTGACATGTAAAATAATTTTCTTTCTAATAAAAATAAAAAAGAAGGCGGCACTGACATGAAATTTGTCAGTGTTCACTATAATGACCAAAACAGAACCAGTTTTCATAAATATTAAATACTTTGGGTTTCCAATTTAATTTTCTTCAGTGCCAAACATAGAGGAGTGGTTTTCCATTCCCCTGTAGAAAATGTAATCTTTTGTTCTCTCCTAAAATATATTTTTACTGATTCTGGATACATTAAATAATCAGTAAGCATTTGAGTGCCTACTTTGTGTCCAGTGAATCATAAAATGTATGTATGGCACATACTACATAAATATTATTCTTTTCAAAGTATTTCTTGACCAAGGACAGCAACTTGCTTCCAACTCTTTAAAACTATTTTTCAAGTCAGATCCTCTGATAAAGCTGGTATGCCTTACAAACGGACTATTTAAACAAAACATTTAGTGGTTTCCGATTATTGACTTGATGTAGTTTCTTATCATATCTTGGCTAAAAATCAGCAATGTGAATCAAGGTTGTTAGGTTTGACAGTATTTATACCTGATCTTTGAGGCTGAAGGTTATTTTTGAGTACATTTTATTCAAATATACATGAGTAGATTATATATTTTATGTATTCAGAAAGATTGTGAAGATAGTTCCTATCAATGTAAAAACAACTTCAAAAATTCTATCTCAAAACACAATTATACCATGTTATAAATATTAATGTTTTTAAAATTCAAAGATTTCCCAGAATCAGATATTAACATAATTTTTTCTGAAATTTGTCTTTGAGGAGAATCACCTGTTGATACAGCTTTCCTTATGGAGTTTGTTTTCAGTGGCTACCAGTAAAGTTTAGCAGCATTAGGCAAGTTCTCAAATAAGTTCATGAATAAACACTAACTGTTATTCAAGCTTTTTAAAGATGTTATGAATAAAATTTCCTTCTTATTTCTTTGTAGTAGAAGAATTAATAATATATTTCAGTGAATTTCTGAACTGACAGATACACAAAACATGGAATATTCCTATTAATAGTGTAGAAGGTAACTGTTTGCTGTAAAATGTTTGTCAGAATTAGAAAATGTATCACCTCAAACAGTTACTGAGTTTTTATGGTGAAAAATTAAAAACCTTCCTTCAAACTCCTTGGAAAGTAAGTTACAAAAATGCCATTTTCAGTCATTGTGCCACACAATAGCACAAAGAATATCCTTGTTTCTATATAACCTTACAAACATACATATTGCTCAACAACATCCATCTGGTAAATCCACTCTCTTTCTGTCCTTTGGAATTATGACTCAATCTCAGTTTCTACGAGATCTTTTTAGATTTCACACATTAATGTGTGTGTTTAGATTCATAATTTAGAACCACATATTTATGAAGCCATATCTTATTCATCTTTCTGTTCCTGGCCTATTTCACTTCATTTAGTGATATCCAGTCTCGAACAGGTTGTCACAAGGACAGGATTTTTTGTGTTTTATGACTAAACTGTATTCTAGTAAGTCTTTTTCATGTATCTTTTCCCATTAATCAGTGATGGATGTTTAATGATTCCATCTTTTAGCTGTTTTGAACAGTTCTGTGTTGAATCTGAATTTGGAGAAAATGCTTGGGAATACCATCTAAATTTCCTCTGGACATGTACTCATAGTAGAATATCTGGATCACACAGTACATTTCCTCTGGACACGTGATCATAGTAGAATTTCTGGATCACACAGTAGTTTACCCATTATTTTATTTTTAATTTTTCTTTTATTTTGTGTTAATAAAGTAACTTTTTCCTTCCAAAGCTCATGGAACATTGCAGAAGAGGGACAAAAAGACTGTAAGAACCAGAAGATCAGGAAGTTGGCTATGAGATTATGTCTCCTGGTATCATCAGAAGCTTCACTCATAACATCTCACCAACAACTTAAACCTACTCATTTTCAAGGGAATCTCATATTTTTTCATAACAGCTTTACTAGATTTCAATCAGGAGTGTGCAAGGGCCTCTGCTTTCTTCCTCTTTCTCATTAGTATTTCTTAAATGATACCATTTGGGTGTAACTTTTTAGAGGGCAGTTTAAACTTAGCTCTGAGAAAACTTATATTCCAATGAATTCCCTAATCATTTAGATGAATCTGACCATTGGAAACTGCTCACATCTGTTCCCACAGCACGTCCTTAAACATATAGCTCCAAGGGAAGAATTTTTACTATTTGAATTTATTCATAGCTTTCTTATATTTTATGTTAAACTACAGCAAATGTTTAGGTACAATTTCATCCAGTAGCTGATGGAAGCAGAAACAGTCACCCACAGCTGAACACTGAGCTGAACTCTGGAATCCAGTTGCAGAGGGGGAGGAGTGATGAGCAAAGGGGTCAAGACCAGGCTGAAGTAAACCACAGAAACAGCTGTCCTGAACAAGGGGTTGCTCATGGACCCCAGACTGATAGCTGGGAAACCAGCATAGGATTGTTCCAGACCCCCTGAAGGAGGAAGTCAGTTTGGAGGTCTGGACAATCTATGGGGCCACTGGTAGTGGATCAGTATTTACCCCTAGTACTCAAATAGACTTTGGCAGCCCAATCCACATAGAGGGATACTCTCTCAGCCTAGACACACTCTGGAGGGTCTAGGCCCTGTTCCAAATGTTATGACAGAAGATTCCCCCATGGAAGGCCTCACTCTCCCTAGGGGAAGAAAGGGGGAGGCGGGGGAGGAGGGGAGTGAGGGGAAACTGAGATTGACATGTAAAAGAAGCTTGTTCCTAATTTAAATTTTTTAAAAAAGGAAAACAAATACAAAAAACAATTTCTATGCCTGAGAATACTTATCTCATTGAATAAGAGTAGAAATATAATATAATGTAATTATAAAATGAAAAAGCAATTACCTCTTAGCAGATAAACTAAAATTCTTGTTTTTTCTAAAAGTTTTCTCAGTACATTCTCCTTCCTACAGTTCATTCTGTTTTGGATAACACTGTCATCAACAATATTCTATATTCCAGTAAATTATTAAATAGCTATCTCCCACTCTCTTTTCAGTATGAGGGTACTGATTAAGGGATTGAAAGTACATTAGTAGAATAATTTGGTCCCATGTTTCACAGAATTTGCAGACTTGTGACAAAGCATGGAAAGGGAAACAATGGATGAGAATACAGTACATATAATTAGTTCCTGACAAATAACAACAGAAATGCATAGGGTAGTATAAAAAAAAGAGATAAGAATGTAAGATTCTAGATCAGGAAGAAAGAGAGAAAGGGAGAAAGAAAGAAAGAAAGAAAGAAAGAAAGAAAGAAAGAAAGAAAGAAAGAAAGAAAGAAAGGAAGGAAGGAAGGAAGGTAGGAAGAAAGGAAGGAAGACAGAAAGAAAGAAAAGAAAGAAAGGAGAGAGAGGGGGAGAGAGAGAAAGAAAGTCCTCATATATAGAATTAAATGTTAACTAGGACCTCAGGAATGACAAACAATCAACCCATTCAAATACATGTTGGTGAATTTCCAGAGAGAAGAGTATGGTGAAGGATACACCAGTTAATTATCTAAGTTAGAGAAGACTATGGTTTGGGAAATTCAAGAAAATGTAAGTGCAACTGCGATGTGAGAGTTGAAGGAGAGAAACACAAAGCATCTCAAAAATATTCCTAGAGCCAGAAAAGAACAAGAATACTTTCCACTTTAATGTTTTTATTTAAATTAGAAACAAGATTGTTTTACATGTCAATTTCCTTTCCCTCTCCTTCCCCTCCTCCCAGGCTCCCCATGAACACCCTACCTATCCCATATACTTTCCGCTCCCCAGGGATGGTGAGGCCTTCCATAGGGGGTCTTCAGAGTCTGTCATATCCTTTGGGACAGGGACTAGGCCAATCCCCATGTGTCTAGGCTCAGGGAGTATTCCTTTATGTGGGATGGGCTCCCAAAGTCCATTCCTATGCTAGGCATAAGTACTGATCTACTACAAGTGGCCCCATATACTTCCGAGGACTCTTCACTGACACCCACATTTATGGGGTCTGGATCAGTTCCATGTTGGTTTCCCAGCTATCAGTCTGGGGGCCAAGAGCTCCCTCTTGTTCAGGTCAGCTGTTTCTGTGGGTTTTTCCAGCCTGGTCTTGACCCCTTTGCTCATCACTCCTCCTTCTCTGCAACTGGATTCCAATTCAGTTCAAGGTTTAGCTGTGGGTGTCTGCTTCTACTTCCATCAGCTGCAGGATGATGGCTTTAGGATGGTATATAAGTTAGTCGTCATTCTCATTATCAGGGGAGGGCATTTAAGGTAGCCTCTCCACTGTTGCTTAGATGGCTAGTTGGTAGTACTCTTGTAGATCTCTGGACATTTCCTAGTGCCTGATTTGACTTTAAACCTATATTGGCTCCCTCTTTGATTGTATCTCTTATTTTGCTCTCCTCTATTCTTCCCCTATACAACCTTTCTACTCCCTTATGTCCTCCTCACCCCTCCTTTTCTCCCCTTCTCATTCTCCTAATTCCCTCTCCCATCCCCCATGCTCCCAATTTGCTCAGGAGATCTTGTCCCTTTCCCCTTCTTCGGAGACCATGTGTGTTCTCCTTTAAAGTCCTCCTTGTTGCCTAGCTTCTCTGGTGGTGGGATAGGCTGGTAATCCTTTGCTCTATGTGTAAAATCTATATATGAGTGAGTACATACCATGAATTGGTACAGGAAACAGCTTCCTGAAACATTACACCTGTAGCACAGACTCTGAGATCAACAATTAATAAATGGGACCTCCTGAAACTGAGAAGCTTCTGTGACACAAAGGACACAGTCAACAAGACAAAACAGCAGCCCACAGATTTGGAAAAGATATTCACCAACCGCATTTCAGACAGAGGGCTGATCTGCAAAATTTACAAAGAACTCAAGAAGCTAGTCTCCAAAGTACCTAACAATCCAATTAAAAACTGGGGTACAGAAATTAATAGAGAATTCTCAACAGAGGAATCTAAACTGGCTGAAAGACACATAAGAAAGTGTTCATCATCCTTAGCCATCAGGGAAATGCAAATCAAAAAAAAAAAACTCTGAGTTTTTTAAGTATCATCTTACTCCAGTCAGAATGGCTAAAATCAGAAACACCAATGATAACTTATGCTAGAGAGGATGAGATGAAAGGGGAGCACTCCTCCACTGCTGGTGAGAGTGCAAACTTGTACTTTGGAAATCAGTATGGTGATCTCTCAGGAAAATGGGAATCAGCCTACCACAAGATCCCACCAATCCTACTCTTAGGCATATACCCAAAGAAGCACATTCATACAAGGACATTTGTTCAACTATGTTCATAGCAGCATTATTTGTAATAGCCAGAACCTGGAAGCAACCTAGATGCCCCTCAACTGAAGAATGGATACAGAAAATGTGGTACATTTATACAATGGAGTACTACTCAGTGGAAAATGTTGTGGACCAAGAAAGTTCCATTATGGAATGTCTTAAGGTCCAGCCTCCAGTTTCAGTAAACAGGAGCACCCATGAGCTCTGGCCTACAATTGTATTGTTAATTCCAGCAAGTCTGCTATTGAATACCATGGCCTCAGTGTAGAATGCCTCCTTGTTTGCATCTCTATGGGCCTAAGCATTTGAATAGGCCTGAATCTGGTTGGAGGGTGAGGTAAGTGAGTAACAAGTGAGGATGGAGAGTTAGGAGCTACCAGGGAGAGGAGTCAACTGAAGGAGACAGAAATGGTTAGTAAACAGGCAAGAAGATGCCAAATAAAGAAAAGACTCCAGTTTTGCAGCATGGAACTGAGAGCTCTCTAAAGATAACAAGATGCCTGCATTTGGTCTTTATCGCCATTGGGTTGCTAGGAGTTTCCAACTCCCCCACTCAGGCCAAACATCCCAGCTGCTGTGGCTTGGGGCTGAGACATGCTGAGCCATTACAGGAAAGAAACAATGGAATATTGAAATTCACAATTAAATAGATGGAAGTAGAAGAAACCATTCTGAGGAAGGTAACCCAGTCACAAAAAGACAAGAACAAGAATACTTTCAAACAAGGCAAACACATACCTCTGAATGTCCTTTACTGTATAGAGTGGTAAGTGTGGGATTGTGAATTGATATGTTAGTATATCCATTCTTGAAAGCAATGGTGAGAAGTAAAGCTGATGGTTTTGATGCCTCAGAAACCCAGGCCTACAGAGATTAACTGGAAAGACTCAGAGGACTTACACTTACTACTGTTTCGGGATCTTTAATCACATTGTGACACCTGAGACTGTGTTAATAAAGTTAACTTTGAATCAGGGATCAGAGCTAGCAAATAACTGACCAGAATTAGCAATAGAGAAGCCAGAAATATGCATAAGGAGTGGAGATTTTGAGGCCTCTTTGATCTGGGAAATGTACAGAGATATTTAGTTAGTTGCAGCTCCTCTTCTGTTTCTATGATCTATCATATTTTCACCCCAGTATCTGGCTCCCAAGTCTTTACTGGTAATAGAACAACTTATATAAAAACAACACACCACAAAAATCAACTCCATGTTAAGGAAAGGCAAAAGCACTGTCACTGGGAGGGCTCTCAGTGTTCTCTAGTTAAGGTTCTTATAAAGGGATACACCTTACCAGTATGTCTGCACAAGCAAGCTCATTTGATACTCAACGTTCAAGGTTTGTACTGGAGGATGGTCAAATAATTGAAAATACAATCAATTACTCAAAGTTTAAAGACTGAGATGTCAACTAAGTTCCAAACCTACAATCGATAATTTCTGTAGACAATTGTCTCAGGACTGCATAGCTTTTGAGATAGAGATGGGTCTCACCACATCAGATAGGACACTGAGAAATGTCATATGGGAGGGGATAGGAGAAAAAAAGTAGTTTCATTCTCTCACCCACAGCATCCTAGAGAGTTCCCCCAATCTTTTAGGGGCTGTAACTCAAACAATTTTAAAGAATAAAATAAATTGAAGACTGGCCAATATTTAACAGAATTGTAGTTTTTACTAAGAGGCATCTTAAAAGTCATTTTAATAGATTTTAATCAAGAGGCTTAAGAGAAAAATGAGATGGGATAAAGTTAATAGAATTGAGAACAAGGATAAGGGCTTCTCTAAGAGGGATAACCAGATTTTAATCTCATTATAACAGTGTCGTGTTGTGTGTGTGTGTGTGTGTGTGTGTGTGTGTGTGTGTGTGTGTGTGTGTGTGTGTAATATTTGGAGCTATTTTCTTTAAGGGATGTATAGGGTTATTAATTGTGATCACAGTGTTGAATGACCTTTAAGATAAAAGTCTACATCACAGAGATACAAAAAGGTAGGTTATCATTACTGTAAGAATAATAGTCTTTTGTTGTTTGTTTTTTTAAGACATGGTCTTTCTATGTAGTCCTGGTTGGCCTGAAACCCACTATGAAGACCAGGCTGGCCTTGAACTCGAAGATATCATGTATCATGCCTGGCTTAAGGTAACAAGTCTTGATGATGTTTATAGGAAATGTCTGGGAAGATTAATGAGGCTTATTAAAGGTCATAAACATTCAGATTTTAAGCCTAGGAATCACCATTTTAGCAGAATCTGTATATGAAAAGTTGCTCTGTATAAGCAACCCTCATGGCAAGGGTTTATTGTGCCATGACACTCATTTGGTTGATTCTGACAGGCCTAAACACACTCAGGGCTCAGGTTCTTCCTATGTTCTCCATTGATTTTCCCCTTTCCATATTGCCCACATGCTTAGATTGGTTCTCAAAATTTGAGCTAGTACCTTTTTATTTCTACAAAAGTCCAGTCAGGGGCCAAACTGTTGTTAACAATTTCCTCTGTGAATTAAACATTCTATCAGGTAGGGAACCTCCTATAGAAGAAAGGTAAACAAATCAAAGTAGTTTCAAGGAGTCCCAGAAACTGACCAAATTCACAGGGTGTCTTCCTCCAGATTAAGCACTAAACATTGCTGAGAATCACTGTTAGACAAGACCAGCTACAAAGAAGACTCTGAGCTTCCTGAAAGAGGTTTAAATCAACTCAGTCATTGAGAAAAGACACTATTCAGCCTGTTGAGCTACCTACAATCTGTGCAGTATGCTCCAGGTTCCCAAATTTTGTGAACTATCTCCTGAAAGTAATCCCTCATCCATTGTCTTAGTTAAAGTTTCTATTGCTACATCAAAACACTATGACCAAAAAAGCAAGTTGGGAAGAAAAGGGTTTATTTGTCTTACACTTTAGCATTGCTATTCATCACTGAAGGAAGTCAGTGTAGGGAGCCGTCCCTGCATTCTCCATTACAAGATGGTGCCTGCATCCGGCAGGCACCGAATGTAAACAAGTTAGTGCGCAGGCACTGGGTAACTTTCCATCCCTTGGTCTCTGCCTCTTCCGTGGCGTCATATGGTCCGATGAGCTACAGCGAGTCAGGGGGTAACACGTCCGAGACGGCGGTTGCCAGCCTTTATAAGGGATGGGTTCTTGGGAGTTCAGGGTCTCTGCTCTGTAAGCTTATGCTCTCTCTCTCAAGATGCATTAAAGCTTTACTGCAGAAGGATCCGAGGTCCTGTGTCGTTCTTGCTGGCAAGACGATCGCGCGCGCGCGCGCGCGCGCGGGACAAGTCAGGACAGGAACTCAAACAGGGCAGGATCCTGGAGGCAGGCTGATGCAGAGGCCATGGAGGAGTGATGCTTACTGGCTTGCTTCCCATGGGTTTCTTAGCCTGCTTTCTTGTAGAACCCAGGACCTACAGCCCAGGGAAGGCACCACCTACCACACACTGGGCCCTTGTCCATTGATCACTAAGTGAGAAAATGCCTGACAGCTGGATATCATCTAGGCATTTCCTCAACTGAGGCTCCTTCCTCTGATGACTCTAGCTTGGGTCAAATTGATACACCAAAAAGCCAGTATATCCATATTCCTGTAACTATCCCCAAGGAATCTAACTTGTTCACCTAGTTGTAGTTTGTTGGAGTCCATAGGTTGACCAGTCCTGGCTCCCTATCTAGGGTGAGTGGAATCTTCTAGTGAATAGTTTTGTTGTGCAATTCAAGCCCATTTCAAATTTTCTTCCTGTAAGGAATCATAATTATACTATGCTGTCAGCTTCCAGCTTTCCATTGAACCAGTATTGAAACCATGTCAACTATTATTTTCATTTTGATTGTAAATAATGCTATTTATCTCATTATCATGTACTGAAGTGTCTAATTATTGTATTTTACTTTTCATTCTAGATTGTTAACTTTCTCTTAGAAAGAGTTCTGACTATGATTTTTTCAGTTCACAGTCCCTACCTAAGGGGAAAGACCAAAGAAACAATTTAGTTTGAGTGGGTAAATGACATAAGAAAAACATGAAACAAATGCATAAAATCTGTGTTCCTTTTGCATTTTTATTGCCACATGTTTAGAATATACCAATGTTTTTATCCTCAAACAGAACATGAACAAGCAATTAAAGTCATCATAATGTGATGTTTTGTCTAAAACCTAATATATATATTCATACATATTTCCATTTAAAAAAATCTTTTCTATCTTGGCTCAAAATGCTACATATTTTAACAACAAAGAGTTAAGTCTCTTCCTGGTGGAAAAACAAATAGCCATGTGGAGAAACATCATATTTAATTGTGTAACCACTTTTGTTATTATTTTATCTCCTGGTAGCGGATTGAGCATATTTATTATTGTTTTAAACTTCACTAGCTACCCTGATGGTTTCCTATGCATGTTTATTTTGGGTTGTGGTTACAATTCCTACGTAAATGTTTGTAGATCTTGTCAAGTTTCAGGCTACTTTTAGAAAGCTTATCTCCTCTTAAGGTAGGAATTTATAGTCTTATGGACTTATTCACAAAATATGGTAGCATGTTTGACATAAGCAGTGATGGAAATAGATATTTTTACAATGGAATTAGTCTGAAAGTGTAAATACCAGACTCTAGGAAATAGTGTCTCTTCCTAGCACAGCAGACCATGGAATTGCTACTCCCCCAGTCTATAACAATAGTGGTGGGTGGACACATGACAAGGAGGAAGTGGGTTGCAACCACATTCCATTCACAAATGTTATATAAAAATGCCTACAGAAACTAACCATTGGTTATACTCAACAAAGACTGAATGTACAATTTTGAAGCCAAACCACTTTTTATGTTACTGTTTTAATATGGACAAAAAGAAATAAAAAGTTGAAAAAATATTGATGCCTTTTTATCTGTTACTTTAGATATCTACACGAGTGATTATAACAAAATATCTTTTACTCTTCATGCCTTGGCATGCTTCTGCTTAATTTGATGAAAATTAAGAAAGAAAACAGAGATCAAAGGATAAGCTAAATGCAATGGAGGTTGATTACTTTGAGATTGTCAAGCTCCATAATAAAAGGAGATGGAAGAAAAGGAATTTCTAATGTAGTCTGTCTGCCCACACAATGTTCCTGTCAGTTCCTGAAACTGTGTTAAGAAACATAGCATATTTCATTGTGTTAACAGTGTAATACCATCTTAATGTGCTAGGTATTACTATAAATGTTAGGTTATGGATAAAGGACCTGTAACACTGAGAAGTTTTATGAAGTTATTAGAATTCACCTATGCTAAAGGAGCAGAAATAAAGATTTAATGCTGGAGTGGAAGAATGGGAGGGATTTTGTATCAGCACTGTAGCCATTTTGTAAAGTACTATTTGACTCAGCTACTTCATTCACATTAAAATCAACTCACCTAGATTTTCACTAATTATGGCCCTATCTATTCTTCAAGTAAGCATTATTTAAGATTTGTTTGTTGAAACCCCAAGATACTCAGTCTGCTAGTTTTGAGTCATGGTACAACTCAATAGGTAATTCATATTTTTTTCAAACACAAGCATAGTATTTAAAATATTTAATGATTAGAATCTATAGGTCATGCTCCATCAGAATGGAAGCCATCTATAAGTGAAAAGCATGGTCACACAGGAACATACATGGCAGGTGAATTATAGTTCTCCTGTAATGGCTTGCATGAGAATCTGTATTTCATAAATATTTAATATATTATGGAGAATTGACTTCCATACTGTTATAATATTCTGGTCATTAAAGTAAGAATTAGCAACCACACATAATGAGCCCATAATATACTTCGTTTTAAATTATAAGTCTCTGTCTTAGGAAAAAAAGATGACTTCTAGTCTGGTACATTTCATTAAATATTATATTCCACTATTTTTTACTGTTTTTTTTTTTAAAAAAATTGTGTTTATTCTCCAGAAGAACTGGAGGGCACCCAAAACCCAAATGTGCTCAAGGTTCTGAGTTGAGCTCAGGTGTCCTGCCATTCCATGAACTGGCAAGAACAATCTTTTATTAATTTAAATTCTTTAATTACTACTCATATTTACATATCTATGCCCTCATTCCTTCGCCCTCCCATTCTCCCATGTTCCCCAACAACCTCCCCCAAACCCAACTCCCAACTCCTTCCCAGGGATAGTAAGGCCCCCCATCAGGGACCTTCAAAGTCTGTCATATCATTTGGGGGAGGGCCTAGGCCCTCCTTGCTGTATGTAAGGTGAATGTACTTTTATATAGTAAAAATGAGAAGCACAGAGGCACAGAAAAGTAAACAACCTTTAAGAGCATCGCAATATTGATCTGAACATATTTTACTGTGTCTGTATCATTTATAAACATAGGACTATTTAATAAAGTTTCTAACATATGGTAATTAATATTTCACAATCATTTGTTTGAAATGTATTTCTTAGCATTTCCTAATGCTATAAAGCGTCTCTCTCAAAGATCTGTATTTAATTATCATGGTGTATCAAAATTTATTAAGAACATCGGGGTAAGTTTGAACATTTAATTAAGTACAGAAATTTGCTATGATCAATAAAAATATGACAGCTATTTGAGGATATATTTATGTCTAAGTTTCTTTTCATGTTATGGTGACAAAATACCCTAACAAAACAATTCAGGGGAGAATGTATTTTGTCTTATAGTTGCAAGGTCCTGAATAAAATGGCAAGGAAGTCAACGCAGCAGGAGCCTGAAAGAGCTGATCACATTGCATCTCTAGTAAAGAAGCAGACAGTGATGCTTTAGTGCACTTGACTAACTTTAAATTGTTCATTTTGCTTGCCATTCAGGCCCAGAGGATGATGCCACCCACCTTTAAAGTGGGTCTTCTCACTTCAGTTATCTTAATAAACATAAAATTCACAGACATACCCTGAAGCTAAATATTTACAGGTATGATGTCTCCTTGCTTATTAGTGCTTATGTCAGCTGGACAATTAATACTGTCACCATTCATGGCTTCTTCCTCTGAAACAGGCAGAAATTAAAAGAGTCTTATCTACAAATAAAATTATCACATTTTGCTTTTATTGAAAATAGACATTTTTCCATTCAATATATTCCTAATACGATTGAGTTTCCTACTGCTTATAGTATCTCTCCAGCCCCCAACCACGTTCACACCCTTTCTGTCTCTCATTAGAAGAAAGAGTGGCATATAAAGAATAATAATTGAATAAAATACAATAAGATAAGTAAAACAATATGGCAGAATATGACAGATCAGAATATGACAAACTACCAATCAACAAAAAGAGCCATGGGGAAAAACACACACATTTGCACTCAGAGAAGTCCCATAAAAGTCAAACTGGAAGCCACAATATATATGCAAAGGACCTACAAGGTAAAAATAAACAAATAAAACATCCCAACAAAACATTAAAAGACAGAGAATCTCCAAAGATGTCAAATGCCACTGAGTTCATTTTGTTTTTGCCATCTACTGCTGGGCATGGGGCCCACAATTAATCCTGGTTTGTTTTCCCAGTGAGTCATTAAGGATGAGGTTTAAATGAGTCCACCATAACTAAGATAAATGAAAAATAGGTGTTTATTAGGGAAGCACTTACACAGGTAACAGTAAATAATCGTCACAGTCTTCCTGCTCCAGAAGATGCAGTCTCTGTCCTTCTAATGCTCCTCCACAACCCAAGAGAGCTAGCCCCTCCTGTACCTTATAATGGGTCACATCTGCACCTAAAACTATGCCCAAAAGGTCTGGCCACCAGCATAAGTTCACTGGCAAGACAAGATGCCGCTACAAGTCTCCCTTAGACAAAACTAAATTTTCAATTCCATTTGCATGCCTATCAATTAGAAGTAGCTTATGGGTTAGTGATGGTGACATGTGTCCACTCCTCCTTTCAACTCTAGGTCCCCATCTGGTACAGAACCATGCAGGCCCTGTGCATGTTGCCATGGTCTCTGTGAGTTCATTTTTTGAGCACCAGAATTGTTGTGTCTAGAAGGCTTTAGTTGCTTGAGGTTCTCCATCCCCTTTGGCTCTTATATTCTTTCTGCCTCCTCCTGTGCAGTGCTCTCTGACCTCTGAGGGGAAGGATTTGATGGAGACATGCCATTTATTTCTGAGTGTACCAAGGTCTCTCATTCTCTGGATAATGTCTGGCTGTGGGCTTCTGTATTTTTTCCCATCTGCTGCAGGGAGCTTCTCTGGTGGTGGCCAAGGAAGGCATATATCTTTGAACACAGAAGAATATCATTGGGAGTCATTTTGTTACTACAATTTTTAACACAACAGTAGTATTGGTTTTTACTCTACATGCCTGGACCATTTAGCTTCAGGTTCTTGGTCACCTAAGCAGTGTTAGGTCTGGGTTCCCTCTTATCCCAGGACCTTAACTAAAATATTGGTTGGTTACTACCCAAGCTTTTTGCCACTATTGTATCAGGGTACCTTGCAAGCAGATCACTTATAGATCAAAGAGCTTTATTTGTAAAAATTATTAATATTTTGGCCAAGTCATTTTTCATGAAGATTATTTGAGGCTAAAATTTTATTCTGCAAACATGATGAGAGTTTTCCTAACAATACAGCTATTATATTTCCCTTTAAAGCTTAAAAGTGATAGTAGCATATTCCAGGTCACAGGAACTACTGTCTGTTAATATTGTAATAATATTGTCAAGATTTGTTCATTTCATGGTATATATGCATAAGGATATGAATTAGAATATTCTTACAACCATTTTAAAACTACAATTTCAGTCATTCTCATGAGCTCTTATGTGTTGTATAGTGAAATAAAATATTTATTTTAAAAGTTAATAGTTCTTTCTTTACTATTAGTTTGAAATCCTTCTACTTATACCAAAGTCTTCTTATAGATATAACGTATACAAAGTGTACTATTTATTTTACACATTGTGGACATTTTCATTTTAATGACATAAGCTGAAGCTTTTTTATGAAGTTTTGTAGATAACACTATTAGTATTAATCTTCTGGTTGAGTTTAGCAATGAGAGAGACTATTTTGTTAAGGAAGGTACAGTTAAGTTACCCTTAGATTTTCCCTAGATATTTTTCCTATGTTTTGAGCCAATTATTTGTAATTATTCCACAACTTTATGATATTATTTTATTTAAAATAGACCCTATCCTCTGTTTATAACTGAGCTTCAATCTCAAGGATAAAAGATTTACATTTCAAAAATTGTATGGCAGTGGCTTATTATTTATTAGCAACTTTCCATATTATGGGAAACATGCCAGGATTCATGTCATTCCACAGAGACATCAAAAGATGGCAGCAAGGCAAGAAGATAGACAAAAAGCAGGTACACAGCTTGCTAGTAATATGTGGGGTTTTGCTTGGTTGCAAAGCACTTCATTCAACCCAGAGCCTACACAAAACGCAAATTTTACACTAGAATTTAACACATGTGCAGGAACAAACAACTTTAAATAGTTTGAAAATAAACACGTGATCTATCCAGCACTGTTTCTTTATTCAACTGAGCTGCAAGCACTGGGAATGCAGCATATGCATGTGTCCAAGTAAACTAAGTTTGTGTGACAATCATACGCCTGGACCACAGTGTCATACACACTCTATTGGTCTGGTGTCTTTTTCTGAATGAGGAAGTGAAGAAGCCTCTCCAGCCTCCTTGTAAAGCAGAATCTAGCATTGCAATCCTGCATGCCCTTCAAATTTCACTCTGGTGCATTTAAAGGTTTTCTAAATGCAATTGGAAAAAAAGTGTCTAACCTCCATTCTACTGAGTTGCAGACTCTGCTAGAGACAGCTGCTTACTCCCAGAGAAGAACCTTAATAATCTGTGGAAAGAGTGCACATGGCTCTTTTTTCCTCATACGTTTCCCCACCTGTCAGCTCACACAAGCCTTCAACTACAAATCAGAACGAAACTGTTGCTTCTGCTTTCTACTCGCATTTCTGTCAGGAAAAGAATGTGTGTGGAGTGGAAGCAGGGTTTTTAAAATGCAGTAAGCTGGAAAATTTCATTTCAAATGCTGATATTAGGCAAAAATAATGGAGGAATAAAAATATAAGTGAGTTTTATAAGATTAGTTGGGTACCTGAGCTCTGCAGATCATATTTTCAGCTCAAACAGATGGCAATCAAAGTGTTGCCAACTCGCTTATAACTTTGGCTAAAATACAAGCAAACAGGGAGATGGAAATGAGTGTATACACAGTAAGGATAATCTGACACCACAGAATGAAAACTACGCTTTTAAGAGTGAGAAATCTTTGCTCAAGGATTTTTCACATTCTAGTTTATGGTTACTGAGGTTTCCCTAAATTTTAATCACAAATAGAGGAGGCTGATTTTTGGTTATACTTTCACATTTCAAGGAGATCAAAGAAAAATCACACGCATTATGTTCTGTAAATATTTATTCTAGTAATTAGTTTCTTCTGTGTAACTGGGGAATGTTCAGAAACACGCTTTATTGAGATTATTTCCTTTCTGTTTATGCATATGTGTTCATGTGTTTGAGGGATGCACATGTATGAAAGTCCCATTGAGCCTAGAAGTCAATCTCATGTGTTCTTCTTCCAGCACTGTTTACCACTCCAGAGGCAGCATGATATGAGAATATTAGAGCCTAAAATGAGGCAGACTAAAGTCTTATACATTAGCAAATGTTATAAAAATCATCAAACAATTTAAACTCTGAAGGTTAAGAGGAGTCGCATGAGTAATGTGTCCAGTCACAAAGACAAGCCACACATAGGGGGCAAGCTGCATGTAGCACAAGCAAGTCTTTCCATAAAGGCTTGTAAATAGCAATAGCCAGTTGTCATGAATAATCTGAAGTAAACTCATTCCTATAAGCTTCACCCAGGAGAATAATAAAAACATAACCTGAAACAGTTTTCAATTTTCAAGAGTCTACAAGACTCTTAAATTGTTTCTTGGAGTTTCTCCCCAAGACTCAAACTTCTGCTCAGGGGACTCCATTCCTGGACCATGTTCTGCCACAGTACTATCTACTTTATTTAGGAGACAAAGTCTCTCATGGCCCTAGGGATCACCAAGCAGGCTAGATGGTTTGTGTCTGACTTCCTAGTGCTGGCATCACAAGTGTGTGCTGTCATGCCCAGACTTTTTACATGTATTCTGGGGGATTGAACATATACCTTCATGAATGTGAGTCAAACTCTTTACTAAATGAGTAATTGCCCAAGTGCAAAATCATTTTCTTAATTGCATTTTACTTTTACTTTCATCCTTAATAATTAAAAAAAATAGACATTAACTCTCAGGGGATATATATATATATATATATATATATATATATATATATTTACACACACACACACACACACACACACACACATATATATATATATAATGTAATTACACATATATATGTATATGTATGTAATTATTGTTAAAATAATATATAAATGTAACTTTTATGTTTTTATTTTGGAGATAGGGTTTCACCGCATGGTCCTGCCTGTCCTGGAACTCATTCTGTAGAACCAGGTTGGCCTAAAACTCACAGAGATCCACCTGTCTCTACCTCCCAAAGACTGGAATTAAATATGTATGGCACCTCTTCCTGGCATAAAAATATCTTATTAAGGGCATTCATGTAGACTTTAACCATCTTACACTCTTTATTCCTTTTCCTTATATCTTTTTTTAAATTTTATTTTAGAGGCACTCATATTAACATATCCATCCCACCCATTCCCTTGCCCTCCCATCATGCCATGTTCCCCACCAACCCCCCCAACCCATCCCACAACTCCTCCCCAGGAATAGTGAGGCCCTCCACCAGGGACTTCAAAGTCCCTCATATCATTTGCGTGAGGGTCTAGGCACTCCTTGCTGTATCTGGGCTGCAATAGTATCCCTCCATAGGGAATGGGCTCCCAAAGTCCATTTGTGCTCTAGGGATAAAGACTTGCTCCACTGTTAGAGGTCCCATAAACTGTTTTGGCCTCCTAGCTGGCACCCACATTCAGAGGGCTTGATTTGGTCCAATGTTATTTCCCCAGCTTTATAACTCGGTGTGCTTGTTCTCACTAGGTCAGGTCAACTCTTTTAGTGGGTTACTTCTGCACCATCTTGCCTTCCTTGCTCATCTCTCCTCCTTCTCCACAACTGAATTCCAGGAGTATGGTTCAGTGCTTAGCCATTGGTGCCGGTTTCTGCTTCGATCAGCTATTGAATAAAGGCTCTAAGAATGGTAAGCAATGTAGATATCAATTTCATTAGAGGGGAAGGGCATAAATCGCATCCTCTCCACTGCCTAGATTCTTAGTTGGGGTCATGGTGTGGATCCCTAATATTTCCCCTGTGCCAGACCTCTCTCCAAACCTGTACTGTCTCCCTCTATAAAGTCATCATCTTTCTTGCCCTCCTCTATTCCTTCCCTGTCTCAGTCCTCTTTTTCTCCTCCCCCTCCCCTTCTTCCATTCCCACTTCCTTCCTCTCCCCACCCCATGCTCCCACATTCATCAGGGGTTCTTGTCCCCCTCCCCTTGTTTGAGGGACTATGCAATCTTCTCTTGGGGCCTCCTTCTTTCCTAGCTCCACTGGCAGTGGATTGTAGTCTGGTACTCCTTTGCTCTATGTTTAAAAATCATGTATGAGTGAGTACATATCATGTTTATCTTTTTGTGACTGGGTTACCTTACTCAGGATGGTTTCTTCTAGTTCCATCCATTTGCCTGCAAATTCCAAGATTCCATTGTTTTGTTTGGTTTGGTTTGGTTTGGTTCCGCTGAATAGTACTCCATTGTGTAAATGTACCATATTTTCTCTATCCATTCTTCAGTTGAGGGGCATGTAGGCTGCTTCCAGGTTCTGGCTATTACAAATAATGCTGCTATGAACATAGGTGAACATACGTCCTTGTTGTATGAATGTGCCTTATTTGGGTGTATGCCCAAGACAGGAATTGCTGCATCTTTTTTTTTTCTCTGACCCTTTATTGGAATTTGAAATTATTTTTTTTCTTGTTCATTTTTGCATTTTTTGTCTTATTGTTTTTTTTGGTTTTCATTTTTTCCATTCATTTATTTAGCTCATAAATAAATGCATAATTATGATACACAATACAGTATGTTCACAATGGCATGGCTAAATTAAACCAATTAACATGTTATATCATACATATTCATCATTTTTGTTTTGAGAACACTTGAAGTATACTATCACAACTTTTAAAATATAGCATATTGTTATCAACCATATTTATCATGCTCTCAGTAGACCTCAAGACTTCACAGAGTCCATGCCTCTTGTCCAACTGCAGTTTTATATCCTTAAACCAATCATTTCCCCATTGTTAAAAGACCCACATTGAAGCCTAATAGCCACAATTCTGCTCTCTGTTCCCATAAGTTCATCATTTCTAGGTTACACATAATATTGAAATTGTGTGACATTTGTCTTCCAGTGTGTCACTTATTTTTTTTTTAGCAAGCATATAACTTTACTATTTACTAAAGATGAAATCAAATTTGCATGCACAGGTGAACACCCACTGAAACACCTTGGATTCATCATATATTTGAGTTTCAATTATCATCTATATCTGTATCTATATCTATATCTATGTCTATATATATATATATAAATAGACCAATAATGGCAATATGCTATGCATCAATAGCAGCAACAGCTCTTCCAGGTTCTGCAGTCATTTGAACAAAATTGTAGAGACATCCCGCACACTCCATTTAAAAAATAAAACAAAAAAACAAAAACAAAAAGAACAAGCAACAACAACAACAAAAAGTTAAAAAAAAATCCCAGAAAACAGCACAGTTCTGTTACTGTTGTGGTACTTGGTGCCATTTTTTTTTTTTAATTAGCTTCTCAGTCATCATCTGGGAAGAAAACATTTTGAGCAACACCATTAAAAACAGTTCTGATAAAGCATGGTCACTACTATGTATCATAAGGCAGGTCCACATATGAGTGAGTACATATCATGTTTGTCTTTTTGTGATTGGGTTACCTCGCTCAGAATGGTTTCTTCGAATTCCATCCATTTTCCTACAAATTTCAAAATTCCATTGTTTTTTCTGCTGAGTGTATATGTAAATGTACCACAATTTCTCTATCCATTCTTTGGATGAGGGGCATCTAGGCTGCTTCCAGTTTCTGGTTATTACAAATAATGCTGCTATGATCATGGTTGAACATATGTCCTTGTTATATGAATGTGCTTCTTTTGGGTATATATGCCTAGGAGTGGAATTGCTGGATCTTGAGGTAGACTGATGCCCATTTTTCTGAGAAACTGCCATATTGATTTACAAAGTGGTTGTACAAGTTTGCACTTCCTCCAGCAACGGAGGAGTGTTCCTCTTCCTCCACATCCTCTACAACATAAACTGTCATTGGTGTTATTGATTTTAGCCATTCTGACAGGAGTAAGATAGTGTCTCAGAGTTGTTTTGAGTTGCATGTTCCTGATGGCTAAGGATGTTGAACACTTTCTTAAGTGTCCTCCAGCCATTTTAGATTCCTCTGTTGAGAATTCTCTATTTAGTTCTGGACTCTACATTTAATTGCATTGTTTGGTATTTTGGTGGCTAGCTTCTTGATTTCTTTGTATATTTTGGTGATCAGCCCTCTGTCAGATGTGGGATTGCTGAATATCTTTTCCCATTCTGTGGGCTGGCATTTTGTCTTGCCGACTGTGTACTTTGCCTTAAAAAAGCTTCTCAGTTTCAGGAGGTCCCATTTATTAATAGTTGATCTCAATGTTTGTGCTACTGGTTTTGTGTTCAGAAAGCGTTGTCCTGTACCAATTTTTCAAGGGTACCACCTACCTTCTCTTCTAGGAGGTTCAGTGTGGTTGGATTTATGTTGAGGTCTTTGATCCATTTGGATTTAAGTTTTGTGCATAGGGATAGATATGGATCTACCTGCAGTGTTCTACATGTCCGAATCCAGTTATGCCAACACCATTTGTTGAAGATGCTTTCTTTTCTCCATTGTATAACTTTAGCTTCTTTTTCAAAAATCAGGTGTTTGTAGGTATGTGGGTTAATATCAGGGTTTTCAATTCAATTCTATTGGTCAAACTGTCTCTATTTTTGTTCCAATACTATCTGTTTTCAGGACTAAGGCTCTATAATAGAGCCTGAAGTCAGAGATGGTGATGCCTCCGTGAATTCCTTTATTGTACAGGGTAGTTTTTGGCTATCCTGGGTTTTTTGTTTTTTCCATATGAAATTGATTACTGTTCTTTCAAGTTCTGTGTTGGGATTTTGATGGGAATTGCATTAAATATGTAGATTGCTATTGGAAAGATTGCCATTTTTACTGTGTTGATCCTCCTTAGCCAAGAGCATGTGAGATCTTTCCATTTTCTGGTATCTTCTTTAATTTCTTTCTTTACAGATTCAAAGTTCTTAATATACAGGTCTTTCATGTTTTTGGTTAGCATTACCCCATGACATTTTATGTGGTTAGTTGCATTATTTGGTTTGTCAACATCTAGTTTCTTAAGTTCTTTAGGTATTTTGGGAATTAACCCTCTGTCATATATAAGGTTGGTGAAGTTTTGCCATTGTGTGTGTGTGGGGGGGGGGGCTGCTGTTTTGTCCTTTTGAAGGTGTCCTTTACCTTTAGCAGGTTTTTGGTTTCATGAGGTCCCGTTTATTAGTTGTTGATCTTATTGCCTGTGCTATCAGTGTTCTATTAAGGTAGTATTCTCCTGTGCCATTGTGTTCAAGGCTAGTCCCCAATATCTCTTCTATTAGTACAGTTTATCTAGTTTTATATTGAAGTTTCTGATCTCCTTGGACTTGAGATTTGTGCAGAGTGATTGGTGCAGATCTATTTGCATTCTTGTACATATTGACTCCAGTGAGACCAGCACTATTTTTTGAAAATGCTTTCTTTTTACCATTGTTTATTTCTGGCTTGTGTATGAAAAACCATGTGTCCATATGTGTGTGGGTTTACATCTGGGTCTTCAATTCAATTCCATTAATCAATCTGTCTGTTTTTTATGCCAATACCATGAGGGTTTTATTACTGTACCTCTGTAGTATAGCTTGAAATCATGGATGGTTATACCTCCAGATGGTCTTTCACTATACATGATGGTTTTTTTTTTTTGTTTTGTTTTGTTTTGTTTCTATCCTGTTTGTGGTGGTTTAAAAGAAAATAGCTTCCAAAGGAAATAACACTATTAGGATGTAGGGAGACACCATAACCACACCTCCTAAGGGTTGGCTACAGCTGTGTAGGACCATGCCTCTCAGGGTATCATCAAGGTGATGTCAGTGTGACGTGGGAGAGGTTTAAAGGGATAGACAAGGCACATGAGAGGCCCCTTTTCCTTGCTGCTTTGTCATGCTCTGTCTTCCTGTTGGTTGGAATTTACCTATTAAAAGTGATTCTGACCTTACAGGCTACACATTAGTTATTCACCATATTATTAGGAGGTATGGCCTTACTTGAGGAAGTATATCATTGTGGGGATGGGTTTTAAGGTCTCCCTATTCAAGCTTCTCTCAGTGTGATTGTCAGTAGACTTCCTGTTGCCTTCAGGATAGAGGATTCTCAGCTATTCCAGCACAAGTTCTGCCTGTGCAGTGCCAGACACCATACCATAATGATAATGGACTGAGCCTCTGAAACTATAAGTGAGTCACCCCAATTAATATTTTCCTTACAAGAATTTCCATGGTCATGGTGTTTCTTCACAGCAATAAAAAACATAACTAATACTGAAGTTGATACCAGGGACTAGGGCATTTTGATAAGCCTGGACATGCCTTTGTTTGAAGGAGGGACTTTGGGACTGTAAATAGAGAAGCAGTTGAACACTGCTGCTTAATGAGCCATCCTAGTAAGATCATGGAAAATAGTGGTGCTGAGTATGATTTGATGAACTGTGGGATGATACCTCAAGAGTTTTCAGAAGGGAAGGATTTTACTATGCTGCTTAGAAATCTTCTTGTAATATTTTGCAAAGGAGGTGGGTGCCCTTCACCTTTGTCTAAAAAGTTTACTCTGGGAATAGGTGAAGAATTGTAGATTAATTCTATGGGCAGAAAAAAAATCTGAAAACAGCCTAGTATAGACTATGTCATGTGTTTTGTTTTGGTGTGTGTGTGTGTGTGTGTGTGTGTGTGTGTGTGTGTGTGTGTGTGTGTGCATGTGTTAAATCTAATGAAGATTTATAATGAAAAGGAACTAAAGAAAATCTTAGATCCAGGGTTAGGGAGGCAGATGCAGGAAGATCTCAACCAGTTAAATTTTCAATTTGTGAAAGGGAATTTAAGAAAATATTAGAGTTGGGTGTGGTGGTGAATGCCTTTAATCCCGGCATTGGGAAGGCAGAGGCTGTCAAATCTCTAAGGTTGAGACCTGGCTGGTACACATAGCAAGTTCAACAACAGCTAAGGATAGACAGTGAAGGATGAAAGCTGAAAGCCTGTGAAAATGTAATTGAACAAGGTTGTCATCTCCCATCCCCAAGAAACAGCATAACTTGGCAACTTCAGCCATGTGGTTTTGACTTAACAGTTAAAAATTACAAGAAAGGAGCTATGGAATTAAGATACTGAGGCTAGGCATGTGTCAGAGGTGTCCCTGAGTGGATGCCTAGTAGAGATGGCATTATGTAAAGCTCTGATGTTTAAGCCTGGATTGCCTTAGATACCCCAAAATGATAGAGATTCCAGAGTTGTGGGGTACATGCTGAGGAGAGTTGCTAACAGGGAGTGGAACCAGCCCAAGAGAAAAAAATGTGTTTCAGTTAACAAACATGAAGAGAATTGGAGCTGTGAAGAGTGGCTTGACATCATATATGGAGCTGCAGAGTTTGGAGTTTGCCCAGTTGGTGTTCGGTCTGACTTTTGTCTAGTAGTCTATTTCCTCCTTTTTGGAATGGTAATACACAAGACGGAGGACTATCAGCTACTCCAGCACCACATCTCCCTGCACACTGCCATGCTCCTCACCATGATGATAATGGGCTGAACCTCTGAAAATGTAAGTGAGCCACTCCATTTAATTTTTTTCAGTTACAAGGGTTTCTGTGGCCATGTGGTCTCTTCACAGCAATAAATAACCTAACTAGGACAGTGGGTTTTTTGTTTTTCCATATGAAATTGAGTATTGTCCTTTCAAGGTCTGTAAAAAATTGTGTTGGATAAAGATTGCATTGAATCTGTAGATTGATTGCTTTTGGTAAAAATGGCCATTTTTACTATGTTAATACTAGATGTCCATGAACACGGAAGATGTTTTCATCTTCTGTTTTCTTTTTACATTTTTTCCTTCAAAGACTTGAAGTTTTTGCTATGCAGATCTTTTGCTTGCTTGGCCAGATTTATCCCAATATATTCCATATTCTTTGTGGATACTTTGAAGGGTGTTGTTTCACTTATTAATTTCTTAGACCATTTGTTATTTGTATATATGACAGATACTGATTTTTTTTTAGTTAATCTTGCATCCAATCACTTCATTAAAGATTTTTATCAGATATAGGATTTCCCCGGTAGTATTTTTGGGGTCACTTATGTATGCTATTATGTCATATACCTTGACTTCTTGCTTTCCAGTTTGTAGTCCCTTGATCTTCAGCTGTCTTATTGCTCTAGCTAGAATTTTAAGTACTAAATCAAATAGATAAGAAGAAACTGGACAACCTTGTCATGTTCTTACTTTAATAAAATCGATTTGAGTTTCTTTCAATTTAATTTAATGTTGGCTATTGGCTAGCTGTATATTGCCATTATTATCTTTATGTATGTGTCTTTTATCTGTAATTTCTCCAATACTTTTATTATGACAAGATGTTGGATTTTGTTCAAGGACTTTTCAGAATCTAGTGAGATGATCATAAGATTCTTTTTTTTTCATATTTTTACATGGTTGATTACATTTACAGAACTTTTTTGTATGCTGAACCATCTCTTCATCTTTCCAAATCCCAAAGTCTTATTTTAGTCATTGAGTCACACACATCTACCAGTATGGTACCTAACATCTCTGTAGGCCCAATGTTTATGTCGAACATAAATAATGCATTGGGGGGAAGCCTACTTGATCATGTTGGATTATGTTATTGAGGTATTTTTGGATTCAGTTTGAGAGTATTTTACTGAGGGTTTTTTTTTTCACAACAATGTTCATGAGTGGATTGGTCTGTAATCCTCTTTCTTTGATGATTCTTTGTGTGTGGCTTGGTTATTAGGGTGAATGTAGCCTCATAAAATAAATTTGGCAATGTTCTTTCTGTTTCTATTTTGTGGTTACATTTTAAGAGAATTGCTATTAGATCTTCTTTGAAATTCTGTACAATTCTATGCTAAAGCCATCTTGTTCTGAGGTGTTTGTTGGTTTGTTTTGTTGTTGGGAAAATTTTAATGTCTGCTTTTATTTCTCTAAGGGTTATAGTTCTATTTAAATTGTTTATCTGATCTTGAATTAACTTTGGTAAGTGGTATATATCAAGAAAATTATTCATTTCTATTATATTTTCCAATTTTGTAAAGTATTTTGAAATGATTATTTGGATTTTCTCAGTGTCTGTTGTTATGTCTCCCCTTTTTTTGTTCTGATTTTGTGAATTTGAATATTATCTCTCTTCCTTTTAATTAGTTTTGGACAAATGTTTTCGCAAAAAAACTAACTCTTTAATTGATTGATAGTATTTTTCTCTTTGTTTCTACTTAACTAACTTCTGCCCTGTGTTTGATTATTGCCTGCTATCTAGTCCTATTGGGTGAGAGGATTCTTTTTGCTCTAAAGTTTTCAGATGTGCTGTTAAATTTCTAGTATAAGATCTCTTCAAGTTCCTTATGAAGGAACTTAATGCTAAATACTTTCCTCTTAGAACCTCCTTCATTGTTAAGCATAAATTTGGTTATGTTATACAGTCATTTTTGGTGAATTCTGTAAGTCTTTATTTTTTTTATTTATTTTTGCCTTTACCCAGCAATCATTGTGTAGAGAGTTGTTCATTTTTCACTAATCTGTAAGATTTCTGTTGTTTTTGTTGTTGAAATCCAGTTTTAATCTGTGGTTCTTTTTCGTTTGTTTGTTTTGTGTTTTGTATTTTGTTTTGTTTTTCAAGACAGGTTTCTCTGTATTGATTTGGAGCCTGTCCTGGCACTCGCTTTGTAGACCAGGCTGGCATGGAATTCACAGAGATCCACCTGCCTCTGCCTCCCCAATGCTGGGATTAAAGTCATGTGCCACCAATGCCCAACTTAATCTGTGGTTCTTTAATAATCTGATAGGATTCTGGGGGTTATTTCAGTTTTCTTGTATCTCTTGAGATGTAATTTGTGACAGAGTATGTGGTCAGTTCTGCAGAATGTTCTAAGAGGTGCTGAGAAGAAGGTATATTCTTTTGTGTTTAGGTGAAATCTTCTGTAGTTATCTGTTATGCCCATTTGGTTAAAAACTTCTGTTAATTCCAGTATTTCTCTGTTGATTTTTTACCTGAAAGACCTGTCCATTGGCAAGCGTGAGATATTGAAATCTCCAATTATCAGTGTGTGAGGATAGATGTATGACTTAATCTTTAGTAATACTTTCTTTACAAACATTTGTGCACTTGCATTTTGGGAGTAGATGATAAGAATTGAAAAATCATCTTGGCTGATAATTCCATTGATGAGTACGAAATGTTCTTCCTGTCTCCTTTAATTAACTTTAGTTTGATATATTATTAGATATCAGAATAGCTACACCAGCTTGTTTCTTAGGTTCATTTGCTTGGGAAATCTATTCCCAAACTTTTACTCTGAGGAAATGTCTATCTTTGATGCTGAGGTCAGTTTCTTGTGTGCAGTAAGAAAAAAAAAATCCTGTTTTAGCATCCGTTCAGTCACTTTGTGTCTTTTTATTTTGGAATCAATTCCTTTCATAAATAGAGACATCTATGACCAATTGCTGTGGAATAATAATCCTTCTGCAAACTGTGACAATGTGTTACTTACATTGTTAATATAAAAAGATTATTAGGGCTGAACGTTTGTGGCACACACCTTTAATCCCAGCACTTGGGAGGCAGAGGCAGGCAGATCTCTGAGTTTGAGGCCAGCCTGGTTTCCAGAGAGAGTGCCAGGATAGGTTCCAAAGCTACACAGAGAAACCCTGTCTTGAAAAACAAACAAACAAACAAAAAACAAAAAAAAAGGTAGGCAGTATTTTGAGGGTAGAGGGAAAGCTGGAAAGAAAGGCAGAGTCTGGGGAGTCACAAGAGATGCAAGAGATGAACATATTGGCCTGAAGGAAGACACAGCCATGTGACAGAGGATAGATAAGAAATATAGGTTAATTTAAAATGTAAGAGTTAGCTACTAACAAGCCTAGGGTATCAGCTGAACATTTATAAATAATAAGTCACTGAATGGTTATTTAGGAAGTGGCTGGCAGAACAGCATTGATTGCAGTCCTGAAGAAAAACTCTGTCTACAACCAATGATTGATAATTACTGTTATTTTGTGGTTGATGGTAATGGTGATTATGTGTTTGTGTGTGTGTTTTCTGTCTTTTAGTTTTGCTGATGTGAGGTTACTTATTTCCTGTGTTTCCATGGGTATACTTAACCTCCTTGGGTTAGAGTTTTCCTTCTAGTACCCTCTCTAGGGCTGGGTCTGTGTATAGATATTTTTTAAATTTGACTTATCATGGAGTATCTTGTTTTCTCCATCTATAGTAATCGAAAGTTGAACTAGATTTTATAGTACTCTGGGCTGGCATCTCTGATATCTTAGAATCTATAGGAATCTGTCCAGGCCCTTCTGGTTTTCAGAGTCCCAGTTGAGAAGTTAGGTGTAATTCTAATAGTTCTACCTTTATATGTTTCTTGGCCTTTTTCCACTTCCACTTTCTTTGTTCTGTACATTTAGTGTTTTGATTATTATGTGGGGAAGAGACTTTCTTTCCTGATCCAATCTATTTGGTGTTATTCAAATTTCCTTTACCTTTATAGGCATCTTTTCCTTTAGGTTAGGAAAACTATGATATTTTAAAAAAATATTTTCTAGGCCTTTGAGCAGGTATTCTTCTCCTTTTTCTATTATACTTAGGTTTGGTCTTTCCCTGATTTCCTGGATGCCTTGTGTCTGGAACTTTTTAGATTTAACAGTCTTTTGCCTGATGTGTATATTTTTTTCTATCATATCTTCAATGCCTGAGATTTTTTATTCTGTCTATAGCATTTTGTTGGTGACTCTTGCATTTGTAGTTCCTGTTTGTTTATCTAGATTTCCCATTTCCAGGATTCCCCAGTTTGTATTCTCTTCTTGCTTCTATTTCTGTTTTCAGGTCTTGAACAGGTTTATGCATTTTCTTTAACTGTTTTTTTCTTTGCTTTCTTTTTTATTTTTTCCTTTTTTAAATTTAAATTAGAAACAGGCTTGTTTTACATGTCAATCCCAGTTCCCCCTCTCCTCCTCTCCTGCTATGTACTGACCCCATATTCCATCCCCTTTTTGCTCCCCAAGGAATGTGAGGCCTTCCATAGGAGACCTTCAAAGTCTGTCATATCATTTGGAGCAGGGCCAGACCCTCCCCCATGTGTCTAGACTGAGAGAGTAGCCGTCTGTACGGACTGGGCTCCCAGAGTCCATTTGTGTACTAGGAATAAATACTGACCCTCTACTGGAGGCTCCATAGATTGCCCAGACCTCCCAACCGACATCCTCATTCAGGGGGTCTGGAACAGTCCTATGTTGATTTCCCCCGTATCAGTTTGGAGTCCATGAGCAACCCTCTTGTTCAGTTCAGCTGTTTCTGTGGGTTTCTTCAGCCTGGTCTTGACCCCTTTGCAACTGGATTATAGAGTTCAGTTTAGTGTTTAGCTCTGGTTGTCTGCTTCTGCTTCCATCAGCTACTGGATGAAGGCTCTAGAATGTCATATAAGGTAGTCATCAGTCTCATTATCGGAGAAGGGCTTCATTTTTTCTTTAAGGACCTCTATTGTATTTTTAAAGTTTATTTTAATGTTATTTTCTTGTGTTTTGTGTTAGAAATTTCAGGACTTTATGTATCAGGATAGGCGATCTCTGAGGTGACACATTGTGCTAGTTGTTGATTGTTTTCTTACATTGGCATCTAGGTATCTGGGTTTTGGGTAATTACAGGTCTAGGTGCCAGTTTCTGAGTTTGTTTTTATTGGATGGGTGTCGACCCCTGCCCCAGTTTCTGTTTTCTTTCTGGTCTTCTAGTTGGAGTTGGGGCTTGGAATATGGTGATGGTGAAGGGGTGTGATTAGTAGGGGTAGTTTTTGCAGTCATTCATTGTGGTAATTCTGCGGCAGCTGGATTACCCTTGGTTCTGGTAGCAATTGTGTTCTCTGGTTCAGCAGGGTGCCTCAACTGGAGTTGGTTGCCAGGATATGGTGAGGAAGAAGAGAACCAGTAGGGAGTAGGCTGCTTAAACACTGAGAAAGAGGGGGGCAGTCTGTTGGCAACTACCTACCTCAGGTTCTGGTGAACAGCATAGCCTTTGGTAGGACTGGGGGCTTCCACCAGAGTTATGGACAGGATATGGTGACAAGCAGAGGGAGCCTTTGCATTTCCATAAATATAATAAGGAGAATCTCTAGCGGCCAGTGGCCTATGCTACTTGTTATCTTGTAAAGGACATAGGCACTGTGAAATGCTTTGGAAAAGGGAAGAGGCTCTTCATTTTTGAGTGGAGAACAACCTTTTTTCCTTGTGTTTATTATTTTCATAGCATAATTAATATCACTTAGAGTCAGGATGATCTGAATCCTGAGGGAATCATTTAAGAAATTGTAGTATCTACACATGTTTACAACTCCTATGAAAGAATGAACACAGTGATAGCTCAGCCTTTAGGTACTCAATGATGCCATGTATTTGTATAATTTAGTTACCTCTACATATATTAAAAGCACACAAAATCATAGATTCTTAGCTATCCTTATTTTGAAAATGAAGAAAAGTGCACTCAATGAGGTTAAGGCTAAAGTTAAAGCATGTTTATGTATTAAGATTGAACCCAACACAGAACTTAAATTTGTGACCTTACTTTAATATAGGCTGTCTGGATGGAAAAATAGGATCTGTATTTGGCTTGAATAGCTGCTGCTAACAGGTGAAGATACAGCCTGAAACAACTCACAAGCATCTAAAGAGGTGAGTGGCACAGTGCAGCAGATGGAGGAATACTTTGAGTAGGTCCAAAAACAGGTAACTAATCTCAACTCTGGGAAAAAGTATCAAGGACATGTGTTCAAGATTTCAAAATACTGCAATGGGAGTTTTCCTTCCAGAACTTTCTGTATGGCTAGATTAGTGGATATGTATTGTTTAAATCTGCCTCTACTTTCCCAAAGAGGAAATCAGTTTGGAGGTCTTGACAATCTATAGGGCCACTGATAGTGGATCAGTATTTACCCCTAGTACACAAATGAACCCTTGGATTCCTTTCTAAATAGAGGGATACTCTCTCAGCCTAGACACACTGGGGAGGGTTTAGGTCTTGCTCCAAATGATATGACAGACTTTGAAGATTCCCCATGGAAGGCCTCATCCTTCCTGGGGAGCAGAAAGTGGTTGGGATAGGGGGTTGCTGGGGGGCAGTGGAGGAGGGGAGAGAGAAGAAATTGAGATTGATATATAAAAGAAGCATGTTTCTAGTTTAAATAAAAAATAAATTACAAAAAATCCAATAATTCCAATTAGTATGTTGCCTTCACTTCATGAGAAGCCTCTGATATACATGTATTCTACTAACAGAACCAACTTGATTATTTAAAAAAAAATTTCAAAATACATCATTAAGGACAACGTAAGAAGCCATGTGTAGTGGCTGACACCTTTAATCCTAAACCTGGAAAGGAAGAGGCACGAAGATCTCTGTGAGTTCAAGACCAGCCTTTCTACATAATGAGCTCCATGGCAACCAGAGCTACCTGGTGACATCCTCTGGGGAAAAAAAAGGAAAGAAAGAAAAAGAAAAAACAAAAACAAAGTAATAAGGAAAAGGGAAAGTTTTGTGCTTAGAAAAATCAGTCAGTGTACAGAATAGATTATCAAGAGCCAGATGGACACAAACGTGTCAGTATGAAGCCAAAACATAAAAACATTTAATTAGTAACACATAAGTTATGTGTAACCCTTGTGCTCATGCAATGGGAAAACTGGCTTATTTCCTAATTCTTTTTTGATCTTTAAGACACTGAGGCAGCTTATTTTTCAAAGCTACCTCACCAAGAATGAGGAAAGTCTTTGGATAAATCAACTCAAAATTGGGAAATTTGTCTGTAGTAGAATTTAAGAAAAGTCATAACCAGGTTTCAAAACCCTATGACTATTTCATTATTTCTTAATTTTGAAAAATACCTGAAATTTATTGTTTTAATCTAGGTTGATAGAATTTTGTTGGGACAGGAAAAAGTGTCCCTGGCATGTGATTCTAATATTTATAATCCTGTCTCTTGGATACTCATTGTTTTAGACTTATCCTGCAGCTACAAATGTGGAATTCCAAATTTTATTTTTATACGTATTAATGCTCTAGACAAATACGCTGTTTACTGGACTTTTATTTTTCATATCTGCTTCAGTTTCCACATTGATGAACTGGGCCAAGTCTTAAGTCATACACTATACTCCAGGAAATTAATGAAGTTTTGCCATAAGAGGTAAACATGCACAGATATGATGATTTCTAATTGCTTTTTTTATCTCTGACTACACTTCATGTCTTACCTCTGGAGTGCACAAATTCATTTGAGAACAAAGAAGTGCAATAAGGCAGACAGTTCCTAAGACATCCTTTGCTGTTCTACCGTTTTTTTCTTTTGGGGAGTTACACTGCTCCCAGACTTTTTTGTTAGAACATTTAAAGACATAGGAACAGATTTGTATTTTTTATAAAAAAGAATAACATTTTAGAATTACCTTCCCTTATAGAACCAATAAAACAAAGGGCACAAAATAATGGTCACACAGGAAAATGATGAAGGAAAGAAGAAATTGTATTCATAGTCAATTGTTTAAATAGTTGGTTTTTTTTTATTCCATTGTGTGTGTGTGTGTGTGTGTGTGTGTGTGTGTGTGGTGTGTGTGTGTGTGTGTGTGTGTGTTTGTCTGTGTCTCTGTGTGTTCTTCTCATGTTCAGTATGGGGGTTATATCCAAAAGGCCAGAAGAGGTTCTCATATACTCTGGAGCTAGAGTTACAAGGTGATGTGTGCCACTGGATATGGATGCTAGGAACTGAACTTGGATCCTCTGGGAGAGATGGTAATGCTTTTGAGCCAGCATTCCATCCTCTAATAGTCCATTTAACAATTCTACTCTAAGTCCAAGTAAAAGTTCATCTCAGTGGCATAATGGCACAATATGATGTCTCAAGAAACATATCAGAAGCCATGACTTTGGGTACCAGGACTCTTATAGGCCTTTTTGTTTTTCTAAACAGTAGAATGTTGGGTGATTTGTGCTTCCTGGAGGCTAAAGAATGTCAGTAACATTGTATAAATCAAAGAAAACAGATCTAGAGACAAATAAGTGAGAATTACCTGTTAAATACTATGAACAAAGAGACATATCAGACAATGAAAATATTAATGTTGATTTTTCTGTTAATTATTCAAGTTAATCAAATGTTTAAGTGTTTTTCATCCTATGACATCAAGACAAAGTAATATATGTGAAAATTTAAGAAATAGTTTATATCTACTTAATGTCCCCCATTTTTATTTTGAGGTCTACTTTAAAGACGTTCAACACAAATCTATGTGTAAACATGATAAAATATCAATTCTGTTTGCAGAAAATATGTTTTTTCTTTGAACAACTACTATAAAAGCAGTAGTCAACCTGCTTTGAACTCATTTATACTTACTACCTGAAGTTTATTTCCCATCTAAGGCCTCCAAAACATCTTTCCAAGAAATATATTGGATATAAGGCAATCTAATTCATAACAATGACAAGCTAATATTAACAATCTTGGTTAAAGACAAATCCAAGCCTCCATTTCTGTCCAGACTTGACTAATCAATTAAGTGACACTTCACAGGTTCTTTGTACAGATATCACCCTCTTAGTATGTTTCATGTAGTATCAAATGCTTCACATTCCATCCATGACTAGACAGAGGACAGTGAGGTGAAGTTCTCCACTGGATTAATTTCAGAAATTGAATTTTTAGTGATTAGGCTTTTCATAACTTCACATTTTTAGATTTTATAAATTGTCATGCACCATTTACTGGAAGGTTAATATAAAACAGAGGGCAAATTCTCATGTGTTTTGTGTACTCTGATGAAGATATTGTGCCTGAGATAGGAGGGACAGGTATATAAGCACCCTGCCACTCACTGCTTAAATCTTGGGGCACACTTGATCTGAGTCTTCCCTAATCTTTGAAGTGAAAATAATATTTAATGTCAATTTTATTATGTTTTTGTTTGATTGGACATTTCAGAATTTTTAAATATATACTGAAGTTTTATGGTGTCATTGATGGCAGTTTTTTTCTAATTATATTTTTAGTCTGTTACATATTGATGATTATCATAACACCACAATTTTCTTCATCCTCACTTCCTCTGTGATATTAACAGCAATACTGCTTCACAAGTTGCTAGAAACCATGCAGAATACCACACCAAAAAAAAAAAAAACCTCATTAATGTTACCACTAATCAACACATTTGCAATATAGAAACCCTGTTCTTTTTTTGGAATCAAGTACCACAAGACTTTACTACCTACAAAGGCTTCAAAATGTTGAGGAAAGACTGACCTCTTCTTAGGGTTTAACACAGAGATGGATGCTAAATGGAAGCCATTAATGATTTACCTTCCCCCAGTCTTGGGGTCTTTAACTGTTCTGCTAAATACACTCAGCCAGCCTGTGCTCTGGAAATGGAATAGCACAGAACAGCTTGCTTCTTAGGTTTATTCTCCGTCCAATGTAAGGCCATACTTTATAGCAGAATAATTCTCATCAAGATACTTCTGCTTGTACTATGTGTTTTCTCATCTAGGAGTTCTGATAGAAATTTTCAATGCTATTGATTCTTGCTACCACCCATTCATCCATTGTGCTGCCCATGGATCAAAGAGGAATTTGGACTTTCAGACTTATTATTGAATAAATGCATTTCAAAATTCTGTCACTGTCAGGTTGGTTATTAATGAGTATAGGTAAGACAAACAGAAAGGATTTTGTAGAGGATTTATCATTCTAGATGCCATTACAAATATTGGTTACATGAG
Source organism: Cricetulus griseus (assembly GCF_003668045.3). Classification (NCBI taxonomy): domain Eukaryota; kingdom Metazoa; phylum Chordata; class Mammalia; order Rodentia; family Cricetidae; genus Cricetulus; species Cricetulus griseus. Next base: position 180,692,510 of record NW_023276806.1, on the reverse strand, counting down.
GGAAGAGGTCATAATATCAGCTTCAATAAGAGTTTGAAGAAGTTGATTCCAAGCATCAAGGATGAGTTCAGGGAACAAAGGAAGTTAGTAAAGCAACTGACTTCAGATGTAGAAATGAAACAAATAAAAGTATTAATTGGAGTCTAAAGAGGTGATTGAATTCCTGCGAATGAAACTAATAGGTGAGGAATTGCTACTGATCAATGGGAAAAATAAATGACTGACTAATATAGAATCAAAATATGAGGAAGATGCTATCTATACACATTGTTGGGGTAACAAAGAATTTAGAATATTCCACAAATGTTGTAGCATTAGTGGCCAGCTTTGACTCTATATTTGAAAGTTTTGTTGTGTACAAAAATCCTATCAAGTGGTTTCATATGTCATGTGAAGGGAAACAACATTTGATGCTGTTATTTTCATTTTTGTCCCATTTTGAAAGATTGTCATAGATACTCTAACTTTCATCTCTTGTTGGGGGGCCAGCAACTACTTTCTGTTTGAATCTGAGGCCTGTACCATGAAAAGGAATGCACACCTGAGATTCTAAACATGGTGAAAAACAAAGGCCGGGAGTGACATAGTCCCTAGAATAAATGGTCATTTTGTAAAACTGTCTTCTAAATATTTTTCCTTATACCCATAGACTTGGGTTACTTCCACAGCAGTCAGAGGTTCCTTTTGCAGTTGACAGTGGTTATTAGGACTCAGAACTGGCCAAGGTGCTGAGAATGAGTGACCACAACTTCATATTGCAGAAAAATGAAACTCTCAAAATATATGTTTTCTTTAGAATAAGAAGTGATATTCTTCAAGGGCTTAAATTGTATGGCCTTTTCTTACCCCATACTGCCTATTTGGGTATGCACAGACTTCTCCAAATTAGAATATTGACATTTATTCAATAATGTGACAATATTGGAAAGAAAAGTCTCTTGTAAGATTGCTTGGTAGATAAAATTCTTGCTGTGCAAGCAGAAAAACCTGAATTTAGCTGCTTAGAACTCATGTAAAAAAACTAGACATTACTGCAATATGCCTTCCAATACATTACTGGATAGTGGGGACAGTGAAATCCTGGGAGTTCACTGTAAAGATTGTAAAAATATAAAAATAAATCTATCTCAAAAAATAAGGTGTGGGCCAGAGAGATGGTTCAATTGATAAAGCTGCTTATGTGCATACCTGAAGACCTGTGTTCAATTCCCACAACACATTTAAAGGTGGAAGGAAAGAATTGACTCCATAAAGCTGTCCTCTGACTTCTGAAACATGCTATCCATTCATTGCACATCTGAACTCATACATACATACACACACACACACACACACACACACACACACACACACACACCACAGACACAATCATAGTAAATAAATTTGAAAATAATAAGGTATAAAGCAATAGAGGAATCCAACAAATATTTGTCTATTACCTCCAGACTTATACTCACCATCATGTCAATATCCCTCATACGTATATGTCCCCATATACACAAACCAAAACATGAATAATAACATCTATGAGTTATTAGATAGCTCAAGATGGGCCTCATGAAAAAATGTCCAATATGTAGAAATTTCACAATATGTTATAGAAGATAAGTTTATACAACTTGTATGTAAAATTGAAGTAGAGCATGGACGAGATATAATAGAAAAGCATGCATTGTAAAATTCTCATGTAAAAACATTAAGAATAAGAATTTTTAAAGATATTCTTTTTGACATTAAAATTTATTTTCCTTGTTTCTTTTATATTTAAATTAGAAACAATCTACTTTTAAATGTCAGTCTCAGTTCCCTCTCTCTCCCCACCTCCCCTGCTCCCCACCAACCCCCTATCCCAACATTTCTGCTCACCAGGGATGGTGAGGCCTACCATGGGGAATCTTAAACTCTGTCATAACATTTGGAGCAGGGCCTAGACCCTCCCAAGTGTATCTAGGCTAAGAGAGCATTTCTCTATGAGGAGAGGGCTCCCAAAGTCCATTTGTGTACTAGAGGTAAATACAGAACCACTACCAGTGACCCCATAGATTGTCATGCCCTCCTCTGAGGGGGTCTGGAAAAGTCCTGTGCTGGTTGGTTTGCCAGCTATCAGTTTGGGGTCTATGAGCAATCCCTTGTTCACGTCAGCTTTTTATGTGGGGTTCATCAGCCTGGTCTTGACCCTTTTGCTCATCACTCCTCCCTCTCTGCAACTGCATTGCAGAGTTCAGTTCAGTGTTTAGCTGTGTGTGTCTGTTTCTGCTTCCATCAGCTACTGGATGAAGGCTCTAGGATGGCATATAAGGTAGTCATCTATCTCATTATAAGAGAAGGGTATTTAAGGTAGCCTCTCCACAATTGCTTAGATTGTTAGTTGTGGTAACCATTGTAGATCTCTGGACATTTCTCTAGAATTCTCTTTAAATGTATAATGGCTTCATCTATTATGGTGTCTCTTTTCTTGCTCTCAGTTATTTGTCACCTGACTATAACTTCCTGCTCCTTCATGTCCTCCTCTCCCCTCCATTTTCTCCCCTTCTATTACTTCTAAATCCATCTTCTATCCCCCATGCGCCCAATTTGCTCAGGAGGTCTTGTCCTTTTCCACTTCTCCTGGGGACGATGTATGTCACTCTTAGGCTTCTCCTTATTTCCTGGCTTCTCTGGCAGTGTGGATTGTAAGCTGGTAATAATTTTCTCTATGTCTAAAATCCATATATCAGTGAGTAAATGCCATTTTTGTCTTTTTGTGACTGGGTTACCTCACAAAGGATAGTTTCCTCTAGTTTCATCCATTTGCCTCTGAATTTCAAGATTCCATTGTTTTTTTTTCCTCCTGAGTAGTACACCATTGTGTAAATATACCACATTTTCTTCATGATTCTTCAGTTGAGGGGCATCTAGGTTGCTTTCAGGTTCTGGATATTACAAATAATACTGTACATGGTTGAACAGATGTCTTTGTTGTATGAATGTGCATCATTTGGGTATATGCCTAAGAGTGGAATTGCTGGATCTTGTGGTAGATTGATTCTCATTTTCCTGAAGAACTGCCATACTGATTTCCAAATTGGCTGTATAAATTGGCACTCCCTTTCTCCCCTTTCTCCACATCCTCTCCAGCATAAATTGTCTTTGGTGTTTTTGAGTTTAGCCATTCTGACAGGAGTAAGAAGATATCTCAGAATTGTTTTGATTTGCATTTCCCTGATGCCTAAGATGGTGAGCATTTTCTTATTTGTCTTTCAGGCATTTTAGACTCCTCTATTGAGAATTGTCTATTTAGTTCTGTATCCCACTTTTTAATTTGATTAGTTGGTGTTTTCGAGACTAGCTTCTTGAGTTCTTTGTATATTTTGAATATCAGCCCTCTGTCACATGTGGGGTTGGTGAATATCTTTTCCCATTCTGTTGGCTGCCTTTTTGTCTTGTTGATAGTGTCCTTTGCCTTACAAAAGCTTCTCAGTTACAGGAGGTCCCACTTATTAATTGTAGATCTCAGTGTCTGTGCTATTGGTGTTATGTTCAGGAAGCTGTCTCCTCTACCAATTTGTTTGAGGGTATCACCTACATTCTCTTCTAAGATGTTCAGTGTGGCTGGATTCATGTTGAGATCTTTGATCCATTTGGACTTAAGTTTTTTGCATGGAGATAGATATGGATCTATCTGCAGTCTTCCACACACCAGCATCCAGTTATTGAAGATGTTTACATTTAGCATCTTTGTCAAAGATAAGGTCTTCATAGGGGTGTGGGTTAATATCAGGGTTTTCAATTTGTTCCATTTGTTTACCTGTCTATTTTTGTGCCAATACCAAGCTGTTTTCAGGACTAATGCTCTATAATAGAGCTTGAAGTCAGGGATAGTGATGCCTCCAGAAGTTCCTTTATTATACAGGGTTGTTTTGGCTATCCTGGGTCTTTTGTTTCTCCATATAAAGTTGAAAATGGTTCTTTCTAGGTCTGTGAAGAATTGTGTTGGGATTTTGATGGGGATTGCATTGAATCTGTAGATTGCTTTAGGCAAAATTGCCATTTTTACTATGTTGATCCTACCTATCCAAGAACATGGGAGATCCTTCCATTTTCTGGTATCTTCTTTAATTTCCTTCTATAAAGACTCAAATTTCTTATGATGCGGCTCTTTTACCTTTTTGATTAGCATTACCCCAAGGAATTTTATGTTGTTTGTGGAAATTGTAAAGGGTGATGTTTCTCTGAGTTCTTTTTCCACCAATGTGTCATCAGTGTATAGTAGGGCTACTGATTTTTTTTAGTTAATCTTGTATCCTGCCACTTTGATGAAAGTGTTTATCAGCTCCTGGAGTTTTCTAGTAGAGTTTTTCAGGTCACTTATGTAAACTATCATATCATCTGCAAACAAATAAATATTTTTACTTCTTCCTTTCCAATTTTTAATCCCCTGGATGTACTTTTGTTGTCTTATTGCTCTAGCTAGAACTTCAATTACAATATTTAAGAGGTTTGGAGAGAGAGGACAGACTTGTCTTGTTCCTGATTTTAGAGGAAACATGTTGAATTTCTCTCCATTTAGTTTGATCTTGGCTGTTGGCTTGCCATATATTATTTTTATTATGTTTAGGTATGTTTCTGTTATCTGTGATCTCTCCAAGACCTTTATCATGAAGGGATGTTGTATTTTGTCAAAGGATTTTTCAGCATCTAGTGAGATGATAATGTGGATTTTCTTTCTCATTCTGTTTATATGGTGGATTACATTGATGGATTTTGATATGTTGAACCATCCTTGCATCCCTGGGATGAATCCTACTTGATCATGGTGAATGATTTCTCTGATGTGTTCATTGATTTAATTTGCCAGTATTTTATTATTTTTGCTTCAATGCTCATGTGGGATAATGGTCTATAGTTATCTTTCTTAGTTGTGTCTTTGTGTGGTTTGGGTATGAAGGTTATTGAAGCCTCATAAAAAGAGTTTGGCGATGACCCTTCTGCCTCTGCTGTGTGGAATACTTTGAGGAGAATTGGTATTAGCTGTTCTTTGTATTTATGGTATAACTCTGCACTGAAGCCACCTGACATTGGGCTTTTGGGTGGGATATTTTTGATGACTGCTTCTGTTTCATTAGGGATTATAGGTGTATTTAAGTTGCTTATCTGTTCTTGATTTAATTTCCTCTAGATTTTCAAATTTTGAGGAATACTGGTTTTCAAAGTATGACTTGAGGATTCTCTGGATTTCTTCAATTTCTGTTGCTACATCTTCCTTTTATTTCTGATTTTATTAATTTTCATATTCACTCTCTGCCATTTTGTAAGTTTGGATAAAGGTTTGTCTATCTTTTTTATGTTCTCGAAGAACCAACTTTTTGTTAAATTGATTCTTTGTATTGTTTTCTTAGTTTCTATTTTATTGATTTCAGCCCTCAATTTGATTATTTCCTGGCAACTACTCCTCCAGTGTGCATTGGCTTCTTTGTGTTCTAGAGCTTTCAATTGTGCTTTTAATTCTCTAGTGTGACTATTCTCTAGTTTCTTCATGTGGGCACTTAGTGCTATGAACTTTCCTCTTAACACTGCTTTCAAAGTGTCTCATAAGTTTGTTTATGTTGTGTCATCATTCTCATTGAATTCTAGGAAATCTTTAATTTCATTTTTTTTATTTCTTCCTTGATCCAGGTATGGTGCAATTGGTCATTATTCAATTTCCATGAATTTGTAGGTTTTCTGCAATTTGTGTTGTTGAATTGTAAGTTTAAACAAAGACCCCTCACCACATAATAATCAAAACCCCAAACATATAGAATAAAGAAAGAATATTAAGAGCAACTAAGTAACTATTTTCTATAAAATTATATTTAAAGGAGAAGAGAAATAAGAAAACAATCATTTTTCAGGAAGAATTATGGCAAGCTTTTAATTTACGCTTTCTCAAATAAAATTTATAACAGTTCTGAATGATTATAAAGTGGCCACAATTTTATAAATAACCTACTTTAATGTGTTATTTAATTAAGTGGAAGCAATGGGCAATATTTGTAATTATTTTGGAAGTATAACAAAAGATTATTCATGATTTCCTTTTATATAATTACTGAATATATTCACATAATTTAATTAGTTAACTGAGGAGCAATGAGGAGAGCAGAATCTAACATATTAAAATAGCAGAGGTAGGAGAGAAAGGGAAAGAGACAGAGAGAAAGAGAAAGAGATTTGTTGAGGCTGAATTGCCTGCCAGACATAGGAAATATTTCAAAATCTATTTCCAATTCCACATCTCAGCCTATATTCTTAAAAAATGGTCATGAGTATAGTATTTTTGTTGATGTAGCAATGCAGAGAGAAGAAAACCCATCAGAAAACTGGAAAAGCAGATGTGCCTGCCAACCAGTGTCCATATTTCAAGAGAGCTCTATACAATCCACCTCACCAGGTTGTTGTAGGCATTGCTGAAGACATTTGCCATTCACAAAGAGTAAGAGCATGGCTGTGATTCTTGAAGAGTTTCCATTTTCTTCCAAATGTTTTTCTTAGAAGGATACCATTTATCACTTTGACTCTCACATTAAAAACAGACATCCCTATAGTCCAAATATACATTTTGGAGACTAAATAATAGAAATGTATACTTGCTTCAAGATGCTAAATTTTGACAAGTGAAGTGTATCTAAATTATATTATAATCCTTACAAAAATGTTCCTATTGTAGTAAAAATTCTAAAGGCATAAGACTTAGCAATTTAGGGTTCTGCAAATATTTTCTTTTATTTACTGTTAAGTCAAGAAACAATTATCACTGATTTGGAAATAGTATTCAGTGTCTCATGACCAAACCATGTGGTAACTCAGTGGAGGCTGAGAAAATTAGTTTTAGATTCCAAATGTAATTTACAGGATTTTGAGAGAAACATATGAATTACACAGAAAAAAAAAAGATGAATGGCCACAAACATTACCAATAGAATCAAGTTAGCAACATTAACAAATTAAATCAATAACTACTTCTTTGGCACTGCAACTTTCCTCAAATTTTATCCAATAGTATCCAAAACAGCTTTGACATAGTAAACGTTTCTTTACAGGAAAAAAAAAATGAGGAAATCTCTTTTACTATTACGAAAATACACTTTTGAAAATTATGTTTTCTTTTTTTCATCAAAACCATCTATAGAACTCCTGTATGGTCACATAAGTGTCACTAATGAAGATTTAGTTCATCTGCCATGCCCTGACTTATGCCTCCTACAACAACTGAGAGGGCTCTGCACCTTGCGTGTACAAGAATGTGGAGCTAACACTAGAGGTGTGAGTCTGAATGAGCAGACCAAAGGCCTGAGAGCAGAACTGCCCTGCTCCTTGCTGCAGCCCGTGATGCATGGGCTGGCCACGGCACTGAAGCAAGTTAGCACATAGGGATGCCGGTGGGCAATGTGGGAAAGCAGGTGGGCTGACTAACCCAGCTGACATCCAGGCCCAACATCCACCTCATCTATGAACAGTTAGAGCAGGAGACAGGTAGTGAACATAAAGGTCCATAATTGCAGGATCTCCAAGACACGCAACAAAGGCCGAGAAGTCCAGTGCCCATTGTCAGTGGTGTGATAGAGGACACAGGCCTCGAACCGGACTGATGATTCATGGCAATGAACACTTGAAAAATGGAAGGGAAACTGGAAGACACACCACAGCTTCCATGATGAAATTCTTCCTTCTTTTTCTTTGGTTTTCCTTCTCTCTTGTTTTGCTTTGTTGCTCTGTTTTGGGTTTGGCTTTTTCTTTTAAGTTTTGTTTGGTTTTGGGGAGAGGTTGCAAGGTTGGAGCACACATGGGGCTGAGGGTGAGATGGATGAGATGGACTGAATCGGGATGCAAGACATGAAAACCACACATGCAGAAACGCACACACACACACACACACACACACACACACACACACACACACACACACACACACACACACACACACACACACACACACACACACACACACACACACACACACACACACACAACACACACACACACAACACACACACACACACACACACACACACACACACACAGTAAAAGTTAATTTAAAAAAAAAAAAAGACCTGTTCAATGCTTGTCTGTAATAACTCAGGAAGCAGGGAATTCTCTTTCAGTCTCATGTTAGTCTAGGCTGCAAAGATTACCATGGGGGGGGGCAGAAATCCATTCCACAAAATTAAGAAAAATTAGCAAAGCAAATCATCGTGCAATAAGCATTATATATTAACTTAATACCAAAATAATCTTTGCTCTGAAACAATGTATGTAAACTATCAACGAATTAGATATTTCTGTCTTGTCTGTCAAGGCAGCTATTTATCCATCCTCCAGCTCCTTGAACAATGCTTACTTAAATTTGGAAAAATAGTCATGAAAATGTGAATATATCACATTTATATGTATAGGTACCTCTCCATTGTGCCTGTCCCACACCAATTAACAAAGGAATTGTAAACTAAAAACAATAACCAGAGATCAGCTTCAGAAAGATTAATTTTGGTGGATCCTCAGATGCATATGACAATGGGAAAAAGTTCAACTATCCTACAAATTCACCATTTTGGTCATAATTATGTACTTGTGCACAACTTATTATGTTTAGATGAAAATATCAGAATATAAAAGTATTGCCTTTGGGCTTTCTTAATAATACCCACAATTCTAAAAATGAATTTCAGGCAAGGAAATGAGCTAATTTCAGATCACAAGTACTTAAGCAGAGGCAAATGAAATGTAAGTGATTTGTCTGAGTGGATATGAGGCAAAACTCAGGCCATGCATCCTTACTTAAAGCAACACTTCTTCCTTGGACAATTGAACATTTCACTAAGCCTAGGAAACTTGGGCATTATAAAGAAAATTATTTGTTTAGTTAGAAAGATTAATATGGCTTTAAAGAAAAATAATAGATTCAGAATTTGAATTTGTTTTTGTCTACAAAAGTCTTAAATCCTTTATAAGCCCTGAGTTGTTAGCTTGTGGTTAAATAAAACATAATTATCTGATATATCTTTGTACTGTGGTCTGAGTTTTCCTGTAGCAAATCCAACAACCTGAGCCTAACTAGCACATTCTCTGGCTTTCCCCCACTAGAAGTAATTACAAGAAATTGAGCCAGCCTTTCTGTCCTGGGGCAGATTTTTCTAAGAGCTGTTTCAGTTTGCTAGATAAGGAAAAAGCTAAAGCTTCTTTGGCATTTTTACAGGTTGAAAGCCACTAGACAAGATGCAGTTTTTTTTCAAGCAGAATGAAAACACTGTATTGTTTTTCTGTTCTCATGTCTATTTTTGTTACAGCCATCAATCTGTTAATAGGTCAATTGCTGGTGTCTACTTTCCAAGACAATGACATGCAGACACTGTAGATAGTTGGTCTTGGAGTTGGAGTGGTAAATCCCACCAGTACCAAGCCTGTAACTTCATATTACTAAGTGGTATGTTACTTCTAAGCCATAATGCTAAGGAAAGGCTAGAAAAAAACAACATAAAGTGAAAATCACCATCCTCAATCTTAAAGATGGAAATAGAAACTAGATTGACAACAGAATGGATCATAGTGCAGAATCTCTGCAAGCTTTATGAGCACGAAGATGGAGAATCACATTGCAAGTACAATCTCCACTGTGAAGAGTTGCTTCATGGCCAGTTCTCCAATTCTACAGGTGTAAGAATAATCAGGCTATAGATAAAAGGTTTATATTCCCAATTGAAAGATTATGTGTATCTGTCTAGCTGGCAGATATCAACTGGACAGGACTGCCCAAGCAGCACATTAGAAAATCAATGGATGGAGGGAATGACCTCTCTGCTGACTTTCAGACTTGCTTATTAACTACAAAATCACTGCAAAAACAAGTAAAAGGAAATTTAATTATAAGTAAATGATGGTGGTTGGGAAAGGGAGTCAGTATCCTAACTGAACCAATGCTGATTTTATTTGTTATTCTCTTTTGAGTCTTGGTAATTAATTACTTCATTTTATGTTTGTAAAATTTCAAAAAAACCAGGTGGCCTATTATTCTTTGTGACATAAAAATCAAGAATTGGTGGGATTTTTTTCTCCTTTTATAGATTTGGCTAATAGTTTTAGACAAATTGTTAAAAACTTTAAAGACCTGGGTTATATTTAGGATAATATTGACAAGAACTATGTAATCTTGGTAGAATAACTTTATTTTTCTTGACTGTTTATACCACAGGGTTTTCTGAGACTATATTTTTCAGCATCACACAAGGTGATATTTGAATGGCATTTCAGTCATCAAATCTGTTTTGTTTCTGGAGTATCATTCATAATCTACAGTTACTTGCATGGGAATAATGCATAATGGTAAATTAAGTTCAGGAGAAAATAAAAGCAAACAGAGGTTTCCTTTTTTCTCCTTATTTCAATGTTTTCATTGTTTAGCTTGAAAAGTATTATACTTCCTAGTAACATTGTCAAATCCACATGATTTTGGTGAAAATTTTGTTGATTTTTGTGTAGTATTGAGTAATACAGTAAGTAATAAGACTCAAGAGACTATAATGAGCATTCATTTTTTAAAAAAATATTTTTATTGACAATGTTTCAAGCCAATGCCCTATGAACTAATAATTTCTTTCCTTTATTTATGATATTATAATATACTTACATCATTTCTGAGTTCCCTTTCCTCTTTCCAAGCTTTTTCACATTATCCTAATTGCTCTCTTTCAAATTCATGAACTCATTTTCAGTTGTTAGTTGTATATATGTATAAGTATATTGTGATTCTGTCAACATTAATTCTGGGCTGTCAACTTTAATACATGTGGGATTAATTAAAGCACAAGTGATTGAGTATACCTAGAATGCATTTTTCTTGATTGAATAGTCTAAAGTAAGAAGAACCACCTTAAATCAATACATTTTGAGCAAGAAATAATCAACCTTAAATCTGTTCCATGCCTCCTTATGCTAGCCTATATAAAGGAAATGGAAGAAGGAAGCACTTGCTCTTTACTTGCTTTGACCTCACTCTCATTGACAAGTTTGTTCCTTCACTGGCATTAGAGCCTACTCCTTTGGGATCTGCCACTGAACACTGAACTGGATCCTCCCATTCTTCATTTTAAAGACCACCATTGTTGAAAGAATTGGTAAATCTCATTTTTATACTTTAAGATTCATTCTACCTGTTCTATTTCTCTAAAGGGCACTGATTAATACATACATATTTTTAATATAACCTGCTTAGTTTTTATATCACTCATATGTAGGTTTTAGTGGCTGACCACTTGATATTGAATCACCAATTGGTATGCTCTTTACTAATGAAAACTATGTCTTCCACTCTCAGAGTTCTTTAGCTAGCTGTAGCTCTTTGTGTAGAGTTGAGGCCTCTTGGGATTCTCACCCTTCAACTTTGGTATGTCTATTGGTGAAATCCTTGTTAAGATTATATTAAGGCAGTCATGTTGGCAAGAATTTATGGATGTAACTTCTGACATTACTAGGAGACACAATATCATAGCAAGATCCCTGAACCTCTGGCTCTTAAAAATCTTTCTGTCCACTTTTCTGCAATGTTCTGAGTCTTAATTACAGACAAGGTTTCTAGATGTATCAATTGAGCCTAGGGACTAGAAACTCTGTATTTTGATTGGCTGTGGCTTTAGGTAATGGTATCTACTGATTGCAAAATGAAGCTCCCTTTATAAAGAATGAAGCCCACACTTACCTGTTGTTTTAAGGACAAAATTTTGGATCGTTGTTAAGGATTTTTTGTTGTTGTTGTTTAATAAAATGATAATTCTCCTCCAAAATTCATGACTTCAGTAGCACTGAATAGTTGGCTAGGTTTCTCGAACCAGACATGTTGCCTCTCACTCAGTGTGTTTTAAGTCCAATTAAAGACCTGTAGGTTACCATCAGGGTGTGTGTGCCAACAGCCCACCTCTAGGGTTGTGATGTCTTGCTGATCACTGAAGTTCTATGTGTATGGGTGTTTTGCTTGCACTTATGTATTTCATCACTTGAGTGAGTGCCCAAGAATTCAAGGAGAGGGCATTGAGTCTTCTAGAGCTGGAGTTATAGATGGTCGTTAGCCACCATGTTTGTGCTGGAAATTCCAGCTGGGTTCTATGGAAGAGTGACCTTTACCACTGAGCTATTTCTTCAGCCCCTCCTTTGTATCTCATATTATTTAAATCAAGTATTCTAATAGGCAATCCATCTCCCTGGAAACCCAAACAAACATCTTTCTGTGCTTACTTAGTGATATCATATTATTTGTCCCTTGTTAGTGACAAGTACTTATAAGAGTCCAATTCCTAACATTATAATGAAATTTTCATTGATAAATATGGAAGTTAAGTTCATTTTCCCTCTGTTTACCAAAATTCAGAATACTTTCTGGCTTTGTAATGGAAGACTAATGAATTTATGGAGGCTTTTATTTTCCTAAATTTGTAAAATTTTTGGCATCCAAATGATAATAAACAGTTGGATTGAAATGATTTCCTGGCTACATTGGTTGAAAATCATTTTGATTAGACAGTTTTTACTTTAGGGGTAAAATGACAATGATCCTAATAATTCGGTGGGTTTTTGTAAAATGCCAGGGTTTGTTTTCTATTGTTAAGAGGTAAGGACAGAAATGTCTTTCAGTGGAACATGGGACTGGGGTGTTGAAGACTGTTTACAATAGCATGGCTTGTTCTAAGGTAGGAACCCTCTCCATATTCTAAAGTAGCCTTATCAGGAACAATTCTGGATTAACACTACCATCTCCATCTCATCTCTGTTAACATCTTTTTGTGATGATGCATGTGTAGTATTATTACTCTATTTTCAATATCAGACATTAGTATGTCTATACCATGTCTAGCCTCAGCCCATGCCCATAACCAAAATTCATGGCTTCTTCCTTAATTGCTATTGTTGTATGTGTTTCCAGACTCACACATACAGTACGTGTATCCCTACTGAATCTACTCTGTTGGCTCATATATACATGTTTAAAGATAAACATTTGTGATTTGACATTCTATCCAGGATCTCTTTCTGGTAGCAAACTAATTATACTCCAATCAGTAGCCTGATCACCTGTACATCTTTATCTAGATGTGGGACCAAGTGTAATTTCCACTGTCCACACTGGAATGTCAAATATTGTCATTATGCCAGTCCTGTTCAGGCAACCACATTTTATTATACTCATCTATTTAAATATAATCTGCCTAATTTATTATTTTCCACTCTTGATAATTAAACCAGAAAACTTATATTTGAAGACATTATAAACTTAACATATTAGACATACAAACATACACTTTTTAATAAAAATTCCATAGTATTTAAGATCACTTTAAAAGACAAAGTGATTTATTAGTGTTAACATTAGATCTATTCTTATTAGCATGTAAAAAGCAAAAAGGTGCACCACAGTCATACATACCTTGCTCTTATTAATCCATCTCCCCAATGCCAACTTCTATATTCCTGCTCCTCTCTTGCTGGATTCCTTGCTCTTCCAAGATCCCAAGAAACCCTTCTGTTTTTCTGTTAAATACATTTATATTACTTTCTCTTTCCCTCTGCCATTCCAACAACCATTACCATCTACTCTTTACTGAAAAGTGTCTCCTCTCTAGCTTTATCACACACACACACACACACACACACACACACACACACACACACACACACACACACACACACAGAGAGAAGAGAGAGAGAGAGAGAGAGAGAGAGAGAGAGAGAGAGAGAGAGTCTCACACAGTCTCACACACTCATGGTCTCACAAACAGTCTCTCTCTCTCTCTTTCCCTCCCTCCTCCCCTCACTCCCTCCCTCCTTCCCTCCCTCCTTCCCTTCCTCACTCCCCCCCACACACACACCAAAAAAACACACTTTAATTGTCTTCACATCTGAGAATTTTACTGTGATATGTAGCAATTTTTTCTTCTTATTCATCTGTGGAAGGTCATCTAGGCTGACTCAGTTTCTTAACTATTATCAACTGTGTGAGAATAAAAATAGATGTGCAAGGATCTCTTTGCATTTTGTCTTAGGTTGCTTTGGAGGAATACCCAGGAGTGGGATAGGTGGGTTGCATGGTAATTCTATTTGTAGTTATTTTGGAGAAATACTCTTTCTGATTGATATAGTGACTGCAGTTTTACAGCCCCATCTGCAGTATATAAGGGTTGCTCTCTCCTCACATCATTTCTGCCACATCATCATCATTTTTTCTTGATGATAGTCATTCTGAGAAGGTGATCATGCTCTTAAAGGAAATTCAGTTATTTCCCTGATGCCTAAGTAAGGTGAACATTTCAAATACACATTGGCTTTTTCTAATTCTTATTTCAAATATTATCTGTTGACTTCATTATTGATTGAATTTATGAAGTTTATTATATTTATGCTGGTGATTCTTTATGTGTTCTATATATTTCCTTCGCTATTGGAGTTCTGAGGAGAGTATTTTTCCTGTGCCTTTATCTTGAGATGTATGTTTTCACCAGAAAATTTGTAGTTTCACAGATTGCTTAAGGTAATTTGGGCATGACTTTTCTGCAGGATGGGAGAATTTGATCCAGTTTTATCTTCCTTCATGTAGATATCCAGCTTTCCTTGTTCTTATGCTAATTTTGTTTTTGTTCCTATCTAGTATAATTTGAGATTAGTCATTGTAATATCTATTGGAATTGCTATTTATATTTGGAATTACTTTATGATCTTTTATTTTTCATTTGAATTGTAATACTGTTATTTTTTCCATCTTTGTGGGAAAATGTAGTTGGAATTTTGATGGTGATTACTTTCTGTGGGATACTTTTAGTAATATCTATGATTACAATATTAATTCTGATAATTAATGAACATGAAAAGTTTTTCCATCTTTTAGTATCTTCTTCAGTTTCTCCAGTTTCTGAAAACTTTCATCTTGGAAATCTTTATCTCTGTTGTTCAGTTTATTTCACTGTTCTTTTTTAAACTTTATTTTGTACTTTAGAAAGTTTATTAAATAGTGGGAATTACAAAATTTCACTAGCTTATATACAGTATTTAAAGATGTATTTTTCCAAGATTTTTTGATATTCCCACAAAGAAACAGGCATCTGACTTCAGTTCCAATGTAGTCTTTCTTAGTATTAATTCTGAGTGTCAGAAATTGCTAATTCTTCATAACAATGTCAATCCTAGACATATGCAATGCCTCATGGAGGGAGATATCATATAGTACAAGATGTTTATATGGTACTTTAAGTTCTATGGTAAATTTGAAGTTTTGTATTCCAATTTGTGGACTAAGTATAGACTTGGAGAGGCGTGTGTGTGTGTGTGTGTGTGTGTTGAGATGTTTCTTCAAAGTTAACAATTTAGTGCTTGAATTTAAAATAGTTTTACTTAGAGGTGTATATGATAGGGTGTGGGGACATTAATATCTACTTAACAGCTTTTCCTAAGTTCTTATATTGAAAGTTAAATTTTTATATAATTCTTGGTAGTTAAAATATATTTTGAAAGGCATTTTATTCTATTTCATTGTCTGAAAATTCATTATTGGCTTCAGAAACATTGTTGGTTTGTTGTGCTGAGTTTATATTCTGCTACTTTATGAAATTGAAAGAGATTATAAGATGTAATAATTTTCTGGTGGACTTATTAGCATCTTTTAGGCATAGGATTTTATAATGTCCAAATAGTTATATTTTGAATTCTAGCTTTCCAATTTTTATTTATTATATTCATTTTCTTGTCCTATTGCTCTAGCTAAGACTTTTTGTACTACATCAAACAACCAGGGAGAGAGAGGTTGGTCATTGTCTTGTGTCAGATTTTTGTGGAATTTTTCTGGTTTTCCTATATTAAGTATAATGTTAACTTTAGCTCTCTTGTATGTGGACTACGTATGTATGTATGTATGTATGTATGTATGTATGTATGTATAAAAATTACATCTTAATGTTATTACAGTCACCTATTTCGTTACTTTGGTTTTAGATCCTGGCAGATATTGAGCTTGTATAGGTTCCAAAACAGGTACTAATAATTATGTGAAAAAGGAAAGAATGGGAAGATAAAAGGGAGAGAAAAATATGAAAGAAAGCAAAAGAATGTTAGATTCATGAGAAATAAAAAAAATGTTTTTTATTTATTTTTTTCATTATTATTGAAATAATGAGAAAAAAACAGAAAGAAAAGCCATGAAATCCCTGCTAGGAAAGACAGAAATATAAATAATAGGAAAATAAATAAAAGAGTTAGTAAATAAGGATGAGAAATAAAATTTGGATAGCAAACACTGTATCATTAGTGAGTGCTTCTATCTAGTAGAGATGGCTGTTTCTTATATCCTATCATTGGTTTTTAGTACCTTCATTTGCTGTTTGTGTCCTTGTGCTTTTGTTTGTTTGTTTGATGATTTTTTTTCACTTTGTAGCCAATTCTGCATGTTTTGGCATGTTAAATCAGTGTATCCTTCCTGCTGAGGTAAGTTGCTATTGGCGACTCCCCCTCTCAGGGGAATTCCAGTCTGAGTAGCTTCAGATCATCACATCCTTTTCTGCTTACTAGATAAACTTGTTGCACTCCCTGGGACCAACCAAATATTTGAGCAAGTATGGGAGGCACTGCAAGTTCATGTTTATATTTCAGGCTAGGTTTTCTCTACTCTTACTTGACAAATTTAATTGGGTTTTGTTATGGTTATTGTTATTTTTTTAAATAAATCACAGAGTTCTTGCCTGGGTACATTAACATGTGTCAGCTAGACGGTATCAGGTTCTGTACTCTTCTCCAATTTCCATGTTGCGGTCTCGGCACTGGCCACAAGGACACTTTCCACATGTTGCTTAGGTTAAGCACTGTGAGGGACTCAGAGAATCCTGTCTTCAGGCTGATACCCCACATCCCCAAGCATCTTTGTATCCAACAATAACCTAGCACTCACTTAATATACCTGAGGTTTATTACTACATGATTTGTCACTCAGCCTCTCTCCAGCATGCCATTCCTACATTGCTCATGTCCAGAACAGGACTGAACCCCCTTGGTAGCTACCACTAGGCCAACCATGTGCCAGTGGCTGGCTGGTCCTGCTTTGTTGTTGTTGTTGTTGTATTTTGGGTTTTCAAGACAGGGTTTCTCTGTGTAGCTTTGGAGATTATCCTGGAACTTGCTCTATAGACCAGGCTGCCCTCAAACTCACAAAGATCTGCCTGCCTCTGCCTCCCAAGTGCTGGAATTAGAGGCAAGCACCACCAACGCCTGGCCCTACTTGCTTTTTCCATGGAGAATTTCATAGCTTGAACTTGGTCTTCATGACATCAACCTTTCCTTTATCTTCATTTGCCACATTTATAGAATGTATTTGCATTCTCACATGCTGTGCTCCATGTTTAACGGAGGGCACTACTGGGCAGTCTCTGCTAGCCTGTATTTGACTGCTAATTGATGTCAGCTGAAATTAAAAACTATAGTCTCTACTCTTCTAGAGTAAGGACATGAACATAGGACATTAAACAAATTTAATTTGCCCCATCATGGATCAGTGATAAAATTCTGGTGATTAGGAGCACTGGGTGCTCTTCAAGAGAAGCCATGTTTATTCCTCCACATAGCGGCTCACAACCTTCTGTAACTGGATCCAGCTAATCCAACACCCTCCCTTGATTTCATGATACAATGGCATCTGTTGTTCAGCACTCCAGATGAACACAATCCTACAGTAACCTAGAAATGCACAGATATGTTAATATTAAGGACTGGAATGTAAGGTAAATTCCACAACTTTCAGCAGCATTGTCCTCAAATGAAATAAAACTACAAACTGACCAGCCATCTCTTAAAGTGCTTAAGATATTCACAGTGCAAAAACGAAACTGTGTCTGTCCTTTATAAACAACCACCCAGTTTATTCAATTCTGCATCAAGTTCAAGGCTGTCACTCACATAAAAATTGTATTTTCTCATCTAATAAAACATCATTGTCAACTTCCTAGCATATATGGAAAGCTGACTCTTGGAAAAGCCAACAGTGAGAATCCACCAATGTAGAACAGAATAGTGAAAATATGAATCTCAGTTGCAAATCTACTCTTAGTCCTTCACTCCACACTAAATTTGATATAGTGCTAGGTTGCCAGGTCAAGAGAATACAATAGCTCCACATTTTTTTCATTTGTTCTGTTTTTACATGTTTTCCCTAGTTCATAGCTTAACAAAAACATATCAAATTCATCAAGTTGAGTGAGTGGGTCTGTGTTCAACCTCATCAAATGCGGCATGCCACCGGGACTTGCTTTGTCTTCAATGGCTGGTTCCTTTACACATAGAAAGACATATTTGTCAAGCCTGCAGAAGGCAGTGTGGGGTCACCAGAATATAGGATGATAAATTTAGAAGGCACAATGGATTTGATAGAATGAACTTACAGCAGCAAGATGAAGTTTAACAGAAAAACATGTGGCCCTGATTTGAAGTTCAAAAGATAATTTTGTAAGTACAGGATATAACTGCTCAAAGAAGAGACCATTTTTCTTCTGAATGTAATATAAGGGTTGGTCTTCAGGAATGAAGAGAGGTCATGGAAAGGTCCACGATTTTATATGACCACAAACTCAAGATGAGCCAACAGTGTTGCTCTTATACTAAAAAAGAAAGTCTACTTTCAGCCTGTACTAATTTACATATAGCAATATCAAAGGAAGTTAAACACACAGATCTAAAGGATGGTCCCTGGGTCTGGGCCCCAACTTTAAAAGAGCTTCCATAAAAGCTAGCCTTCAGGAAAACATGCTGAAACAATATCCTGACTAAGGGTTTACTCATCCATGCACTCATCAAACATGTAAGTGCATGTTCTGAAACAGAAAAGTTTTAAACCTTCAGCAGATGACCTGCGTGTCAGGAAATGAAGATTTGAAGGAAAAATGGACATGGCTTTCATATACTTGAAAATGTTTTGGATATGGCTTGTGTGTTTCCCCCAAGGGTTTATGTGTTTGAATTTATTCTTCCCACCTAGATAATTCAGTGTGTAACAACTTAACTTATATTTTGAGCAGGGATGGTGGGGAAGTAATGAGCCTTAGAAAAAGCCATTAGAAATCTTCCTGCCTTGGATATATAGTTCAAAGGTGATAAATCAGAAGATCAGAAGATAAATCTCTCTCTCTCTCTCTCTCTCTCTCTCTCTCTCTCTCTCTCTCTCTCTCTCTCTCTCTCTCTCTCTCCTTGCATTGGAATGCCTGTACATTGTTAGAAATCTGCCAGTGAGCAAACCATCCAGATACAGGTCTTTCATCCTTTAAAATGGTGATTAAAAAATAATCATTTCTTTATAAAATTAAGTAGTCTCACACTTTATTTTCCAGTCGGTGTAGAAGTACAAAACAAACTATTACAGATAGAATAACCCTTATAAGACTGATTCCATTGATACTAGTCACAGAGAAAAAAATAAAAATTATCTAATCCTTTATGTTGTTGCACAGGTAATGGCTAAGCTCCCGTTATTAAGAAATCTCTTAATAATCAAGAACTCTCTGCCCTCAATCACAAATAAAAGTGTTGTCAATTATCCTGTAACATCTGAAGATCAACTCCCAATCCTCAAGAGAAAGTGTAGTAGCTGTTTTCCCTTCACCTTTTCTTAACTTTGAGCTGCCAAGACATGACCAACTGATCTATCTTGGTCTCAGATCTCACCAGTGAATGAATGAAGACTTGTCAAGATCATTCCTTAAATGTCCCTCCCAGCCATTCTGCATTGCTTTGTATTATTGTGGAGTATGCTACCTTCCGAACAGGTTGCCTGATTATTTGCCCTCTGAATTTTATGTATATAAAAAAGAATGCCTGTAACACATCCAAAGTAGTTATTTAAACATTAGCTTAAAAATGCCTAGAATTCATCTTGTTTTCAGTGTGCAGAAGTGTATTCAGAAACATTTGAGTGGTCTGAGGGAAGCTGTCATATTAGTAGAGATCAGAAAAACCTAAAATAATTTTTGAGGTGGAAAATTTCAGTGATTAAATCCTGAGACATCAAGTTGATATCACCTCAACTGATAATCATTATTTATCTCTGCACCAAGATGCTTCCATTGTGTAGAAAATGTTCTGCAGAATCTCAAACCCCTTTTCCAATCATCAAATTTAATGTTGCTATATTTGGTCTGGGAAATTGAAACTACATCTCTGCAGTTATCTTCAGTGAATAACTGAAGGATTGCAGGGAGGTTATATGGATATGTTCGCAATGATAATATTATCTGAATATAGTGTGTGTTACTGTTCTTTTCCTTGTTTTCTTATGTTATTTTTTTATACATGAATGAAAATTTATTTTGGTAAAAATCTACCCTCCTCACCTTACTCTAACTCCATGAAGATTTAAGATTTCTTTCATATATCTCCCTTCTAATTTCAGATTTTCATTTTACAGTGTGTGTGTGTGTGTGTGTGTGTGTGTGTGTGTGTGTGTGTGTGTGTGTGTGTGTGTGTAAATTACTGAATCAAGTTAATGTTGTCCAAATACATGTGGGCACAGGACTGCCTAATGTAGCATGTGCATGTGTACATCTTACCAGGGGTTCTACTCCTAAAGAAAACTGTCTTTTTTTTCCCCTTGCAGCCATCACCTACCTTCAGCTTCTAAAGTACTCGGGACTTCTAGTCCTACTCATTCATGCTGGAAGATTTACAAGACTGATCTTGTGCAAGTCTTGTGTGGGCAACCATAAACGCTGACAGTTCACACATACAACTTCCTGCTGCGTCCAGATGACACAATTTCATAGCTATCCTACCCAACCTCTGGCTCTGAATGATCTTTCTACTCCCTTTACAATGATGTATCTCAGCCTTGAAGAAAAAGGTATATGATAGATGGACTATTCAGGATTGACACTCGAGTCAATTTGTCATCTGTGGTTCTCTGTGTATTCTGAAAACAGAAGCGTCTCTGGTGAGGGATAAGATCTGGACTATTCTATGGATATAGGGATAAATATTTAGAAAGCAATCCATTACTCTAGCAACTAAAGACTATGAACTGATAAGTCCAGGTCCAGGCATGTGATACCTATGATCAAGGTGTTGGTCAAAAGGATCCAAGAGACCCTTAAATAAAACATACTATTGTTATTATGCTTGGTTGGCCACCAGAACAAGAGGGGAAGGACTGATTGCTGAAGATACCACATGTTTTGATCACAGGACTTGAGAAAGCAAGTGGGTACTTGTTTAGAAAAGTTTTTCTTCTGGCCTGCTTGTATAATGCCTCGGGTTATATGCAGTCTTCTGGGAGAGAAAAAGCATCAGCAATTTTATCCAGCTGTTAGCTTTGCAAGCTACTGTAACAACTCAGCTGAAAAGATATACTCACTTGAGCTGGAAGTAGCACAGAAGTGGATAGACAGC
This sequence comes from Cricetulus griseus, assembly GCF_003668045.3. Classification (NCBI taxonomy): domain Eukaryota; kingdom Metazoa; phylum Chordata; class Mammalia; order Rodentia; family Cricetidae; genus Cricetulus; species Cricetulus griseus. The sequence continues at coordinate 180,671,102 of NW_023276806.1, read as the reverse complement.
ATGTACTTGCTTGGATTTAACAGTCACTCAACAGGATAGGAGTCAGTGCTGGCACTGGGAAGCTGACTATGGACCTTTCACTAGAGGACATAAGCCCTAAGCAAGGCTCCACACTAATTTTCTAAAGAACATTTTAAATATTGTTTCCAATTTGCTGAATTTTTTCAGTGAAAAGACGAAGATTTTTCTAAAGGCATTTAACAAAGCCAAATTGCTTTCCCCTCATAGTATATTTACTGGCTCTAAAAAGTAGAAAGACTATCATTATGTAGAAATACTATGAAAGGAATAAAAGTAAAGATCAAGAAAATTCCTAACAATTGAAATTAACTTTTATACTACCCCAAATAATAATACATGATGGCCACTTTGAATATTTGTGAAATAGCTTAACATTTATCAAACCCCCTAGTAAATTTGATGTTTGAATTTCTCTTTAAGAATGTCAAATTATAATAATAATAACCAGCTTGACTTTTCATTTCCCGTTCCTCAACATACTAAATAATATTGTTAAAACAGTAAAGCAAAACCTAAATAATTTTTAGAAAATATTTTGACATCTATCTATCTATCTATCTATCTATCTATCTATCTATCTATCTATCTATATCTATATTCCTTTCTATTTCCATTTTAGATTTATAAGCCCAAGTGTCTCAGCAGTGCTTTACACTAGTGCTTCACAAGTGTTATAGAGGATAGTGTTGCAAATCTTATTCCCTTTCCTTTCTAGCTACCTTGCAGTAGACTAAATGTACTTTCTTTTTATCTTTTTTTTAATTTTACATGTCAATCCCAGTTCCCTCTCACTCCCTTCCTCCCTTACACCCCCCCCCAACTGAAACCCTACCTATCATATATCCTTTCTGCTCCCCATGGAGGGTGAGGCCTTCCATAGGGTGTCATCAGAGTCTATCATGTCCTTTGGAACAGGGCCTATGCCCACCCCCTGGGAGTATCCCTCTATGTGGAATGGGCTCCCAAAGTCTACACCTATACTAGGGATAAGTACTGAACTACTACAGGAGGTCCCATAGATTTCTGAGGTTTCCTCACTGAAACTCATGTTCCTGGGGGTCTGAATATGCCCCTCAACTGAAGAATGGATAGAGAAAATGTAGTACATTTACACAATGGAGTACTCCTCAGCAGAACAAAAACAATAGAATCTTGAAATTTCTAGGAAAATAGAAGAAACCATACTGAGCGAGGTAACCCAATCACAAAAAGACAAACATGGTATGTACTCACTCATGTGGATTTTAGACATAGAGTAAAGGATTACCAGCCTACAATCCATACTGTTAGAGAAGCTAGTAAATAAGGAGGACCATAAGAGAGACATACATGGTCCCCTGAAGAAGGGGAAAGGAACAAGATCTCCTGAACAAATTGGGAGCATGGGAGGAGGGGGGAGGGAACTAGGAGAATGAGAAGGGGAGTAATGGAGGGGTGAGGAGGACATGATCGAGCAGAAAGGTTGAGTCAGGGGAAGAATTGAAGAAAACAAGAATGGAGATACTGTAATAGAGGGAGACATTTTAGAGTTACAGAGTAATCAGGCACTAGGAAAATGTTTGAAGATCTACAAAGATGACACCTGCTAACAATCTAAGCAACAGAGGAGAGGCCCTCCCCTGATAATAAGATTGATGACTGACTTATATGCCATCTGATAGCCTGATAGCCCTCATCCAGCAGCTGGTGGAAGTAGAAGCAGACACCCACAACTACTCACTGAACTGAACTGGAATCCAGTTGCAGAGAAGCATGAGTGATGAGCAAAGGGGTCCAGACCAGACTGGTGAAACCCACAGAAACAGCTGACCTGAACATCGGGGAGTTCTTGGTCCCCAGAATAAATGCACTTTCAATTTCAATCAATGCAAGAAAAACAGAAATAACACACACTGCGTTGTGCTTTAAAGAATTTCTATGAGTTTAAAGGTCCTCTCTGTAAGGATTCAGGCATTATGCTGACCTACTCCTGTCACCTGGCAGAATGCATTGAGGCACTACTGTGGTCAGCCCAGAGTTTCATGAATGTGGGGTCTGCATGCAAGTGCAAAAGACCCCTTTAAAGCTGATAGAAGCAGAAGCAGATACCCATAGCTAAACACTGGGCTGAATTCCTGGATTTCAGTTGCAGAGATGGAGGAGTGATGAGCAAAGGAGTCAAGACCAGGCTGGAGAAACCCACAGAAACAGGTGACCTGAACAAGGGGGAGCTCATGGACCCCAGACTTATAGCTGGGAAACCAGCATAGGACTGTTCCAGATCCCCTGGAGTGGATGTCAGTTTGGTGGTCTGGTTAATCTATGGGCCCTCAGGTAGTGGATCAGTATTTATTCCTAGTACACTAATGGACTTTGGGAGCCCATTCCACATAGAAGGATACTCTCTCAGCCTAGACACATGGGGAAGGGTCTAGTCCCTCCTCCAAATATGACAGAGATTGAGGATCCCCCAAGGAAGGCCTCACTCTCTCTGGACAGCAGAAAGGGGATGGGATAGGGGGTTGGTTGGGGGCAGTGGAGTAAGAGATGGAGAGGGAACTGGAATTGACATGTAAAAAGAGCTTGTTTCTAATTTAAATTAAAAAAAAGAAAAAAAAAAGAAAGATCCCAGCCCTCTTACAATCTCTTTCTAATTTCTCTCTCCTCCTCTTTCTTTCTGTTCCCCTGGGGCAGACAGTAATTGTCTCCTTCTCTTTTGTCCTCTCTCTGTCTCTGTCTTTTTATCTCTTTTCACTCCTTCCCCAAACTCTTTCTAATAAAACTTCTCACTTAAGCGCTGTCTGCCTGGCATGTTTTTCCCTCATCCTCAGTCACCCTCACCTGCCAAGGCATCTGCCAATGTTCCCCTAGCACTTTATTCCTAACACTCACTTCAGTTTTTAAGGGTATTGTGTGTAAGTCCCAAGTGAGGCAATTCAGAAACTTACCCAGCAAGGCCCAAGTAGAGACTAAGGGAAGCCTTAGGCCACTGGTCATGTAGCCTGTCCCAGCTGCAGTCCTTGTGGCCTGGGGACTGAGGTGGCAACTAAAGCATCTTCCATGCTGAAGGGCTCTGGGTGCTCAGCCTCATGTAGTCCCTCTATCAGCAGTTCCTTTTAGTAAATGTCCACGTGTATGTGATCCAAGATGGATGATGTCTTACTTACCTCTGGATCGTCCCTCCATGCTAGAGCTACCAATTCTGTCGCTCCCACAGGAAACAAAACTAAGTCTCATTGAATTTTTGACCAGAACATTCTAATTAAAATCGACTATTGTAGGTGATCCTGCTACCCGATGCAGAGCCACAGTAGCCACTGAGAAAACAGTTTCTCCAATTTGGCATTTGCTGGGTATCTCAGACTGTGGAATTCCAGTTCCCCCAGATCCACTACAGGGTAATAAAGAGAAAGCCTCATAGTACAGGAACTTAGGACAAATTCGTAACAGGGGGTTTCTAGACTTTTCTATCTGAGGGGGAGATAAACAAGCATATATTTACTGCTGATAACCTAAGAAAATGGAAAAACACATACTTTCCTGATGGTATCCTTCTCGTTTACTTCAACTCAAATCATCTTTCTTGACAATCTCTCTTTACATACAAACATCCCTCTCCTACCCAATTACATGTTTCTACAGTCAGGTGCAGTTACAAATCTCAGCACAGCTATAGCTAGACATCTCATTTACATAGCTCATTCACCATGCAGTGCTTTCTAGGCAGAGATCTGCTATGTGGTAACAGCTCTTTCACATAGCTCTCTATCTCACACTGGCACATGCACACCTACTTCTTCTATATGGCCCATAATTCTTTACTCACTCACTCTCATACATTCATTCCTTCTATATCATTCATCATTCTTTACTCAGTCTCAGGCATTCCTTCCCTCACACTTCCCCCATGCTGCGCCTTCTCTCACACTTTCATCTGACATAGCAGCCTTCTCCTGCCTACATCTGCCTCACTGCTGCTCCCTTTTTGTAGCTGCTCCTCTGCTTCCTCTGCCTTCTGCCTCTCTCTCCCCCTCAGCCCAACTCTGGACAATTGTGTTACATTTTTAGGGACTGACTGCTTCTCAAAACCCAAGATAAGTGATGCAGTTTCTCTCAGGCTAGGAATGTCACAATGGTCAGTGAGAAAGCATGGCCTTACATATACCTCTAAGTTGGCGGTTGTTCCGAGATAATAAAAAATTGGCTGAACCTTGAGGTAGGGGAGTAAGTGCAGACTAAAGTTGCTTCAAACTCTGACTTTGAATCAGCAAAACAACACCTGAGAAAATCACTTTGTGTATTTGTCTCTTGGGGCAACAATATATTGTCTCTAAGGGCAACCAGCATGCTTTGAATCTGTTCTGAAGAGTAAAGTTAGCTTCTCTGTGTAACTAAGAATCCTATGTCAGTCTGTGTAATGTAAAATACAGACAGAAATCATCTTCCTGACAATCCACAGCTATATGTGTACCCAGAAGGTATAAAACACACCACCAAACGGCCGTGGAAAGAACCCCACAACTGTTCTTATTAGGGAGGCATAGCAGTGGTATCTGAGAAAGTTACAGGAACAACCAGTCATCTGGTCAATAATACCAGTTTTGCCAAGTGAGGATCCCCAATAAGACTTGGTGAGTCAGCTTTGCCAAGTAGGACTCTCCAATGTCTAGTGAGTCAACTTGTTAGATACTATATATCACTGCTGTACAGTCCCATGCCCTCTGCCTCTGAGTAACACTGTTCATTCAATAACTGTTTTAAAACAGATTGGGAAGTTGGAAGCCAATGCCTTTGGATGATATTTGGGTCATTGTGGATGTTCCCTGAGGCCTGAGAGCCCTAAATTATGAACACAGTATAAGCCATTTTAACTCTATGCTTAACTGAAGAAGACATGGCTCTGATACCATAGCTTGCTCCTTCTCAGACACTGAGTATCACCATTCTACATATATATGCATGTATGTATGTACAAATATATGTATGTATGTGTGCATGTGTATGTGTGCATGTAATTAGGTATGTACATAAACAAGTATGCATGTATTTACTATGGGTGTGCCCTTGTGCCACAGGGTGAGGGTGGAGGTTGGAAGGAAGCTTAGTGAAAGTTGATTCTCTCTACTGTGTGGATTCTGAGGATAGAACACACATTATTTTTTCCATTTATTTATTTATTTATTTATTTATTTATTTATTTATTTTCCTTTTTTATTACAAAGAAAATGATTTTACATGTCAATCCCAGGTCCCTCTCCTTCCCCTCCTCCCCTGCCCCTTCCCAATGAATTCCCTACCTATCCCATACCCTTTCTGCTCCACAGGGAGGGTGAGGTCTTCCATAGGGGGGTCTTAAAAATCTGTCATATTCTTTGGGATAGGGCCTAGGCCAACCCCTTTGTGTCCCTCCATGTGGGATGGGCTCCTAAAGTCCATTCCTATGGTAGTGATAAGTACTGATCCAGTACAAGAGACCCCATAGATTTCCAAGGTCTCCTCACTGACACCCACATTCAGGAAGGTCTGGATCATTCTCATGCTGGTTTCCCAGCTATCAGCCTGGGGACCAAGAGTTCTCCCTTGTTCAGTTCAGCTGTTTCTGTGGGTTTCACCAGCCTGGTATGGACCTGTTTGCTCATCAGTCCTCCTTCTCTGCATCTTGATTTCAGTTCAGTTCAAGGTTTAGCTGTGGGTATCAGCTTCTACTTCCACTAGCTGCTGGATGAAGCCTATATGATGGCATATGAATTAGTCACCAATCTCATTATCAGGAGAGAGCATTTAAGGTAGCCTCTCCTCTGTTGCTTAGATTGTAGTTGGTGTCATCCTTGTAGCTCTCCAGACATTTCCTTAATGCCTGATTTCTCTTTAAACCTACAATGTCCCCCTCTATTATATTATCTCTTATCTTGCTCCTGAAACTGAGAAGCTTCTGTAAGGCAAAGGACACAGTCAGCAAGACAAAAAACGACAGCCCACGGATTGGGAAAAGGTATTCACCAACCCCACATCCAACAAAGGGCTGATCTTCAAAATTTATGAAGAATTCGAGAAGCTAGTCTCCAAAACACCAAATAACCAATTAAAAAGTGGGGTACAGAACTAAATAGACAATTCTCAATAGAGGAATCTAAAATGGCTGAAAGATACATAAGAAAGTGTTCAACATCCTTAACCATCAGAGAAATGCAAACCAAAACAACTCTGAGATACCGCCTCACACCTGTCAGACTGGCTAAAATCAAAAACACCAATGAGTGCTTATGCTGGAGAAGATGTGGAGAAAGGGGAACACTCCTCCACTGCTGGTGGGAGTGCCAACTCATATAGCCACTTTGGAAATCAGTATGGCAATTCCTCAGGAAAATGGGAATCAGTCTACCACAAGATCCAGCAATTCCACTCTTAGGTATATACCCAAAAGAAGCACATTCCTACAACAAGGGCATCTGTTCAACTATGTTCATAGCAGCATTATTTGTAATAGCCAGAACCTGGAAGTTACCTAGATTTCCCTCAACTGAAGAATGGATAGAGAAAATGTGGTACATTTACACAATGGAGACTACTCAGCGGGGGGAAAAAAAAAGCAATGGAACTTGAAATTCGCAAGCAAATGGATGGAACTAGAAGAAACCATTCTGAGCGAGGTAACCCAATCACAAAAAGTCAGGCATTGTATTTACTCACTCATATGTGGATTTTAGACATAGATTAAAGGATTGCCATCCTGCATCCCATGATGCCAGAGAGGCTGGTAAACAAGGAGGACCCCTAATAGAGACATACATGGTCCCTGGAGAAGGGGAAAGGGACAAGGTCTCCTGGGAGCATGGGGGGAAGGGAGAGGGAACTCAGAGAATGAGAAGGGGAGAAGAGGAGGGGTGAGGAAGACATGATGGGACAGGGAGGTTGCGTTGGGAGAAAAACAGAAGAGAGAAAGATATTATTTTGTTTTATACAATATTATTTACTTTATATAGCAATCCCAGTTCCCTCTCTCTCCCCTACTCACCCTGCCTCCACCATCCCCCACCCACTGTCTGTCTACTCTTCAAAGAGTGTGAGGCTTCCCATGGGGAGTCAACAAAGATTGTCATATCACCTTGAAGCATGACCAAAGCATTTTCCCCTGTATCAAGGCTGAGCAAGTTATCACTCCATAGGGAATGAGCTCCAAAAAGCCAGCTCATGTACTAGGGATAAATACTAGTCCCACTGTTAGTGTTCCCACAAACTGCCCAAGTCACACAAATGTCACACACATTGAGGTCCTAGTTCAGTCCTATGCCAGTTCTGCAGCTGATTGTCTAAAGTCAGTGAGCTTCCACAAGCTCAGGTCAGCTGTTTCTGGGGGGTTTGCCATCATGGAATTGACCACTTTGATCATATTATTGATCCTCCCCCACTTTTACTGGATTCTTGAAGCTTGGCCCAGTACTTGGATCTCTATATCTGCTTCTACAAGTTACTGGATAAAGATTCTATAATGATAATTAAGGTAGTCATCAATCTGATTGCAAGGAAAGGCTAGTTCAGGCACCCTCTCCACTACTGCTTAGAGTCTTAGTTGGGGCCATCCTTGTGAATTCCTGGGAATTTCCCTAGTGCCAGGTTTCTCACTACATGATGCTATCTCTTCCCTTGCTCTCCCTTTCTTACTTTCCTGGAGCTCAACCTTCCAAATCCTGTTCTCCCTCCACTCCCTTTCAAGCCTTCCCCTCTCCCATGCTCCCAACTTACTCAGGAAATCTTGTCTATTTCCCTTTCCCAGGGGATTCATGGATATCTGCTTTAGTGTTTTTCTTGTTACTTAGCTTCACTGGGGTGGTGGACTGTAAGCTGGTTATCCTTTGTTTTATGTCTAATATCCACTTATGAGTCCATGTGGTATGATATTAGAGTGTCCTTTAGGTACATGTCCAGTGTTGGATTAGCTGGGTGTTGAGGTAGGTTGATTTCCAATTTTCTGAAGAACCACTATATTGATTTCCAAAATGTCTACATGTTTCCACTCCCACCAACAATGGAGGAGTGCTCCCCTTCACTCACACCCTCACCAGAATGAGCTGTTACTGTGTATTTCATCTTACCCATTCTGACAGTTGTATGAAAGTTCAGGGTCCTTTTGATTTGCTAAGGACCCTGATGGCTAAGGAGGTAGAACATGTTTTTGTGTGCATTTGAGATTCCTCTGCTGAGAATTCTCTGTTTAGATCTGTACTCCATTTTTAATTTGGATTATTTGGTTTCTTGATTTCCAGTTTCTTAAGTTCTTCATACATTTTGGAGATCAGCCTTGTGTCAGATGTGGGGTTGGTGAAGATCATTTCCCATTCTGTAGGCTGCTGTTTTGTCCTTTTGATGGTGTCCGTTTTACCTTACAGAAGATTTTAAATTTTATGATGTCCAATTTATTAGTTGTTGATCTTAGTGCCTGTATGACTGTTGGTCTGTTCAGGTAATTATCTCCTGTGACAGTGCTCTCAAGGGTATTCTCTACTTTCTCTTCTCTCATGTTCAGTGTTTCTGGAGTTATGTTGAGATCTTTGGTCCACTTAAACTAGAGTTTTGTGCAGAGTGATAGATATGGATCTATTTGCATTCGTCTGCATGTTAACATCCAGTTAGATCAGAAGCATTTGTTGAATTTGTTTTCTTTTTTCAACTGTATATTTCTGGATTCTTCATCAAAAATCAGGTGTCTCTTGGCACGCGTATTTATGGTTGGGTCTTCACTTTGGTTCCATTGATCCACCTGTTTTCATGCCAATACCCACGCTGCTTTTATAACAATTGCTCTATAGTACAGTTTGAAATCAATAACAGTGGTACTTTCAGAAGTTCTTTTGTTATAAGGTTAGTTTTAGCTATCCTTTATTATTTTTTTCCATATCAATTTGAATATTGTATTTACAAGTTCTGTAAGGAATTATATTGGGATTTTGGTAGGAATTGTGTTGAATCTGTATATTGCTTTTGGTAAGATGGCTATTTTTACTATATTCATCCTACCAATCCCTGAGCATGGGAGATCTTACCATTTTCTGATATCTTCTTCAATTTCCTTTATCAAAGACTTGATGTTTTGCCATACAAGTGTTTTACTTGATTATCTTGAGTTACCCCAAGATATTATATATGATTTGTAGTTTTTCTAAAGGATATTGCCTCCCTAATTCATTCTCAGCCCATTTATCATTTATATAATATATTTATCATTTATCATTTATATAATATAATATAACTTCCTGCAACTCCAGCTCCAGCACTCATGTATACACACAAAACATAAAGATACACAGATAAACATAATTTTAAACAAGAAACATAAACTTTTAAAAAGATTTTATTTATTTTTTCATTTTATTGAAAATATATTTTTCCTCACAAAATATCCTAGTCATGGTTTCCCCTCTTTCTACCATTCCTACTTTCTCCCCACTTCCTCTCCCATCTGGTCCACTCCCTTGTGTCTCTTTTTAGAAAAGAACAGACTTTTTAAAGGATAATAATAAAACATAATAAGATAAAACAAAAACAATCATGTTGTAATTAGACAAAAGAAACCAACAGAAAGAAAAGAGTCCAAGAGAAGTTTCAGGAATCAGACATACTTGTTCACACACTCAGGAATCCCACTCAGGAATTAGTTTAACTAAACTATTATAGTTTAGTTAAAAGACTAAACTAGAAGCCACAATATATTTGCAGAGGACCTGGTAGAGACCCATGTATACTGGGTACATGTTGCCTTGGTGTCTATGAATTTATATAAGCACTGATCATTTTTTATTTAGAGAGCTTTGTTTCCTTGGTGTCCTCCATCCCCTCTTGTATACTGCCTCCTCTTCTGCAGGGTTTCCCAAGCTGTGAAGAATAGACATTGATGGAGACATCCCATGAAGTGTTGTGTTCCAAGATCTCTAAGTCACTGCATAATGTCTGGTTGTGGGTCTCTGTATTTATTTCCATCTGGTACAGAAGGTAGCATCTCTGATGGTAGATGAATAAGGCACTGACGTATAAGCATAGTAGAATATCATTAGGAGTTTTTTATTTTATTGTCTTGTTTTTCATCCTAGATCCCTGGGCTATCTAGCCTCAGTCTCTTGATCACACAAGCATTGTTGGATATGGGTTGTATCTCATGTGGTGGACCTTCAGTCAAATCAGACATTGGTTGTTTACTCCCATGAGCTTGGTTGCCACCATTGCCTTGGCATATGTTGCAACCATGACACAATTGTTGATCAAAGAACAACTCCAAATATTTTAAAAATGATTTATTTATTCTTTAAATTTCAACTTACATTCCAACCACAGTTCTCCCTTCCCCCTCCATATCACTTTACCTCCCCCATGAATTCTTCAACTTCATGACCAAGCACTGCAAAAATGATCTGTCCTCTTGTGGGAATTTACAAATGGCTAATTCTCAATGAACTCCTTAGGTCAATTTGAAAGTCACTTGAAGTAATAAGAATGATAGAAGTCTTTTTTTTTTAAATTTTAAAATGATAAAATGTTGAATATATGAAACATGGCTTCCTGTGAAACTATTTGACTTAGGAAAATATCTTTTTATGAGGCTAGAAGTTAGATAAAAATCACTACTAGGATTTTACAAAGAAAATGTTAAGTGTATTTGTCATGTAATAACTTGTTAATGATACGTCAAAGAAATGGGTAAAGAACAATTTCAGTGTAAATTTGTAAGCAATCTTTAGTTATGAGTGTTATAGCTGTGGATTCTTTTCTTTGTTCCCAGGTCTTTCAGAGAAATACTTATGGAAAAGCATGTTCCTTCATACTTTCAACAAAGGTGGAGGCTTCAGAAACTGAGCAGGCTCAAAGTTCTCTTGCTCACTAACTGCCTTAGCAGTGTGGAGCTGGATTCTTGATAAATAAACATACTTGTAAAAGACATTTGGGAACATTCTAAGTTGTAAATTACAATATCCTTTTGTGAGCTCATTTGAGTTGGAAGTGCTTAGACAAAAAGGTCATCCAGACAGGAAAAAGACAACTTAGTGAAAGGGGACAAATTCTGAAGGCTCTGTCAAGGTTACAGCTAGTTGCAGAGGCTTTTTCCCAAACGTTATGTAAGAATCTCCTAATGGTATATACAGGTGTGACTGTCATTTTCTCTTGAATGATATTCACTTATAATTGTAAATTCTTATAAATTTTGATAATAACTATGACAGTGATTTTTAGGTAATTTGTGTCCTAATGATAGATATGTTGAATAGTTTATAACCTAGGTACTTATAAAATACCACTTGAATTTAATTTTAAAATGTTTTATAAACATGTTTTTACAAAGTGCTCTGTGTATCAGATATCTTAATATCCTCAGAACAGAATCTTTTGTGGTTTTCATTTGAAAATAAAGAAAAGAATGATAAAGAATCTGAAGCAGATTGTCAGAGGAAAATGGAAGATCAAATAGCACATACCGCCCCCTTGGAATTTGGCATATATGGGGAGAATGTCAAGTCTTGTATTTTATCATGAAAAGAAATTAGAATATAATTGGAAAAGAAGAAACATTTTATTTTATCAAGGTTGTGATGTGACTTTAACTTAATATTTTTCATTATTTAGTAATATTTTACCTTTTGGATAAAAATCAAATCAAATCTTATCTTACTAATTCATAACTAGCTATTTATGAGGCAACCATGTTAATTCAAAAGGATCCAAATTTTAGAAACTATAGACACAATATGCTATGACTATTGACACATATCTCGCAGAGCATTCCAGGAATTTCTCTGTTTTATTTTTATTCAGAAATGGATTTACTTTGAAGAAAAATACTGCTTTTGTCTTAAAATTTTGAATCTTATGACCTTTAAAGTTTATACAATTGTACAAATTCAACTGTTCATTGTGAGTCTTTTTTAAAAAAACATACTTCACTTCCTTTATTGATGCTTTGAGAATTAAACATCTTGTACCTAAATTCCACTCATCTCCCTGTCCTCTCATACCTGCCCTTCATTCTTGCAGAATCCTCCCTTAATGAATATTTAAAATAAAATTAAAAACCAAACCAAAACCAAGAAAACCCCTCTTTGTTCCTCCTTCATTTCAGCCTCTCCAACACCTCTCCATTCATCTTAGTGGCACTGAGAACTGTAGCATGTCACACAATTTGTCCTTTTGGCCAATCAGCCTTACTGATTGTTCATTGCAATGAGTCATTGGTGGGGTTCATTGTCTCTGTTTTCTAGTACACCATCAAACTCCTCTGGGATATCCCACAGCTGCCCCAAAGCATATGGAGATCAGCAGGTATTATTCCACAGGACCAGTCCCTTCACAGGCTCCATCAGGATATAACTGATGTGGATGTTAGGGTTGGGCAACCTAAGGTTCTGGATGTGAGTCTAGATGGTTGCTAAGCTGCTCAGTCTTGGCTTCTAGGGCTGTTCCTCTCAGGGGAGGGGTGGAGTCAATCTTCAACACCCATGCCCTCAGGGGTCTGGGAGGTAGCACCAGCCATTCAGATCAGCTGTCTCTGGCAATCATTGTGAGTCTTAAAGCAAGAAAAAATGTTTCATAGTGAAGAAACAAAGCTGCATGTCTCACAAACATTTAAAAACTTTGAAACAATATATGGAAGCCTTCTTCAGAAATACCAAGAAAACCTATTTAAAGTCACTTCATGATGCAGAGGCTGGTACCCATGAAAATCCTAGGAGCATGACTCATGCTACTACTTCCCCATGGAAGGAGGTGTTTCAGCATTGAAATAAAACCAAGTACTTTTGTTCAAAGAAGAATTAAACAAATAACCAAAATAATTCAATCCAGAGAAAACACCTTGCAATTATCAAATACACACACTTTTATTAAAATATTGCATTAATTAAAACAAAATAATCATTTAATGAAAGCATATTAATTCATATACCATGCATGCACTGGTACTTTATATTCAACATTTCTGCAAGGTTATAGATGCAGCTTAATTCATTTTCTGCTGCATAGCCCCACCTGACATCTGAATCTCCCCATGCCTCCCTCATGGGAATACACATGCTAATATGCAGAGCTTCCTCAATGTTGACATAGCAGTGTTTGCATTCTCCCTCACATGGCATGAAGCTTAGAAACAAGGAACCAGGCCAATTTCAAATCCTTTATAAATAACAAAGCTTTAAAATACAAGAGACATCAAATTTATTTCCGATAAACAAAAAGCAAGGGACAGAACACAATTCAAGCCTACAGAGCAGGAGGTTCATGGACAGCAGGATGGAGTTTAGTCATTTTGAAACTCTAGAAGAGATGTTTTTTGCTTGCTTCTTGTGATTAGTATCAGCAATTTGATTTTATGGTTTTGGATGTAGAATTAGACAATGGACTATAGAGCTAAAGACATGGCAAGCTTCAATGTTTGAAAAACACTCCAGCAATACCAACATTTTATGATCTGCATTTTCTGTGAAGACGGGCTGTCTACGTGACTAACACTCTCACTACAATTTTGATATTTCAGTGCTTAGAGACAAAAATATAGATATAGCATAATATGTTAACACTAAAGAGCACAATATAAAATTGTAAAGATATTTATGGATATTCATATAGAAATTGCTCCAACAGACTGAGAGTTTGAAAATTACAGGTTTCTAAAGATGTTATAAAGAATATTAATCTATATTTGTATAACTTAGTACATAGGAAGAATAAATAAATTCTAAATTATATCAAAAAACTTCACATTGGTTACCTTTAGTGTCATTAAAGTTCCTTTTTCAAAAACCATATCTGTATGTGTATGAATCTGCATGAGTTCATGTGCATATGTACATGGAGAAGCCAGTGGAGGCCAGAATAGGGTGTCTAATCTCATGTAAATTTAGTTACAGGTTGTCTCAAACTGCCCCATGCATGTTGGGAAACAAACTTTGGTGTCATGCAAAGCTCTAAGTATTCAAATGCGGAGCTATCTTCCAGCCCAAATGCCATTAGTTAATATTATAAACCTTATTTTAGTTACTTTAGGTATTTTGTCAAAAATACTTTTTAGACATAAATTGCATTTTAGAAATGTACTAATTTTCAAAAACTCTTCTCAAATCACAGTGTACTATTTAAGAAACACTTGAATGTTAAGTGTAAGTTTTCTTGTTAATATAGCTCATAACTCCATCTTTAGTGCTAATTTTTAATTATATATTTAAGTTCAGTACTTTTTGCTTTTCTCTCCAATTTTTAATGTGACTTTCCATGTGGATTTCCTAAATATGTAAAAAGGCTTCCATAGTTCATATTGGCCATAAGGCAGAAGTCTCTAGTACTGTAAGAATGAACTGTAAGATAACAGTGAATCAGTTGACTGTCTATTTCTGCATCTTTTTGCTTTCACAGAAAAATATCCCTTTACCTATGTACCCAATTTTCTTCTAAGGGCCTGACTCCATACCAAATGGCTACAAAAAAAGCAATTCACCAGATGTACTCTTGTCTGGTATCATCCACCTGTGAAATATTCCCAGACTTGGCATTGATCCTGGAACTCTAGTCAAAACATCTTGCTTCTTGTGATGAAACTCATTTAGACACCTGTGTCTGTTTTTTTTTTTTTTTTTTTTCATTTGATCTAATTTAGGGACTTCCCATTCCATCTAAATCATCAAACATCAAGGATCAAAAACACAATGATTTATTCTTGATCATAATTCTCAAGTAATAGATGTTTGTCTGGATGTCTGCAATGCAAATTTTTTATCTTTTAGCCCACAACTTATGAACTTTAAATTTGAGGTGTACTATCTTCTGTAAAGAATATCCATAGATACTCCACTTATCTACAAGTTAGAAGCAACCTCATTTGCTTGTTGTTTCAGTTACATTAATTTGACCAAAGGTAAGAGACCATATCTGGCTGTTTTATAAACAAGAAAAAAGGAAATTTATTGTATACAGATTCAAATATTGTCAAATACTAAATAAAGAATTTGCTTATTTTGGGAAATAAAGACTCCATATTATGTCATCAATCTCAAATTATAAACCAAAAGATATTTATTTTCACTAGATTAGCTGATCACAAGAGTCACATAAAACATGAAAAAATATTTTTTCATATGAAGATACAGTTTTGAGACAAAACAATTGACCACATAGAACTATTATTCCCAGGTAATAAATTGACATGGGAGTCAAACATTTTCTACATTGCCTGGCATTAGAATGAATCACTGCCAACCACTGTTCTTGAGGCATGCAGTAATGTCCAGGATTTTTATAAACACCCATAGATGTACCTAAAATCCAATATTCAGTGATTTCTAGGGTAGTTCATTACTTTAATAAGAATCAGGTGTTGGCAACAGTTCCATTCTTTGTATTTACCAAAAGTAAGGGAAATTATGTGTAAAGCAGTTTTATTCATACTAACCTAATCTTGAAAGAACCCAAGCTGTGCTTCAATAATATAACTGATAAGAGAATAATAGGGAGGTGGGAAGGGGAGAGAGGGAGAAGAGGAGGGAGAAAGAGAACAGGAGGACTGAGACAGGGGAGGGATAGAGGGGGGCAAGAAAGGAGATGCCTTGATAGAGGGAGCCAGTACAGGTTTGGAGAGAGGTCTAGCACAGGGGAAGTGTTAGGAGATCCACACAGATGACCCCAACTAAGAATGTAGGCAGTGGTGGAAAGGCTGCCTTTGATGCCCTTCCCCTATAATGAGATTGATGACTACCTTGGTTAGCATTACTAGAGTTTTCATCCAGTAGCTGATCGAAGCAGTAATAGGTACCCACAGCTAAACACTGAGCCATACACCTGGAATCCAGTTACAGAGAGGGAGGAGGGAAGGAGCCAAGATGGTGCTAGAGAAACTCACAGAAACAGTTGACCTGACCTAGTGAAAGCAAGGAGACCCTAGTCATAAAGCTGGGGAACCAGCTTTGGACTGAATGCCAGCTAGGAAGCCATGGCAGTCTATGGTACCTCTAACAATGGAGCCAGTGTTTATCCCTAAAGCACAAATGGACTTTGGGAACCCATTCCACATGGAGGGATACTATTGCAGCCTAGATGTGGGAAGGAGGGCCTGGACCCTTCCCCAAATGATATGATAGACTTCTATGATCCCCCATGGAGGGCCTCACTATCCCTGGGAAGTTGGTAGGGGGTGGGCTGGGGGCTGGGTGGGGAGGGCAGGGGAATGGGAGAATGGATATGTAAATAAGAGTGCTTCTAAAACAAATAAAAAAACAAAAAAAAAACAAAATGAAAAAAGAAAGAAAATAGTAGCATAACTTGTACAGTAAACAAATATTCAAAGAAGCAAAACATAACAGAAAATTACTGCTAAATTAATGTATATATAAAACCTAACACTTAATGAAAAATAAAACATTCATACAATGCTGTATGTTTCATAAATGCAAATCAAATACTAAAGAAAAGCAACATATCATCACAGAGTTTTAAGGAAAAATGGTAGGCCACACTAGATACAACTGGCTAGATATGACCACTTCTGACTGTCAATGAACCTATGAAAGAGCTGAATAAGAGTGAGAACAGAGAGATGATGTATAATCAATGAGACCATATTAGGAAGTATAAAGAGATTATATATGGAGTCTGTCTTTATGACACTGACTCAGGCTTTTGATTAAAGTTAAGGAAGAATTTGGGGAGGCAGTAAGGTATGACTCACTAAGCAGTCTTGGTATCGATCGTCAAGGTATGACATAATTGATCTGATTGTTATCTGTATTCTGGTCATCAAAGGTGGCTCCAGGTTGCTGAAGAATTCATTATTATTGTTATCATCACTGACCGGAGTAATCTGGTACCCAGAAAAGGATTACGCCTGTTCCAAGGTATGGTCTTGCCATAATTGGCAATCAACTTTTTGAAGGAAGTGTTCAATCCTATGAAGTTCCCTGTTGTCATAAAGATATTTATCCTTCATGTAAATATGAGTCAGAATCCAAGGTGAGTTCAAAGTTTAAAATGATGACTTGTTGCTTTCAAATGCCTTTCAGGAACAAGAATATGACAACAGAAATACTAACAGTAAGATGAACAGCAAGATACACAAAAGACATGGATTCTGAGTGAAAGAACAGGAGGTAGGTTTTTCTTCCTTTGGGGAGTTAATGATTGTTCTGCAAAAACTGTTTGATATTCTGTTTTTCTTTCTTGAAACAGAATTACTCTGTGTAGCCTCCGCTGTCCTGGAACTCTCTGTAGACCAGGCTGGCCTCCATCTCACAGAGGTCTGCCTGCTCCTGCCTGCGGAGTGTTGGGATTAAAGGAGTGTGCCACCACTGCCCAGCCAAAAGCTGTTTCTATGGGCCTGTTGTAAAAATAGTGACTGTTTAGAAGTGGTGGGAGGTAGAAAAATTTGCCCAAAGTGGCATGAAGAAATCCTCTTAGAATGATGGAAATGTTCCATGGCATGATTTGAGTGGTGGTTACATGCGTTTATACAATTGCACAAACTGCTTAAACAGTTTTGATGTACACATTTCATTGTATATAAATTATAATGCAAAAATAGTACAAAGTATTAAAACATAGGGAACAAAAGAGAAGTTTAATGCAAAAGCTGCCAATTGGAACACATCTCATGCAGAGATAGGATATCATATTTTAATTTTCACTCATGCAATTTCAGTCTCTCCTCTTTCCTTGTTTTGTGAAGATCTAGTATCCTTGACAATTTTTAACTGCTTCTGAACTCTCCCTTTATTTTTCTATTTTTTTCTGACATCATGGGATGCTTCTAATTACAAGATGGCAGTCTCTTGATTCCAATTCTATGAAATCATGATTGTGTTTTATAAGCCCTTGAAAACAGTAGAAAACAAAGCCATAAAATTGAGAAGCCAACATTTTCAGACATTAGCTTTAAATATTACCATAATAATGTCTAACTCACACTGTAGATAACGAGTTAAATATTAGCTATTTAAATACTGACCATTCCCTCATACTTAGCAGCTTGTAAAACCAAGCACTTAAACTTCAAGACTCTAATTACTAGTCAGAGAAATGAGGTCTGAGGCATGCCTTTGGATCTGACAGGAGATGTAACTATCCTAAACTACCTTCATGTCTTTTGCTCAGAAGGCCCTGAACTTGTAAGAGATCATCAAAATGGCCCAGTTACTTTCCTAGGCAGCCCTTTAGTAAATCTGTCCTGGACACATTAGAAACAGTATTATACCTTGCTAAAATGTAAATTGTCACAATGACCTCTCTAGCTATTGGTCATTTTCATGATACACACTTTATAATAAATTACACCTGTATTCTACATTACAACCTGTATATGTCATCTGAATTTTTTAACTGAGATCACAAAGACAAAGAAGCCAAAGGACAGACAAAGGAAGATTCCACGATCATTTGGCATTATTGTCAGGTAAACATAGACAAACATTTACTCACCCTGCATAGTGAACCAAAGACAGACCAAAGTAAGAATAATACGAAAGTCTAACTTGGTGAACCAATACGTTTTACTGGGGTTTAGTGGAGGATGTCCTTCTAAATGCTGTGGATATATGTTTCTCTTATTGGTTGATGAATAAATGCTGATTGGCCAATAGCCAGTAGGAAATATAGGAGGGGCTACCAGACTAGGATAATTCTGGGAAGAGGAAAAGGGCAGAGAAGTAGCTGCCAGAGAGAGAGATGCCATACAGCTGCTTGGAAGATAGGACTCCAGGCCTTTTCCAGTAGGCCAAGGCTACATGGAGATACTTAGATTAATAGATTAATAGAAATGGGTTAATAATAGAGTGCTAGTCAATAAGAAATCTGAGTCATTGGCCAAAAAGTTTATAATTAATATAATCCTCTGTGTGCTGGTTAACAGCTGTGTGACCAGGTGGGATAGAATTTCTGTCTACAGGAGTTACTTACAGGACCAAAAATGACTCAAAGACACCTGTATCACCATAGCCCACCCAGCATGGGTGACAGCAGCTGAAAGCTGAGGACCTGGGGTTCACTGCATTATCTGCAGCTCTCCATGTTGAGAAGTGTCCTTTCTAAGTAGGTTTGTTGGTTTCAGCCTCTTCCATTCATCTCAGCCGATCTTAACCTCTGCTAGGCAGCTCAAATTGTCTGAGTATCACTTAGCATCCTTTGTTACTTACATGTGCTTGGAAACTGAGAGTCTTGGTGAATCAGGCAGTTTCAGTGACTTCTTGAATTTATTTTGAGCTGTTTACTTCCTGAATTTAATGAGTTTAACTGCAGGATGGCATGTTGAAACTAAATATTCTATTGTTTTGCTTTCCTATAAATATCTTTTTCTAAAATATCCTTGTTTCACCTCCTTTTAACACACTTTGTTAGCTTCCTTCCAAGGAAGATTTTAACCCCAGAGATAGCTTCTATGCAATTCCCAGTGATACCTTTTAGTGTTTCCACCAGAAATTTTCCTCATCTTACCTCTGGTCAGGTCTCCATTCTACTCTCATGGGTTTAGACCATGGAATTTCCTGTTCTCTTAAATTCATGTGTTCCCTTTATTCATACACTTCTGACCCTGGTTCCAGCATCTCCCTGCTTCCTTCATGGTTAAGTTTCTTGGGAAACTCATCTCACACCAATTGACTTACAGCCCTTGCTGTATCTATGCTAACCTAAAAAGCTCACCCTTTCCAAAAGGAGGGTGACCACACCTATGTAATGTTTTCTAGATGTCTGTATTGACATGTATATCCTATGACAAAAAGGGAATGGCAGATCTCAGATAAATGATAAGCGACTTATTTTGGGTAAAGTAATAAATGGATGCTAAAAAGAATTTAGAGATTTCCTTGAGTCCATTGGCCTTTGATCCATTGTGATCAAGATCATTGGCTCTTCCATTTTTGATTTCCTCCAAATTTTTCCAGATCTTAAAAAAAAGAAATTCATGACCAGACTTTATTATGAATTTACACAAAAGTAAACAAAAGTGAAACTTGGTCACCTCTAGTCAAGGCAACTCTTTAAACAGGTGAAGCAGGGTCTCTCTGACTAATGAATTGCCTGCTGAGTTGGGGATGGCCTGGATGTACACTGTTGCTTTTCCTTTCTCTTGTAGATATGTGGTTCACTCACTCTTAATATGAATTTCTTCACATCTCAGCTGTATCCTTCATAATTGGGAGACATATGATTTCAATCTTAAAAGAAAGATGTTAATTCAGCCAGAGGAGTAGACTCTTTAAAACATCCTTTATTAACAACTAGACAGTGGTTTATTGTAATAACCAAGAGTTAAGCAAATAATATAGACATAAATTTAAATTAAATGTCAAAGTAGTAACTCTTCACAAAGCATCCAATGAAAGCTCACAGGGAGAGAACAGGGACATGCTGAAATACTTTCAGCCTCAACAAGAGACTTAGCATCACCTTTTGGCTTCTCTCCAGAGGAAATTGACAAATAAATGCTCATTCTGTTTTGAGATATGTTGCTGGAAGAAAAAAAATGTGTATCTATTAGGCATCCTCGAAAGAAATATTGCCTTTGATGTGGTACAACAGGACACTGAGGAGATTACTGTCTCAAAGACTGAAGAACTCTGAGGTAACAGACCAGAATGGGACTACCCCCTCTGCCAGTTGTCCTTCAATCTTGTCATCATCAATATCTAGGTTAAGTCCTGATGTCATATTAGTGGGGCCTTCTACTCTGTTTTTTCCTCATATCACAGGCAATTAGTGTCAGGCTGTCAGTGTGTGAGCTTCAATTGGACTGCCATGATCTAACACATCACCTTACTATTAGAGTATAAAATAATTTACTCCTTAGCCATGTTTTCTATTAACACTGGAATATCTCCTTTCTTCAGTATGAAGATACCTATTGATAGAAACAGGGAATCTGAATTTTCTTCAAACACTGCAAAATCCCTGAGAAACAGCCATGATCATCTCCTGACAAATAAGGACTCAGTTCTTACAGGTCTCTCCATTAAACTCCAAGAATGGCTAGTATCATGTCAGCCATATCAGCTTCAGGCAGATTAAAGTATTCTTGGGTTATTCTAAACTGTAAACATTAATGTTTTGCCAGCTTGAAACCCCAGCAGGATTCCAATCTCTAATCAGCAAATTTTACTCTTACGGGTTTGTTAGCTTTTGCCAAATCACAGTGTAATGCCCCCAAACTGGCCATTAAAACTGTTCTTCAGTTTCATCTTCTGAGCTCACTTCAAAGCAACAGTGATCCTTCTTGTTTGCTTCCTGATGGCTTGTCTGTAACTAAATCTCTAGGAATCAGCCACTATCTTCATTCTTCTTAGATCTCAGTCCTGCAGAAATCACAGACGAGCTAATCAGACTTCTACTTAAAAGGATTTACCTGGATACTCACCTTACTTGAGGGTAATGTTACCAATAGCCCTTGTCCTTCCCCTTCATCTCTAAGCTTAAACCCTTTAGAGGGGCTTGATGGTTGTCCACTGAATATTTAAATATACTTTTAATAGATAAATTCTGATATTTAAGACATTTTGTCTCTAGACTCAGGGAACTCCCATAGGCTGTTTAAGAATGAGAGTTATAGAAACAGCCTGATGTGTTGGGAAAATAAACCAAACTCCATTTTCAGCACAGAACAGGTGCAAAATAAAACGTAGAAGGAAGGCCCTTAGGGCCAACAATTAACTCCTGTTTGGAAAGTCCCTCTCCCTGTTCTTTTATCTTTTTCTACATCCATCAAGGTCCTGAACATTGCTAACACCCTTGAGCTGTGCCTTACAAAAGAGCCTCTGTATAAGGACAGCTGTCCAAGACTTGAGTTACCTTAAATAATCTGCTTAAAGAATCAAAGTTTGACTCTTTGCTCCTCCCTGATTCAAAAGATCCACCTTGCTATCTCTCTGCCTTGTGTTCCTCAGTCTTTCCTTTTCCTTCTGTATCTGTGGTGACAAACAGAAGATTACCTTGATGGTTTCCTTGTCATGACATCACTGGTCCAAAGTGTTTTCTATTGTTAAGATCTTCCAGTTTCCATTTTTATTCCATCCATAGGACCAGAAGACCGTAATGCACTCATAGGATTCCAAACCATACTTACCAGGGGGTTTATCTTCTTAATTCTGATATATGTATATGTTCTTGTGGCTTCAGATAGCCTCACAGTTGCTGTGGTGAGCTGGCTGGTATTGAGGTTGAAATTTATGTGTGCATTTGTCAGGAACATATGTGAAAATATTTTGCAGATTGTGAAAAACCATACTGAGTGACTTGGAATAAAGTAATGCTTGTAAGATATATTAAGGGGCCTGCAACATGGCTGCTCTGACACAAGGCAATCCTAAGGCAGGCAGTGATATGCCAATGAATCAGTGGTTGACTCCACCCTAAGCTGTGAGCCCTTGCAGTGAAAAACTAATGGCCACTAGGACAATAAAAATAAAAAATGGACTTTGGAAGCAGTTTGGGATTGCACTGCCTTGTTCCCTTGACAAGGCACCAGGATACGTGTGCCCTGCTCTCTATCACCAAAGGGACTTTGAGACTGGCAACTGTTTGACCACAGAGTTTGGAGAACAATTGTGGAATTCACACATACCCACCCCACAGCACTACCTACTGACTGGCCTTCAGAACCTTCTAGAACTTCCACCAGTGTCATCCTCCCAGTCAGCCCTAGCTGAAGGATTTCTTATCAGATGCAGGTGAGCTTATTCCCAGAATGCCCTGGCTAAAAGAAGGCTGCAGCATTTCCAGCCCAACCTCTCCCTCTTAGTGAGATGTCTGTTTAGTGAGACTACTCTATCTTTATAATAACACAGTGGTGTAAAGACATGAGATTACCATAATCTTTATAACAGCATGGTAGGGTAATGAATGTTTGTGTTTATAAGCGGAGCACATTTAGAAGGCAAATCTTGTATCACCATTTTAATTGCCAAGTACCTCACAACCCATTGGCAGAGCTACTCTGAATACTTCTAATAATTCCTATACAGTTTCATCTGATATGCACCGTCTGAAAAATTAAATTAATATCATGGCAGGCAGTACCACTGTCCATTTTTATAGGTAGATTTCTAATCAGATCTCAGGGTTATACCTATTCTAATCTTGGTAGTGATTCTAGTTTTGGATCTTGCATTCTTAACTGCTGTCTTAATTTGATCTACTGTAATTTACATACTATCTGTTCTTAGATGGTTTTCTAAGGCCTGGAAATCAGCAAGACAGAGCTCCTAAATCCTTGTACATGCCACTGCTGCAATGAGTAGTCAGGTTGACTTCATGCCCACCTCTTAAAGGATGTTAGGGATTCACCTCTTAAGAGCTCTTAAGAGAGGATTGTTAAGCAGCTATGTAAGATATTACCAGAATCAAAGCCCATCCCTAATAGAAGTCTCCCTCATAATAGCTTGGAACATGGAAGACTGTACCCATGGGCCTCAATTGACTGTTTAAAAAAAAAAAAAAAACAGGACCTGAGTCATATATTTAAAGGTAGAGGGACACATGCAAAACTTATTCCTTCAAATTATTCCATACCGTGTGGTATACCTACAATTTCTGAGTGTAGGATGAGAGCAGGTACTCTTACAATAAGTTTTCTGTCTTCAATGTTGAGCCCTTATCACAGCTAGCACCATTGTAGCCTGGTTTGATGTTTCACGCCCACTGAATTTGTTTCTCAAATTCTCTCGACCCTGCATCATCTGTTTCAATGCTGTGGAGATTCACTTATTTCTATTGTGGGATTCTTCATTAATCCTGTCCATTTTTACTTGCCTGAACCATGGAAAACATTTCCAATATTCTCAAGCTGTGATCCTTTGTTCCCATATTCCTGACTGTTTCTAGGAATATGCTGAATTGTCCATAGTTTTCTAGGGGTCCTCCCTACCTTGCTATTTCTTCTTTTATTGAGAGGGTTCTTTTGTCTTGATGGTACCACAGTCCTACTTGGCTTTTGCTTGTTTCTTTCTTTTATCTTTTGTTTATTACTTCCAATTCTTTAGGTTAATAGTGCTGTGCCACCTTCACACCCAGCCTTCTTCCCCACAGTCAGAACACAAGGCTCTGGGGAGTGACTGCTTTCATCTAAGTACTATCACATTTAGAATAGTGGGAGCTATCACAGTGGACCAGATGGGAGTTCGCTAGGAGGACTTCACAGCTTGAATGTGAAATGTTCCTCACTGGCTCACATAGTGAATGCATTGTCCAAGCTGATAGTACTGTATTAAAATTTCTGGATACTTTAAGAAGTACAGCCTACTTGGAGGAAGTAGGTCTGTAGAGCCATGTCTTTGTAGACAATATCTTCCCTCATGTTCTTCCTTGATCTCTTTCTCTCTGTTTCATGTTCACCATGAAGTTAAGAACCAATTGTTCCATTTTTTACCCACCATGAGCCCAAATCCTCTTGGCCTGCTAATGCCAGGTCCTTTGCCACTAAGGCAGAAAAACCAAGCAACACAAAGCATTAGGGAAGGCTTTGTGCTCGTGGTGACATCTGACCTTGAAGTTTCAGAAAATGAAAACAGGTTACAGGGAATTGATCCTTAGAACTGCTTTCTCATTCCTTGTAAAGAAATTTGATGTTGAGTAATATTGCCTAAGCACCAATGTTTATGGATCAAAGTGAAGTCAAATCATATCTGTTATAATTGAAGATTTATATCCATGTGTTGTGCATGAGTGGTTAAAACCACCACTTATCCATGGGTTGCACGTGAATGGATTCAGCTATTTCTTGACAATGTTTTTTTTTAAGTTGTGTTCCCATTTCACATAAACATAACTTGTCTTAACTGGTATTCCTAAACACTACAGCATATCCATTTTTGCCAAAGATTGGAGATGAAGTACATAGAGTGTGGGGATGAATGTAGGAAAGTTATTTCAAATAATATAATTTTGTATAAGGATTAACATTTTCAGATTTAAAAAATATAAATTTTAAAAATGTCACGTGTTAATTTTTAACTGAATTATACTTTCCACAAGATTATTTTCCTAAATACAAAACCGTTTTGTATTTGTCAGTGCTAGTCACAAATTGAAATACCTTTTAATGTAATGGTGTTAAAACTCAATCTAAGGATTCTAAGGATTTGAAGTTTACTTCATAAAGGGAAGCTGAGTGAAGTAAGTTTTAAAGAATTCATAGTTTCAAAACACAATATGTAAAGGTGATTTACCTGTAGCTGTTCACACATACTCTGAGTAACTACTCTGGCTCTGATCTGCCTCCCTGGCCTTTTTCCCACTTAAAACATTCAGGGAAATTGTGTTCTAATTTAGGAGTACATAAAATTTTAAAAAACCATGTGTTTCTTACTTTCACATGCACATTTTCTAATGAATATTCAGGAACATTGTTATACAAAAAGTAAGTTATTGCCTTTGTCAAGATATAAATCCAGTATAATTTCCTGTCTCTATATCAGTAGACTATCTCAGTGATAATTAGCATTTTAATACGTTGTTGCTCCATTCTATGCCACAAATCTGTTCTTGGGCTTTCTTCAAACTACAGACCCAATTTAGAAGAAATATGTTTTATGTATAACTTTAAAGAAAAAGCAAAAATTATATTATATCATGTCAAATTATTTCAAGAATGTTTACCTCCTGCTTCAGAAAATCTGAGCAATTTAGTTTTGCTTGAGGCAGTATGGGGAGTCTTTATTTGTTTAACTTTCATTTAAAATTGGCCCTTCTGTTCAAATGCTATATCAAGGATGTTGTGGTTCATTAACTCAAGGCCGTATCAGACTCAAACAGAAACATTGCTTTTCAGTTAACCTATAGATTTTAGATAGCTTCCCTTCCCCCAATTCATTTGCCATTCAAGAAAATAACATACTTGTACAATGTTTTTATTTTGGTTTTTGGGTTAGTGAATTTCTTCTGTCAGTATCATTTCCCTGTGTTTTCTCATGCTACAGGCATGAGCCGTTTATTCTAACTGTTCCTCCCAGGTTCACTCTCCCACAGAGGCTCTTGAAGACTTAGGCAACATCTAAATTAGACTTGGCAGACATGGAGAGAGACCTTCCAGCTCTGGACAGCACCTCCTATGGGGCACTAGTTTGAAGGAGGCAAATTGAAGATGAAAAGGTATTCACCATTACAAGGAAGAAAAGAGAAATGTTTGCAAATGGCATTATGTAAAAACACAATAACCTATGTTTATTTGTGTTGTCTAGAGAACACCATGGTTTACTTCACTGAAAACTGTGGCTAATTCAAGGATACACATGCAACACATGGATGGCAGATTTTCAAACTGTGCATAGTTTGAAAGTACATTTCAGTTTTAAAACTTAAGTTTACAAAATTTAAACATGAATGATTCAGATGATCCTGAATTGTTTGTTCTTTCTTAGCCTGCCTGAACAGGCTGCCTCTCTCTGTCTAGGAGACACACACACACACACACACACACACACACACACACACACACACACACACACACACACACAGAGAGAGAGAGAGAGAGAGAGAGAGAGAGAGAGAGAGAGAGAGAGAGAGAGAGAGTAAAGAAAATAGATTTATGTTTTGATTCATCTCCCTGTGATCTAAATGCAACTTACAGAAGAGGGAAAGGCTGGTTACCAACAAACAATGACAGGCTTTAAACATACTCGTTCTGTCCATCATAAGCCACAGGAATTCAGCAACAACACAAAACACAGACAAGAGGCATTGATTGGAGACTTGATGTACACAAATCAGCTCTACTGTCTATGAGAGTGTGCCTTTACAATCCAGTAACAATCCATCTACCAGAAGGAAGCACCAATTTCAAAATCATATGAGTATGATAACATATACTAAAACTCTCAATTTATGTAAAGCAAATTACAGGAAAAATAGAGAATGAATGTAGTATACATTATAGGATGTTATCATACAATTCAACTACCAACTGAATGAAGCAGTCAGGGAAAATGTATAAGCATAATTTTTGATAATTTTTGACATGATCATGAGCTAATTCTTGTGCAATACTCATATATTGACATATACAGGGTGTGACCACTCCAACTATAGAGATACTCTGTATACTAAGAAATTCAGACACAAGACTGGAAAGCAAGCTATGCTTTCCCCTTTTGATTAAACTGTGTAAATTTTGTCCCATATTGTATCTCTATCCAAAGAAGCATTCCATGTTTTTCTTGGTGATAGATGCCTCCTACTGTAGCTGATAGCCTTTCCAGAGCACTGGATAAATACAACATAATACAATATGCAAGTATTCAGTGACATTTTTTTTTTAGTTTTCCAAAAGTGTACTTTAGGGGCAATTAGGCCATTGTCATAGAAATAAATGGTTAGACCTTATTTAACACATTGCACATGAAATGTCTTTCCTTAAGTCAGAGTCCCTCCCTGTCTCTGTATCTAGCATCCAGTCTTACGATGCAGCCCTCTGTGGAGATGCTTTTCCTCACACACATTCCAGCAGAGTCATCTTCCTCCCTCAGGCCTGTCTCTTCAGTGCTGCCCATGTTGCTGGTGCTGTTTTGCTTGGTTGCTTTGAGGTTGCATATATTGCACCTGCGGCCTGTTACACAGCCTCCCGAAGTCCCTCCTGACTTCTGGAACTCATTGCACTTTTGACATCAGGATGCCTTTACTGAATATTTCAGTAACAGAGGGATAACTGAAGGCACCTTGCTACTGATAAGGAGACAATCAATTATCAAAAGAAAACCAGCCTTGTTCCTTCACTTCTTATGAGAGAGATGCTTTTAAAGGGGGAAATCCTTTGCTTTCTCAAAGCAATGACCAAAATACTCACCGAGTATTAAATAACTCCTCTCTTTCCCTGAGCCTCTTGTGCCAAGATATTCACTGATCCTTGATTACTGCCCTGAAATGTGTTTCACAACATGAGGTGATAACAGTCTTTAAAATAATGTTTGTTCTGGATTGAAGAACCCTTCACAGCTAATATGATGGTTAGGAATGGAACAGGAGCTTCAACTCACTCCTCCCAGAGTCACTTCCTTTATCAATTTGTAACTGAAATTTTGGCTCAGATGTGCAAATTTATTTTGGATAGTTTACATAGTTTACAACACTTAATATAGTAACCCACAATAACATTAAGCATATTTATCAGAATCACTTTGTCACTAATTCTTCTCTAACTTTACCCCTCATTGTGGTATTTTTTACGGTCCCTTGTTTACAAAGGATTATCCTCTTATCACATTTGGAGGATAATTTTCCAAAAAAGAACATCTCTGCATGTAAGCCTTCACCATCAGACTGATGAGCTGTGAATGGTGTAGAAAAACAAAGGAGCAGCTGGACAACATCTTTCTGAGTCTGATGTGAAATTTGTCATGTTTTAGGCCAAGAATCCAGAGAAGCATAATACACAGCATAGGGTCACTAAAAGTTTTAGGCCTTTTTTTTTTGCAAATGAAATAGAATTTCAAGAATGAAGATAAATGGTCTGGGCTTCATACCTTTGGAGAGTTGTCTTCAGATACCTGAGAAACATTGTAGGTTTATTGAAGGTTATCTACACTTCCTTATAACAACATAGGTTATAATGTTTGAGGGACAGGAGGAGGAGGATATGAGAGACAAGATAAAAAAGGAAAAAAGTGAAAACTTTAAATTTAAAATGAAGGAATTTTGTTTGAATGGTTGTCAGCTGCTTAAAGGAAGCCTGTGGGGAAATGAACTCCCATAGCCTAGATTTTATAGCTGTCACTTCCTTGATTTTAACTGTGGATTTAGGATTTTTAAAAATTAGGGTATTCTATAATATCCATCTCTACAATTTGGGCTGGTCATTAACTGTGGGTCAATGTCCCCCTGTGTAAAGTAAATATACTAGGAATGTATGATGGTCAGGTGGAGTCCCGAGCAATCATAAAAGCTTCAGTAATAAACAATGAGGCAAACTGATTTGATTGTAGCACAATCTATGATAAGATATGGACAAAGTGATTGCTACTTGGCGATAAGCTATAAAATGAGAATAATGAAAAAGCAGCTCTAAATCCAACATAAGGAAATTTCCAACCCTCTTACAGGCTGTATTTGTCCTATCCTCCACCTCATGTATTTCTGAAGTTACTTTCGAGTCTCCTGAGGCTATCTATCATTTATCCCCAAATTATGTGCAATGTAGGTATTTGAATCATACCTTTGTGTTGTTATTCTATGAGCACATCAGCATTTGATATAAAAACAATTTATGTGGTGGGTGAAGTGCCATACTTTGTATCTTAAATGTCCTCCATATGTTGCAGACCCCCCCCATTGTAGCAAATGTCGGTCCTGTGTAGGAACTAGCTCTCAGGAAGGCCTTGACTCATAAATATATGATTCACTTTTAGGAACATAGTTTGATAGGGTGTGTAAGTGGTGATAAGTTTAGCATATTATTAGGGGAGGCATACTTGGAGTAAATAAGTCATTGTTATCTTGCCCTTCTAGGTATGCTTGTTTTGTTTTGTTTTGTTTTCCTTTTTCATTTAATTTATTCTGGGTGTGTTTTACATGGTGTATCTTGATCATTTCCATTCATTTCCCTGTTTGTCCCTTTGCATTTGCTGCCCTCCCCTGCAATGCCCACCCTGCAAAATAAAACAAAATTTAAGAGAAGAACGGGAGTAAAAAGGGAAAAAGTTAAAAAAAAAAATCATCATGGGAGCTGCAGTGTATCATGCTACAAGCCTATTTCTGTATCTTTATTTGCAAGCTTTCAATTCCGAGTCATTGTTCTGGTTCAAGGCCTCAGGTTTCTACTACCTTATCACTAAGACTCTTCTCGGATATCCTGCTGCGGCCCTGTGTTGTGGAGAACCTGCAGGTTTGGGTCTGCTGGTCAGGTTCCTTAAGGTGCTCCAGCAGATTATAGATGGGGTGGATGTTGGGGCAGATAAAGTCGTGACCCTGATTGGGGGCTTGGGCAGCTGCAGGGTTGGTTCACTAGCCACCAGTCTTCGCGTCCTCACCAGCTGGGTGAACTTTGCAGCATTTCCCTGGCTAGTTTACCTCTTGATGCAGTGAGTGAGGTGTGGGGCCAGTTCTGCTTTCACCCACTCATGGTCTGTTCTCTCACAGGGCCAGCTCTATTCTGTTACCCTGTGAGGTACACGGGCCACTCTTTTGAGTGTTGCAGCTGGTGAGGGTCAGGGACCGCTGTGCTGCTCTCAAGACTCAATGGCTAGCTCTTCCACCCATCTCAAGACTTGATGGGGCAGGAGGAGGGGTCATTTCCTCTCGACCCATGCTTCCACATGTCAAATCCTGTTGAAGGAGTGGTTGGGGAAAGCTCTGCTTTGCTCACAACTTTGCGGCTGGATAACCTTTACCTCCAACTATCTCTCCAGCTCTGCTGTGCTGTCTAGGATAGGAACAAAGCCCAATTTCCTTGGTGCTGCAGCTGGTAAGGGAAGGGTCAGTGCTCTAGTCTGTTGTAGACGGTAATGGGTTAGGTAGGGTAAGGGAGCATCTCTCCCCCACCTGCACCGCCGCATGACAGACAAACCATAGTGGGAGCAGCTCTCTCACACTTATAACTTCAGGGCTGACTTGCCCACACATTCATCAACAAGGTTGTTACTATTATGTTACCCCAGTAAGGTGGAGAGACTGCTCTCCCAAAACTTGCAGGCTGGTAGGCGGCATGGACAGCTGTCCCACTCTTGTGACCTCAAGGCCAGTTCTCCCATCTGACTCAGGCATTGATGGGGGTTTGGGGAGATGGGAAGGAGAGCAACTCTACCATAGCCTACACTGGTACAAGAAAGCTGAGTATTGGGGACAACACTTCCATGCTCACAACTTTAGGGTTGGGTCACCCACACCTCCTCTAACTTGGCTGGCTCTATTTGCTGCCGTGAATAGGTATGTTTCATCCTCTATTCCACATTCCTGTTTATCTCTTCATTTTAGCCCTCTTTTACTAAACAGCCTTGGTCCACCATGCAGTTACCACTATGCTGTTCTGTCGCACCACCTAAAACCAGTGGGGCCAACTGACCATGAACTGATGCCTCTGGAATGCATACTAAACCAAAACAGACCCTCCTCTCTTTAAAGTGATTCTCAGGGGGCTGGAGAGATGGCTCAGAGGTTAAGAGCACTGAGAGGTCCTGAGTTCAATTCCCAGCAACGACATGGTGGCTCACAACTATCCGTTATGAGATCTGGTGCCCTCTTCTGGTGTGCAGATATACATGGAAGCAGAATGCTGTATACATAATAAATAAATAAAATCTTAGGCCGGAAGTTGGTGGCGCACGCCTTTAATCCCAGCACTCGGGAGGCAGAGGCAGGCCTGAGGTTCAGGTTGGTTCTGTTTGCCATATCATTTTGCATTTGTCACTATATACAGCCATTTCTTACTTCCTTTTAAATTTGATCTGTAAAGTGATAAATATCTTAGGACTATGTGTTTATTGCCCTTCTAATTTATTTTCTTCTTTTTTTTCTAATAAACATTCAGTTACTCTAAAAAGGATTGAATAAGAACATAATTTGTTATTTTCATTTAAAAAGTTTGAGAACTTCATTCTTAATTTGAAACTGAAATAACAACCTTAAAATACATTTTGGAAATATTCTACTTGTGAATGTTATTCTATAACAATATTTCTCAAACTTGATGGGAGTGAAAAAATTAAGTAGAGAAGATCATAGGATTATGGGAGCTATTGGGAGTAGAGTGTAGTCTAAGTCAACAGAAAGGTTATGAAAAGGTCACATGGAAGGCTATTGTGTCATAGCCCAATTGAAAAAAATAATCAAAAGTGTACTAGAATTCATGAAATCTGCAAGAAATAAATGAAGGAGGAGAATGTGTGGGTAGGCTAATAATAACTATGGATATATTAAAAAGCTTTATTAAAACCCATTAGTTAGTGAGGAAATTTAAAAATCTAACTTTTAAAAACAATGAGCTAAAGCAGAGGTACCTTGCATGGGTGGAAAATGATTCTAGAAGAAGACATTGGCTATTACATAAAAATTACAATGAAAAACATGAGATATTTTCTTATGAGTTTAGGAAGCCCCCGATGGCTCCAAAAAGCACAGATTACATGTGGTCAGTTTTCTACTATAAGTATAAGGAATGAGTTTATTGTTGAAGACAGCACATGCTTTCTTTGCAGTACGTGGAAAACTTAATCTCAACCCTGTTGAATACTTCTTACTTAGTGTAGTGTTCATAGTACAAGAAATTACTGTAGAGGGTGAGAAAAGGGGTCAATAAAAAAAAAATCTGTGGTCTTACTCAGTACTGAACCCCTCGTGTTACCAACATGAAACTGAAGACAAGCTGTACAGACTGGCACAACAGTCATTGCAGTGAGTAACTGATTTCTGACTGGACTTCAGATATGTTCCACAAGAACCAATTTTGCATCATGAACTGTAATCCTGGTCTAAACTCACAAGCTGGGGAGATCAGATGTCTTCGGGGGAAATTATTATTATTTTAATAATTGACCATGTTGTGAAATTGCCTTATAATATGTGTGCTGATATCCAATTATGTGGGCTATTCTCACCATTAGTTAGAGAAACTTATTTGTAGTGGGTCACGAGTAATGCAGAGCCATATAGATGGTCAAACAGTTGATAAGAATATAACCAGGGCTCAGCCTGAAGTGGGCTGTCTTTATCAAGCTCCAGCTCCCTAACTGAGGCTCAAGAACATTAAGGAACAGGATGTAGAAAGAATGTAAGCTGGAGAATAGGAAAGAGTGTTATGAAACCTTAGCTTGTAGATGTGACATGGCTGCTCCACTTGTGAGACCACACCAAATATGATTATCTACACAAGACTTTGATTTTATAGTTAAGCCAGCTAAAATCCCCCATGAAGTTAGGGAAGCTGATACCTAGGCCTCACCTCTTATTATTTTCCTCTGATAGCTGCTAGGTGAGGGATGACCATCAGTAATCGGTGCTCTATTGGCTGGCGCCACATCTATGTGTATAAGGGAACCAGTATTAGAGTTTGCAATTCATCAAGGAAGAGGTGGAGGGAGGGAAAAGAGAGGGGCAGGAGGAGGAGAAAAGAAAAGAAAAGGAGGAGAAAGAGGAGGAGGAAGAGTAGAGTTTGGGGGACAATGGGGGACATGAAGAAATCACAAAGAGGAAATGAGAAATAGGGTGAATATAATTATATTTCACTGTTTACATATATGAAATTCTCAGAGTAATAAAAAAGAATTTTAAAAGAACATACAACAAAGCTGTTTAAAATGGCTCCTTTAGTATAACTTTTCATGTAAAGGGTAAATTCAAAATTAGATAGTACAATTTATTTCTAGTCCAAGTGTAATACATAATATTGAAGAAGTAATCTGTTAGCAAATAAGCAATTCTTTGAGGAAAACAACATCGTCGTGCACTTGAAAAAAGGTAATGGATCTATAGGCACTCTTCCCTCAGCAATAAAACATGTTTTTCCTATTTATGAATGTAAAAGCTAATTAGAGTAAAATATTATTATTCTTTACATTAAGGCTCCTTTAATATCTAGTGACTACAATTATTACTTGCTCTAAGATGTTATATTTGACTGATGAAATTACCTCAAATTAACCCCCCCAAAAAAACAAAAACAACTGAATTCCCATTTTTAAATGCAAATTTCTATAAATATCCCGTGGTGCTATGGAATACTTGACCATTTATTCAATAACAAGACCTTTAAGATTTGCATTTAACCATCTTAGAAAATGTTTCCAATTCATTTTGCTCAAGGTATATTTTGGCATAAATAGTTACTTGTTTATAAACTTCTAATAATTAACACATTCTGGGGCTCTGAAAACAACATGGAAAAACCAGGTAAAGCCAACCTGCTCTGTTCCAGTAGGGGCCAGGGTGAAACGCTTTACATCTTCTGAGGGAAAGAATAGTCTACTATTCTTAGTACAACAATTCTATGTGCTATTTAGTACGCATGTATCTTCTTAGAAAGGACTTAAAATTAAATCACAATTTATTTCCATAGTAAAATAGTAGCTTAATAATTTGTAAACTTCATATTTTTCTTTATTAAAAACAATATTTACTTTTAAAATTTAATGCATAAAATAAAAGTGCTATTATTTTTCACAAAATCCTAAATAATAATACATGTGAAGTATAATAATTAACTTTTAAGTATCATTTCACCCTAAAGATCACATAGTTACATGATCATGAGAAATTTTTAAATATATAAAAAGTTACCTACAATTTATCCCTGCTCTTCCCTGGCACCATGTGACACCAAAGTAAGTTACAGATGTATGAGAAAAATTATAAACTTAAAGGTCATATAGGGCAGCATAAAAAATTAGAAGCATAATGTCTGTGGGAAAGAGTAGCTAAATCCTAGTAATTGACTCATGTAACAAAAGATTTCCCCAGCAAGCAACTGATGTTGCTAACAATATCTCCAACAGAGTATCACTTCTTTGGTTTTCACTAGGGAGAAACATCTTGTATGGTTGTTATATTAAACAATTAAAGTTAGTTGAAACTGCAGTGTGAAACAGACAAGGCTTCTTATGATTGTCAGAGATAGGCACCTGGCAGAGTCAGAACCAGGCTTGGGACCCATGCCAGAGACCAGATGGCCTCCCCAGTCAAAGACAGATATTCTGTAGTGCCACTTATGGGCTGTGCAAGTGCACCATAGTGGAGTGCAATGAAAGAAGAAAATTGCTGCTGCAGCTGGTTCTCAGTCATTTGTGTGATGGTTAGTTACTATCTGTCACAGAAAACATTGTCTCAGTAGAGAAGCCTGGGTTAGAAGTTCAGGCTTGATCAATGAATGGACTTAGGTTTAAGGATGTGGTAACTCCTGGAATCCAGTTGTGGAGAGGGAGGAGGGATGAGCAAAGGAGCCAAGACAGTGCTAGAGAAACCC